>NC_136389.1:1535312-2135312 GCF_965140285.1 Lepidochelys kempii | reverse complement strand
TGACCTGACTTGCTCTGCTTTTGCTCTTATAACCCAGGCTTTCTGCACTTGGGCGGCCTTCGCACTGCTTTGTACAATTACATTTTTGCTAGAAAAAACCAAGGGGCTTTTATCTTGAGACTGGAAGATACGGATCAAAGTCGCATTGTGCCTGGGGCTGCGGAAGGAATAGAGGATATGCTGGATTGGGCAGGTAACTTCCAAGTCTATACACTTCACTTCTTAACTACTGAAACAATCTACACCATGAAGAGTTTTACTACTAAAAAGAACCTCACTAAAATTCAAAATCCCGTCAGCACTCTTCCTTGCTATTCAATATATTGAGTGGTTATCACAAAGGGCTAGGAGCCAGAAGGGTCCTATTGTAGTAAGACTTTAGCTAATGATTAGGTGAGTGTCCTTTGGTTATCCTGTGCAGAAGGACCATGGATGTTTATCTGGAAAGAGATGCATCCCTACCAAAGAGGTGTGTAGGAGGTTGGCAAAAAGACCAGGAGTTGGAACTGAGAGAACTCAGCATGAGTTAATAAATTGTGTGCGTGCATGTAATTTGCAAAAAAGGGTTCTGTGACATGTCTTATAAGATTCAGAGATGGTTGTTCATCTGTGTACACACCAGTCTCCGGGCTGCATCCTTTGCCTCTTTTTGTGCTTGGATGAGTGTTAAAGATATTGCATTGATGGTGAACGTTTGAGAAGACGGTGTTACTGTTAATTCTGTTTCGCATGTTTAGAATTCCGAGTACTCTGGTAATTGAATCACTTTACAGTAGAGAAAATAATGGGTCCTAAAATCTCAGCTGCATTTCTGTGAAGATAGTGTAACTTACCAGAGGAAGGTGAGTGCGGGCAGCCACACTTACATACTTCACACTCGGCTACTTGAAATGGATTGGACCTGCTCAAGTATTTGCCAGTTTGTCATGGTCTGACCTACCAGAGGCTGGAAACCTGAAAGAGACCATAAACCACGGGTGGCCAAACTTACTGACCTTCCGAGCCGAATCTGACAATCTTCAGAAGTTCAAGAGCCAGGGTGGGTCTGCCGGGGCTCAGGGCTTCTGCCCTGCGGGAGGCACCGGCCAGGGCTCAGGGCATCAGTCCCGCTACTGCTGAAGCCCTGAGCCCCAGAAGGCATGCTTCGCAGGACTGAATTCCTGAGACCCCCTTCCCCACTGGGCAGAAGCCGCTACTCCACCACCTTCCTGCAAGACAGAGGTCCCAAGCTCTCTCATCCACCCCAAGTCCAGTAGGTGGAGAATGGGGTGGGACTCCGCGATCTGCATTTTAACTGTAAAAGAGCTTTATGTGGCTTGCGAGCCACAGTTTGGCCACCCCTGCTATAAACGCTAACACTGTTGATGGCTCTGGAAGATTCCTCTACAGTTCACCAGGTAGAGTCCCAGGCTGTGAGTGAGCAGTGTGCTCTGTGGACACACTACAAACTCCTGCCTTCTGATCCCTGTTGAATGCTCTATCATCAGACTTTACCTTGGACTGAGAGCTTGTTAAATCCCATAAATCTGGCATTCCAGGTATCCCACCTGATGAAAGCCCTCGCAAAGGAGGCCCGGTCGGGCCCTACCAGCAGTCTCTCAGACTTGAGCTGTATAAGAAAGCCAGCAAGTTTCTTCTGGAGAATGGAGCTGCCTACCGCTGCTTTTGCACCCCTCAGCGCCTGGAACTGCTGAAGAAGGATGCGCTACGCAATCGTCAGACACCACGGTAGGGGGGCTTCCTGTGGAGTGTGTGCATGCAGAACCAGTGAAGAAGTCTCTGGCATTGGGATCCAAGACACCAGCTGCCCAGCTACAGGGGCACTGAAGGCATTAACAGCTCAGAATAATCAGAGCTCTTACTTGTCACTTTGGCTTTAGCTCCAAATGTATCTTGTTGTTGAAGGGAAAGTCCCAGTCTCTAGCCTAAATGACCATGTTTAACATTTATATATCACCTACTGTCTCTAAAGAGCATTACACACATTAACTGATCAAGCTTCTCAATCCCCCACCCTCCTAGTGAGGCGTGTAAGTAGATAAACATTATCCCCACCTTACAGAACGAGGGGCTGAGGCATAGAGGTGAGACTTGACCCAGCCCTGAGTGAATTGTTGCCAGAGCTGAGATTAGAACTCAGGATCCAGACTAGAATAGAAAAAGCTGACCTTTTGCCAGTGGTACTGAACCAAGACCATTGCTCTCCTGTCCCAAAAGGTATGACAACAGGTGCCGACACTTGAGCTCAGAGCGAGTGGCTGAGAAGTTGTCGCAGCGTTCTGACTACG
The DNA here is from genome assembly GCF_965140285.1 of Lepidochelys kempii. Taxonomy (NCBI): domain Eukaryota; kingdom Metazoa; phylum Chordata; order Testudines; family Cheloniidae; genus Lepidochelys; species Lepidochelys kempii. The sequence goes on along the minus strand of NC_136389.1, from coordinate 2,133,024 downwards.
TGGTCCGCTTCCGTTTGAAGGAAGGTGTGGAGCCCTTTCATGATCTGGTCTATGGATGGAGCAAGCATGAAGTGGCTACGGTGGAAGGTGACCCGGTGATCTTAAAAGGGGATGGCTTCCCCACATACCACCTGGCAAATGTGGTGGATGACCATCACATGGGAATTAGCCACGTTCTCCGTGGAACTGAGTGGCTTACTTCAACATCCAAGCACCTTCTTATCTACAGAGCCTTTGGCTGGGACCCTCCTCGGTTTGGCCACCTTCCGTTGCTCTTGAACAAAGATGGCAGTAAACTGTCCAAAAGGCAGGGAGACATTTTTCTAGAACATTTTGTTCAAGATGGCTGCTTGCCGGAAGCTCTACTGGACATCGTCACCAACTGCGGCTCTGGATTTGCAGGTACTTGGGGACAGGCGTGATTCACTGGGAGCTGCCCCAAGGTCTGGTTACTTGACACGTTTACTGCTTGTGGAAAGATTTGGTGTATTAATGTTTCAGCACTCTCTGAGCTCTCTTTGGAGGGGGTCAAAAAGGAAGGTCTCAGAAGGGGTCTCTACAATCAAAATGCTGCCAGCTCCTCTAAAGTTCCCCCAAGAGTGACGAGGGTCAGGATACCTCTGGGGAGCTGTTTAAAATTCAGTCCAGTTCCTAGTGGGCAGAGGTCCAGATCTTAACGGCCACCTGGTGACAGTCTCAGCAGAGAGGGAATGGGTTATGGAGGTGGTCCCTCCAAAGCATGGGTGGGGTGGATTGGGGAAAGCTTGCCCTTCTGCTCCCCACACTAGAGGATTTCAGTCCCCAAGACTGTCCATTCAGCACCAGCTTCATTGTAAAATGAAAAGAGCTGGAGGTGGGGTGTCAGGAGAGCAGCAGCTGCTCTGGGGACTGTTGGGGACACTTCTGCTCTCTGATTAGTAGTTAAGACACTACATTAAAGATTTTTCCCTGCCTGTTTAACCTGAAAGTCCATGGGAAGCTGGGCCAGTCACTCCCTTTCAGATTCTCATTTTGCAGGAGTCACAAACAGTCTCATGTCTCAGCAAGACAGCGCTTCCTATGTGTGGCTTAGGAACCCCACTGCAAATTAACCCCTTCCCAGGGGATGAAACTTTCTGCCTCTGAACACTTTTGCTGCTGGGTTGAGCAACGTGAGGATGATTTCTCTTTAAGAACTGAATCAGAGCAGCAAAAAGCCAGAGGGAAAAGTCCCTGGTTCCAACCGCTCACAGGGCCTCTCCAGGCTGTCTGGTGCATGTGGGATGCAGTATTGTTCTATGAAGCTCCGCAGTAATGCTCTGAATCAGTGTTCCCCGCACCCTCCCCCCCACCTTCGTAACAATTCAGTGCTGCTGTTAAATGGCCCGGGTACCCTGCACTGTCACTTCCAGGCCGACTGCTGCATGGGCAGGTGTTAGAGATACAGGGGAAATTATTAGTCAGGTAATGGCACGTCTACTGAAATACTTCATTCAGTGTCACCCCTTTAAAACAGCAGGAACTCCCTGGGCACTGCCTGTAGCTGGGACTTGGTAGAAAAGTTGGCAGAGTCTGTTCTCAGGACGAGACGGGCATCGCGCAAAATCTTGCCGTGAGGGCTCTGCCTTTCTCTTAAGAAAGTTCCCTGCTCTGTGTTGGCACTGAGCCGGTGCAGCGAGACCCTCCAGTGTCACTGTTTCCTTGGTTACGATGAGCAGCAGTGATACTAGCTGTCCATGGGAGTGAATGCATGATGCCATTGTTGCGTTATTTTGCAGGCAATCAGATGGGCAGGACGCTGGAGGAGCTGATCTTGGAGTTTGATGTGGGCAGAATTACCACCCACTCAGCCCTGCTGGATCTTGACAAACTCCTAGAATTCAACAGGTATGACAATTGGGTGTAGCACCTTATTCATTTCCAACCAACTCTAAAAATTGCCCTCCATGGACTTAGCTTCACCTAATGACTCTGTCCACCTGCTCCCCTGGCCTGCTGTTCCAGTCATGACCTCTTCTCTGTATTCTCCACTGTTGGGGTTCCTTTCTCCCTTGAGCCCCACTCCATCTACTGTAAAGCAAATAGTTTTTCAGCAGCTCCATATAAGCGTCCTGCCCATTGCACCCACTGGAAGGTTCAGTGCAGTGGCTCCCTTCCTCTTTAACCTGATGGCGCAAGGCTCTGAAATCCGCCATTCTGCAAATAGATACCAAATGGGGGGAATTGAGCCAACCTCCTAAATAACACTAGCATTCATGTGCCAGGAGCTTGTATACTTTGGTGGTGGTCATGGTAGGAAGGCCTAGCTAGATGGGCCATGTTGTGAGAGGAATGCAAGGACTTAAGTCTGGGTGAGAAACTACTTTTTAAAAATCATCATTATTAATGGTGTACCTCTGTGAAGTGCCCCACCTTCTCCCAGAGCCATGTGTTAAGGATTGTTGAATATTTACACTCACTGTAATGTTGATTTTTCTAAATGATTCTATGGGTTTATTTTGTAAACACTGTATAATGACGTTCATAAGTCTGAGTCTAAGCCAAAGAGGTCTGTAACCATTCGGATGGTTCTGTCTTCTGTGCAGGATTCACCTGGTCCAGCAGATTGGAGATGAGAGGCTACGACGAAAGCTGGTGACGGAGCTGCAGATGAAGGTGGAGCAGGTCTATGGTGATCGGCTTGTGGACAGAGAGGTTTTAGAGAAGGATTATGTGGAGCGAGTCCTCCTACTGAGAAAAGTATGACCAGCATTAAAGCTATGGTGCCCTTTGGGAGGGGAGTAGAGAGTTGGGAGGGCAGAAGCTCTGCAGGTGACCCAGTTGGGTTCTGGGCAATGCTAGAACTTGAGAGCTAAAGCTCCAAGGCCTCACAAACAGTGAGAGGTCCCATCCTGCCAGGCACCTGCATCCCTGCTTAATACCAAAATATGGAGCTGTGGAGTCAGTCCAAGTTGCAGGTATGACACTCCAAGCATCTCCACTATCTTTGCAGACCTGCGTGTCTATCCAAAATGACCTTGCTGGGTAGTGAGCAGCCATTTCTATCACCAAGCCCCCGTCACAGATGGTGGTCTCAGCAGAGAGACCAAGGACTGAATGGGCCTTCTCTTGCCCCAGGAGATTGGTTATCTTCAGGGCTCGTTGGCTAGGCAGTTGGGGAAGCTTGCCTACCTTCTGCCTGTTCTGGGGCTAAATGGAGAGAGCACGTCTCCAGCTATGTCAGTGTGGGACTTTGTGGTTAAATCAAGAGCGTTCCTTAATCCAGAGCCCTGGTCTAAAAGGAGGTGGCAAAGCAAGGCTTGAGGTGGGAGCAGAGGAGATGATGGCCCTGCCTATTGCTACATGAGCAAGGCCGCATGGTTCCTACACTCCAGCCCCATGAGATCACTGCAGGTTTGGGGGTCACTGCACACTCTTGCTTTAATAAAGGCAGGAAATACTGTGGCTCTTGAAAATGTGGTTTCACTATGGCAGCAAATATAAAATTACTCATGTGACTTCCTGCTTCTGCCCTCAGTGAATCAGCGAGTTAATGTCAGGGGGAGTCATTTGCAGAGTGCTGCTCTGACTCAGCCTGCTTGCTCCACCGCTGGCCTGTTACGGAGGCTTGTTGTCCCTGACTCATTGTTGCCCAGCACTTGCATCGTCATTTATGCCAGTGGCAAGTGGGTGTAAAATGCTACACAAGCCAAGTGTCAGCATTCCGCCCTCTGAACTGGTGAGAGTGCAGAACAGTGGTGAATGACCCCTTTGTCACCCTGACATCTAGCTGGAAATAGACTTCATCTTTTCTCTTCCTGAGCTGCCCGATCTTGACAGACCTTCTTTCCATCCCGCAGGGTCACATAAGCCGCCTGAAGAACTTGGTGGCGCCTGAGTATTCTTACTTATGGGTCAGGCCCTCAGTGTCCCGAGAGCAGCTGCAAACCATTTCAGCAGAAGTAGATGAGATAGGAAAGCTAGTCATAGGGTAAGTGTCTCTTCCCTGCTCTCTTCTCTCCCGCCTGCCCCCTCCAGCTGGTCTTGCTGCTCATTCTGCACTGGCATCAGACACAAACTCTTGAAAACATGCTGTAGTTAGTGTGCATCAAGAGGCTAAACGCATTCACATTCAGTCCTCACCCTCCCTATCCTCTCTCGGCCGCACTTGATGCTCACCTCCAGTCAGCCCATGAAACCAGCCTCTATCACCCACTTGTTACATTTTCAAACAAGCACCTTTGTGCTTTCTCCCACGCTGCCCCAGGTGCATGGGGGGCACTCTCTGTAAACATCCACAAAGCTACCTCCATGCCACTTTCCAGTCTCCTTAAAACTCTCCTCTGCCGAGATGCCAACAAACCCTGTTAGGCAGCTGGTGTTCAGAGATCACTGCCTCTCATGCTGACTGGTAGGGTCTCATTGTTTACTCGTCCCCCTGCAGCAGTCTGTCTGTCTGTCCATCTCTTCTCTTGTACGGAGGGTTTATGTATATGAACAGTTAGCGCACAGCAAGCTGGGGTGTAAGTCTACCTCACAGTAGCCTGTGCACACTAGCTGTCCATGTGGACCCTGCTTCTGCGCTCTAAAAGTTCCCTAGTGCACTCTGATTTACTCCAGTTTCACAGTGGGGTGTATCAAAGCGTGTTGCAATTACCTGTGGTGCAATTCACCAACTGTAGTCTCTAACTTTCAAGAATCCAGGAAGGTTTGGCTCAAACTTTCACGTGCAGGAGGATGTTCAAAACAATTCTGATTATTAACAAAATGACCAGGGTGTTTGTCTGGAATTAATCTGGGATCTTGTGGCCTGCAGAATGCAAGAGACCAGTGTGATAAACTGTAAACTTCTACATGAATTCTCAGCTAATCTGAATAATTGTCACCTCTGGAGTTCCTGGAGGGGACCTCTGCTGTTTCCATGTCTGCATTTCCGCCTAGTGCGCCACAGTCCTCTGTTCAGAAACAGTGCTGCGATGGAGGACAGGCCATACCGCTTCTGCTGTGCACTATCTCCTTTACTTTATGCCTCTGGCCTTCACACAGCTCTGCCAGTGCATTTCAGCCCTGACCTGTACCACCCTCTCTTCCACTCCTAAATCTCCTTCTCCCAGCTCTGCTAAGCCATCATAATATGGACCTGCACAGTCATCTGCAATTCGGATCCTAGATTCCCCAGAACTCAGTTCCAACCTTCAGCAAACCCTGCTACTCTGGACCAAGGGCCTCTTCTGAGCTGAGACTAGCAGTTGTGCTGAAAGCTAAATTTTGACCGGTTTCAGAGTAGCAGGACCATAACTGATGCAGTGATTTTGACCGTAACTGATGCAGTGATGTCTGCAGACCCTTGACAGACAGCTGGAAACAGGACCTCTGAGAGGTGCAAGCTGCCTGTTCATTGTAGTGGGACAGTAACTGAACCTTAACAATGGCAATGCAAATGTCAGGAGAAACATCCAGCTAACATGCAGAGCACACTGGGCCTGCTCTTATAGTTGGGGTAACATTAGTAACAGGTCCTGTCCCTGACTCCTCGAGAGATCATGTCCGTGTAAAAAATGTCTGATCAGCCATGTGGTTTTCCAGATCTCTGGCATCATTTTATAATCCGTTGCCTATCTGAGCTAACTGTTTTCCTGGTGCTGCTGAGGTAGTGCTTAGCTTCCTAAAAGCAATAGTTTGCTTGTGTGCAAAAGGGTCATTTGTGGCAGCTCCTACTGTCAGCGGGAATTCCTCACTTCCACGTGTCACTGGACTGAGAGGGCTTCTTCTCTCCCAAAGGCTGATGGAAGGGCAGACTGCTGCCCTGACTACAGAAGGGTTGAATGAAGACCTGAGAGGCCTACAGGAGCAAACAAGAGGGACCAAATACAGCAGCATGATGAAACTCCTCCGCTTGGCCCTCAGTGGACAGCAGGTAAAAGCCATTTGAAGTTGAGACCTTCCCATCCAGTAATAACAGCCTGCTCTCTGGTCACAAGACAGGCTTTTGGGTGCTAAACCTTGTGTGTGTTTTCCTCAGTTTCTGTAATAAGTGAATGTGCTAATGTGAAAAAGCTCCTTGGCAGAGAGGGATGCTAAGAGAGGCAAGAAGTACCAAGCCATCCCCCCAGAGCTGCAAACCTGTGGTTGGAAAGGCAGCTGGCTTGTTCGTAAGGGGCATTGTCAGCTTTTGGGTGTGTCATGGTTCATAATGTAACCAAGAATAAATTCCTCATTTGGTCCAAAATGATGGTTAAAAAGCAGGGCGAGTTCTCTCATGGCATAACTCCTTTGAGTTTGATGGCGCTACCCCAGCAGAGAAGTTGGCCTGATGTTGGGGACTTTTCTTCCAAGATGACAGAACCAGAGTCTTGTATTAGAAATTTCAGCATATTTTAATCGCAGGTGACTAACAACTCATCATTCAGTCATCTCCAGTATAGAGTGATACAGACTTGTACCCACTGGATGTTACCAAGGGAAAAATATAAAAAACTCCAAGTTCTGATAGTGTTGTGATGAGCGCAGTGTGGGAATGGGAGTAGAACAACAGAGTGTTTGCTTTCACTTGTGCAGTGTCTTTTGTGTGTGTTTTCAGCATGGACCAAGCGTGGCTGAGATGATGGTTTCCTTGGGACCTAGAGAAGTGTGTGAACGGATAAAGAAGGTGCTTTCCAACTAGCAAGAAGCTTCCTAGAAGGAATGGCTCCAGCAGACAGCACTCCCCTTCCGAGCCCTATGTGTTCTTCAGTACTGCAGCCTAAATTCTGAGGCCACAGTATTTCACAGGAACTGGGCCTTATACCATGCTGAATTTGTGAGAGTGCTATCAGCACACTTGAAGATCTCTGTGTCTTCATGAGGCATAACCTAGTTCATATAAGGGGTGCAACTGAATTCTGATTCAGATCTGCTTCATTGTCTTCGTCTTGTGGGACCAGGCTGACATTCAGATTGGGATATGGAGTACTTCATCTTAACTGTATGTTCAAGTCCAGCCTAGCTTGGCAGTGACTGAAAGTGGTTACTTCTGATGGCTGTTTGATTTCCCATAAGCCACAGCATGGTGATCTCTTTTTGAAGCTGTGTCCACATGATCCAGAAACCATCACAACTGATGCTAATTAGCCCCCAGTTGGCAATCTGAGCAGAGAGGTCACATGTAAATGGGCAATGTAGATTTGATCCCTTCAGCCATACAAAGTGCCCTTCCAGGTCTGGCTTGGTGCATGTTGGTGGGGACTGTTGTGTGAGAGAAGTGTACACTTTTCACTGTCTCTGTTCTGTGGGTGATGCAAGGACTTTTCTTTCCAGCACTGTAACCCACATTTTTCATGAATACTTAATTCTACTTTTTAAAAAGTCCCTGATATTTTTGTTTTTGAACTGGACCCAGGAAAAGATAACAAACAGCAGTTTCTGTGCTAGAGTATTACAGTGCACATCGTCATGTCCAGTTAGCAATTTGGTTTTTAAAGCCCCTTTTTTGGATAAAAGCACTTTCATCCTGACATGAAATTGGGGATGCTGGATCCTTTCCTTGCAGGTCATCCTACCTGCCTTCCCACCCCATTAACGCAGCAGAGAAAACATGTACATTTGTACAGCTGTGTCTAAATGTGACGTGAGTGTGTAACTCTTTCCTATCATAAAAATCTGTAACTGTTTTACTGTGGCCTTCTTTCAGCAGTGTCTTTCAGTGCATCTAAGGTGGGGAAGTGTCTAGGTCTTTCAAGAACTGTACATTGGGAACATTAAGTTACTGTGTGCTCCCCCTCGATGGCCAAATGTTGCATTTTAAACATATGCGAGTCTACTCCTTGTGGATAAATAATGATGGGCCCCATTTTGTTCTGAAGTCAACACAAGTGTAAGTGCGACAAATTGAATATAGGTTTCAGAGGAGCAGCCGTGTTAGTCTGTATCCGTAAAAAGAAAAGGAGGACTTGTGGCACCTTAGAGACTAACAAATTTATTAGAGCATAAGCTTTCATGAGCTACAGCTCACTTCCTCAGATGCAACTTCGTGAGCTGTCGCTCACGAATGCTTACGCTCTCATAAATTTGTCAGTGTCTAAGGTGCCACAAGTCCTCCTTTTCTTTTTAAATTGAATGTAGTTACTCTGAAAAGCCTGGAACTAAGTTGAGTGTATCTCACAGATTTAATACTTGCTCCTTAGAGCAGGGACGGCCACTCAAACATGTTCCAAAAATATGCTGAGATCTGAGCTGTATGTTCAGGGTTAAGCCTTGGGAGAAGTGCACTTTTAGCCCGTCAGGAAAGGGGGCTCATGGAGTCGAGCGGGTTGGGAATGTTCCATGTTCAAAGTGTGGGGCTCTCGGCTGGGGGAGGCCTGCTGTGTGTGCTGTCACTGACAGATGTTGTGGTTTGCGAATCATTAGAGCGGGGTGGGGGGTGTTGCAAATTTCCTTGTGCCCTCCCTGCTGTGATGCGGGGGTGACTGAAGCGCAGACCCAAGCTGAGGTGCGGCTGGAGCCTTCCTTGCGGAGCCCGCGGGTCCCAGCCCAGGCCGGCCAGCAGCGGGCCCGAGGACCGAGGTCAAGCCCTGCCGTGGGGGGCTGTACTTCACGGACTGCCCCTGTCGGCCGGAGCCCGCGGGTCCCAGCCCAGGCCGGCCAGCAGCGGGCCCGAGGACCGAGGTCAAGCCCTGCCGTGGGGGGCTGTACTTCACGGACTGCCCCTGTCGGCCGGAGCCCGCGGGCGACGGAGGCTCCTCCAGTGTGTACGCGGCGGCCGCTGGCGGGTCGCTAGCAGGGGCTGTGCGGGGCTGGACGTGCGGGGCGCCCGCATTGCCGCGGGCAGGTGCCAGTCTCCGCCCCGCAGCAGGGCCTGGCACCTCCGGCCGGCCGCGTCCTGGACCCCGCAGCGTGCCCCGCCCCAGCGGCGGCTGCAGGTGGGGCGCGGACCCCGCGGCTCTGGGCGGGGCAGGGGGCCGGGCCCGTCGGGCGCCGCCTCCCTGCGCGGCGGCTGCGTCGGGGGCCGGGGCCGGGGCCGGGCGAGTCTCCATGGCTGGGGCGGCGCTGGGGGCGCTGGAGCTCTGGCTCCGTGAGTAGCGGGCCGGGGCGGGTCGGACAGACGGCCTGGGGGCCCCGCGTGGGGGGGGTCGGACAGACGGCCTGGGGGCCCCGCGTGGGGGGGGGTCGGACAGACGGCCTGGGGGCCCCGCGTGGGGGGGGGTCGGACAGACGGCCTGGGGGCCCCGCGTGGGGGGGGGGTCGGACAGACGGCCTGGGGGCCCCGCGTGGGGGGGGTCGGACAGACGGCCTGGGGGCCCCGCGTGGGGGGGGGTCGGACAGACGGCCTGGGGGCCCCGCGTGGGGGGGGTCGGACAGACGGCCTGGGGGCCCCGCGGGCAGGGGCGGGTCGGACAGACGGCCTGGGGGCCCCGCGGGGAGGGGGGGGGGCGGGTCGGACAGACGGCCTGGGGGCCCCGCGTGGGGGGGGGTCGGACAGACGGCCTGGGGGCCCCGCGTGGGGGGGGTCGGACAGACGGCCTGGGGGCCCCGGGGGCGGGGCGGGTCGGACAGACGGCCTGGGGGCCCCGCGTGGGGGGGGGTCGGACAGACGGCCTGGGGGCCCCGCGTGGGGGGGGGGTCGGACAGACGGCCTGGGGGCCCCGGGGGCGGGGCGGGTCGGACAGACGGCCTGGGGGCCCCGCGGGCAGGGGCGGGTCGGACAGACGGCCTGGGGGCCCCGCGGGCAGGGCGGGGCGGGTCGGACAGACGGCCTGGGGGCCCCGGGGGCGGGGCGGGGCGGGTCGGACAGACGGCCTGGGGGCCCCGCGGGGAGGGGGGGGGCGGGTCGGACAGACGGCCTGGGGGCCCCGCGGGGAGGGGGGGGGGGGCGGGTCGGACAGACGGCCTGGGGGCCCCGCGGGGAGGGGGGGGGGCGGGTCGGACAGACGGCCTGGGGGCCCCGCGGGGAGGGGGGGGGGCGGGTCGGACAGACGGCCTGGGGGCCCCGCGGGGAGGGGGGGGGGCGGGTCGGACAGACGGCCTGGGGGCCCCGCAGGGGGGGGTCGGACAGACGGCCTGGGGGCCCCGGGGTCGGGGCAGGGCGGGTCGGACAGACGGCCTGGGGGCCCCGTGGGGAGGGGGGGGTCGGACAGACGGCCTGGGGGCCCCGCGGGGAGGGGGGGGGCGGGTCGGACAGACGGCCTGGGGGCCCCGCGGGGAGGGGGGGGTCGGACAGATGGCCTGGGGGCCCCGGGGTCGGGGCGGGTCGGACAGAAGGCCTGGGTGCCCCGCAGGGGGGGGTCGGACAGACAGACTGGGTGCCCCCGGGGAGTGGGCGGGGTGGGTCGGACAGACGGACTGGGTGCCCTGGGGAGTGGGCAGGTCGGACAGACGGACAATGGATGTCCCAGGGTTGCAGGTTCCCTACGGAATTGGTTGCTTGCCTGGTTTTCCATTGCCCCCTAGGTCCCTTGCTGCAGGCCCGGAGCAGGAGACAGGGAGGCCTGGGTAAAACGGGCTTGGCAAAGGGGTTCACAGTCGCTGCCCTGCAGGGGGTAGAGCTCCAAGTATGTCTCACCGAGAAGGGGCTGGGCAGAGCCGCCTCCTGAGGAGCAGGCCCTGAGGGTCCCTCCTGGGCAAACCCTTCTGGCTTCACTGGAGTTATGGTAGGATAAAGTTAGCCTAGTTCGCACCCCCTTTGCTCAACCCCCTAGCAGGAGACAAAAAGCAGCATTCTCTCTTTTGTGTCGGTCTGGGAGAGCGGGCACAGTCTCGGGCTTGTCTACATTACCGCTTACGTCGATGTAACTTACGTCGCGCAGGGGTGGGAAAAAGACACCCCCTGAGCGACACAAGTTACAGCGACCTAAGTGCCGCCCACATTGGCACTATGTTGCTGGGAGACGCGCTCCGCTGACATAGCTTCCACCTCTGTCATCTCGCACCAGTGCAGCTGCCCTGAGCAGCAGGCCGTGTAGCCTAGCTCTCAGCTAGGCGCTGAGTGCAGTGCTCCCTGGAAGGGTCACCATTTCCAAACAAGTAACTGCTCAGGCAAAGACCATCTGAGCAGGCCGCCCAGAGCAGAATGAGGAAGTAGCACCTCATCTTGGTGACAGGGGAACAGCTCAGTAATGGGAAAGGAGTTCTTAGACTTTCCACCCTAGGGCCAGGAATTAAATACTAGGACAGGGGAGAGAAGGGGGAGAAATAGTGAGCTAATGATGTATCAATTTTGGGCTTTTTGAATAGCTTAGAATGAGGTGGAAGCTGCTGCACAGCCCACGACACAGCGGACCGTCAAACAGCAGCTACCTGAATATTTGATTTTAAAATTCCATTTAGTTGTTTGTGGGGCTAGTTTTCAAAGCTGTCTAAGTTTTCCTGTAACACCTATCACAGACCTTGGAGGTGCAAGGCCAGCATTTTAAACTACTGCTAGAGCGAGACCTATGGGTATAAGTTTTGTTCAAGCAATTCCTGATCAAAGTGTAGTCACAGTGGTGTTATCCAAAGGCTGTGGCATTCGGCATATATTGCCTGTCTCACTAAGTGTCAGGTTGTAAAATGCAGCCTTGTGCTAAGGCATTTAGCGACAATGGCCATTCTGCAAATACCTGGCTCCCTGGGACTGGGGCTGTAATGAAGGGGCAACATGTGTTTGCTTGATCATCTTAAGCCGTTTCGTTTTCACATACATCCCCCGGAAACCTGAGGCAACCCCACAGTTATTGTAAATCTGAGTCACCCATGAGCCCTGCAAAGTGTAGCTGTGAACAGTCTGCACTGGAAACAATTGTGAGGAGACGTAACAAATGAAAAGGCCTCACACCTGGTTGTTTATGTAGGCTGAGCTGTATGCCTGTTTTGGCCCCAGGGGGCGGTCAGACCGGAGTGCGGGGAAAGGGCTCGCCGGAGGGGGCTGCCTGGTTAGGGTGACCAGATGTCCTGATTTTATAGGGACAGTCCCAATTTTTGGGTCTTTTTCTTATATAGGTTCCTATTAGCCCTACCCCCGTCCCGATTTTTCACACTTGCTGACTGGTCACCATATGCCTGGTGGAGGGATGCAAGAGGCTTTCAGCAGCCTGCTGTCCACTAGAATCAGGCTCATAGAATACCTGTGTTTTGCTGCAGGCCGAGGAGTCTGGTGCCCTAGCCCTAAACCTAACCCTGAGGTCACTGCTTCACGCCCGGATCCAGGCGAAATCAAAACAGTTTGATTAGTGGAAATCAGGCTTTTCTGGCTTTCAGATTTTCACCAGAATTTATAGGGTTCTGACCATTGATACTTTGAGTATTCTCTGAAATGTTTTAATACATCAGATGTGGTTTTCAAAAGTTGCTGCATTACAGACAGAGAAGGGCCATTGAGTTGAGTGTACAGTCCGGCTTTTCTGGGCCAAATGCAAAGGATGGCATCATGATTAGCCAGGGAATGTTCCTCAGCGTAGGGATCTATCCTCTGTCTTTGGTTTACATCTGTTGCACTGAAGGGGAGAGATAGCTCAGTGGTTTGAGCATTGGCCTGCTAAACCCAGGGTTGTGAAGTCAATCCTTGAGGGGGCCATTTAGGGATCTGGGGAAAAAATTGGGGATTGGCCCTGCTTTGAGCAGGGGGTGGGACTAGAGGACCTGATCTTCTATGATTTTGGAACTTTAATTAAAGCAAACTTCATCTCCCAGAAATGTGGTACTGCTGGAATCCAGCTGCTGTCACATTCCCCTAAACGATGGGGGCCAAATTAATCACTGGTTTAAGTAGGTGTGACCTGGTTGACATCTCTGGGTGGCACCCACTCACGCCAGAAGGAAATCAGGCAGTGAGAGAAAGGAGAACAGTCTGGATGAGCTTGGAAGGTGCCTAGACTGCCCTGAGGGCACATAGCTGAATGTAATGTAACTGTCCATAGATGGGCCCTAGGTAGGGGGCAGAAGCCTGTCCAACACCTCTGGGAGTTTAATAGCCCCCACCTCTTTCTGCAAAGGGTAATATCACGACTTTAACATCTGCCTCATAGTTAATGATCGTCTGAGACTTGTATGTGTTAGTCCCAGTGATGCTGTGAGTCCAGCCCTGTATTAACCAGCAGTTCTGCCTGTTTGATAACAGTCCTGGAGCAGCTGGTCCAGTGGGAGTGAGTATGGAGCCTGGAGGAATTGCAGTGGGGAAGAATGTATTTTGAACTGTCTCATCAGTCAGTCACTTGTATTCATCTCACACTGAGATGATCTTTTGTTCTGTTCCCTGTAAGATAAAGCCACGGACCCAAGCATCTCTGAAGAAAACTGGGAATGTATCCAGCGGTTCTGTGACCAGGTGAATGCAGACCCGGAAGGGTAAGCTGGACAGAAAGGCTCTTTGTATTCTCTCTGCACTGTGCATCTGGCTCTGAGCTTTTCTGATCTCAGAGGTGAAAGGATAATCTGTAAATTGCAGTTTTGTAAAACCTTAGGAGGAATGGCAGGGAGTGGCTAATTTTGGTGACTCCTGGAGATGCCTGTGCAAGAAGTGGGTAGATAAAGAGTGGCCAGATTATTGCGACATTGTGGTAACATGGCAGATCTAGAGGAAAGGACTTTTCGTTTAGCACGAGCCTGCACCTTCTCCCCCTCACGGTCTCAGAGGTGGTCAGATCCCATCCCTGTGCCATGAGTGGGATGCTGAATTCTTCTGGGCTGTGTTTCAGAGAAGACCTGAGCGTCCGTAGCTATTGATGTGGCTTTAGCTGCTGTTCTCTGGGAGGTGAGGTCTCCACCCGGGCTTTCCCCACCCCTGCAGCTCATGGGATTGTCTCCAATACGCAGCAAAGCGTACGCACTGGTAAAGTGAAAGCAGGGCCGCCCTTTCCTATAAAAAGGATGCAGCTGCGTAGGGCACCAGGAAATTGGGGGCACCAAATTTCCTGGTGCCCTGCGCAGCTGCGTGCTGCTCCAGCCCCTGCTCTGGCTCTTCACCAGGGCCCCTGCTCTGCCCCGCCCCTACTCCCCTGAGCTCTGCAGTGGGGCTGGGCCCACAGCCCTCCCGCTCTCCCCCCCACCCGCCGGCGGAGGCTGTGTAGGGCCCCAGAATAGCCAGGGACGGCCCTGAGTAAAAGGGCTGATAAAGGTCCCTGAGCTAGCATTTCTGTCGAGCAGATGCTCACAATTTCTGTCTGTAGAACTTGCACTTGTTGTCTAATGAACATTCCTGCTGTGGGAGACTTTGAGCCAAAGGGCCAGCCGTGATGAACAGCAAAGTGGAGCACTTCTGCTAAATGCTGAGTGACCCAGTTGGTGTGATGCTTCTGCAATGAATACACCGCTCCCTCTCTCCCTCCCCCCCTTTTCCATTGCAGGGGACAGCTGCTAGAGCAGCAGTAATCAGCACTTGCGGGACACTTCTGGCTTCCTGGCCTGCATTAATCTCTTCCTTACTTCTTGGGTGTATAATCCCAGCATTGTGCCAAGGGGAGGGTTGCTGTGATGCAGTCATAGAATCCTAGGATATCAGGGTTGGAAGGGACCTCAGGAGGTCACCTAGTCCAACCCCCGATTTGTGTGTCTGTGAACATGGTAACTGCCCTTTTCTTTGCATGAAAAGTTGCCGTGTTTGCTTTTCCTGAGACTTCCTGCCTGGTCTGACTTGCTGCTTCTTCTCCCTAGCCCGTCCATTGCACCCAGACTGCTAGCGCATAAGATACAGTCGCCTCAGGAGATGGAAGCTCTTCATGCCTTAACAGTGAGTGCTTTCATCAGCACACAGACATGGGCTGGGATAAGCTGGAAATGTATCTCTTGTGGTAGATTTTTGTGTCTACCGCTTTTTAAAAAAATTAGTGTTTCTCGCTTTTAACCCTTCACTGCGTTCAAATTTGTAACGCTGTTCCTGTCACTCATCTTGGTCACCGGGATTCCTTGTGCATTCACAGCCGTAAGGTTCCCGTCACCCATCCCAGTGATTCCCTATGCCTCGATAATCCCCTTCATATCTAATGACAGGTTTCAGAGTAACAGCCTTGTTAGTCTGTATTTGCAAAAAGAAAAGGAGTACTTGTGGCACCTTAGAGACTAACCAATTTATTTGAGCATAAGCTTTCGTGAGCTACAGCTCATGAAAACTTATGCTCAAATAAATTGGTTAGTCTCTAAGGTGCCACAAGTACTCCTTTTCTTTTTTCATATCTAATATAATTTCCCAAATTACTATCTGATCTGTCCCAGCTCCTCCCACCCCTCGTTCCTGACTTACAGCACCCCTTGCTATTCCAGTCCTAGGCCCCTCTTGAGCGGAGATTTCTGGTTCTGCCAGAATGTCTTTTGCTTTTCCTCATGTGAACAAATGTTTGACAGGGACTAGACTGAGGCTCTGCCCTCCTTTCCTACCGGTGGCCAAGCACAGATTTGGAGCCTTGCTCCTGGAAGTTAGAAGCCATCACACATCAGCTCCCTTTGCCACTCAGTCCCTGAAGCTTACAGCCTGAATGTTGTGTGTGGTGATTATGACAGGGAATGTCTTAGCCATTGTCAATGTCTGTATTTATACCTATGAAGCTCTGCCAGTTCACTCTTGCTCATTTGTTTTAAACGGGTGAAAATGAATGATGGATGTGGGTAAAAATGACACGTGTTGCCTAATTAGCAGTTTCACCTAGGGTACTATCCGTTATCTGTGTCCATGCCGCTAACAGGTTCTTAGATCTTTGTCTTGATGGAAGAGGTTTTAAAATTGCCTGGAAAGTTTGTTTTATGTCTCATGCTTTCCCACCTCGTCCCAGGTGCTGGAGACATGTGTGAATAACTGTGGAGAAAGGTTTCACAATGAAGTGGCAAAATTCAGATTTCTGAATGAACTGATTAAAGTGCTGTCCCCGAAGGTAAGTGCCCAGCCACCCCGATCTAGCAGGCAGATGAGAAAATGCAAACTTCATACCAATTCCACATAGGAACTGAGTGTGACTGTTTTGCTGTGGTTCCCTGGGACAATGAATGGCGGGGACAGGCTATGAATTTCCCAGCAACAAGGATAATAATTGAAACGTCTCTTTAGAATTCAAAGGGGGAAGGGAGATGGGTACAGAGTAGGGGTGAAAGCATTGAACAACTTGGCAGACTTCACCAGAAGGCCAGTGTGAGGAAGGTGTTTGGTGTGCTAGGGCCCAGGTCCTGTGTTGGTAAATACAGAAGGTTTTATTCCTAGTTGCCTCTTTCTGGGGGACCTTTCCTCCTTTTTACTGCTCTGAACTCCACCACAATGTGGCAGTGACCCTCGAAGAGCCAATCTGCTCTTGTCATTCACCAGCTTGCGCTTCGCTGGGTTGGACCCTTTGCCCCGCACAGTAAGAGGGAGGAGTGGCTCATGGGCCACATTTTGGCCTTGTATCATAGGCCCTTCCCCCACCTTCCTGCTCTCGCTTCAAATTCCAGCCTTTGGAACTGTTCTTCTTAGGCTTTTGTCGTCAGTGCCTACACACAGCACAAGCCCATGAGAGCCCCACAGGTACCTCTCCCTGGGAACATCCCAAAAGCCCAGATAGGGAACTGTGAACTCTCAGGAGGCACCTGGGGAAGAATGTGGCACTGGAGACTCTGCCCTGACTTGCTTCAAGTGAGAGATTGGGGGGACCTAATTTGAGTTCTGCAGTATGCTATCTCTGCTGCTCATCTCTCTTTTTGGGGTGTGCGCTACACCCTGCTCCCACTCAGCTTCCTGGGGTTCGTCTCCTTGGAAAAGTAACCGATAGGAATAGGAATTTTAGCTTGAAATGCTAAACAAGCTCAATATGCAGAGAGAATAACCTCTCCAGTGCACTGACACCTGGTGCAATAGTGGGAAATAGAGAGCAATTTACATCACTTACTGTGCATGATTGCCACATTTCTCTCCGTCCTTTGGATCAACTAGTAAAACTGGGACCTTTTTCTCAGCCTGATGATTTATTTAATAATTACAGGGACACAGCCAGGTTAAATATCATGGGCTTGGTTTGCTCTGCATCACCCCAACTCTGTGGCAGAGGATGACCTCCATTGGTTTCATGGGAATGTTTAAATCTAATGAAGCTGTTTTCATTGTAGTTAAAAACCAAATAGGTTAAAGCAAATGCTTTTGTTGAGTTTGGATTTAGGAAAGCCTGGCTTTAGTGGTGCTATCCCAGTTCACAGCTGGGGTAAAGTCATGAAGAATCAAGCCTCGTATTTTAAACACCAGGTGTCTGTCTCTGGGTTCATAGTAATGTCCAAGATTATTAAAACTAAAAGAATTTTAAAACTCACATTTACCTTTCACCATTCATCCTGGTTGGTTTTGCATTTTATTCAGCAAGATGTTCAGATACTATGGTGATCGGGACCTACAAGTGTGTAGAAAGATAAAACTTGAGCGCTGAAAACATACTATGTAGTTTCACTTTTCTATATGGTCAGTTTTCAGTTTGTTTCGCTCTGGTTCTGGCTAGGTTGTAATGGAGAAGGGGGATGTTTAAATCCAAGCAGGAAACTATTTTCAGTGTAATTAAAAACAAATTAGAAAGAATACTTTATATTGATCCTGGATTTAGTAAAACCTGACCAAAGCAGCACTGAATGGGCCATTATTTTTGTAGTGACAGATTATTTATATGAAATTCTACACATTTAATAATGTAGCACTTACAATTCCACATAAATTATAGTGCTATATATGTATCTTCTGTAAGGTGTACAGTTGACAGCACTCTGAATAATGCATTGAGAACCCATTTTCACCCCAGTCTTTCAGCATGAACGTTCTGGGCAGAATCCCTGACTCCTAACTGACAGTAACTTGCTGGTTGTAATCACTTTTTTTTTCCCCAGTATCTTGGAACCTGGTCTGCAGAAAAGGTCAAATCGAGAGTCATAGAAATAATGTTCAGTTGGACCGTTTGGTTTCCTCAGGAAGTTAAAATCCGGGACGCTTATCAGATGCTGAAGAAACAAGGTTTAGTTCTGTTATTTCAGTTTCCTTTTGTCACATCAAAGTCATGTGGATTCAAACCACGAATAGCTGAGTAGTTGTTTTAAAGTTCATTCCATGTGATTTGACTTTTCCAAAAATGATTATTTGTACAAGATGAAGGTTTAAAGGTCAGATTTACAGAGGGATGTAGGCACCTAAAGATGACAATAAACGACAATAAAAGCACCTCAGGAGGTTAAATCCTATTAGATGCCTACCTGCAAACTTATAATAATAATAATTAATAAATCTGTAGCTCTTACATAGTGACTTTTCATCAGTTGATCTTAAAGCACATCAAAGCCTTTTAATGTATTTATCTTCACAACACCCCTGGGAGGCAGTGCAGGGCTGTTATGCCCATTGTACAGATGGGAAACTGAGGCACAGAGAGGCTCAATGACTTGCCCAAGGGCACACAGGAAGTCTGTGGCAGAGCAGGAAATCAAAGTGAAGTTCTCATCTCCCAAATATTAGCCTAGTATCATATCCATGCCCATCCTTCCTCCGTGTCTGAATACCATCCTAAATAAATAGCTTCCTAAAGACCATTGTGCCTACACAGGTCTGTAAATCTGGCCCTGACTCCTGCTACAAGAAGCTTCTGCTTTAGTTGTAAATATTTGGCTACTGGTTGGCCCTGTGCTCTGGCAACAAACATCTTTTGTATGCTTGACAGGAACATTAAAATGCTTTCCTGTTGTGAAGTCATTTGTGTGATTTTGTCATGTGCTAGATACCCTTGCTCTCTTTCAGTGAACGGCACACTACAACGCTGTCAGAGGAAAGCATGTATATTAATGAGATGAGGAGGGTGTGGAAATGTCCAGGGATTGGATGGCTGGAATAGGAGAACCCACCACTGTTAGCTATTTGGTAGGGGTAGAGAGAAGTAGGTTAGTATAGAACGTGCTGCAAGACTAGGTGGGGGTAAAAAAAGTGCTACCTTATTGGATGGATGGGAAGCATAGGACAGACAAGGTGTCTGTCCACAGAGCTTCAGTGGGGAGATCAGAGGAACTGCACCCAGCCCTGAGAATAAGAATAACCCAGACCTGCCAGTGGCAACCAAAGCCTCTTTCAGATGGGGACGTGCGCAGCCAGGAGCTTGGGTTTGTCTGTCCCAGTGCAGGGCTAGCACTGATGGATATGGCAGCTGCCCAGACGGGCTGGTTATACCAAGCTGGCATGGACCACTTTGTCGAATCCTGACTTGTTCGGAGGCCAGGGCTAGTGTTTGATGGGGAAGGTTTAGATTTGTTAGGAAGCCAGCCCCCTGGGCAGGGCCTGGAGGTACCAGACTGGGTGCCCCGCAGAGGTCAGGTGGGCAGTAAATCAGACAGTTGGCTGGACAGCACAGATCTTCACAAAACCAGTCAGCAGCCTTGTGTGTGACTGGCTGCAGTCTCTCCTGCACGCAGCAGTGGTAAGAGGAGGCCCTGAAACGTAAGCGCTTGTATCAGAGGCCTGGTGTGAGGCCTAAGGCCTGAACTAAAGGAATGGTCAAGATTTTGCTAACGTAAAGCAAAGTTAAGCTGTGAGCCAGAGGCAGGCCCTGCTCACAGGAGCTGGCAAGAAGAAGGCTGATGTTGCAAAAATACACCTTCCTAACAGGTACTAAGCACTGGTAATATAAACACATGCCAGGATGGTACCAGAACATTCCGGTACTAGCACGTTCCACATAGATAACAAGGAACAGGCTGACCCATCCTAAAGACAGGGCAGGAGGGTAATATGATGGGTAGAGTTGTTTTGTTCAAACCAACATGTACAAGGTGAGAGGCGGCACCCTAATACGTAGAGGGGTTGTACCTCTGTACGTCAGGAGTGATGTGTAACTTGTTTGTACCTGTGTATAGAAGTGTACCTCTGAGGGGTTGTCTTTGTGTGGCCTGTGGGCAGTGGAGAATCCTGCCACTTACTGACCTGGTCCATTGTCAGGGGCACATATTCGTAGTATGTCCTGTAGAGTCTGCAGGAAACTATTACTGTGCTTCATTTGACAATAAACCTGGCCAGGTGCCTTCGTACCTTATCGGAGCCTGTGGTCATTGGGCGTTCTCTCGGGGTCTGCTGTGTCAGCGATCTGCAGAGCCAGGGCAGTACACAGAGGAAACATATGCACGCAGCCGACTGTTATCAACATTGAACAGAGCAGACCACCACTCTGGTGACATCTGAAGACGACAGCCTGTCACGCATGCAGAGGCAGTGTGTCTAGGAAGGAGCGAAGGAGAATTTCACAGAAGCTCTGAGGCTGCCTCTGCTGTGTGTTCATGTTAGTGAGCTGCCTGTGTTTTATGGCTCTGGGCACTGGCAGATGACCCTGCAGGGCTAAGCAGCCTCAGAAAGGATTTCTGACCTGCCTAACTATGAACTAATGGAGAACAGAGTCCTTTCTGGGAGATGGTGCCACAAATTCCCCTCTAGGGAAACTGCCAGGCTTTTATTCCTCATCTTCCTGTCCTGAAAACCTCCCCCACCCTTTTGCTTGATCTCAGACAGCCAGTTGAGTCGTGTATTTCTCATCTTAGCATGTACCTGCTTTTGGGGTACATGCTAAGCCCACTGGTTCCTTCTTCCCCTCATTCCTTAAAATTGTGTTGGGGGTACTCAATTGCCAGCAGACGTGGTAGAGGTCAGCAGGGTTCGGTACCCGGCTGAGCATTGTGCAAAGCTGCATGGGGGCTGGTAGAATCTCTCTCTCTCTGTTACTCATTTCAGGAGTCATAAAACAAGACCCCAAACTCCTAGAAGACAAAATTTTACCACCTCCTTCTCCGAGACCTAAGAATTCTATTTTTGATGTTGATGAAGAGAAATCCAAGGTAAATCTCATGTTTTCAAATCTGTGTCCTCCTCTGATTAGGTTGTATTGTCAGGAGAGTGTGTGTGGTCGTATTTTGGGCCTTTATGGTTCCAGGGAGAAGATCTCCTTAGAATAATGCTAATACTTATCACATTCCATGCTGCACAAAGGCTAGCTAATAAGTAACCCTATCGCCTCCTAGTCAGACAGGTGAGTATCATTATCTCTGTTTGGAGATGGGGAAACAGAGGCACCGAGGATAATGTAACTTGCCCTATGCCACAGAGAGAGTCTGTTTCAGAACCAGGATTCATTTTTCTAACATCTGGCTTGTATTTGTCACCTATTTTCCTTCCGCACTGTTGACTACAGTTTCCTTCTGTCCTCTTGCTGACACATGCAGGCAGCATTACAAGCTCAGTGAGGCTGGCAGCCTGTGTGGCAGCAGTGTGACCCTGATCAGATTGTGAGACGTGAGTCCACATGTCCATAGAGCTATAGCCCAGCTATGGCAGTAGGGCCCTGGACACATCTGCATTTATTGGGTGAGTGGCTGCATTATGGTGCCTGGGGCTGTTGCTCATGCTGTCTGTCTTCTAATGGTCTCCACTCAACAGCTCTTAGCAAGACTTCTAAAGAGCAACCACCCTGAGGACCTGCAGGCAGCCAACAGGCTGATCAAGAGCATGATTAAAGAGGTAGGCATCATGAGAAGCTCACAGCTCTGAGTGTCAAAGAAGCTGCTGCTGGCAGTTGGCGGGAGAGGCGGGAGGGGAGTGGGGCAGGGGAGGCAGTTTCACAGTTTGGTTTCAACAGTGATCCTCTGAAGCACGGAATGCATAATGTCTGCCACTGCTCAGAGCGAGGCAGAGCTTGGCTGGACTTGCCGTTGGCAGCTCACGGGTTTGCAACTTGTTTAGCTGTAACGGAGATGAGAGTTTGGAGACTCTGCAGCACAAGCTGGTGCAGCTGGGGTGAAATTCGCCCCGTGCAGGGGACCAGCGCAAGGCCCATGCGTTCTGGGGAGTCTGGCTCAGTCCTTGGCACTTCAGGAAGGCGCGAGCCTTGTGCTGCACTCCGATGGGGTGAATTTCACCCCAGCTTCTAGCACTGAGGTGCATTGTGTGTCCTTTCTAGCATTGTTTTCTGTTTTATGGAATACAAGTAGAAATTACTGGCCAGGCAGTGGGATATTGCAGAAGTCCAAGCTATCAGCATAATGTGTGATGAGGTTATTGGCTAAATCAGGGATTTCATCCCCTTCGCCCTTTGTTTTATTTTGTCTCAAAGGAACAAGAAAAATCTGCCAAGGTGTCCAAAAGACTGAATGCAATTGATGAGGTTCACAACAGCGTTAAGCTTCTGGGTGAAATGCTGACCAGCTACAAGAGGCAGGAGTTACCCAAATCTGACCTACAGATTCTGCAGGTGAATGACACCTCCTGCCTTGAGACTCATTGATTTGGTATCACTGATGGCGTCTAGCAGTGACGGGATGTGAAAACTGGGGGCAGAGCTGCCTATTAATCTGTATATGTGAGTGTTGTGACTGGTGGGGGGGATCCCCCCCGCTCAGGGGGTGGATCTCCCCTCCCCCCCAACCTGGCAGCAGCTGCGGGGCCCCAGGCCACCCCCCTTCAGCAGCAGCAGCGACCCCTGGAAAACACCCCTCCCTCCCCCCCAGAGCAGCAGCATCCATGGGAACGCCTGCCCCACCCCAGCACCTAAGATTTAGTGAGGGATATTTTTAGTAAATGTCTCAGACAGGTCACAGGCCGTGGCTTTTTGGTTATTGCCCGTGACCTGTCCATGACTTTTACTAAAAATACCTGTGACTAAATCCAGGTTTCAGAGTAACAGCCATGTTAGCCTGTATTCGCAAAAAGAAAAGGAGGACTTGTGGCACCTTAGAGACTAACCAATTTATTTGAGCATAAGCTTTCGTGAGCTACAGCTTACTTCATCGGATGCATATTCCGATGAAGTGAGCTGTAGCTCACGAAAGCTTATGCTCAAATAAATTGGTTAGTCTCTAAGGTGCCACAAGTACTCATTTTCTTTTTGTGACTAAATCATGGCCTTACTTATTGCACATTTGAAAGGGGAAGTAACGCGCTGAACTGTCTTCTCTGGCTTTGACAAAGCCAGCGTCTGGAACTGAGCAGAAAGCGTGGCTGCATTTTACCAGGGCTGCCTGTATAGCTAACTTCCTTTCCTCTCTGGGTTTTATGGCCCCAGAGGCTGGGCCGGGGTTCTGAGGACCTGTGATCTAACAAGCAAATAGCCTGACTCTCTTGTTCTCTTCTCCAGAGCCTGTTTGAACGCTGTGAGAAGCTCAGGCCGCTGCTCTTCCGCCTTGCCAGCGAGACTACTGAAGATGACGAGGCTTTGGGTATCTAACAAAATATGCTGTTGCTGCTCTTTCCTCACCTCTCTCACTCCCCGTCCTACTGTCTGAACTCCTGGGTTTTAGTGCAAGCAGGGACTGTGGGACTCTCCTGATGTTACTGGAGTGGCCCACCCGTTCCTAACCAGCAGCATCCCTGCTGTTACGCTTCAGAGCCCACCAGCTTTGGAAATGTACCTCCTTCCTCACCTGCCGCACCAGCCCCTGCTGTTCAGCCCCCTGAGCCTGGGAGCAAACATATCAAAGGCTGCGATTTGGGTGAAGTGTAAACTAATCCCCCCAGCAACTAGATCAAGAGCCCCAAACTCCCTGGGCTTTTGAGGACAGGATCTAACCAAGAGCCATCTCTATCCTGAGGGGTTCCATTTAATGTCTCTCATCTTCGTTTTGGGTCGTGGGGATGGCACTGCTGGAGTCGGGAGGAGAGTAGGCCCTTTGCTCCGTCCATCAGGACTCTACCTTCCCACCTAAGGATATCTGACTCCCTGCCCCCATGTCTCAGACAGGCGCTGTATCCCTGTGTCCCACGCACCCAGCACTTCAGTCAGGCTCAGATCTAAGCAAACCAGATAGTAACAAAGAAAGTGGCAGTTTAAGGGAACATGCAACAAAATACAGTGTCTAGAGCCCACTAAATCCCCATTCAGATACATAAGTCAAAGCCATTTTCTTATTGTCCACTTTGCTGTCCCAGTCCCTAGGCCTGAGATAACACTACTTTGCATCTCTCTAGCACTTCCCTCTGAGGTAACAGACTGAATGTCACTTCATGCTCTTCCTGGGAGATAGGCTGCTATTGGTATCCCTGTTTTACAAGTGACAGGCCTAAACATAAGAACGTCCACACTGGGTCAGACCAAAGGTCCATCCAGACCAGTATCCTGTGTTCTGACAGTGGCCAATGCCAGGTGCCCCAGAGGGAATGAACAGAACAGTAATCAGCAAGTGATGTATCCCCTGTCACCCATTCCCAGCTTCTGGCAAACAGAGGCCAGGGACACCACCCCTGCCCATCCTGGCTAATAGCCATTGATGGACCTATCCTTCATGAACTTAGCT
Source organism: Lepidochelys kempii (assembly GCF_965140285.1). Classification (NCBI taxonomy): domain Eukaryota; kingdom Metazoa; phylum Chordata; order Testudines; family Cheloniidae; genus Lepidochelys; species Lepidochelys kempii. The sequence continues at coordinate 2,108,874 of NC_136389.1, read as the reverse complement.
CATTCTTTTTTGAACCCTGTTATAGTCTTGGCCTTCACAACTTCCTCTGGCAAGGAGTTTCACAGATTGACTGTGCGTTGTCCCTTTTGTTTGTTTTAAACAGTGGCAAAGCTGAGAGTCCCAGCTCCAGGCTGCAGCCTCTAGGCAGGGCTCACGAGGCATGTGTGTGACATCACAGCATCTCAGCTGTGTGTGTGACATCACAGCATCTCAGCTAGATACACATGGGTCAGTCTGAGAAGGAAGCTGGTATTCAATGGACCTATCCTCAACCCCTGCAACAAAAGCCGAGTGGCCAGCTGGGCTTGGACCGGCGTGTGGCGGGTTCCCAGACACAGACTGGCTCTGTCGTGACCAGCACGGAGTGTGGCCCTCCATTGCCCTCCTGTTGGAGTATAATTAATTTGTTTGTCTTCCTCTTTCTCCAGCAGAGATTCTCCAGGCCAATGACAAACTCACCCAGGCGCTCGACTTGTACAGGCAGGTTGGAGTGGGCTGTGACCAGGGCAGGAGGAGTTCGGTGACCATCTCCACGGATGCCTCAGGTAGAAAGGGTCCTCCACAGCCGCAAAGGAACCTGCTTCCTTGCTGGTTTACGGTGTCTGAATGGGGCTTGGAAGGAAGGCGGGGTGGGGCCTGGAGACCAAACGTGGGGAAGGCCCTGAAATGCCCAGAACAGCACACGGGATTCCCACTGCCAGGCCTTTCAGTGAGTTCGCTGGGGGCCAGGGAGGGTACTGGAGTGTGGCTGTATTAGGCCTCCCCCTTGCCTCAGACTAAGCAGTTATGTGGGAAGGTGGCTACTCGAGCTCTTTGTGTATTTACAAGGAGACCTGCAAAGGAAAACAAAAATGGGTTTGTGCCTCCTTCTGCTTCTTTCTGCTGTATCCAAGTGGCCTGAAGCGTTATGTGTGTTACAGTAGAAATTCCAGGCTGGCAGACTCCGTGGTGGCTGGAGACATAGTCAGATGGTGACATCACCATTGCCCAGAGAGTGAAGACTGTGCCCTTGAGAGGGGAAAGGGTCGCTAGTTAGACTCGAACAGAGTTTGGTTTGCTAATATCTCTTTAACGTCAAAGACTAACCCAGGAGAAAGGAAGTGTTTGTTAAAGAGCTATCCTTCTATTAAGGTGAGAGTACACAAGTAACCTGCTCTGCGTCCTCCAGCAAAACCAGGGGGAACTCGACTTGATATTCCCGATATTTCTAAGGTATAAAACAATCAGGAAACCCTTTTAGGTTTCTTTCTACGCCAGAAAGAAGCAGAAAAGGGCCCAATCCCAATTCTTACAAAATCTTTTGCAGGACGCTGCCCTTAAACAGCTACGCCCGACCTGGGAAACGACCCCTGACACTGTAGAGAAGTGGCACCATGTGGCCCCCCATTCTCTCTGACTTGTTATGGTGCTGCACAGGTCACTTATGTCCGTTCTCGACCATGAGGCGGGCTGCACGTAGCTGGAGCGGTGTTAAGACAGCTGGTTAACGGCACTCAGGAGTGTCACTGGCTCATGCCTGGCTCTTGTGAAGAGTTTGAAATAGGTTTGCTCCATCGACCCTGGTCAGCCCAGTCCCTTGTGAAAGCATGCTAACCTGAGCCATGTTTTAACCATGTTCAAATCCTGCTTTCAGATACGATTCAAAGCCCAGTATTGATGGAGCCTAAGAGCTGAAAGAGGCCTTGTGCTCCTAGGAAAATGCTGGTCCAGTTAAGATTTTCTAGGGTTTTTCCAGCTGTAGGATTTTCAATAAATGTGTTTAAAAAAATGTTCAGGAAAGCCCTCCCCTCTCACTGTGGATCAGCTCACAGGGGTTCTCAAACGGGGGGTTGTGATCCCTCAGGGGGTCACAAGGTGGTTACGTGGGGGTCGTGAGTGGTCAGCTCCATGGGACTGACAGCCCCAAGCCCCCATTAAATTAAATTAACCCCCTTGTTTTTGATTTATAAGGGGGGAATCGCACTCAGAGGCTTGCTGTGTGAAAGGGGTCACTAAACCAAAAAGTCCGAACACCACTGAGCTAGTGGCTGGGTCAGAGCGGCCGGGGCGTAGCACACGAGATGGCAGCTCTTTAACGCTTTCTCTCACTCCCAAAGCACCTCGGTCCCCGCTGGGCAGTACGAAGAGTTACACACTGATCGACTTCTCCAAGCTGGGTTCCACGTTCGAGTCTCTCTCGGAGCAGAGCGTGAACGCGACAGCTGCCGCTCAGCACAGCAGCACCTCCGCCTGCCTGCTCGACGAGGAACTAATGTCATTAGGTCTGTCCTTGGGGCGCAGGGATGGGGCTGTCCTTGATCCTTAGGGATGACTGTGTATATTGCAGGTTCGGTAGCTTTCTTTTTAACCAGAGCCCTCTGAGCCAGGGCAAATGCTGGGAGTTTTCAGGGAGTCCAATCACAGTCCAGCTCTGCTATTAGACCTCATAGGTACTTGGCAAATGGGAGTGCCCAACCTGCTCTGATTGGTCTGTACTTTGGTTCCCTACCGCAGGTCTCAATGATTCCCCTGTTGGACAGAGGCCGTCACCTGATTTCAGCTCAGTACAGGTGAGTGGTCCCCTGGTAGCGTAGTCCTCCATATACCATTTACAGTTTTCTGCTGACCTAGCCTGCCCCAACGTGCATTAGCTGCAGGTTCCATTGCTCCCCCACATGCACATTTTTGGGGGGCTTAGAATTACAAATACTAATGGCTGCCCCCCATTCCCCCAATGGCTCTAGACTGTTCTCAATGGTAGCAGATGACAGAACGAGGAGTAATGGTCTCAAGTTGCAGTGGGGGAGGTTTAGGTTGGATATTAGGAAAAACTTTTTCACTAAGAGGGTGGTGAAACACTGGAATGCGTTACCTAGGGAGGTGGTAGAATCTCCTTCCTTAGAGGTTTTTAAGGTCAGGCTTGACAAAGCCCTGGCTGGGATGATTTAACTGGGAATTGGTCCTGCTTCGAGCAGGGGGTTGGACTAGATGACCTTCTGGGGTCCCTTCCAACCCTGATATTCTATGATTCAATGAGAGGTTGGCAATAATGTGTTGATCAATATTTGTGGAAGTCCATCCACTGGGAGAGTTGATTGGTGCGTGCACCACTGACCCCTATTGGAAAGAATCAGATCTGCAAGTGCTCTGATCTTCCTGCAAGGGTTGGAGAGATTAGAAGATGCTCTGAGCCCTAATACTGTAGGCAGCTATGGGAGATTCTCCTTCAGCTTAGGTAGTAAAGGCCTCTGTTTCTGTAGCAGAAGGCTGTGCAATGTGGTCCCTGTGCCTTGTAACACAGGAGGTCAGGGGACACTCCTGGGGTTTGTAGGTATCTGCGGATGCAGAGCCACCAGGATGCAGGCTGGGGAGGCAGGAGCACTCATTTTTGTCCCAGCCCTAGTCTGAGAGTGGCAGTGTTGTTGGGGTGGGACTTGCCACTAGGTTGTCTATAATCGTCCCATTTCAGCCTGTGTTTAAAAACAGGTTGTTTCAGCAGGATGTGTGTGGCTTCTGCGGGTGTTCTGTAGCTGCTTGGTGAATCAGAACCTCTTTATTTGGCAGAGTGCTGGGCACAATGGATATAATCAAACCGGAAATGCCGATACCCATCAAACCATGGTGCTGGGGGATAGATGGCAGGGTGGCTCACCAGAGAGGAGTGCGCTTCAGGATTTGGCAGGGCAGCTGTCTCCACCTCCTGTGACCAGGCCATTTCCAATGTAAGCAGACTGTACAGCACACTGGTTTGGAAAAGGGGAGTCCTCTGCTCTGGCACTGAAGTACGGAAAACCCCTTATCATCTGTTAAACTGCAACCTGCCAGTAAAGGGCAAGCTGCTCGATGGCTCACTGTAACTTCTTATAGTTGGTTACAACAGTCATTTCTAGCTTTGCTGAATGGCAAGCCAGGGTCTTCAGATACAGCCAGCACTACGTTTTCAAGGAGTTCTTAACTTGAAGGACAATCCCAAGAGTTGGTAGCAAGCAATTAAAAAGAGACGGGGGACGGTTCAACTTAGAAAAGAGACAACTCGGGGGAGATGATTAAAGTCTGTAAAATCATGAGGGGTGTGGAGAGCATGAATCAGGAAGTGTCATTTACCCCTTCACACAACACAGGAACCAGGGGTCACCCAATGAAATCAATGGGCAGCCAGTTTAGAACAAACAAAAGGAAGTGCTTCTTCACACAGCTCACCGTCAACCCGTGGCGAGTAGCCAAGATGGTCAGGGATGTAACTTTGTGCTCTGGGCGTCCCTAAACCTCCAGCTGCCAGAAGCTGGGACTGGATGACTGGGGATGGATCACTCAAAATTGCCCTGTTCTGTTCATTCCCTTTGAAGCATTGGGCACTGTCTGCTGTTGGAAGACAGAATACTGGACTAGATGGACCAGTGGTGGTTCGGTCGGTCCCACACACGCACACAATTTATAAATTGGGTCTTTTTATAACACTGTAACTCAAATAACACTTGGAGCAGTTTTCTTCAAATTTTGCCAACATGTTCTCCAAGGCCTTTGGAGAAAATGTCACAATTGTTGGGCTAAATTAATCTTCCATCGATTTTAAGCCCCAAAGGGCCCATTGTAATGATCTAGCCTGACCCCTGGCCAAGGGATTTCACACAGTGATTCCTGCCTCAACTCCTTACTTTGTGGCTGAGCGGGAGCGTACTTTAATCTTGCTCCAGCATTACAGGGAGACTGAGAGCAGGGTTTGTATTAGAGCCTGGCTGCAGCTGTCATGGAGAGCAACTGCCAGCACCTTGTAACAAAATCTACTCACTGCAACAGAGACAAAAGTTCAGCCTAAAGAACACAGAAGCAGCAGCATCTTCAGTGTAACATAGAGCCTGCCTCCAAACTTGATAACTCCCTTAAGTCTTCGGACAGTAGGTTCTTTGTACCCTAAAGGGGGTGGATGATTCTGAGGGCAGGGCAGATGCTGGAGAGGACGGGATGAGATCCCATATGTGATCTCTTCAGTTAATGTCAGTTATCTGAATGTTTTTCCTTCCAGGAACTTACCACCAGTGCAACTGTCCCCGGCAGGCCTTCCGAGCAGCTTAGCTGCAGACGCTTTGTTCTCTGACCCAGCCTATGAGTTGAAACCTGCTGCTCCTTCGCAGCCAGCTGCCCACGATGCTGCTTTGGCAAACCTTTTTGTCCCACTCACTTCAATTACACCGAGTAAGTGCACTGATCTCTGTGTTCCAGCTCTGCTCAGTGCAGCTTCTTTATGGCATTGAAGGCTGGGATTTTTCATGGGGCGGGGAAGCTGGACAGATTTTAGGGTAACTCTGCCTAGTACTTACTATGTCTGAACTCCGGGAGCCCGGCCATGGAGATGTACTTAGCCCTCCCTACCCATGGCCAGGTTGCCTCCCACTCTCATGATACATATATGTGAACTGTACAGTGGGCTTCGAAACCTACAGGTAGTATCATCCCCCGCATAGCTCTGAGCAGCTCTGCCGGGCCTGGGCACCAGCTATGCCAGAGTCTGCCTTAACTGGTCATCGGCAGGTTATCTCTCTTCCCTAAACAGAACTGTGCTCCTTTCCCTCTGCCTTTTCCCTGTGTTACTGGGCCCAGCAAAGCAAGGTACGGCTGAAGCATGTCAATGTTGTGTTAAAGTCCCAGCCTGTTACTGCTCCTTGAGCTATAAAGATAGACTCAAAGACTTCATTACCTCCTTGTCTGCCTTCCCTCTTTTACGTGAGGGACTTCAGCAGACTTCGGAGGGCCTGGACAGAGCTGTCCCAGCTGGATGGTAAAATTGGAGCTGCTGCTCTCCCAGCCCTAACTTTAGGCAGGCTCAGGTTCCCTGTGCTCTGTCACAAAGGAGCAGGACAGGTGCACACAGACACCTTTGGGCTTTGCACTGACCTCTGATGTTACTGAGGAAGACGACAGTTTGTGAGAGCGTTTCCCTTTCTTTGTTCCTCATTCTGTCTCTCTCCTGTTCTCTCTCAGAAGGAAGGGGCGGTTCCTGTTCCCAGGTGGCCTTTGCATCCTCTCCTGACTCTGTTTTGTCTCTGACAGGCCATATCCCTCCAGTTACAGTGTATGATCAAGATGGTTTCAAGGTCATGATCCATTTCTCCAGAGACCTAGCCCCTGGGCGACCAGATGTACTGGTGATGGTGCTCTCCATGCTGAGCACATCCACTCAGCCAATTAAGGACATTGTGTTCCAGGCTGCGGTCCCAAAGGTGAGAACGTGGGAGTGGGACCTGGGAAAATTATCCTGAATGAAAGCACTGCTGTTTCTGGCTTAGGGGTTTCCTCGAATACTTGAAATAACAAAGTAACCAAGCTGCTCGTTTCTAGTAATGTATTCACTGGCTGCTTAATATACAGCCCTGCCCCCTGCTTCGCAGGAGACCTGGCCTGAGGGCTAGCCTGGGTGCATTACTTAACTGGAGGATAATAACTTCACGAGGAAGCCACATGTCCTGTCTTTGTACCTGTGCTCAATTAAAAGCCTTTCATTAAAATCCTACTGAAGGGGCATGCATTTGCTTAGAGCCTCTGCATGCCCCCCTCACTGGACTAGGCTTTGGGGAAAGCCCAGGCATGTTATACACCTGTGTGAACAGAGCAGTGTAACCGAGAATCCAGGGGTTTGACACACTGGGTCTGTGCTCAGTTACACCCGGTTTATGCATGTACCAAACCCCAACTACCTTTGTCCCCTGGAGCTCTCTGCATCATGGTGCCCTCCCAGTATCACCGGGATGTCCCTGTCCTTGAACTCCTGTAGCTTTTTGCTCACACGTACAGCCAGCCCCTTGCACTGACCACGCCCTCCAGAGACCATGAGCAAGCCTCTGTCCTGAGCCTGTGTGCCAGCATCAGGCACCCAGGCACAGAACCAGGACTCCCCTGCCCCCTGGGTTTTATGGCGATAGTAGCAGCTTTCCTTCCTCCGGACACAGAAGGTGGTTTGCATTGTAAGGATCCATTGCATGCTCCTCTCAGCACTTACTCTTCGCTCGTGGTGCACTAGTCTTGTGGATGACAAGGCGTGGCTGGCATATATATACCCAGGACTGGCTCTGGGGCTCTGAGTGCTCCCAGCCCATCTCCAGTGGTGATTAGAACATGTGTCTTGTGATCTCTCTCTCATGGCAGGTTATGAGAGTAAAGTTGCAGCCGGCGAGTGGTTCTGAGCTTCCTGCCTTCAGCCCTTTGCTCCCTCCAGCTGTGATATCCCAGGTTCTGCTGCTCACCAACCCACACAAAGTACGTGGCAGTGACCCTGCTAAGCGCTCGCCTTTGACGTGTGTATGGGGAGCTGATGCTAGGAGAGGCAGGGCCATCTGGGTTCTGCCAGCAAGGCAGCAGCATTGGGGAGCTCTCCTGGCAGGGCAGAGCTCTGAATCCTGTGGGAAATCCGCGATAGCTGAAGCTGCAGTAAGGGTGGAGCTTTCGGGCGGGCGGGGGGGGGGGGTGAGCCAGAGGAGAGAGACTCCAGCTGATGGGCTTGGTGATCTTGAGGTGTGCGTGGCCGTTGCGGGCTGCAGCTTTAACCCCTTCACTGCCTTACCCCACCGCAGCCTGTATGCAGTGGTGGGACCTGGAGGGCTCTCTGGTGCTGACATGCCATGGGAACACTGATGGCTATTCCTGCTGGAACATGAGGCACCCTAGATGTGTTCTTCAAGCTGGCCAGGCCCTGGAGGGTGACTCTGCGGTTAATGGTTATGGGGTAGACTGTGGGTTCCTCAGAGAGGGAATGTGGCCAGGCACAGCTGTCTGGGAACTCCCTTGGGTGGCCTGTGGGACAGCTCCCCCGCTTCCCAACCCCCATAGCGTTACAACTGCTGTGTCCATTGCTTCAGGGTGTTGCCCTCCCCTTGCAGGACCCATCAGCCCCTCGGCATTAGCAGAGGTGGGGTGGAGGGGAGCAGGCCACGTAACCTGCCTGTGTAACGTTCCTCTCGCCCCTGTCCAGGACCCCATCCGATTACGGTACAAGCTCATGTTCACGCAGGGCGAGCGGCCCTTCAGCGAAGTGGGGGAGGTGACTGGCTTCCCGGAGGCCGAGCTGTGGGGCCAGAGCTGAACTGCTGCTTTGATGGAACGTGGACATTGCCGCATCGCCTTAGCACCGCTCTGTGGGGAGTCGCCTGTGAAGGGCAGCGAGAGCCTCTGCCCTGTGTGTGTGGCTGGGGGAGGCGCCCAGCACCCAGAAAGCCAGGGTGGGCTCCAGGCTGGCTGCTCTCCCCGGGGCCCAGTCTTCCACTCCTGCTCGGGTTTTCCTTGTGGGCACCTGGTAGGAGGGAGTGCAAACCAGCTGCTCCTGCTCTTTGCCTTACTTCAGCGTTCATCCCTCCAGTGGCTGGATGCTCCTTTCCTACCAGCATTTCTGCTTTCTCCTGCTTGTTGAGCCATTTCACCCTCTGACCTCTTTGAAAACAATTCCCTAATTCAGGCCCGGTTTGCTCCCAGGGCGGAGCAGCTCTTGATGCTGGTGTCCGCAGTATCTGGGGATCAATGCTCTGACCTCGCAGTGATGGGCGTGGTGTGAACCACTGGGTATAGAACGGAACGACTGTGGCTTGAAAGGGGGTGGATCCATAAGCCAAACCTCTTGGGTGTTACCACAGCCTCTGCACTGCAAGGCGCTGTGTCCTCGCTCCTTCCCTGGGACCCTTAGTGTCTTCTCAGCCTCACCGTGATTCCTGAGGCAGCCTCCATGCTGGGGAGCATCCTGTGGGGAGCTCTCATGGGCAGGGCCCACTGCAGCATGTGGGTTTGTGTCTATGCAAAGCTTACGTTTCCTTCCTGGTCACTCAAAACTTAAGGGGGGAAATGTATAAAGAATTTCACTGCTGCACAAGTGGAAATGTGGATCAAGTCCTAAGGCACCTGAGCTGCTCCACGGGGAGAGCGTGTCTGGAGAAATCACTTTGTACATCCATGTCTAGACAAACCTCTGCTTAGGCCAGCTCTCCCCTTGTTCCCCCTGTGCTGGGAAGCAGAGGAGAAAGGACCCCCTGCGCTGTTATTAGTGGAATGTGCCCAGCCAGCCAGCAAACCCAGCGTCCTGAGCGTCAGGTTTTATATGATGCTGGACTTGCGCATTTTTAAATCAAAGTATTTTTGACTCCTGGTTGTCATTGTTGCTACTGGTGCCTGAAATGCCAGAGCGTTATTCATCCCCAGCTCGGTGGAGTCTGGCCACGTAGGGCGCTCGCTTTCTGAGCTTTTTTTTCCTGTACAGAGCACTGGGTTCCCAGGCACAACCCGAATAAACAGCGTTTGCTTTGACTGGGGCTGCTTGCTGGTGGTTCCTGGGTGTGCATGCAAGGTCCCTCTGCTGCTCAGGAGAATGGCTGAGGGAGGGGGATGAGGGGCACTTGGGCTTTAGCCTCCGCATTTTATTCAAACCTGTTCAATGGCACTTCACAGCCAGAAGTGAAGGCAAGGCTCCTGCTGCAAGGATCGTCTGCCGTAGCTAGGAACGGGCGGAGGAGAGAGAGCTGGAAGCAGACAGCAGATGTCTGGTTCATGACAGGATCTGTGTCTGCACGGTGGTTGTCAGGTACGGAGCTTGTTAGCCATCCCCAGGGGCTGGAAGAGGGACAGACTCTCCCCTGCTCTGTGTGGCATATCCCTCCTGTCCTCTGTCTTGCCATCTCCCTCATGGCCCTGTGCCTCTTTCACACCCTTGCTCTTCACCAAAGTAGCCTGGGATCTGTCTCAGGTCTCACCCAGACCATCCCTGGGGCATCCAAGCTCCTCCCTCTGTGCCACTCCCCTGCCCCACCTTGCAAGGCCCTTCCTTTTCAGAGGTCAGTGTTAGCGAGCTGTAGCTCATGAAAGCTTATGCTTAAATAAATGTGTTAGTCTCTAAGGTGCCGCAAGTCCTCCTGTTCTTTTTGCGGATACAGACTAACACGGCTGCTCCTCTGAGACCAGTGTCAATATTGTCACTGAAGCGCCCATCAAACCTCCGTGGAAGGTGCGGTTGTCCCAGAGCACTGGGTCAGGCCCTGCCCAGCCAACCTCTGGCCTGGCCAACAGCTTCAGGCTTCAGCCACCACCTGTAGGGGTCTAGAAGAGGTTCCTCCCCCTGTTTTGGGTTGGTTGTGGGGTTTTGTCATCACCTTCCTCTGATGGCTCTAGCTGGAGATGGGAGGTTGGACAGGGCCAGGGCTCCGAGGTGGCTCTGAGCAAGCTCTCTCTCAGGTGCTGGGCTGCCTGGTTCTTGCTCCCATGCTCAGGGTCTAACTGATCACCATGTGTAGGGGCAGGAAGGAATTGGGGGTGACCTTGGGGGGTTTTGCTTTCCTGTGCAGCGTTGGGGTGTGGATCACTTGTCAGGATTATCTGGGTCTATCTCAATCACTTCCCTGCCATTTGCAGGGACCCGGTGCCCAGGGGTACCTGGGCCCCTCCTGCTCTCTGCTTGTGGCACATCATAGTCTCATTCCTTGTGGGCTGTCATAGTTTGGTGTGACTTTGGTTGTTGGGTTGCAGGTGGTGGGTGCTGCTGGTGGCCTGGGCTATGCAGGAGGTCTGACTGGATGATCTGGTTCCTTCTGGCCTGAAACGCTATGCTCCTCCCCTGACTTACTAGCATGTTTTTCCACCTGACTCTTCCTCTGTCCCCAAATTCTTTAAGGCACAAACACTTCACAACTCAACACTGTCTTTGCCTTTCGTTTCCGGCCTGTAGATGTTACTGCTCTTTACAGAGCAAATAACTCTGGGCAGGCGCCCAGCTAGGAAGAGAGGTCCCAGAACTTGGCGCTTGTGCCAGTTACTGGGCATGGACTTGCAGGTGCCGTTTTTTCTTTTGGTGCCATGATGCGGGGAGGGGAAGCTGAGTCACTGGAATTCAGAGCAGAACTGTGCGGCTGGGCAGCCAGGGTTCAGGAATTGCTCTCATTGTCGCTGTTGAAGAGCAGTAAACGGGCATCTTTATGAAAACCTGACGCCCGCTTCTAAGTTCACCCTGACTGGAACTGTCTTACACACGGCTTTTAGAACTGGCATCAGTTACACTCCTTGGCAGCACGTGGCTCCAGAAGATAGAAGACGATGCAAAAAAGGGGGGATGTCCTGTCCATATGTTTGTAGTTGTTTATATTACGGTGGCACCTGGGAATCCCAATCAAGGATCAGGGCCCTGCTAAGCCAGGTGCTGCACAGAGAAGTAACAGCTAAGGCAGTCCTGCCTCAGCATCCTCATAGTCTTGGGCATCAGGGTGCAACAGGTGGATGAAAAAGACAATAAATTGGGGTGGTTTGGAAGAATAAAATGACCAGAGGTAGGAGAAGACCAGACTTCCTGGCTAGTCTCTTGGCTGGCCACTGGCAGGCAGGAGGGAATGGCGGGGATCACAGCACGGGTAGGTTTTAAGGTGGGGTTCTGTAGAGGGTAAAGGAGAATGGAAATCATCACGGTGAATATCCTCTCGATGCGAGTTTTGTACCAATACATTCCATGGCCAACTCCAGCGAAACAGAAGGCAATCGCTGATCAGTGTCATCACTGGGTTCACACAGAACTGGAGTAAACCAAGAGTAGCAGAGAAATCATTACAGCCCTTGGAAGAAACGGAGATTGAGCTTTGCCAGCTGGATGGGTGTTGCCCTGTGCAGGCTGGTCAGAAGGTATGTTGGGCTGGTCCGCAGCTCAAGATTAAACAGTTTCATAGTGAGAAATGTGCTACCTAATGCCCTGAAAGGAGCTATTGTCACAGACTAGTCCCAGGAGCTAGTCCAAGGACTCCCACGGTGCTGAAAATGTGGGAAGGGATAACACCCACCACTGCCCCGCCCTCAGCTCTTGAGCTGCTGCAGGGACCCCTGAAATAGGATCCACTGCAGGTTATTTCAATAAGGCATAAATAGAGCCCCTGGCTGGGATTCAGGAGACCAAGGGCCTGTTCCCAGCTGTGCAATTCTGCCTCTCCAGTGCCCAGGAATGAGGGAGAGCAGCTCAGAGCTGGGTGGGGCTGCTGCCTGTGGGCTTAGGAACCATCATAAAGTTAATGTATAGCGAGGCCAGGAGGCCGCGCCTGGCCACTGGGTAGGAAGGGCTAAGTCCATCTCTCTCTCTCTCTCACACACACAATTTAAAATTGGGTCTTTTTCTAACAACATAACTCAAATAACACTTAGAGTAGCTTTCTTCAAATTCTACCAACATGTTCTCCAAGGCTGTTGGAGAAAATGTAACAATTGTCGGGCTAAATTAATCTTCCATTGATTTTAAGACCCAAAGGGCCCATTGTAATGATCTAGCCTGACCCCAGACTCTTACCATTTATCCAGCTACGTTTTAAGTGTGAGTGTACAGCACAGACCCTTCCTACTCCACTGTCCAATAGACAAGTGTGAGAAAGGTATTTCCTCCACTCAGGGCCAGATTAACTCTTCTGCGGGCCTAGGGCTATTAGATTTTGTGGGGCCCCTGTATCCAAGTCTTTTTCCTAATTTAAAACAAAATGATCACAATTATGGCATCGAGGCTATTAACACTATACTAAACTTGCCTCTTATTTAACATAAAGCCATTCTGTGGTTACATTTGAGTTTTAAAACATGTAGAATATAGTTAATTCAAAATAGCCTACTACTTACTTGAGAACAGCTGTTATATTAGTTTCTTTCTGGGAGGGAGTTTGGGTGCAGGAGGGGGCTCCAGGCTGGGATTCAGGAGACCAAGAACCTCCTCCCCACCCTACTTGCCAGAGGCCGCAGAGACGTGCCAGCAGCTGGCCCCTTCTGGGAGCGGCGTGGGGCCACCGCATGCGGACAGCCTACCTGAGCCCCGCTGCACCAGGGCCACCAGAGCCCGAGGCCGTGGCCTGCCACCCCTAAAGCCCTGGCATTAATCCAGATTGGCCTCCAGTTACCAGGGCTCAGGAAAACAAGCTACGAGGGACAATAGGGCCTGCCCAGGCCAGAGGAAAGAGATGGCATGGTGCTGTGGAGCCACCAGATTGGGAATGGGCCGGGGGGACCAACCCCCAGACATGCTGCAGCCCTCGCCTGGACGGGCCGGGGGGACCAGCCCCCAGATACGCTGCAGCCCTCGCCTGGACGGGCCGGGGGGACCAGCCCCCAGATACGCTGCAGCCCTCGCCTGGACGGGCCGGGGGGACCAGCCCCCAGACACGCTGCAGCCCTCGCCTGGACGGGCCGGGGGGACCAGCCCCCAGATACGCTGCAGCCCTCGCCTGGACGGGCCGGGGGGACCAGCCCCCAGATACGCTGCAGCCCTCGCCTGGACGGGCCGGGGGGACCAGCCCCCAGACATGCTGCAGCCCTCGCCTGGACGGGCCGGGGGGACCAGCCCCCAGACATGCTGCAGCCCTCGCCTGGACGGGCCGGGGGGACCAGCCCCCAGACAGGCTGCAGCCCTCGCCTGGACGGGCCGGGGGGACCAGCCCCCAGAGACGCTGCAGCCCTCGCCTGGACGGGCCGGGGGGACCAGCCCCCAGACAGGCTGCAGCCCTCGCCTGGACGGGCCGGGGGGACCAGCCCCCAGACAGGCTGTAGCCCTCGCCTGGACGGGCCGGGGGGACCAGCCCCCAGACCTCACAGGCCTGCCTCTTTCTTTCATTTTAGCAACCCTGCTCTGGTAGCTTGTCAGGCCAATACACTCAATTGAATTAAACTGAATGGAATCCTCCCCATTTCATCGCCTGACGGCATATCGGAAACACCAGGCTGAGCTTGCTGCGTGCTGGGTTTAGGAGCCAGGCGTTTGCTGCTCTTATGTTACCTGAAGGAGCAGCAATGCTTAACAGAGCAGCCACTCCCGCCCTGCAGCCGCTCTGCCGTGCACACAGCTCACAGCCCTACCTGTGCTGTACAACAGGTGAACTATATTGACCATAAAACCCTGGCCCCAAACAGCTTGTACCGCGCAGCCAGGTGCAGGACACTGAAGCACAGAGTCAGCAGCCAGAGTGGGGTGGACGAGGATCCTGGGATTTTCATCCAAAAGTGAGAGAGAGAGACTAACCCCCACCTTCCCTCGCCCCAAGTCAGCAGCGGCCTGACGCCAGCTGGGAGGCCTGACGTGAGTACCAGTGTCTCATGGCACTGAAGGGTGCAATGCTCAGGCTTTCGAGAGGATGGCTAGAAGGTACTCAAGGCTCATGGGCACCAAGAGCAGTGCTGGCATCTGACTTCCAGGAACATGCAGACAGGTTTGGGGTAGGTGGGTGGGGTAGCTGGAGCTCTGGGATGCAGTGAGACTTGCGGGGGGTGGGGGGGAGTGCTGGAGCCCTGGGATGCAGTGAGAGGGGTGGGGGGTGGCTGGGGATCTGTGACACAGTGAGAGGTTTGGGGCAGGTGTGTGGGGTGGCCAGGGCTCTGTGATGCAGTGCGGTTTGGGGCTGGGGCCCTGGGATGCAGTGAGAGGGCTGGGGTGGAGGTGTATGGGAGGGTGTCAAGGGCTCTGAGACAGAGTGAGAGGTTCGGGGGAAGCAGGCATGACCGGGGCTCTCGGATCACAGTGAGAGGTTTGGTGGCCAGGGCTCTGGGATCACAGTGAGAGGTTTTGGGGGCCAGGGCTCTGGGATCACAGTGAGAGGTTTTGGGGGCCAGGGCTCTGGGGTCACAGAGGTTTTGGGGGCAGGGTTCTGGGATCACAGTGAGAGGTTTGGGGGGGCAGGCTCTGGGATCACAGTGAGAGGTTTGGGGGGGGCAGGGCTCTAGAATCACAGTGACAGTGAGAGGTTTGGTGGAGCCCTGAGTTATTTTCTGTGTTCTTCCCCATGTTTAGTCTCCTAGCTCCATCCACAACTCCCCACTCCCCAGTTAGACACACAATAAACAAGCCATTTTCACAGGAAGCAGGTCCCTTTGCAGCTGGCAGGCCCCCAGAGGATTCTCCCGAGCTGGGATGCATTTAGGAGGTGCCTGACATTATGGGATCCAAACCTTTGTGAGTTGCCCAGGTCAAGGTCCACGCACTCACCTTGTCTGGGAACTGCCTCACCCATTGTGCGTGCTACCGGTGTAAATCCCAGCAAACAAAGGAGGTTCCAATGTCCCACCAGTATGTCCCATTCACCCACCCAAGCTCAGGGAGGGGAGCTCCGTTCTCGAGGAAGAGTCCTCTTGGGGATGTTGTGAAATCACGTTTACACTAAAATGTCAGTAATGTTCCATGTGTCCTGTAGCTCATCTGTCCAGTGGAACTGAAGCTTGAGGGCCAGAAGTTTCAAAGGCACCTGTTAGGTGCCCAGCTCCCTCTGAATTTCAGGGGGAGTTGGGAACCTTGTTCCTTTTGTCTCTCTGGAAAATCCCATCCTGGCTGCCCGGGATGCTCCTGCTCTGAATTGTTTCCTGTCTCTTTAGCAGGCAGTGCAATGCCCTTGAAGCAGTATTTCATTGGTGTGCTGCACCGTCTCCAGAAGGGGCCGGGATACACATACAAAGAGCTGCTGGTCTGGTACTGCGATAACACCAACACGCATGGACCCAAGCGCATCATCCGAGAGGGGCCGAAGAAAAGAGTGTTCTGGTTCTTCCTGGTGCTGCTCTCAGTGTCGCTGCTTATTCTGCACTGGGGGACAGTTGTGCAGGGATATTTCTCCTATGGTGTCACTCCATCGCTCTCGGTGGGATTTAAAGCCATGGCATTCCCAGCGGTCACAGTCTGCAATGCCAGCCCCTTCAAGTGAGCTCCTTAGGGCCTCTGCACTCGACAAGTCCGGGGGAGTGGCTGCTGCCCCTTTGGGACTCTGCCACCGGGCCTAGTTATAACAAATATGTTTGCATTTTGTCCATGCAGCAGATTTTGTCACAGTGCAACCGGGTGTCCATAGGTGCTGGAGCTCGGGGTGCTGAGGGGGCAGTTGCACCCCCTGGTGTGAAGTGGTTTCCATCTTATCCAGGGTTTGCACCCCCACTGTACAAAGTGTTCCAGCCCCCTCGTTGGGTCACCCAAGTTGACGCAAAGGGGCTGCCTAGTTTTGTTTGTATGAGAAAATCTTGGGAAAATCTGCACAACTCTATCCTGCCAATAACTCAGCAGGGAACATAGTGCCCAGCAGCCCCACACACAGAGCAGCCGCGGGCCGTGCCTGACGGGAGTCTGCTATACGGGCACGCTCAGTGCGCCCTGTTCACGCCGCAAAACAACTGGGGTATGAATCATGTACAGGAAGAAAACTATAGGCTCCCATTTAGGCCACTGGCGGGGGTGAAACACTGCCAGCAGTAACACTGTTCCTAAGCATGGGTTTGGGTACGCACGGCATGTTAGGAGCCAGCCATGCCAGCTGCTGCTGATAAATGCAGGTAAAGTTACGAGGGAGATGGGCCCTTCTTACGCTGACAAAGCTGGCTGTTCAAACCTATGTTGGGTGCCAGTTTCCCCCCAGGCTGTTCTGGCACCTGTGGCTTGCCATGGCCCACTAGGCACGCCCTCTTTCTCCAGGAAAGTTCTCTGGATCAGGGCAGAGAAAGAAGTGGGGTAGTACCAGGGGTGCTGACCGATTTTGGTGCATCTCTTCCTTCCACAGCAGCTCCTATGTATTGAGCAGGATCCCAGAAAATCACCTGAAAGACAGTGGCCATAACTGAGAGCACATTCATCAGTAGAACACAGCTGGCTTCGTTCTCTGAATCCTGGCACCTTGTGAAGTTATTTACACCAGCACAAAGATCATGTAAACTGCTGATTAAACCAGAGTGGGACCATTTTATGCCCACTGTGCAATGGTGAAAATGACTGCCCAGGTACAGGGCTCCTGGCTAATTTTATATCTGGTTCTTGCTCCAGGATACACATTCTAGCCTAGATCACACTTTGTACATGGACTGCATTCATTTTTCAGTAACTCTTTATGAAGCTACCTAAGGCCCGTGTTCCCTATAGACATTCAATCTACTGCAAGCCACTGCCACCTTCCCAGCACCTGCTAACTGCTCTTTGTCCTTCAGATACTCCAAGGTGAGGCATCTATTGAAAGAGTTGGATGCGCTCACCGAGGCAGCCCTGGAAAGGATCCTGCAGTCCAAGCATGGGGACGCAATCTCAGCTCCCCCACTAAGCTCCAGTGAGACTGTTTCTCAGAGGTTAGACCTCAAGCTCTGGAACCAAATCCCCTTGGTTCTGATGGACGAGAGTGACCCAGACCATCCCATCATTATCGATCTCTTTGAGACCGACCAAAGCGGCTCAGGAACCCGACCCAACAGTTCCTCTCCCACCCTGTCCAACGTGACATCAGAAGCAAAGAAACACAAAGTGGCAGTGAAGCTGGTAAGTGTAGGTTTATGGCTCCATGCAGACGTGCTCTGCACTTCGTTCAAGGACACAAATGGGAGTTACACAAACATTTGGGGAGGAGAGTTAAGCCGTGGGAGTAAGGCAGATAGGGCTGTATCCATTGACATAGCCTCTGCTAGAACATAAAGCACAAATGGGGCCTCTGGATTTTGTTTCTCCACCAGGTTTCTCTCTTGAAAAGCTGTATCGTGTGGTCCATGCTGGCTCATAAAGGGGCCCTGGCACAGCTCTGTGCATCATTTCCAGTCATTTTCTCTCAGTTTAGAGCTGGTTGGAACTGAGCATGGATCCCATGTCAAATGATTTCCCGCACAGTGACACACTGGGTGTATGGCTGGGGGCTGCTCCATCAGGCTGGTGCATCTCTGGAGGGTTGTTCCATAGGACTTGCCGGTAACACTGGTGTAGTGGGGGGCTGCTGGGTTTGAGATTTTCTAATCACACCAACACAGAAAGTTCATTTAACAGAAACACTTCCAATCCTTTTGGCCTGATCCTGCCCTGGGTGACACACCTGGGGCTCTGGCTGCAGTCATGAGGGATTCTCAGTGCCCACACCAGGATCAGGCCCACATTGCAATTCCCGGAGAGGAGCCAGGCTGAGTTATTCCCTCCAGAACCCAGCTAGCTGCAATGAAGACGGAGCGTTTCCCCTGGTGTCAGCAGTCCCAGGACAGTGTCCTGTGTTTGTGTAGGGTAGTGCGGCCTGTATGCGTCTGTGCTGGGCCTGCTCCCCCAGCGAGGGCTATTGGGAGCACTCCGGCGAGAGGCGGTTCAGCTCCTGGCAGGGGGAGACCCTCGGAGTGCTCTGCAGGGATGCACGGTAACTGAATGAGGTGACGTGTACAGCAGGGGGGTTTCCAGGTGACATTCACCTGTGCTCAGAGGCCAGTGTCAGATGCCCCACTCCACTGAAGCCCTGTCCTGCGGCTGTACTGGGAGCCATGGGCGAAGCTGCACTTACAGGCATCCTTGCTCTGCAGAAAGTGTCTCTGTGTGCAGGCTGTTGTGGGCAGTGGTGAGGAGGGTGGGCTAGGACGGACCACAGGATTCAGGTTCATAGATGCCAAGCCAGAAGGGCCCACTGTCGTCATCTCATCTGCTCTCCTGTATAATTCAGACCAGAGAACGGCCCCACAATCATTCCTACAGCAAAGCTTCTAGAAAAACACCCACATTTGATTTAAAAATTGCCGATGACAGAGAATCCACCACAACCCTTGGTAAATTGCTCCCGTAGTTAATTACCCTCTCTGTTAAAAATCTCCACCTGATCTTGTGGCCCCAGTCCCTTCCGAATACAGCAGCTACCCAGCCCTTAGGCTGCCAGAGCAGCTGTCGTGGAGCTTCTGAGCAGTCTTTGGCCCCGTGCTGCAGTACAGGTTTCCCTTCCCTACCCAGCCACACTTCACCCACAACCAGCCCAGTGATGGGGTTTTACTGGCTGATGTGAATTGCTCCTTGAAGAAATTCCCCCCAGGGTGCCTTGGTCCAGGCAGACTGAGGCATGGCAGGATCCTGGGTGGGGGGTTGTGACGAAGTGGGACTGTTCTTAATGTTTCCTCTGAATAGTGTGGGGGTGCCTCAGTTTCCCCTAGGCAGTTCTTAAGTCTCTAGGGGGTGGGGTAAGGGTGTATGATCATTGCAGAGCCCTAGAGGGCCGGTGTGTGCAGGGGTCTGGACACAGAGAATGGCCGACACCCTGTTTCCTGGCAACTGATGCCCTGGGCCCTTCCCCCCTGCCAGGTGAGAGCTGAAGGGCTGGAGAACAAAGGAATCAGGTGACCACCTGGCCCGGGGAAAGGAACAAAGCCCAGAGGAGGAGGGGCTGGAGGGAGTTTCAGTTTGGGGCTGGCTGGGACATGGAGTGAAGTGCAGACGTGGTTGTCTGGCTCACTGCCCCGCAAAATGGACCCAGCTGAGGGGTCCCGTTCTCTGCACCTGCAAGCTCTGTGTTAGACCATGTTCCTGTCGTCTAATAAACCTTCTGTTTTACTGGCTGGCTGAGAGTCCCGTCTGACTGCGAAGTTGGGGTGCAAGACCCTCTGGCTTCCCCAGGAGCCCCGCCTGAGCGGACTCGCTGGGGGGAAGCGCACGGAGGGGCAGAGGATGCTGAATGCTCTGAGGTCAGACCCAGGAAGGTGGAAGTTGTGTGAGCTGTGTGTCCTGAAGACAGGCTGCTCACAGAAAGGCGACTGCCCCAGAGTCCTGACTGGCTTCATGGGGAGCAGTTCCAGAGCATCGCCCAGGGACTCCGTGACAGGGGTATACAGGAATAGGGAATGAACATTCCATAGGCATCTTGGGCCATCCCACAGGATGAACAGAGAATTCTGTCCTTATTACAGAAGTCATTAGGATGCTTCAAAATCCCAGTAGAAAGGGGATCATTCTCTATTAAATTCTTTAGGATTTTAGAGTCATGAGAACATAAGAACGGCCATACTGGGTCAGACCAAAGGTCAATCTAGCCCAGTATCTTGTCTTCCAACAGTGGCCAATGCCAAGTGCCCCGCGGGGGATGAACAGAACAGGGAATCATCAAGTGATCTATCCCCTGTCACCCATTCCCAGCTTCTGGGAAACAGGGGCTAGAGACACCATTCCTGCTCATCCTAGCTAATAGCCATCGATGGACCTATCCTCCATGTATTTACCTAGTTCTTTTTTGAACCCTGTTATTGTCTTGGCCTTCACAACATCCTCTGGCAAAGAGTTCCACAGGTTGACTGTGCGTTGCATGAAGAAATACTTCCTTTGTTTGTTTTAAACCTGCTACCTGTTAATTTCATTTGCTGACCCCTAGTTTTTGTGTTATGAGAAGTAAATAACACTTCCTTGTTTACTTTCTCCACACCAGTCATGATTTTATAGACCTCTATCATCTCCTGCCTTAGTCGTCTCTTTTCCAAGCTGAAAAGTCCCAGTCTTATTAATCTCTCCTCATATGGAAGCTGTTCTATACCCCTAATCATTTTTGTTACCCTTTTCTGAACCTTTTCCAATTCTAATATCTTTTTTGAAATGGGGCGATCACATTTGCATGCAGTATTCAAGATGGGGGCGTACCATGGATTTATATAGAGGCATTATGATATTTTCTGTCTCATTATCTATCCCTTTCTTATTGATTCCCAACATTCTGTTAGCCTTTTTGTCTGCTGCTGCACATTGAGGGGATGTTTTCAGAGAACTATCCACAGTGATGCCAAGATCTCTTTCCTGAGTGCTAACAGCCAATTTACACCCCATCATTTTGCTTGTATAGTTGAGATTATGTTTTCCAATGTGCATTACTTTGCATTTATCAACACTGAATTTCATCTGCCATTTTGTTGCCCAGTTACGTAGTTTTGAGAGATCCTTTTGTAGCTCTTCGCAGTCAGCCTGGGACTTAACTATCTTGAGTAGTTTTGTATCATCTGCAAATTTTGCCACCTCACTGTTTACCCCTTTTTCCAGATCATTCATTTCTACAGGCCACTCCTGGCTTTATCTCTGTTCACCTTTATAGGAATAAGCAGAGAGGGCTGGCATCGGATCAGAGGGAGAAGAGAAAAGAAGATGACCCTCTGTGTGTTCACTGAAGGGAACAGATCATTCTCCCCACACCCTCACCATCAGGATGGCCTAGTCTCAGGTTGTCTGTTAGTTACACATTAATATCTAACTCCATGTGTCTTCAGTGCAGCCACAAGGACACCCCCCAGTGCATCTACAGGAACTTCACCAGCGCAGCCCAAGCAGTGACAGAATGGTACGTTCTACAGTCCACTAGCATCCTCTCGAAAGTCCCGCTGCAAGAGAGGATCAGGATGGGCTACCAGCCAGAGGACATGATCCTAGCATGTCTGTATGGGGCAGAGCCCTGCAGCTACAGGTATGTGGAACCCACTGAACTTCTACTTATTCTCAGTGTCACTTGAAACTATATTGGCACAGAGGGCTTCGCAGTGCCACATGGTCCCCACGTTATTGTGTATGAGACATGCTGTGATCCTGCATTGTCACCTGCCAGTTTTGTCCTTCTAATTGACTGCTAAAGAAAAGCATTTGTAGGGATCTATAATAGTGTCATGTGAATGTACTTTTTGGGGTTTTTTACTAAATAAAATAGGCAGGTAAGTGTGTAGCCAATGGGAACCTAAGAATTGCCAATTTGGCTCAGACCCGAGGTCCATCTAGCTCAGTATCCTGCCTCTGACAGTGTACGGCACCAGATGCTTCAAACGAAGCTGTCAGAACCCCCAACTAGCAGATGTGGAATAATCTGCCCCCATGTTAGGACTTATCCTGCTATCTAATAGTCAGAGATTGGCTTACACCATGAAGCAGGAGGACCAAGTATTAACTGCAGGATAACAAAACATATGATCAATTAGCCTACCACCCTTTAGCTCTCCCTGGAGGGTCACGGCTTGTACGTGATTCTTTCAGAAATTTCACCCAGATCTATCATCCTGACCATGGCAACTGCTACATCTTTAACTGGGGCATGGATGAGGAAGCCCTGATTTCTTCCAAGCCTCGAGCAAAGTTTGGTAAGTACTAAAACCCCTCCTAAAAGAGACAGAACAAAGGAACTGGGAAGGCTGGGAAATGTTCCTTCTGCAGACAGCAAGTTCTACTGCACATCATACAGAGACTGTTGATTTATGTTCCTCTGTAGGGCTATGATTGAGTTCTTAGAGGTGCAGGATTAGAAAGGGGGGTAAACCCCCAAAAGGGACATGGATTACATATGCAATGGCAAAGGGTATAACACAGAATAATGGGATGACTTTAAGAAAAGTGCATCTCATCTGAATACCTGGGAAAACACCCACAGAATCAGGTTTTTCCTTTCCACACATTGGCTGAGTGTAAGAGTCCTTTTCAAAGCATTAACAGGTGTAACAATGGTCAATCTAAGGATGAAGGGTCTGTTCTCCTCTCTCAGTGGAGAGGGATTTCCCTGCAGAGTAAGAGAGTTCATCTAAACATTGCATCTGAAGAAGTGAGTTTTTTACCCATTAAAGCTTATGCCAAAATAAATCTGTTAGTCTTTAAGGTGCCACCGGACTCCCTGTTGTTCCTCTAAACACTCACGTTTATATATAAACCCTGCACTTCATGTTGTGGGTTTTTGAATATTGTGTTTGGTGCCCACAGGGCTGCAGTTAATTCTGGACATTGGCCAACAAGACTACATTCCCTACCTCACATCTACTGCTGGGGCAAGGCTTATGCTGCATAAGCAGAAGAGTTTCCCGTTTCTTAAAGACCAGGGCATCTATGCCATGTCTGGGACAGAAACCTCTATCAGCGTATTAGTGGTATGTGTGACATCTCATCAGAACAAATCATTGGAAAGTAAGACCCTCTGATGGGACAGCAGCCAAGTTTGTCTTGGCCAATCTGAATGAACTGAGTTACACACTTCATAGAATCCTAGAATCATAGAATATCAGGGTTGGAAGGGACCTCAGGAGGTCATCTAGTCCAACCCCCTGCTCAAAGCAGGACCAATCCCCAACTAAAACAGCCCAGCCAGGGCTTTGTCAAGCCTGACCTTAAAAACCCCTAAGGAAGGAGATTCCACCACCTCACTAGGTAACGCATTCCAGTGCTTCACCACCCTCCTAGTGAAAAAGTTTTTCCTAATATCCAACCTAAACCTCCCCCACTTCAACTTGAGACCATTACTCCTTGTTCTGTCATCTGCTACCACTGAGAACAGACTAGATCCATCCTCTTTGGAACCCTCTTTCAGGTAGTTGAAAGCAGCTATCAAATCCCCCCTCATTCTTCTCTTCTGCAGGCTAAACAATCCCAGCTCCCTCAGCCTCTCCTCATAAGTCATATGTTCCAGTCCCCTCATCATTTTTGTTGCCCTCTGCTGGACTCTCTCCAATTTGTCCACATCCTTCTTGTAGTGTGGGGCCCAAAACTGGACACAGTACTCCAGCTGAGGCCTCACCAATGTCGAATAGAGGGGGACGATCACGTCCCTCGATCTGCTCGCTATGCCCCTACTTATACATCCCAAAATGCCATTGGCCTTCTTGGCAACAAGGGCACACTGCTGACTCATATCCAGCTTCTCGTCCACTGTCACCCCTAGGTCCTTTTCCGCAGAACTGCTGCCTAGCCATTCGGACCCTAGTCTGTAGCTGTGCATTGGGTTCTTCAGTCCTAAGTGCAGGACCCTTCACTTATCCTTATTGAACCTCATCAGATTTCTTTTGGCCCAATCCTCCAATTTGTCTAGGGCCCTCTGTATCCTATCCCTGCCCTCCAGCGTATCTACCACTCCTCCCAGTTTAGTATCATCTGCAAATTTGCTGAGAGTGCAATCCACACCATCCTCCAGATCATTTATGAAGATATTGAACAAAACCGGCCCCAGGACCGACCCCTGGGGCACTCCACTTGACACCGGCTGCCAATTAGACATGGAGCCATTGATCACTACCTGTTGAGCCCGACAATCTAGCCAACTTTCTACCCATCTTATAGTGCATTCATCCAGCCCATACTTCTTTAACTTGCTGACAAGAATACTGTGGGAAACCGTGTCAAAAGTTTTGCTAAAGTCAAGAAACAATACATCCACTGCTTTCCCTTCATCCACAGAACCAGTAATCTCATCATAGAAGGCGATTAGATTAGTCAGGCATGACCTTCCCTTGGTGAATCCATGCTCGCTGTTCCTGATCACTTTCCTCTCATGCAAGTGCTTCAGGATTGATTCTTTGAGGACCTGCTCCATGATTTTTCCGGGGACTGAGGTGAGGCTGACTGGCCAGTAGTTCCCAGGATCCTCCTTCTTCCTTTTTTTAAAGATGGGCACTACATTAGCCTTTTTCCAGTTATCCGGGACTTCCCCCGTTCGCCACGAGTTTTCAAAGATAACGGCCAATGGCTCTGCAATCACAGCCGCCAATTCCTTTAGCACTCTCGGATGCAACTCGTCTGGCCCCATGGACTTGTGCACGTCCAGCTTTTCTAAATAGTCCCTAAGCACCTCTTTCTCCACAGAGGGCTGGCCATCTATTCCCCATGTTGTGATGCCCAGGGCAGCAGTCTGGGAGCTGACCTTGTTAGTGAAGACAGAGGCAAAAAAAGCATTGAGTACATTAGCTTTTTCCACATCCTCTGTCACTAGGTTGCCTCCCTCATTCATTAAGGGGCCCACACTTTCCTTGGCTTTCTTCTTGTTGCCAACATACCTGAAGTAACCCTTCTTGTTACTCTTGACATCTCTTGCTAGCTGCAGCTCCAGGTGCGATTTGGCCCTCCTGATTTCATTCCTACATGCCCGAGCAATATTTTTATACTCTTCCCTGGTCATATGTCCAACCTTCCACTTCTTGTAAGCTTCTTTTTTATGTTTAAGATCCGCTAGGATTTCACCGTTAAGCCAAGCTGGTCGCCTGCCATATTTACTATTCTTTCGACTCATCGGGATGGTTTGTCCCTGTAACCTCAACAGGGATTCCTTGAAATACAGCCAGCTCTCCTGGACTCCTTTCCCCTTCATGTTAGTCCCCCAGGGGATCCTACCCATCCGTTCCCTGAGGGAGTCGAAGTCTGCTTTCCTGAAGTCCAGGGTCCGTATCCTGCTGCTTACCTTTCTTCCCTGTGTCAGGATCCTGAAATCAACCAACTCATGGTCACTGCCTCCCAGATTCCCATCCACTTTTGCTTCCCCTACTAATTCTTCCTGGTTTGTGAGCAGCAGGTCAAGAAAAGCTCCCCCCCCAGTTGGCTCCTCTAGCACTTGCACCAGGAAATTGTCCCCTACGCTTTCCAAAAACTTCCGCCAACTCCTTTAGCACTCTCGGATGTAGCGCATCCAGCCCCATGGACTTGTGCTCGTCCAGCTTTTCTAAATAGTCCTGAACCACTTCTTTCTCCACAGAGGGTTGGTCACCTCCTCCCCATGGTGTGCTGCCCAGTGCCGCAGTCTGGGAGCTGACCTTGTTCGTGAAGACAGAGGCGAAAAAAGTACATTAGCTTTTTCCACATCCTCTGACACTAGGTTAAAAGAAAAGGAGTACTAGTGGCACCTTAGAGACTAACCAATTTATTTGAGCATAAGCTTTCGTGAGCTACAGCTCACTTCATCGGATGTCACTAGGTTGCCTCCCTCATTCAGTAAGGGGCCCACACTTTCCTTGACTTTCTTCTTGTTGATAACATACCTGAAGAAACCCTTCTGGTTACTCTTACCATCTCTTGCTAGCTGCAACTCCAGGTGTGATTTGGCCTTCCTGATTTCACTCCTGAATGCCTGAGCAATATTTTTATACTCCTCCCTGGTCATTTGTCCAATCTTCCACTTCTTGTAAGCTTCTTTTTTGTGTTTAAGATCAGCAAGGATTTCACTGTTAAGCCAAGCTGGTCGCTTGCCATATTTACTATTCTTTCTACACATCGGAATGGTTTGCCCCTGTAATCTCAATAAGGATTCTTTAAAATACAGCCAGCTCTCCTGGACTCCTTTCCCCGTCATGTTGTTCTCCCAGGGAATCCTGCCCATCAGTTCCCTGAGGGAGTCAAAGTCTGCTTTTCTGAAGTCCAGGGTCCGTATTCTGCTGCTCTCCTTTCTTCCTTGTGTCAGGATCCTGAACTCGACCATCTCATGGTCACTGTCTCCCAGGTTCCCATCCACTTTTGCTTCCCCATTTGTGAGCAGCAGGTCAAGAAGAGCTCTGCCCCTAGTTGGTTCCTCCAGCACTTGCACCAGGAAATTGTCCCCTACATTTTCCAAAAACTTCCTGGATTGTCTGTGCACCGCTGTATTGCTCTCCCAGCAGATATCAGGGTGATTGAAGTCTCCCATGAGAACCAGGGCCTGCGATCTAGTAACTTCTGTGAGTTGCCGGAAGAAAGCCTCGTCCACCTCATCCCCCCAGTCCGGTGGTCTATAGCAGACTCCCACCACGACATCACCCTTGTTGCTCACACTTCCAAACTTAATCTAGAGACACTCAGGTTTTTCTGCAGTTTCATACTTGAGCTCTGAGCAGTCATACTGCTCCCTTACATACAATGCAACTCCCCCACCTTTTCTGCCCTGCCTGTCCTTCCTGAACCATTTATATCCACCCATGACAGTACTCCAGTCATGTGAGTTATCCCACCAAGTCTCTGTTATTCCAATCACATCATAATTCCTTGACTGTGCCAGGACTTCCAGTTCTCCCTGCTTGTTTCCCAGGCTTCTTGCAGTTGTGTCTAGGCACTTAAGATATCTCACTGATTGTCCTGCTTTCTTAGTATGAGGCAGGAGCCCTCCCCTCGCGCGCTCTCCTGCTTGTGCTTCCTCCCGGTATCCCACTTCCCGACTTACGTCAGGGCTTTTGTCTCCTTCCCCCTGTGAACCTAGTTTAAAGCCCTCCTCACAAGGTTAGCCAGCCTGCTTGCGAAGATGCTCTTCCCTCTCTTCATTAGGTGGAGCCCGTCTCCGCCTAGCACTCCTCCTTCTTGGAACACCATCCCATGGTCAAAGAATCCAAAGCCTTCTCTCCGACACCACATGTGTAGCCATTCGTTGACTTCCACCATTCGACGGTCCCTACCCAGGCCTTTTCCTTCCACGGGGAGGATGGACGAGAACGCCACTTGCGCCTCAAACTCCTTTATCCTTCTTCCCAGAGCCACGTAGTCCGCAGTGATCCACTCAAGGTCATTCTTGGCAGTATCATTGGTGCCCACGTGGAGAAGCAGGAAGGGGTAGCGATCCGAGGGCTTGATGAGTCTCGGCAGTCTCTCCGTCACATCGTGAATCCTAGCTCCTGGCAAGCAGCAGACTTCTAGGTTTTCCCGGTTGGGGCGGCAGATAGATGACTCAGTCCTCTTGAGGAGGGAATCCCCGACCACCACCACCTGCCTCCTTCACTTGGGAGCGGTGGTCGTGGAACCACATCCCTAGGACAGGGCATCTCATGCCTTCCAATCGGCGGAGTCTCCTTCTGCTCCCTTCCCTCAGATGTATCATCTAGTCCACTCTCTGCATTAGTACCTGTGGAGAGAACATGAAAATGGTTGCTTACCTGTATCTGCATTGCTGGTACATAGACGCTCCCCTTTCTTCTTCTGGAGGCCACATGCTGCCAAATTTCTTCACCATCCTCCTGTCCCCGCTGCGCAGCCTGCTCTGAATCTTCAGACCGTTGTGCCCGTAGAAGCATATCCTGACGTCTGTCTAGGAAATTTTCAGTTTCTCTTGTGCAATGCAGGGTTGATACCTGTTTCTCCAGACCTTGAACCTTCTCTTCCAATGTGGAGACCAGCTTGCACTTTGTACAGACAAAGTTGCTTTTGTCCTGTGGAAGAAAAACAACATGGCACATGCTGTGCAGGTAACAACAGCTGAACACCCCCCATCCATATCACCTTCCTTCTACGAGCTTCCTCAGGAGCTGTAGGTTTCAGAGTAGCAGCCATGTTAGTCTGTATTCGCAAAAAGAAAAGGAGTACTTGTGGCACCTTAGAGACTAACCGATTTATTTGAACATAAGCTTTCGTGAGCTACAGCTCACTTCATCGGATGCATTCCACTGAATGCATCCGATGAAGTGAGCTGTAGCTCACGAAAGCTTATGCTCAAATAAATCGGTTAGTCTCTAAGGTGCCAATAGTACTCCTTTTCTTTTCAGGAGCTGTAGTAATTACTCAGAGAAGCCGGCAAGATGAAAGCCTCAGTGGGTTGTCCCCAGGCGAACTCCCACTGTTAGCCTCTCCGCTGTTTGCTGTTCACTTTCCGTCTTAGCTGAGCTAACTCTTCACAAGATTTGCTTTAATAAAATAACAGAACTTGCGTTGGCTGCATGCATGCGTGCTCATTTGGGTACACCTTCTGCATGTACACTGGCCAATCTTGGCAGGAGTGCTTGCACACACTAAGACCTTTATGTGGCACTTAGGGACTATTAATAGAAAGCAAATTGTGCACTTCCAACATAAGCATTCACATAGCAACTCTGATTTTAAGTTAAATTGCTTTATTAAATCCAAATAACTCCCTCTGCATGGGCAAGTGTTGCCTCTGCACTCCAGGTGCCAGAGCTGCAGTGAGAAGGGATTCCATTTATATATAAACTAGAAGCCAAGATACATGTGGATTCTTACTGCAACATACAAGTGTTGGATTTTTCAGGATGAATTGGTGCAGCTGGGTTACCCTTACAACAACTGCACGACAGATGGCTCTGATGTCCCTGTGAAAAATCTATATAACAAGTACAACACTTCCTATTCCATACAGGTAATTTAAAAAATCGAATGTTTTTTTTTAAAAATCCTCCATTTGGATTCTTTTTCTGCACTCTTTCTGGACAGTCTGAATATTGGTGTGTGACAGACCAGGGGCTTAGCACTAATTATCATGCAATAAATACTTCTTCTTCGAGTGATTGCTCATGTGCATTCCAATAGGTGTGTGCACATGTCACGTGCACGATCGCTGGAAGCTTTTCCCTAGCGGTACCCATCGGGTCGGCTGTGGAGACCCCTAGAGTGGCGCCTTCATGGTGGCATATGTATGTCCCTGCCAACCCGCCGCCTGCTCGGTTCCTTCTTACCTGTTGGAACAGCTTAGTCTCTTGCTTTGCAAGTGCCTTATCGAGTGGTTCTAGTGTACAGAGTTGTTAGTTAGTTGTTAATAGTTGTAGATTAGGTTAGTTTAGCGTACTTTGGGGGGGTTTCCCCTGTTTTACTCTCCCCAGCACTGGGGCATGCCTCGGTCGCGTGTGAGAGGTGTGCAAAACCTATGCCAACAAGTGATCTGCACGCCGCCTGTCTCAAGTGCCTTGGGGAGGGCCATCAGACAGATAAGTGCCCTATTTGCACGAGCTTCAGACCCAGGATTTAGAGGGAGTGGGACTATCTCCTGAAGCTCCTCTTGATGGAGTCGGCCCTTCAGCCACAGCCTGAGCCGATGCCGGCACCCTCGGTGCACAGCACACCAGCCTCAGGGTGGGATGTCCCGGCACCGAGGAAAGACTCCACCAGGGAGCACCGGTACCTCTCCCTGGCCCTCAAGGCCAGTGCCTCACGGCGGCACTGTTCACAGCCTCCAGTGCCGCATGAGAAAAAGAAACCAGACAGGGGTCGTTCCCCTGTCAGGAAGCTGAGGGGGTTTCCAGTGGGCTGCATCCTCTGGTGGGACACCCTCGGTCTGGCCCCCAAGAACCGGCGCTCTTGACTCCGGCAAGAACGGACTCTCCTACCCGCGATGATTTGGAGGAAGAGCTTGATCTCCCCTCCACTCCAGACACACATGAGGCGGCTCGAGACCTCATTGATATGGCGGCGCAGTACCCGGCCTCGCAAACTCAGGCACGGCCAGTAGTACCGGCGATGGCACCGACTGCCGCGTCACGCCTGGCACCGCGGGTGATTACAGCCCCGGTCGTGACACCGATGGCCGCACCGGCACTGATGGCGGCACCGCCGTTGACTCATCATTGGGGAAGGCCCATGATGCTGCGGCACCAATCGCCGTCTCCCCGGCACCACTCCCCAGCACCATCGGGCTCCGCTCCCCCATGGTCCGGTACAGAATACTCGTCAGAGTCCGACACGGAATCGTCTGTGTCCCGATGCATCCACTACTGCTCCCGGTCCTGGCCCCGATCCCGGCACTGAAGGTCGGCGGAACAACCAGCACCAGTCGCCACTTGGCCACCCCAGTGGCAGGTCCAATGCAATGGCCTTTTTGGACCCCCTGGGCCTACCACCAGGCTCAAGGTCAGGGATCTAGGCTGGTGTCGGTGGTATCGGCCCCCCATGCCCCTCCATCAGCGATGTCGATGGCACGCTATACCCCTAGGGACCCGGAGGATCCCTTATGGGACAGGGCTGTTGAGCGGCCACGGACAAGCACGGCCCCTCCTCCACCGACGTCGGTGGCACCTGAACCTCCAGTCGCGGGGTGCTCCGAGGTAGCTGACCCAGCGTCCAGAGAACCCGAGGGTCAGGAAGACCCTGTCCCAGGAACCTCTTCCTCCTCTTTGCCGGATGAGGCAGTGGTGGGCACCTCCACCACTCTACCACCAATGGATACCAAAGGGCACCAGGACCTGCTTAGGAGGGTAGCAGTTAACCTCAACCTCCAGGCAGAGGAGGTTATGGAGGACTCAGATCCGATGGTGGATGTCCTCACCCCCGAGGGTCCTTCCAGAGTAGCTTTGCCCCTCATAAGGACAATTCAGAACACCACGAAGGTGCTTTGGCAAACCCCGGCCTCCAAACCACCAACGGCGAAAGGGGTCGAGAGACGTTACTTTGTGCCGCAAAAGGGCTATAAGCACCTGTTTACGCACCCCCAACCGGGGACTCTGGTGGTTGACGAGGCAAACCACAAGGAGTGGCAGGGTCAACCCGGCCCCACGCTTAAGTCACATGACGCCAAGAAGCTGGATCTCTTTGGCCATAAAGTCGGGTAGAGAATCAGCAGGCGGTGCTTAGCCGATACGCTTTCAATTCCTGGAGCTCGTTGGCTAAGTTCCAGGAGTTAATCCCAGCTGATTCTTGCAGGGAGTTCAGTGCGCTCCTTGAGGAGCGTAGAGTGGTCTCTAAGACTGACCTCCAAGCAGCCCTGGATGCAGCGGACTCTGCGGCTGGAACCATGGCCACCACCATCGCTATGAGGTGCAGTGCATGGCTTCAGGTTTCGGGGATCCCACCTGAGGTCCAAAATACAATTCAGGACCTCCCCTTTGACTGTGAGGGCCTGTTTGCTCAAAATATGGACACACATCTACATATCCTGAAGGACTGGCGGGCGACTCAGAAGTCTCTGGGGCTACACACCCCAGCGCCTCAGAGAAAGGCCTTTAGACCTCAGCCCCCAACCCGTTTCTACTCGGGGACCCCAAGGTGGGATCCACCTAGGAGGAGGGGCAGAAATAACAGGAGGCACCCACCGCAATCCTCCTCAGGCCAAGGCCAGGGTTCGACCAAACAGCCCCCCGGCCCCAAGCCAAACTTTTGAAGATGCACACGAGGACAGCGCACCAGTCGCCTTCTTGGATCCTTCCCCCACTCTGTGAATCGACTCTTCTGCTTCTACCGTGCTTGGTCTCAGATCGCATCAGACCGCTGGGCCCTCAGCACGGTGGGGGTGGGATATTCAATCCAATTCTGTTCCCTCCCGCCCTCCCACGCCCCTTCCCCGTCCCTCTTCAGGGACCCCTCTCACGAGCAACTCCTTGTACAACAGGTACAATCACTCCTAGCTCTAGGGGCAATAGAGGAGGTTCCTCAGGAATTCAGGGGCAAGGGGTCCTACTCCCACTATTTCCTCATCCCCAAGGCCAGGGGCGGGCTTCGGCCTATGCTGGACCTACGAGAGCTCAACACATACATAAAAAAGGTGAAGTTCCGCATGGTCTCTCTGGCCGCCATCATTCCCGCCCTGGATCCGGGAGACTGGTACACTGTCTTCGACTTGAAGGACGTGTACTGTCACATTGCTATTATTCCATTGCTATACACCTATTGGAGTGCACATGAGCAACCACTCGAAGAAGAAAAAACGGTTACTTACCCCTCGTAACTTGTTCTTCGAGATGTGTTACTCACGTCCATTCCAAATCCCTCCCGCCGCCCCACTGTCGGCGTGTCCAGCAAGAAGGAACCGAGCAGGCGGCGGGTCGGCAGGGACATACATACCCCGCCATGAAGGCGCCACTCTAGGGGTCTCCACAGCCGACCCGACGGGTTCCGCTAGGGCACGCGCACAGACCTATTGGAATGGACGTGAGCAACACATCTCGAAGAACAACAGTTACGAGAGGTAAGTAACCGTTTTTTTCTCAGACTAAGGAACCAAGTGACCCCTCTGTTCCTGAAAGCGGAGGACGATGGATCCCAGTGCAGGGTGTGGAAGTGGGGAGGAGCTGACTGTGCTGCATGCTCCTCCCTGACCTTAGAAGAGCCCCTTGAGGGGGCTCCGCAGCTGCTAGGTCTGTAGGTTGGAAGGGGGTCAGGTGATGCAGGTTGGGCTCTGACAGATTCTCTTCCCCATAGAAACAAATTGGTGGGCCAGAGCCCAGCACCTTGTTACAAACAAGCCAGGTGAAGTTGCCTGTCTTCCGCTCTTCACCACGAACCACCCTAGGTTCCTGGGCCATCAAACAGTGAGAGGGGAGCCCTGGGCAAGTAGATGGGAGATGCTAAGTCCTGGTTCTCCTTGTCCCCACCCCCACATTGATTTCAGGGGAGAATCTGGCCCTGACTGAGCACTTAGTATCATGTCATTAATCCTGCGCCATGCAGATGCACCCAGGTAAGAACTCACTGGCCAGAAGAAAACCAAACAAATGTGTTTTAAGAACCAGAGAGCTGGAGAAAAAACAGGGAGGGCCTCGGAAAGCAGAGAACCACAAGGGACAAGTGATTCTGCAGAAATCCAGAGGCCAAAGCTCCATCCAGGCAGCACTTGTGAACTTTGTCTGGTTTTGGTTATTGCTCTGCATGCTGTTACCCTCTCTCTGCTTCAGAGCTGAGCATCCCCCTTCGGCCTGGTCTACGCTTGGCTTTTTGTCTGACATCTTTCCCGTTGTTGCTAAGCCCAGGGCAGCTCTGCTGTGGGCAGCGGGTGGGAATGCTAGTGGAGAGAAAGTACTGGCTGTTGGTGGCATTTTTACCATTGTGACATGAACACCTGTTCTCAGCTGGGTGAGGTTACAGTGTAAAACACCAGCAACCAGTGTTGAAGGAGTCGGCCCTTTGGGAGCCTGGTAGGAAGGCATCTGGGAGCAGTCTCTGCACTCTTTGATGCACTGATCAGCGTGAGAGCATGTCCCAGTTCTAAATGGCTCCTTGTCCCCTTTTTGCAGGCTTGTCTGCGCTCCTGTTTCCAAGCTCAGATGTTCGAAAATTGTGGGTGTGGTCACTATCTGTTTCCTTTACCTGAAGGGGTAAATTATTGCAACAGTGAAGATGATCCAGACTGGGGTAAGAACACGAACAGAGTGTGAAATAGCAAGGCCCCATAATACGTATGGGAAGGGGTTGGAAACATAAGGGCTTTGTCAGGGGCACTTTAAGTAGCTGGGAGTTAAACGTTTTTGCAGCAGGGGCTCTGTTTGCTAACAAGGTGGAGAGTGAGGAGGGAGGCAGAGCTCTCAGCTCTGGCCTAAGGCTAAGGAATATCAGCTGCCATAACAGCTTAGCTGAATGAAGGCTTCTCACAGAGGAATGGCCAGCTGGTAACACCAACACCATATGGGATGACAAGGTTTTCTACTCTGGGTTATGGAGTAAACAGAAACCACCAGCCTCAGCATTTCAGGTGTCCTAGCACGGAAAGGTCAGCACTTCTCCACAGGTTTGTACAGATCCCCAGATAAATTCCCCCCCTTCAGTACAAGGTGGCACAGACCTGATGCAATCCTCAGCACACTTATGTCTGCTCTGAACGTTTCTGAGTGCTGCAGTTCTCTTGCAACAAATGTTTTAGAAGTCACCCTGTATTCATCGGCGGGTGCATCACTGACAAGATTCTGCACTGCTCAAGCATCCAGCTGAATGTTTCCTGCAGAAGGGACTGCAGTAAGTGAGGTGTAGGACCATCGACAGCCCACCACACGTGTCAGTGTTGATGAAAGCCAGTCCACTAGGCCCTGCAAAAGGTGTTACATCGTCTAAGAGTTTGATTGTTTTTATCAATGGATTGTCAAAGCTTCAGAAGGTTATGGGGGAAGCAAATCTGCAGCAGTAAAGTTCTCATCTGACTGGATTGTTTGCTTTTTGTTTTCACCAAACAGCATATTGCTATTCTTCACTGAGGTCAAGTATAGGACACAGGCAGTCTTGTATTGACTCTTGTAAGGACACATGCAAGTAAGTAAATAAACTCTCTCTGGCAGCTCTCAAGGTGGAGGGAATCCTGCGTTTTATCCCTCACTGAACACTGATCTTAAAATCTGAACAGACCTTTATGGGGGGTTGAAATTGAGCTAAAGTTCTGGTGATTTAAGAGCAGTGGAAAGCTCCATGAATTAATGTTCTTGTGTCTTCTTTCCAGCAACACTCAGTTCAAAACGACCATCTCTGTGGCAGGCTGGCCATCTGAGGCGTCAGAGGTAAAATCAGTTCCTGTCTGTCTAGGGAAGATTCCCTGCTTATCGCTATTGTATGCACTTTTGTTGTAGCCATGTTTGTCCCAAGATATTAGAGAGACAAGGGGTGGTGGTGAGGTAATATCTTTTATTGGACCAACTTCTGTTGGTGAGAGAGAGCAGCTTTTGAGTTTACATTTTCCAACAGAAGTTGGTCTGATAACATATTACCACACCTTACCATTACATTACCTTGTTACCATTACATTACCTTGTTTCTGCTTCTCACTGGTATTTAAGTGCCTTACAGATGTTAAAAATAAACACTATAAATGGCCATTCTCTCTCCAGCCCCTATTCAGTACAGGCTGTTGGTTTTTTGTGACCTGTACAGCCACAGTAACAGGGTTTCAATTTTGATCTGAAAGTGCTGGGTGATGATTCCAGTGTCTTCCAGTCTGAGATACTCAGTCATGGGACAGTATTGAGGAAGTTCTGTCTCCTGTACACATAATTCTCACTCTGAAAGCTGACTCACTGTTTCTATGGAATGTCACTCTCACAGGAGTCAGAAACTTGGAGTGGGACATGGTCCCTTGCATGATATGGGCTATTCCACAGGGGCCCTTTGAGGAGAATAACTGAAATACTGAACTTCTCTTTAAAAACCAAGTAAAGAGCACAGAGCAGAGAAGGTGGTATGCTCGTAGTGGTCTATGTGGCTCAGTAAGCAGGCTGCTGCATTTTTAACCAAATGAAGCATTTTTAAGCCTGGTAGCAGAGCTGGATGGAGGCCAACTTTTGGGACAACTTTTGAGGTTTCATCATTTATTTTTGTTCCACATTGGAATGAACTCTGCTTCCGGTCTGATTCCATTTTCCCAAACTCTCCCTAAGTCATCTCACCACATTCTCTCATCATCAGTTGAGAACAGTGAAGCTAAAACATCAGGGCCTGTAATATGGATTGATAGAAAATTGGAAGCTCTGTAAAATTACCCCTTTTACCATTTCAGCAGGAATTTTCCTGTTGATTTGCTTCTCTGGGCCCTGGTTCTATGGCCTGGAGGAAAGTCACCTGTCTGCAAGTGCTATTGACCGAATCACAAATTCCTTTATGTAGTGTAACATCAACTGTTATTTAGCATGGGCAGGTGCCAGAGATTCCAGCTTTCTGTGTACAGTTTGTGGACCTTGTAGGTGGTATTTTACCTCCCCCATAGCATACGTGGCTCAGAGAGAACATTTCCCATTTCAGTTATGAATCAATTTTCTTTTACTAGGACTGGATTTTCCATATTTTGTCCTATGAAAGAAATCTGTCGACAAATGTGACTCTGGACAGGTGAGTAAAAGAATAGACCATTTTCTCTCTGATCCAAGGGGCCTGTTAATGTTAGATTAGCACAAAACCTGACCATCATCCCAAACGTGTGCCTGTGGGACAGAACAAATCTACTGATGCCGGGGTGCTTGTCTATCAAGCTAGTTGATCACAAAAGCAGCTTATACAGATACCACTTTCTTAAGTAAATGCACAGGGTATACAGGGCTAGAAATGAGTTTTAACTGATCCTTGTGTCCTACAGCAATGGGATCGTCAAGCTAAATATTTACTTTGAAGAGTATAACTACAGAACCACCTCGGAATCTGCGGCTACAACTGTAAGTGCAGTATCAGGCTCCTGCTTCTAACACACGTGCCAGAGCATATTTCCATAGCCTTTTCCAGAAGCCAAATACCTGCAGACTCTGTCACTCAGTCTCTGAGCAGCGTCCATGCTGCTCCCAAGAGGTTAATCTGAAGTATTTAGACCTACCCCCATCACCCGGAGAATGTTAAATGTATCTGTAGTCTGGGACAGAACTCCTACTTCTTGTCAGCACCAGCCTTTACTGGCTGCCTCTCCCTTCCAGCCTCCAAAGCCTGCCACTGCTGCTTGTGGCTCAATGGGAGGGTGGCTGGGTTGTTCAAGGAGGAGGGTGCCTGGGTTGTTCAAGAGCAGCACACAACCTCTCCTTACTCCAGGGGTTGGGGGGTGACATTCTATGCTGCAGCTCTAAGGGTATGTCTACACTACGGAATAAGGTCGAATTTATAGAAGTCGGTTTTTTAGAAATCGGTTTTATATATTCGAGTGTGTGTGTCCCCACAGAAAATGCTCTAAGTGCATTAAGTGCATTAACTCGGCGGAGCACTTCCACAGTACCGAGGCTAGAGTCGACTTCCGGAGCGTTGCACTGTGGGTAGCTATCCCACAGTTCCCGCAGTCTCCGCTGCCCATTGGAATTCTGGGTTGAGATCCCAATGCCTGATGGGGCTAAAACATTGTCGTGGGTGGTTCTGGGTACATATCGTCAGGCCCCCGTTCCCTCCCTCCCTCCGTGAAAGCAAGGGCAGACAATCATTTCGCGCCTTTTTTCCTGAGTTACCTGTGCAGAAGCCATACCACGGCAAGCATGGAGCCCGCTCAGGTAACTGTCACCCTATGTCTCCTGGGTGCTGGCAGACGCGGTACGGCATTACTACACAGTAGCAGCAACCCCTTGCCTTGTGGCAGCAGACGGTACAGTACGACTGGTAGCCGTCATCGTCATGTCCGAGGTGCTCCTGGCCATGTCGGCTGGGAGCGCCTGGGCAGACATGGGCGCAGGGACTAAATTTGGAGTGACTTGACCAGGTCATTCTCTTTAGTCCTGCAGTCAGTCCTATTGAACCGTCTTATAGTGAGCGGGCAGGCGATATGGACTGCTAGCAGTCGTACTGTACCATCTTCTGCCAAGCAGCCATGAGATGTGGATGGCATGCAGTCCTTCTGCACCGTCTGCTGCCAGCCAAAGATGTAAAAGATAGATGGAGTGTATCAAAACAAGAAATAGACCAGATTTGTTTTGTACTCATTTGCTTCCCCCTCTCCCCTGTCTAGGGGACTCATTCTTCTAGATCACACTGCAGTCACTCACAGAGAAGGTGCAGCGAGGTAAATCTAGCCATGTATCAATCAGAGGCCAGGCTAACCTTCTTGTTCCAATAAGGACAATAACTTAGGTGCACCATTTCTTATTGGAACCCTCCGTGAAGTCCTGCCTGAAATACTCCTTGATGTACAGGCACCCCCTTTGTTGATTTTAGCTCCCTGAAGCCAACCCTGTAAGCCGTGTCGTCAGTCGCCCCTCCCTCCGTCAGAGCAACGGCAGACAATCGTTCCGCGCCTTTTTTCTGTGCGGACGCCATACCAAGGCAAGCATGGAGGCCGCTGAGCTCATTTTGGGAATTAGGAGCACATCAACCACCACACGCATTATCCAGCAGTATATGCAACACCAGAACCTGGCAACGCGATACCGGGTGAGGAGGCGACATCAGCGCGGTCCCGTGAGTGATCAGGACATGGACACAGATTTCTCTGAAAGCATGGGCCCTGCCAATGCATGCATCATGGTGCTAATGGGGCAGGTTCATGCTGTGGAACGCCGATTCTGGGCTCGGGAAACAAGCACAGACTGGTGGGACCGCATAGTGTTGCGGGTCTGGGACGATTCCCAGTGGCTGCAAAACTTTCGCATGCGTAAGGGCACTTTCATGGAACTTTGTGACTTGCTTTCCCCTGCCCTGAAGCGCATGAATACCAGGATGAGAGCAGCCCTCACAGTTGAGAAGCG
This sequence comes from Lepidochelys kempii, assembly GCF_965140285.1. NCBI lineage: Eukaryota > Metazoa > Chordata > Testudines > Cheloniidae > Lepidochelys > Lepidochelys kempii. The sequence goes on along the minus strand of NC_136389.1, from coordinate 2,070,897 downwards.
AGTGGCGATAGCCCTGTGGAAGCTTGCAACGCCAGACAGCTACCGGTCAGTTGGGAATCAATTTGGAGTGGGCAAATCTACTGTGGGGGCTGCTGTGATGCAAGTAGCCCACGCAATCAAAGATCTGCTGATATCAAGGGTAGTGACCCTGGGAAATGTGCAGGTCATAGTGGATGGCTTTGCTGCAATGGGATTCCCTAACTGTGGTGGGGCTATAGACGGAACCCATATCCCTATCTTGGCACCGGAGCACCAAGCTGCCGAGTACATAAACCGCAAGGGGTACTTTTCGATAGTGCTGCAAGCTCTGGTGGATCACAAGGGACGTTTCACCAACATCAACGTGGGATGGCCGGGAAAGGTGCATGATGCTCGCATCTTCAGGAACTCTGGTCTGTTTCAAAAGCTGCAGGAAGGGACTTTCTTCCCAGACCAGAAAATAACTGTTGGGGATGTTGAAATGCCTATATGTATCCTTGGGGACCCAGCCTACCCCTTAATCCCATGGCTCATGAAGCCGTACACAGGCAGCCTGGACAGTAGTCAGGAGCTGTTCAACTACAGGCTGAGCAAGTGCAGAATGGTGGTAGAATGTGCATTTGGACGTTTAAAGGCGCGCTGGCGCAGTTTACTGACTCGCTTAGACCTCAGCGAAACCAATATTCCCACTGTTATTACTGCTTGCTGTGTGCTCCACAATATCTGTGAGAGTAAGGGGGAGACGTTTATGGCGGGGTGGGAGGTTGAGGCAAATCGCCTGGCTGCTGGTTACGCGCAGCCAGACACCAGGGTGGTTAGAAGAGCACAGGAGGGCGCGGTACGCATCAGAGAAGCTTTGAAAACCAGTTTCATGACTGGGCAGGCTACAGTGTGAAAGTTCTGTTTGTTTCTCCTTGTTGAAACCCCCCGCCCCTTGGTTCACTCTACTTCCCTGTAAGCTAACCACCCGCCCCTCCTCCCTTCAATCACCGCTTGCAGAGGCAATAAAGTCATTGTTGCTTCACATTCATGCATTCTTTATTCATTCATCACACAAATAGGGGGATGACTACCAAGGTAGCCCAGGAGGGGTGGTGGAGGAGGGAAGGAAAATGCCGCACAGCACTTTAAAAGTTTACAACTTTAAAATTTATTGAATGATAGCCTTCTTTTTTTTGGGCAATCCTCTGTGGTGGAGTGGCTGGTTGGCCGGAGGCCCCCCCACCGCGTTCTTGGGCGTCTGGGTGTGGAGGCTATGGAACTTGGGGAGGAGGGCGGTTGGTTACAGAGGGGCTGCAGTGGCAGTCTGTGCTCCAGCTGCCTTTGCTGCAGCTCAACCATACACTGGAGCATACTGGTTTGGTCCTGCAGCAGCCTCAGCATTGAATCCTGCCTCCTCTCATCACGCTGCCGCCACATTTGAGCTTCAGCCCTGTCTTCAGCCCGCCACTTACTCTCTTCAGCCCGCCACTTACTCTCTTCAGCCCTCCACCTCTCCTCCCGGTCATTTTGTGCTTTCCTGCACTCTGACATTATTTGCCTCCACGCATTCGTCTGTGCTCTGTCAGTGTGGGAGGACAGCATGAGCTCGGAGAACATTTCATCGCGAGTGCGTTTTTTTTTCTTTCTAAGCTTCACTAGCCTCTGGGAAGGAGAAGATCCTGTGATCATTGAAACACATGCAGCTGGTGGAGAAAAAAAAAGGGACAGCGGTATTTAAAAAGACACATTTTATAAAACAGTGGCTACACTCTTTCAGGGTAAACCTTGCTGTTAACATTACATACATAGCACATGTGCTTTCGTTACAAGGTCGCATTTTGCCTCCTCCCACTGCGTGACTAACCCCTCAACCTTCCCCCCTCCCTGTGGCTAACAGCAGGGAACATTTCTGTTTAGCCACAGGCAAACAGCCCAGCAGGAATGGGCTCCTCTGAGTGTCCCCTGAAGAAAAGCCCTCTATTTCAACCAGGTGACCATGAATTATATCTCACTCTCCTGAGGATAACACAGAGAGATAAAGAACGGATTTTGGTTGAATGCCAGCAAACATACACTGCAATGCTTTGTTCTACAGTGATTCCCGAGTACGTGTTACTGGCCTGGAGTGGTAAAGTGTCCTACCATGAAGGACGCAATAAGGCTGCCCTCCCCAGAAACCTTTTGCAAAGGCTTTAGGACTACATCTAGGAGAACCGCAAATGCCAGGGCAAAGTAATCCTTTCACATGCTTGCTTTTAAACCATGTATAGCATTTTAAAAGGTACACTCACCAGAGGTCCCTTCTCCGCCTGCTGGGTCTAGGAGGCAGCCTTGGGTGGGTTCGGGGGGTACTGGCTCCAGGTCTAGGGTGAGAAACAGTTCCTGGCTGTCGGGAAAACCGGTTTCTCCGCTTGCTTGCTGTGAGCTATCATCTTCTTCGTCCCCAAAACCTGCTTCCGTATTGCCTCCATCTCCATTGAAGGAGTCAAACAACACGGCTGGGGTAGTGGTGGCTGAACCCCCTAAAATGGCATGCAGCTCATCATAGAAGCGGCATGTTTGCAGCTCTGACTCAGAGCGGCTGTTCGCCTCTCTGGTTTTCTGGTAGGCTTGCATCAGCTCCTTCAGTTTCACGCGGCACTGCTTCGGGTCCCTGTTATGGCCTCTGTCCTTCATGCCCTGGGAGATTTTCACAAAGGTTTTGGCATTTCGAAAACTGGAACGGAGTTCTGATAGCACGGATTCCTCTCCCCAAACAGCGATCAGATCCCGTACCTCCCGTTCGGTCCATGCTGGAGCTCTTTTGCGATTCTGGGACTCCATCACCGTCACCTGTGCTGATGAGCTCTGCATGGTCACCTGCAGCTTGCCACGCTGGCCAAACAGGAAATGAGATTCAAAAGTTTGCGGTTGTTTTCCTGTCTACCTGGCCAGTGCATCTGAGTTGAGAGTGCTGTCCAGAGCGGTCAGAATGGAGCACTCTGGGATAGCTCCCGGAGGCCAATACCATCGAATTGTGTCCACAGTACCCCAAATTCGAGCCGGCAACATCGATTTAAGTGCTAATCCACCTGTCAGGGGTGGAGTAAGGAAATCGATTTTAAGAGCCCTTTAAGTCGAAATAAAGGGCTTCACTGTGTGGACGGGTGCAGGTTTACATCGATTTAACGCTGCTAAATTCGACCTAAAGTCCTAGTGTAGACCAGGGCTATGACTTTAGGTCGAATTTAGCAGCGTTAAATCGATTTAAACCTGCACCCGTCCACACAGTGAAGCCCTTTATTTCGACTTAAAGGGCTCTTAAAATCGATTTCCTTACTCCACCCCTGACAAGTGGATTAGCGCTTAAATCGACGTTCCCGGCTCGAATTTGGGGTACTGTGGACACAATTCGATGGTATTGGCCTCCGGGAGCTATCCCAGAGTGCTCCATTCTGACCGCTCTGGACAGCACTCTCAACTCAGATGCACTGGCCAGGTAGACAGGAAAACAACCGCAAACTTTTGAATCTCATTTCCTGTTTGGCCAGCGTGGCAAGCTGCAGGTGACCATGCAGAGCTCATCAGCACAGGTGACCGTGATGGAGTCCCAGAATCGCAAAAGAGCTCCAGCATGGACCGAATGGGAGGTACGGGATCTGATCGCTGTTTGGGGAGAGGAATCCGTGCTATCAGAACTCCGTTCCAGTTTTCGAAATGCCAAAACCTTTGTGAAAATCTCCCAGGGCATGAAGGACAGAGGCCATAACAGGGACCCGAAGCAGTGCCGCGTGAAACTGAAGGAGCTGATGCAAGCCTACCGGAAAACCAGAGAGGCGAACAGCCGCTCTGGGTCAGAGCCCCAAACATGCCGCTTCTATGATGAGCTGCATGCCATTTTAGGGGGTTCAGCCACCACTACCCCAGCCGTGTTGTTTGACTCCTTCAATGGAGATGGAGGCAATACGGAAGCAGGTTTTGGGGACGAAGAAGATGATAGCTCACAGCAAGCAAGCGGAGAAACCGGTTTTCCCGACAGCCAGGAACTGTTTCTCACCCTAGACCTGGAGCCAGTACCCCCCGAGCCCACCCAAGGCTGCCTCCTAGACCCAGCAGGCGGAGAAGGGACCTCTGGTGAGTGTACCTTTTAAAATGCTATACATGGTTTAAAAGCAAGCATGTGAAAGGATTACTTTGCCCTGGCATTTGCGGTTCTCCTAGATGTAGTCCTAAAGCCTTTGCAAAAGGTTTCTGGGGAGGGCAGCCTTATTGCATCCTTCATGGTAGGACACTTTACCACTCCAGGCCAGTAACACGTACTCGGGAATCACTGTAGAACAAAGCATTGCAGTGTATGTTTGCTGGCATTCAACCAAAATCCGTTCTTTATCTCTCTGTGTTATCCTCAGGAGAGTGAGATATAATTCATGGTCACCTGGTTGAAATAGAGGGCTTTTCTTCAGGGACACTCAGAGGTGCCCGTTCCTGCTGGGCTGTTTGCCTGTGGCTAAACAGAAATGTTCCCCGCTGTTAGCCACAGGGAGGGGGGAAGGTTGAGGGGGTAGTCACGCGGTGGGAGGAGGCAAAATGCGACCTTGTAACGAAAGCACATGTGCTATGTATGTAATGTTAACAGCAAGGTTTACCCTGAAAGAGTGTAGCCACTGTTTTATAAAATGTGTCTTTTTAAATACCGCTGTCCCTTTTTTTTTCTCCACCAGCTGCATGTGTTTCAATGATCACAGGATCTTCTCCTTCCCAGAGGCTAGTGAAGCTTAGAAAGAAAAAAAAACGCACTCGCGATGAAATGTTCTCCGAGCTCATGCTGTCCTCCCACACTGACAGAGCACAGACGAATGCGTGGAGGCAAATAATGTCAGAGTGCAGGAAAGCACAAAATGACCGGGAGGAGAGGTGGCGGGCTGAAGAGAGTAAGTGGCGGGCTGAAGAGAGTAAGTGGCGGGCTGAAGACAGGGCTGAAGCTCAAATGTGGCGGCAGCGTGATGAGAGGAGGCAGGATTCAATGCTGAGGCTGCTGCAGGACCAAACCAGTATGCTCCAGTGTATGGTTGAGCTGCAGCAAAGGCAGCTGGAGCACAGACTGCCACTGCTGCCCCTCTGTAACCAACCGCCCTCCTCCCCAAGTTCCATAGCCTCCACACCCAGACGCCCAAGAACGCGGTGGGGGGGCCTCTGGCCAACCAGCCACTCCACCACAGAGGATTGCCCAAAAAGAAAGAAGGCTGTCATTCAATAAATTTTAAAGTTGTAAACTTTTAAAGTGCTGTGCTTAAAGTGCTGTGTGGCATTTTCCTTCCCTCCTCCATCACCCCTCCTGGGATACCTTGGTAGTCATCTCCCTACTTGTGTGATGAATGAATAACGAATGCATGACTGTGAAGCAGCAATGACTTTATTGCCTCTGCAAGCGTGATTGAAGGGAGGAGGGGCGGGTGGTTAGCTTACAGGGAAGTAGAGTGAACCAAGGGGTGGGGGGTTTCATCAAGGAGAAACAAACAGAACTTTCACACCGTAGCCTGCCCAGTCATGAAACTGGTTTTCAAAGCTTCTCTGATGCGTACCGCGCCCTCCTGTGCTCTTCTAACCACCCTGGTGTCTGGCTGCGCGTAACCAGCAGCTAGGCGATTTGCCTCAGCCTCCCACCCCGCCATAAACGTCTCCCCCTTACTCTCACAGATATTGTGGAGCACACAGCAAGCAGTAATAATAGTGGGAATATTGGTTTCGCTGAGGTCTAAGCGAGCCAGTAAACTGCGCCAGCGCGCCTTTAAACGTCCAAATGCACATTCTACCAACATTCTGCACTTGCTCAGCCTGTAGTTGAACAGCTCCTGACTACTGTCCAGGCTGCCTGTGTACGGCTTCATGAGCCATGACATTAAGGGGTAGACTGGGTCCCCAAGGATACATATAGGCATTTCAACATCCCCAACAGTTATTTTCTGGTCTGGGAATAAAGTCCCTTCCTGTAGCTTTTGAAACAGACCAGAGTTCCTGAAGATGCGAGCATCATGCACCTTTCCCGGCCATCCCACGTTGATGTTGGTGAAACGTCCCTTGTGATCCACCAGAGCTTGCAGCACTATTGAAAAGTACCCCTTGCGGTTTATGTACTCGGCGGCTTGGTGCTCCGGTGCCAAGATAGGGATATGGGTTCCGTCTATAGCCCCACCACAGTTAGGGAATCCCATTGCAGCAAAGCCATCCACTATGACCTGCACATTTCCCAGGGTCACTACCCTTGATATCAGCAGATCTTTGATTGCGTGAGCTACTTGCATAACAGCAGCCCCCACAGTAGATTTGCCCACTCCAAATTGATTCCCAACTGACCGGTAGCTGTCTGGTGTTGCAAGCTTCCACAGGGCTATCGCCACTCGCTTCTCAACTGTGAGGGCTGCTCTCATCCTGGTATTCATGCGCTTCAGGGCAGGGGAAAGCAAGTCACAAAGTTCCATGAAAGTGCCCTTACGCATGCGAAAGTTTCGCAGCCACTGGGAATCGTCCCAGACCTGCAACACTGTGCGGTCCCACCAGTCTGTGCTTGTTTCCCGAGCCCAGAATCGGCGTTCCACAGCATGAACCTGCCCCATTAGCACCATGATGCATGCATTGGCAGGGCCCATGCTTTCAGAGAAATCTGTGTCCATGTCCTGATCACTCACGGGACCGCGCTGACGTCGCCTCCTCGCCCGGTATCGCGTTGCCATGTTCTGGTGTTGCATATACTGCTGGATAATGCGTGTGGTGGTTGATGTGCTCCTAATTCCCAAAATGAGCTCAGCGGCCTCCATGCTTGCCTTGGTATGGCGTCCGCACAGAAAAAAGGCGCGGAACGATTGTCTGCCGTTGCTCTGACGGAGGGAGGGGCGACTGACGACACGGCTTACAGGGTTGGCTTCAGGGAGCTAAAATCAACAAAGGGGGTGCCTGTACATCAAGGAGTATTTCAGGCAGGACTGCACGGAGGGTTCCAATAAGAAATGGTGCACCTAAGTTATCGTTGTTATTGGAACAAGGAGGTTAGCCTGGCCTCTGATTGATACATGGCTAGATTTACCTCGCTGCACCTTCTCTGTGAGTGACTGCAGTGTGATCTAGACAGGGGAGGAGGAAAATGAGTACAAAACAAATCTGGTCTATTTCTTGTTTTGATACACTCCATCTATCTTTTACATCTTTGGCTGGCAGCAGACGGTGCAGAAGGACTGCATGCCATCCACATCTCATGGCTGCTTGGCAGAAGATGGTACAGTACGACTGCTAGCCATCTTCATCTCTTGCCTGCCTGGCATAAGATGGTACAATACGACTGCTAGCAATCCTCATCTCTTGCCTGCCTGGCAGAAGATGGTACAGTACGACTGCTAGCAGTCCGTATCGCCTGCCCGCTCACCATAAGACGGTTCAATAGGACTGCAGGACTAAAGAGAATGACCTGGTCAAGTCACTCCAAATTTAGTCCCTGCGCCCATGTCTGCCCAGGCGCTCCTGATCGACCTCACAGAGGCGACCAGGAGCACCTCAGACATGACTATGACGGCTACCAGTCGTACTGTTCCGTCTGCTGCCACAAGGCAAGGGGTTGCTGCTACTGTGTAGCAATGCCGTACCGCGTCTGCCAGCACCCAGGAGACATAGGGTGACGGTTACCTGAGCGGGCTCCATGCTTGCCGTGGTATGGCGTCTGCACAGGTAACTCAGGAAAAAAGGCGCGAAATGATTGTCTGCCCTTGCTTTCACGGGGGGAGGGAGGGAACGGGGGCCTGACGATATGTACCCAGAACCACCCGCGACAATGTTTTAGCCCCATCAGGCATTGGGATATCAACCCAGAATTCCAATGGGCAGCGGAGACTGCGGGAACTGTGGGATAGCTACCCACAGTGCAACGCTCCGGAAGTCGACGCTTGCCTCGGTACTGTGGAAGCGCTCCGCCGAGTTAATGCACTTAATGCACTTAGAGCATTTTCTGTGGGGACGCACACACTCGAATATATAAAACCGATTTCTAAAAAAACGACTTCTATAAATTCGACCTAATTTCGTAGTGTAGACATACCCCTAGTGTAGACCAGGGCTAAGAGGTGCAGCAGGAACTCACAGGCAGGGGAGGCATTATGCCACATTTGTACCCTCCCCAGCCTGGGCTATTTCAGGGCCTAGACTAGGCTCCTGTTATAACATAGAGTCGTGGGGGCCCTAAGTTATGGCAGCTGCCATGTGGCCCACAGAATTTTCTGGAACCTCCACAGTGCTGCATCCCTGGGCTCCATCCCTGACTTGATCCTCAGAACCCCAGCCCTAGGGCTTGTGAGGGGGCACTCTAGAGGCAAATTTACAGCTGCCTTCTGCCGTTCCTGCAATGGGTTAACCCTGCCCCAATCAGATATGGGCCTTTATGCCATTCCAGCACTTCTTCGTAGTGTAAAGAGGTGTGGGTGGGGGGCGATCATCTCACTCTCTACCTTAACTGCACTCCTTGGCAGCAAATTGAGGGGCTGAGCTAAATGTTGCCGGTGTTAGGCTCTGACCACTTATAGTCACCTGCTTAAATATTTTAAGAAATCCTCAGTGAACAGCTGCTCAATGGCATCTTGGGCTGACTGCAGACTAGGATCCTGCCCGGAACTCCCCTCACTTTCCTGATTTCCTGTTACAGCTCTTTCTGCTTGTGAGGGAATTGGAAGGCCTGTTCTCATTCTGGATGGGCGGCTCGGTGCTGTGCCTCATTGAATTTGGAGAAATCATCATTGACTTTCTGTGGGTCACCATAATTAATATCATCAGTTGGTGCAAAGGCCTGAAGCAGAAGCGAGCCCTGGCCCAGTACCCAGATACACCTCCGACAGTGTCAGAGCTGTCACAGGCTCATGTCAATTTTGGGTTCCAACATGAAAAATCCCATTTCAACCCCAATAATGAAACTTATCCCAATGAAGAAATCCCACCAGAACCCGGCACTCCGCCCCCGCACTACGATTCACTGCGCATTCAGCCCCTGGATTTCACAGAATCAGACAGCGATGGAGGGGGCCAGATCAACACTGAATGCAATTTATCACCTTAATCTAACTGTCCCAACGAAGAGCCTGGTCTGCCGGGGCTCTGCGATTCACTCTGAACACTTTGTTCTTAAAACTCCAAAATATAAACCCACTGAAGAAGCCCAGTCTTGCAAGGTGAACTCTTGGAGAAATTCTGCACCAAAAAATTAAATATTCTGCAACAAAAAAATATAAAATTCTGTGCACAATATTTTAAAATTCTTCAAAATTCAGCATATTTTGTCAAAATAACACAATATAATCACACGGGTTTCAATTATTTGTGGTCATTTATTTCAAAATAACTGTCAGCAAGTATGTAACAATTCAGACAACAAAAAAGAACCAGGAAATGTTTTCTGACAAATAGATTCCTTACTAGGCATATTAATACAGAACTCTGAGATTCATTTAAACTACACTACAGAACTGCATTTCCTGCACCCCTCAGAAGCAGTGCAAAGGTTTGGGGGAGTCAGGGGTAACGGAGGAGCTGAGGGAGAGGGAAGTGAATTGCTGGAAAGGAGCCCGGGTGTGAACTTGGAAGGTTGTTGGGTATAAGTGGGAAAAGTATGGAACAGGGTTTTTTGGGGGGTGAGGAGGGGTTGTTAGGGAGCTTCCCCCATGCAGAGCCTGGCTCCTAGCCTCTCCCCTTCAGTCAGGCACATCCGCCCCCTCCCACGTATTCCTGCACCCCCATGTGTCCCTCCACCCCCACTCAGACACCCACTCCCCCATCCCCATGTGTCTCTGTGCCCTCACCCAGCCACTCCCTGTCCCTATGTAGCTCTGCACCCCTCCCCCATCACTATGTGGCCCTATGCCTCCACTCTCATTTAGCCCCGTCCTCCACCACTGGCCCTTATGAGTCCCTGTCTGACCCCACCCAGCACTGCGTGCTGTCTGTCTCCCAATAGCACCTGTCTCTTGACCTGGCCTGACAGGCTCTTTCTCTTCCCTTGCTGGCCAGGAGCTGCTGCTGTGTTCTAGCGCCAGGCTGCCCTCTGGTGCGCAAAAGGCGGAACTCAGAAGTTAGTTTCTGCTCAGCGCCGCAGCTGTTCTTGTGCCACAGCACTGTCTGGTGGGAAAATGGCAGAACTGCAGCAGCATTTTGGCAGAAACTTGTGATAATACGCACAGCTCATTGATTACGCGCGCCTGCAGCAGTGCAGAATTCCCCCGGGGTAAAAGTGCAAGTGTCTGGCCCCAGCCCAGCTTGTCGGCACACGGGTAAATGAGCCCCCAGAAAGGCAAAGTGCCAGCAAATACATTCAGCTTCCCCCCTATTTCTCAGCCAGTGGTCTCTGGCAGTGCGAATTACCTAGTGTCTTTGCGAGCCAGCATTGGGCGGATTCAGTCAAAGCCTTTGCCCACCACGGGCCAAGCGCGCAGCCCGCCGAGACAAGGAGGGCGAGGGACTCGCTTTGCTGGGACCAGGGCGGCCAACGTCCTTCTCGCACAGAACCGGACACCCGGGTCCTGCCCCTCCCCCGAGGCCCCCGGCATGCTGGGCGGGCTGGGGGCTCTGGGGTGGGGAGGGGGCGCTGGGGGGCAGGGGCTCCGGGAGGGGAGTTTGGGGGGTGGGGGGCGCTGGGGGCGGGGGCTCCAGGAGGGGAGTTTAGGGGTGGGGGGGACGGCAGGGGCTCCGGGAGGGGAGTTTGGCGGTGCGGGAGGTGGTTGCACTCTGGGTGGGGAGGGGGTGCTGGGGGCGGGGGCTCTGGGAGGGGAGTTTGGGGGTGGGTGGGTGGGTGCTGGGGGGCAGGGGCTCTGGGAGGGGAGTTGGGGGTGCGGGGGGTGGTTGCACTCTGGGTGGGGAGGGGGTGCTGGGGGCAGGGGCTCCAGGAGGGAAGTTTAGGGGTGGGGGGGATAGTGGGGGCGGGGGCTCCGGGAGGGGAGATTGGGGGTGCGGGGGGTGGTGGCACTCTGGGTGGGGAGGGGGTGCTGGGGGCAGGGGTGGGGGCTCCGGGAGGGGAGTTTGGGGGTGGGTGGGGGGGACGATGGGGGCGGGGGCTCTGGGAGGGGAGTTTGGGGGTGCGGGGGGTGGTTGCACTCTGGGTGGGGAGGGGGTGCTGGGGGCAGGGGCTCCGGGAGGGGAGTTTGGGGGTAGGGGGGCGCTGGGGGCAGGGGCTCCAGGAGGGGAGCTTAGGGGTGGGGGGGACGGCAGGGGCTCCGGGAGGGGAGTTTGGGGGTGCGGGAGGTGGTTGCACTCTGGGTGGGGAGGGGGTGCTGGGGGCGGGGGCTCCGGGAGGGGAGTTTAGGGGTGGGGGGGACGGCGGGGGCTCCGGGAGGGGAGTTTGGGGGTGGGGGGGCGCTGGGGGCGGGGGCTCCAGGAGGGGAGTTTAGGGGTGGGGGGGACGGCGGGGGCTCCGGGAGGGGAGTTTGGGGGTGGGGGGGCGCTGGGGGCGGGGGCTCCAGGAGGGGAGTTTAGGGGTTCGGGGGGTGGTGGCACTCTGGGTGTGGGGGGGTGCTGGGGGCAGGGGCGGGGGCTCCGGGAGGGGAGTTTAGGGGTGGGGGGGACGGCGGGGGCTCCGGGAGGGGAGTTTGGGGGTGGGGGTGGGGCGCTGGGGGCGGGGGCTCCGGGAGGGGAGTTTAGGGGTGGGGGGGGACGGCGGGGGCTCCGGGAGGGGAGTTTGGGGGTGGGGGGGCGCTGGGGGCGGGGGCTCCAGGAGGGGAGTTTAGGGGTGGGGGGGACGGCGGGGGCTCCAGGAGGGGAGTTTGGGGGTGGGGGTGGGGCGCTGGGGGCGGGGGCTCCAGGAGGGGAGTTTAGGGGTTCGGGGGGTGGTGGCACTCTGGGTGTGGGGGGGTGCTGGGGGCAGGGGCGGGGGCTCCGGGAGGGGAGTTTAGGGGTGGGGGGGACGGCGGGGGCTCCGGGAGGGGAGTTTGGGGGTGGGGGTGGGGCGCTGGGGGCGGGGGCTCCGGGAGGGGAGTTTGGGGGTGGGGGTGGGGCGCTGGGGACGGGGGCTCCGGGAGGGGAGTTTAGGGGTGGGGGGGCGGGGGCTCCAGGAGGGGAGTTTAGGGGTGGGGGACGGCGGGGGGTGCGGGAGGGGGTGCTGGGGGCAGGGGCGGGGGCTCCGGGAGGGGAGTTTGGGGGGGGCGCTGGGGGCGGGGGCTCCAGGAGGGGAGTTTGGGGGGGGCGCTGGGGGCGGGGGCTCCAGGAGGGGAGTTTAGGGGTTCGGGGGGTGGTGGGGGCAGGGGCAGGGGCTCCAGGAGGGGAGTTTAGGGGTGGGGGGGATAGTGGGGGCGGGGGCTCCGGGAGGGGAGTTTAGGGGTGGGGGGGATAGTGGGGGCGGGGGCTCCGGGAGGGGAGTTTAGGGGTGGGGGACGGCGGGGGGTGCGGGAGGGGGTGCTGGGGGCAGGGGCGGGGGCTCCGGGAGGGGAGTTTGGGGGGGGGCGCTGGGGGCGGGGGCTCCAGGAGGGGAGTTTGGGGGGGGCGCTGGGGGCAGGGGCTCCAGGAGGGGAGTTTAGGGGTTCGGGGGGTGGTGGGGGCAGGGGCGGGGGCTCCAGGAGGGGAGTTTAGGGGTGGGGGGGATAGTGGGGGCGGGGGCTCCGGGAGGGGAGTTTAGGGGTGGGGGGGATAGTGGGGGCGGGGGCTCCGGGAGGGGAGTTTAGGGGTGGGGGACGGCGGGGGGTGCGGGAGGGGGTGCTGGGGGCAGGGGCGGGGGCTCCGGGAGGGGAGTTTGGGGGGGGGCGCTGGGGCTCCAGGAGGGGAGTTTGGGGGGGGCGCTGGGGGCGGGGGCTCCAGGAGGGGAGTTTAGGGGTTCGGGGGGTGGTGGGGGCAGGGGCGGGGGCTCCAGGAGGGGAGTTTAGGGGTGGGGGGGATAGTGGGGGCGGGGGCTCCAGGAGGGGAGTTTAGGGGTGGGGGACGGCGGGGGGTGCGGGAGGGGGTGCTGGGGGCAGGGGCGGGGGCTCCGGGAGGGGAGTTTGGGGGGGGGCGCTGGCTCCAGGAGGGGAGTTTGGGGGGGGCGCTGGGGGCGGGGGCTCCAGGAGGGGAGTTTAGGGGTTCGGGGGGTGGTGGGGGCAGGGGCGGGGGCTCCAGGAGGGGAGTTTAGGGGTGGGGGGGATAGTGGGGGCGGGGGCTCCGGGAGGGGAGTTTAGGGGTGGGGGGGATAGTGGGGGCGGGGGCTCCGGGAGGGGAGATTGGGGGTGCGGGGGGTGGTGGCACTCTGGGTGGGGAGGGGGTGCTGGGGGCAGGGGTGGGGGCTCCGGGAGGGGAGTTTGGGGGTGGGTGGGGGGGACGATGGGGGCGGGGGCTCTGGGAGGGGAGTTTGGGGGTGCGGGGGGTGGTTGCACTCTGGGTGGGGAGGGGGTGCTGGGGGCAGGGGCTCCGGGAGGGGAGTTTGGGGGTAGGGGGGCGCTGGGGGCAGGGGCTCCAGGAGGGGAGCTTAGGGGTGGGGGGGACGGCAGGGGCTCCGGGAGGGGAGTTTGGGGGTGCGGGAGGTGGTTGCACTCTGGGTGGGGAGGGGGTGCTGGGGGCGGGGGCTCCGGGAGGGGAGTTTAGGGGTGGGGGGGACGGCGGGGGCTCCGGGAGGGGAGTTTGGGGGTGGGGGGGCGCTGGGGGCGGGGGCTCCAGGAGGGGAGTTTAGGGGTGGGGGGGACGGCGGGGGCTCCGGGAGGGGAGTTTGGGGGTGGGGGGGCGCTGGGGGCGGGGGCTCCAGGAGGGGAGTTTAGGGGTTCGGGGGGTGGTGGCACTCTGGGTGTGGGGGGGTGCTGGGGGCAGGGGCGGGGGCTCCGGGAGGGGAGTTTAGGGGTGGGGGGGACGGCGGGGGCTCCGGGAGGGGAGTTTGGGGGTGGGGGTGGGGCGCTGGGGGCGGGGGCTCCGGGAGGGGAGTTTAGGGGTGGGGGGGACGGCGGGGGCTCCGGGAGGGGAGTTTGGGGGTGGGGGGGCGCTGGGGGCGGGGGCTCCAGGAGGGGAGTTTAGGGGTGGGGGGGACGGCGGGGGCTCCAGGAGGGGAGTTTGGGGGTGGGGGTGGGGCGCTGGGGGCGGGGGCTCCAGGAGGGGAGTTTAGGGGTTCGGGGGGTGGTGGCACTCTGGGTGTGGGGGGGTGCTGGGGGCAGGGGCGGGGGCTCCGGGAGGGGAGTTTAGGGGTGGGGGGGACGGCGGGGGCTCCGGGAGGGGAGTTTGGGGGTGGGGGTGGGGCGCTGGGGGCGGGGGCTCCGGGAGGGGAGTTTGGGGGTGGGGGTGGGGCGCTGGGGACGGGGGCTCCGGGAGGGGAGTTTGGGGGTGGGGGGGCGGGGGCTCCGGGAGGGGAGTTTAGGGGTGGGGGACGGCGGGGGGTGCGGGAGGGGGTGCTGGGGGCAGGGGCGGGGGCTCCGGGAGGGGAGTTTGGGGGGGGCGCTGGGGGTGGGGGCTCCAGGAGGGGAGTTTGGGGGGGGCGCTGGGGGCGGGGGCTCCAGGAGGGGAGTTTAGGGGTTCGGGGGGTGGTGGGGGCAGGGGCAGGGGCTCCAGGAGGGGAGTTTAGGGGTGGGGGGGATAGTGGGGGCGGGGGCTCCGGGAGGGGAGTTTAGGGGTGGGGGGGATAGTGGGGGCGGGGGCTCCGGGAGGGGAGTTTAGGGGTGGGGGACGGCGGGGGGTGCGGGAGGGGGTGCTGGGGGCAGGGGCGGGGGCTCCGGGAGGGGAGTTTGGGGGGGGGCGCTGGGGGCGGGGGCTCCAGGAGGGGAGTTTAGGGGTTCGGGGGGTGGTGGGGGCAGGGGCGGGGGCTCCAGGAGGGGAGTTTAGGGGTGGGGGGGATAGTGGGGGCGGGGGCTCCGGGAGGGGAGTTTAGGGGTGGGGGGGATAGTGGGGGCGGGGGCTCCGGGAGGGGAGTTTAGGGGTGGGGGACGGCGGGGGGTGCGGGAGGGGGTGCTGGGGGCAGGGGCGGGGGCTCCGGGAGGGGAGTTTGGGGGGGGGCGCTGGGGCTCCAGGAGGGGAGTTTGGGGGGGGCGCTGGGGGCGGGGGCTCCAGGAGGGGAGTTTAGGGGTTCGGGGGGTGGTGGGGGCAGGGGCGGGGGCTCCAGGAGGGGAGTTTAGGGGTGGGGGGGATAGTGGGGGCGGGGGCTCCAGGAGGGGAGTTTAGGGGTGGGGGACGGCGGGGGGTGCGGGAGGGGGTGCTGGGGGCAGGGGCGGGGGCTCCGGGAGGGGAGTTTGGGGGGGGGCGCTGGCTCCAGGAGGGGAGTTTGGGGGGGGCGCTGGGGGCGGGGGCTCCAGGAGGGGAGTTTAGGGGTTCGGGGGGTGGTGGGGGCAGGGGCGGGGGCTCCAGGAGGGGAGTTTAGGGGTGGGGGGGATAGTGGGGGCGGGGGCTCCGGGAGGGGAGTTTAGGGGTGGGGGGGATAGTGGGGGCGGGGGCTCCGGGAGGGGAGTTTAGGGGTGGGGGACGGCGGGGGGTGCGGGAGGGGGTGCTGGGGGCAGGGGCGGGGGCTCCGGGAGGGGAGTTTGGGGGGGGGCGCTGGGGGCGGGGGCTCCAGGAGGGGAGTTTGGGGGGGGCGCTGGGGGCGGGGGCTCCAGGAGGGGAGTTTGGGGGGGGCGCTGGGGGCGGGGGCTCCAGGAGGGGAGTTTAGGGGTTCGGGGGGTGGTGGGGGCAGGGGCGGGGGCTCCAGGAGGGGAGTTTAGGGGTGGGGGGGATAGTGGGGGCGGGGGCTCCAGGAGGGGAGTTTAGGGGTGGGGGACGGCGGGGGGTGCGGGAGGGGGTGCTGGGGGCAGGGGCGGGGGCTCCGGGAGGGGAGTTTGGGGGGGGGCGCTGGGGGCGGGGGCTCCAGGAGGGGAGTTTGGGGGGGGCGCTGGGGGCGGGGGCTCCAGGAGGGGAGTTTAGGGGTTCGGGGGGTGGTGGGGGCAGGGGCGGGGGCTCCGGGAGGGGAGTTTAGGGGTGGGGGACGGCGGGGGGTGCGGGAGGGGGTGCTGGGGGCAGGGGCGGGGGCTCCGGGAGGGGAGTTTGGGGGTGGGGGGGATAGTGGGGGCGGGGGCTCTGGGAGGGGAGTTTAGGGGTGGGGGACGGCGGGGGGTGCGGGAGGGGAGTTTGGGGGGGGCGCTGGGGGCGGGGGCTCCAGGAGGGGAGTTTGGGGGGGGCGCTGGGGGCGGGGGCTCCAGGAGGGGAGTTTGGGGGTGGGGGACGGCGGGGGGTGCGGGAGGGGGTGCTGGGGGCAGGGGCGGGGGCTCCGGGAGGGGAGTTTGGGGGGGGGCGCTGGGGGCGGGGGCTCCAGGAGGGGAGTTTAGGGGTGGGGGGGATAGTGGGGGCGGGGGCTCCGGGAGGGGAGTTTGGGGGGGGGCGCTGGGGGCGGGGGCTCCGGGAGGGGAGTTTGGGGGGGGCGCTGGGGGCGGGGGCTCCGGGAGGGGAGTTGGGGGGGGCGGTTGCCATGGCTCCCAGGAAGCAGCCCCCAGGTCCCTGCAGCCCCGCGGCGCCCGGCCCGCCAGGGAGGCTCCTCGCGCCGCACCCGGCGCCCGCTGGCTCCGCCCCTACAGCTCCCATTGGTCCTGGCCCCTGGCCAATGGGCGCGGCGGAGCCGGAGCCGGAGCCGCCCCGGCCCCGGCCCCGGCCCCGGCCGCGCCGCCAGCGCTGGTTGCTGAGCCGGGGGCGGGCCCCGGCGCTGGGCCGCGACGGTGGCCGGGCGGGGCCGATCGCAGGGCCGCTGGGTACGGTGGCCGGCGGGGACCGGCACCTGGCGTTTCCCGGCAACCTCTGCGCCCTGCGTTGTTCATGACCCAACCAAGATGGCCGCCGCCGCCGCCGCCGCCTGGGGAGACGGTGAGTCTGGGGCGTCCCCTCCCCCAGAGCCGGCCTCCTGCCCCTCGGGGCCTTGCGTGGGCCGGGGGCGTCTGTCCCGGGTGGGGCCGCGCCGCGCCGCCGTGACTCCAGCGCCCCCTCCCAGTTAGCCGGCCCAGGCGGGGCAGCGCGGGGCTCGGGAGGGGGGCGGCGAGACCAGGGGGCCGCTGGGGGAGGGGCGGCGAGAGCGGGGGGCTGTTGGGGGAGTGGGGGGGCAACGAGACCAGGGGGTCGCGGGGCTCGGGCCGGGGGCGGCGAGACCAGGGGGCCGCTGGGGGAGGGGCGGGGGGGTGGCGAGACCACGGGGCCGTTGGGGGAGGGGGGCAACGAGACCAGGGGGTCGCGGGGCTCGGGCCGGGGGCGGGGGGGCGGTGAGACCAAGGGGCCGCTGGGGGAGGGGCGGGGGGGTGGCGAGACCAGGGGGCCGTTGGGGGAGGGGGGCAACGAGACCAGGGGGTCGCGGGGCTCGGGCCGGGGGCGGGGGGGCGGTGAGACCAAGGGGCCGCTGGGGGAGGGGCGGGGGGGCGGCGAGAGCGGGGGGCTGTTGGGGGAGGGGCGGGGGGCGGTGAGACCAAGGGGCCGCTGGGGGAGGGGCGGGGGGGTGGCGAGACCAGGGGGCCGTTGGGGGAGGGGGGCAACGAGACCAGGGGGTTGCGGGGCTCGGGCCGGGGGCGGGGGGGGCGGTGAGACCAAGGGGCCGCTGGGGGAGGGGCGGGGGGGTGGCGAGATCAGGGGGCCACGGGGGGGGGGCAGCGTGTTGTGCGGCGCTGGCCCCGGACGGAGCGGGGGCTGGCGAGAAGAGGGGGCCCCCGAGGTTGCGACCAGCCCCGCTGAGCGCTGCCCCCGTCCCGCCCGCCCGTGGGTAGGAGCCCGGCTCTGAGCTTGGTGGCGGAGCGGCCCCGGCGCCCGGGATGGATTTCTCCAAGTTCCTGGCTGATGACTTCGAGGTGAAGCGCTGGGTGAACGGAGCCTTCCGGGCCGTGCAGCAGCAGGATGCCCCTGGCAAAGTGGACGCCCACGCAGCGACCTTGGTGATGAAGTTACAGCTCTTCATCCAGGAGGTCAACAATGCCGTGGAAGGTGCCGCCTTGTGTCTCCTTGCGCTTGGGAGCGGATGTCGTGACCGTGTGGGCAGGGGATGGCGCTCGCTGCAGCCAGGGCTGGTCCCGGTGTAGTGCAGCAAAGTGCTCTCCGTGGTAATGTGCTACTTGCAGTGTACGGAGCATGCAAAAAACCAGAACATCACGCTGGGATGTCCGCTCTGCGCTGCGCTGACATTGCTACGCGTGGAATTGCACGTATACTGTGGTGCAAGTAACTGCTACCCGTAGGCATTTGCTACATCAGGTAGCAGCTTACTACAATAGCAGTTTCCTACAATCCATCACGTATCAGTAACTGCTACCAGTAGCACATTCCTGCGGAGCAGTTTAATACAGTACACCGGCACCTGCTTTGCAAGCTTCCTCCTGGAGCGCTGCCAGCAGGCACCCAGTGCTGAGTCGAACTGGTTGCCAATTTTCCCACCATTTTTCTCTCTCAAAAAACATTGATTCATGGAACCCACAATTGCTTGTGAGACGGGGTCGGTTTTGACAAATCTCCCAATTTGAAAAATTGTAAATTATCTTTTGAAATTGTTGAAACATTCCATTTTGATATTTTTGAAACCAAAAAGTTTTGTTTTTAAATTTGAAACAACTTTTCATTTTAAAATGTTAATTTATACTAAAAAGAAGTTTTTCTTAAAAAAAAAAAAAAAGTCAATATTGAAATGAAATGTTTTGATTGACCTGACCCATTTTTGTGTGTGTTGGGTTTTTTTTAGATTATTAGTTTGAGGATTTTGACTTTTTGTGCTTGATTTGGAGAAGGAAAAAAAATTGAAGTTTTGAAAACTCTTGCAGAATGAGAGAACTTTTTCCCGCTCATTTCTGTCCTGACCTGCAGCATCTTCTGGTATTCCAGCCCAGTTGTTCTTCTCTCTTCTGCTCTCCTACCAATCCCCCCACCAGCATTGCTTTACATGCTTTGTCCTTAGTATTATTTCATAGAATATCAGGGTTGGAAGGGACCTCAGGAGGTCATCTAGTCCAACCCCCTGCTCAAAGCAGGACCAATCCCCAATTAAATCATCCCAGCCAGGGCTTTGTCAAGCCTGATCTTAAAAACTTCTAAGGAAGGAGATTCCACCACCTCCCTAGGTAACCCATTCCAGTGTTTCACCACCCTCCTAGTGAAAAAGTTTTTCCTAATATCCAACCTAAACCTCCCCCACTTCAACTTGAGACCATTACTCCTTGTCCTGTCCTCTTCTACCACTGAGAATAGTCTAGAACCATCCTCTCTGGAACCACCTCTCAGGTAGTTGAAAACAGCTATCAAATCCCCCCTCATTCTTCTCTTCTGCAGACTAAACAATCCCAGTTCCCTCAGCCTCTCCTCATAAGTTACGTGTTCCAGACCCCTAATCATTTTTGTTGCCCTTCGCTGGACTCTCTCCAATTTCTCCACATCCTTCTTGTAGTGTGGGACCCAAAACTGGACACAGTACTCCAGATGAGGCCTCACCAATGTTGAATAGAGGGGAATGATCAAGTCCCTCGATCTGCTCGTTATGCCCCTACTTATACATCCCAAAATGCCATTGGCCTTCTTGGCAACAAGGGCACACTGCTGACTCATATCCTGCTTCTCGTCCACTGTCACCCCTAGGTCCTTTTCCGCAGAACTGCTGCCTAGCCATTCGGTCCCTAGTCTGTAGCTGTGCATTGGGTTCTTCCATCCTAAGTGCAGGACCCTTCACTTATCCTTATTGAACCTCATCAGATTTCTTTTGGCCCAATCCTCCAATTTGTCTAGGTCCCTCTGTATCCTATCCCTGCCCTCCAGCGCATCTACCACTCCTCCTAGTTTAGTATCATCCGCAAATTTGCTGAGAGTGCAATCCACACCATCCTCCAGATCATTTATGAAGATATTGAACAAAACCGGCCCCAGGACTGACCCCTGGGGCACTCCACTTGACACCAGCTGCCAACTAGACATGGAGCCATTGATCACTACCCGTTGAGCCCGACAATCTAGCCAGCTTTCTACCCACCTTATAGTGCATTCATCCAGCCCATACTTCTTTAACTTGCTGACAAGAATATTGTGGGAGACCGTGTCAAAAGTTTTGCTAAAGTCAAGAAACAATACGTCCACTGCTTTCCCTTCATCCACAGAACCAGTAATCTCATCATAGAAGGCGATTAGATTAGTCAGGCATGACCTTCCCTTGGTGAATCCATGCTGACTGTTCCTGATCACTTTCCTCTCATGTAAGTGCTTCAGGATTGATTCTTTGAGGACCTGCTCCATGATTTTTCCGGGGACTGAGGTGAGGCTGACTGGCCAGTAGTTCCCAGGATCCTCCTTCTTCCTTTTTTTAAAGATGGGCACTACATTAGACTTTTTCCAGTTATCCGGGACTTCCCCCGTTCGCCACGAGTTTTCAAAGATAATGGCCAATGGCTCTGCAATCACAGCCGCCAATTCCTTTAGCACTCTCGGATGCAACTCGTCCGGCCCCATGCCTTGTGCATGTCCAGCTTTTCTAGATAGTCCCTAACCACCTCTTTCTCCACAGAGGGCTGGCCATCTATTCCCCATGTTGTGATGCCTAGCACAGCAGTCTGGGAGCTGACCTTGTTAGTGAAGACAGAGGCAAAAAAAGCATGGAGTACATTAGCTTTTTCCACATCCTCTGTCACTAGGTTGCCTCCCTCATTCATTAAGGGGCCCACACTTTCCTTGGCTTTCTTCTTGTTGCCAACATACCTGAAGAAACCCTTCTTGTTACTCTTGACATCTCTTGCTAGCTGCAGCTCCAGGTGCGATTTGGCCCTCTTGATTTCATTCCTACATGCCCGAGCAATATTTTTATACTCTTCCCTGGTCATATGTCCAACCTTCCACTTCTTGTAAGCTTCTTTTTTATGTTTAAGATCCGCTAGGATTTCACCGTTAAGCCAAGCTGGTCGCCTGCCATATTTACTATTCTTTCGACTCATCGGGATGGTTTGTCCCTGTAACCTCAACAGGGATTCCTTGAAATACAGCCAGCTCTCCTGGACTCCTTTCCCCTTCATGTTAGTCCCCCAGGGGATCCTACCCATCCGTTCCCTGAGGGAGTCGAAGTCTGCTTTCCTGAAGTCCAGGGTCCGTATCCTGCTGCTTACTTTACTTCCCTGTGTCAGGATCCTGAACTCAACCAACTCATGGTCACTGCCTCCCAGATTCCCATCCAGTTTTGCTTCCCCCACTAATTCTTCCCGGTTTGTGAGCAGCAGGTCAAGAAAAGCTCCCCCCCAGTTGGCTCCTCTAGCACTTGCACCAGGAAATTGTCCCCTACGCTTTCCAACAACTTCCTGGATTGTCTATGCACTGCTGTATTGCTCTCCCAGCAGATATCAGGAAAATTAAAGTCACCCATGAGAACCAGGACGTGCGATCTAGTAGCTTCTGCGAGTTGCCGGAAGAAAGCCTCATCCACCTCATCCCCTTGGTCCGGTGGTCTATAGCAGACTCCCACCACTACATCACTCTTGTTGCTCACACTTCTAAACTTAATCCAGAGACACTCAGGTTTTTCTGCAGTTTCGTACCGGAGATCTAAGCAGTCATACTACTCCCTTACATACAGTGCTACTCCCCCACCTTTCCTGCCCTGCCTGTCCTTCCTGAACAGTTTATAACCATGCATGACAGTACTCCAGTCATGTGAGTTATCCCACCAAGTCTCTGTTATTCCAATCATGTCCTAATTCCTTGACATCACCAGGACCTCCAGTTCTCTCACATTTATATGTGGTGATAGGCACTTGCCAAACTCTTGGAGGATTGTCCCTAATATGCAGCATGCCCTGCTATTTCAGATCTGGAAGATCTTATTAAATATACAGTAGAACCTCAGAGTTATGAACTGACCAGTCCACCACAAACTTCATTTGGAACCAGAAGTATGCAATCAGGCAGCAGCAGAGACACCCCCCCACCATCCCCCCCCCAAAAAAACCCCAACCAAAAGCCAGTACAGTGCTGTGTTAAATGTAAACTTGTAAAAAACAAAAAAGGAAAGCAGCTTTTTTCTTCTGCATAGGAAAGTTTGAAAGCTGTATTAAGTCAATGTTCAGTTGTAAACTTTTGAAAGAACAACCCTAACGCTTTGTTCTGAGTTCTGAACATTTCAGAGTTACGAAGAGCCTCCATTCCCGAGGTTTTTGTAACTCTGAGGTTCTGCTGTAGCTTGAATGCAGCAATGAAGACTTGTTGGACACCATGCTCCTTGCCAAGTTTCTTCTTCTGTGTGAGGGTTGAGTCCCTTGTCGTTCCATTGCTCTGCAGAATTCCATTGCTCTGTCGTTCTGCAGAAACAAGCCACCAGGCGCTTCAGAACATGCCCAGAGTCCTGCGGGATGTGGAAGCCTTGAAACAGGAGGCAACTTTCCTGAAGGAACAAATGGTCCTTGTTAAGGAGGACATTAAGAAATTTGAAGAGGACACAGCTCAGTCAATGCAGGTAACTTCTCTCATCACTAAATATTTGACTCTGATTTCCAGATTTGCTGTAGTTGCCAAAGTTACTGATGTTGAGTGAACTTGAAGACTGTTTCGGTTTGTGCAATTCCAGGGCGGCTCTGTTAGCTCTCTGCAGCAGCTTGAGCTCTGGTAGATGCTGACAGGTAAGGGAGCCTGATTTCCTGCTCTGATGTTGTGTCCTTTTAAAATTGCTACTGTGATCCTGTTACACTTCAGCAAGTTCTGAGGCTATGAGATCCTAGATGCAAGGAATCTCTATGCTTTTTTCAAGCAGAACAGTCACTGAAAACTCCTACAGTCTGGTAGCTTCTCTGAACTACAGTCTGATTGTACTAGGGTTCAGCAATTTGATACCCTGTGGGCTGCTTCAGATTTCTGGTACTTTTGTGAGTAAGTAAAAAGTTCTGGAGATGCTGACTTTCCTTATTGTGAATGAATGATCGCACTTATTGAATTGAAGAACTAATAGAAGTGTCTAGAGCAGGACGTAGCAAGAGCAGGCACAATGCAAACTTCCCTACAGATTGTACCGTGGTTCTGGGCTGCAGCACCCCTGATATTAGAGTCCAAAGCCTCTTTTAAGCAGAGAATGATGCTGTATGGTGGTTTTGTGTGTGGACAGATGGGAGACTAGGTTGACATCCCCAAAAGCATTTTCCTTGTTAACTCAGCCATGCATTGTGTGCTCAGAAGTGAAAAGCTTGTGCAGTACCCCCACCTCACCACCAAGGCATAGATGTTCACAACCCAGACTAGAGCTAGCTCTGATCAGACCTGTCAAGAGCTGATAACTCTCCTCATGTGAGTGATCCAGTTTTCATGACAGGCAGCAAGATGCAAAAGCCTTGATTGTGTGAGCTTATTGGTGGTGGTGTTGTGTTAATACCATGCTATAGAGTTGCTTTGCATTTTCCAGACAAAATAGACGCTGATTATATTGAATCCCGAATCCAAACCAGTTTATAGGTGTGTTTGTTTTCTTGTGAAATTTCAGGAGTGAGCTGCTCAAGCAGAGGGGTTGATGGTTTACCCACATTACTGCAGATCTTTGGTGAACTGTTTTGCAAGTTGTTCCTGCAGCTTTGGCTGTCATCAGAGCCCAGCCCCCTTCCCCTCGGATCACATAGCCATATTATTGTTTAGAGTTGGGTGTTGACCCTGAATAAAAGCAACATTCCTCATTATGTACTCAAATTTCTACTGATGATGCTCATCAGCTGGTTCAACTTTAAAATTGATTTAAATTTCTTCAGCTCTTTGGAGAGATTATCCACTTCTGTGTAAACCCCTAAAATTGATTTTAGCCAACTTCCTCCTGAAATTGTTATCACCCAGTTTCTTAAATGCAAATATAACAGAAATAACCCTCTCCTCCCCATCCCACCTTACTCCCCACCAAGTGAAGCAACTTGCACATTTGTCCCCAATTCTGATGGGCAGCAGTTTCATCTCTCTTTCAGGTTCTGGTGGAACTTGATCGAGTGAAATCCAGAATGCAGCTGGCTGCTGAGTCCCTCCAGGAAGCAGACAAGTGGAGCACACTGAGTGCAGATATTGAGGAAACTTTTAAAACACAAGTAGGTACCTGCTTGAAAAAGACAAAGGCATGAAAAACTGTCAATTATAAAGAAACCAAATTTAAATAAGAGTCCTTTCAGATCACTTTTCAAAAGGAAATATGCCTGTGCTTCCCAGATGTCACTGTGGAGCTTAGGACTTGGCATTTTTGATATTGTGTTAACAAACCCCTAACTTCCTTTGGTGGCAGGATGTGTCTGTGATCTCTGCCAAGTTAACAGGTATGCAGAACAGCCTGGCGATGCTTGTGGACACTCCGGACTACTCTGAGAAATGTGTGCACCTAGAGGCTCTGAAGAACCGGCTAGAGGCCATGGCCAGCCCCCAGATTGTGGCCACCTTCAATGCTCAGTCCGTAGGTCAGTACGGCTCTGTTTCCCTTGTCTTCAGCATAGATGTATTTATATGTTGGTGCTGCCTTCATCAGGAGCGTGAGGCATGGTGCTCTGAATAGCATGCTTTCAGCCTCCTAGCTGTTGTTGGAGCCGCCTTTGCAGTGAACTGGCAGGTGGGGCAAGGTAGGGAGCAGGAGCACCATTCTGCCAAGCCTTGTACACCTACCACCATCTCTCCTATTTAATTTGTCCTTTCTTCATTTCTGTCTCTGTTCTTTTTTTCTTTCTTGTCTTTTGCCCTCTGTTTCTGTTTGTGTTTTGGGGTTTGCTCACCAGAAAGCTAAATGCTGCCTGAGGTTGGGTGTGTATCCATTGGGTCTCTCTGGGGCTGGGTTACGTGCCCTTTCTTGGCAGAACCAAACAAAAAGAGATGGATGGGACAGCAGCCTGCAGCCCAGTATGTGTTGGGTGCTCCGAAAGCCTGCAACCCTACTTTCCACCCCTGGATTTTTGGGTTTTTGGTCTGACCTTGCTCCCTTTCCCTACCATTACACAGTTTATTAGTATTTCAGTAGCACCTAGAGGCAGTCCATGCCCCAACGAGCTTATTTTCTAATTTAAGACAAGATGCAGTGAGTGAGACAAGCAGAGGGAGGAAGGAAAAGGTTAATATGAACGATTTATGTTTGTGTTCTCTTTCACACTCTTCCTCCTTTACTCCTCTCTTTGCTTTTCTCTTCTCATTTCCCTTCACTCTCTTTCTGGTCTTCCAGTCTATCATACTGACTCTGCACCCATCTGTCTCAGTATGTGTGTCTATCTTGTTGCTGCTCTTGGGCTGTATGGCCCTTTTGCAGGCAGATGCAGGGGACACAGTGATGTTTGAGAATGTTTTCTCCCACCTACCAGGAGAGAGCCTCGTGGAAGTTGCAGGATACTGTGATGAGTTCTTTAGGAATGCCATGTAGCTGTGGTAGGAAACTGACAGCAGGTGGCGCTTCTGTACTGGACATGGGTCCATTGCTTCGCTTAGTTATTCAAGATGTTCTGGCTCACTTTGCGATAAATGCAGCCCTGAGTCTATTCTCCTTTTAATATTTCCTCCGGAGCAGCTGTCAAACACACTTTTTCTTTCTGTTGATAGTATGTCACATGTTCTTCTGAGTTCTTGCTTAGATCTGACCCTGTAGATAGGAACACAGGACAACAAACTTCAGAGTAGCAGCCGTGTTAGTCTGTATTCGCAAAAAGAAAAGGAGGACTTGTGGCACCTTAGAGACTAACCAATTTATCTGAGCATAAACTTTCGTGAGCTACAGCTCACTTCATCGGATGCATCCTTCATTTCATCCGATGAAGTGAGCTGTAGCTCATGAAAGCTTATGCTCAAATAAATTTGTTAGTCTCTAAGGTGCCACAAGTCCTCCTTTTATTTTTTTAGGACAACAAATGTGTCCCTGGGGTGGGGTGGTGGTGGTGGGAGGCACTGTTCTCTCCCTTGTACTGCTCTAGAGCAACCCTAGTTAATTGCTGTGTGTCAGATTTACAGGAAGCCACTTGTGCCCTGCCAGCAAACCAGAAACAAGTTCCTAAATACGTCATTACTAACATCTCTGAACCCAGGTGTGTTTTGTAGACAAAGCCTTCCCCACTGCTCCAGTAATGCAAAGGGAGCAGGGAGACTTTCAGGTTGTGAGTAAGCGGTAGCTGGGTCATTTAGTCAAGGTGAAGAAACAGCTGGTTGTGGTCCTAGCACCTGGGGGTGAGGAAGGCAAAACTGAGGAGTGCAGTTTGGATCTACTGACACGTTCTCTGGTCTGGAGGGCACTAGCTCTGTCTGAAAAAAGCATCATGTCCTTAGGGGACTCAGTACTGTTACAGGGGGTCTGGAGTTAGAAATGTTTTCCCAAGGGAAGTTAAAAACTCTTCCATCATCACTTTACTCTACCCACTCTGGAATTTCTGTGGCCATGGATTCAGGGGCACCTGCCCTCCTAAGTGAAGGGAAAGGAACACAGGGAGGTCTTGTCACTTTCTTGACATATTGTGGTTCTACATCCCATACACACTGTATCCAGGCTCTTCTCCAAACTGAAGAGGATGGATTTTCCTGCTTAGTCCAGAAGACTTGTTTTGCTCAGGGCAGTACCTCTGTCACACAAGTTAGGAGGGTGACCTGTTAACTAATGTTCTGTGTTGTTGTATTTAGACCAGGCAAAAGTGTTTGTGAAAGTCTTCACTGAAATTGATCGGATGCCCCAGCTCCTGGCTTATTACTACAAATGTCACAAGGTATCTAGTCTCTGTCATGGTCACATTTTAATTTGGGGGAGAGAAATGTGGAGTAGTTCCTTGGTTTAGCCTGTAGGGGGGGCTGCCACTCTGGTCATCTCACTTGTCCAATTTAAACTGAGGATGGCGCTTGTTCTCTTCCACATTTCATCCGCTTGAATCTTTTCCTGGCTGTGATTACTCCGCACATGGGGGTTTGGGGAATAACTCTCCACAGGAGTCTTCCTGTGCCTTCCTACAGCAGCTAGTAGGCCAAATGAAAAATGTAGTTGTGCATCCCAAAGGGTTTCCCTCTGTGCCCTGAGAAGGTGTTCGGTTGTTGCTTTTTCCTTCCTTTATGATCTCTGGTTGTTATTAAACTTTATTATATCTTGCTGCTGCTGAATTATGGAAACTCTCTTCAGATGGGATTGGAATTCTGGATGGTTCATTGACCTTAACCTGATCCTCCAAAGCCCTATTAGTAGTGGGCCTTGTGAGGATTAGCTTCAGAGCTGGGGCCTGCCAAATATTTCAACTGTTATGGGGTGGTATTGGTTTCAGTCTCATTTATGAGCAAAATACCAAGGTTAATTAAATCTTTGTATAAGCCAAGAAGCCTTTAGCTTAACGTTTTAAAGTCTGAGTCCTCTTGGGTGCTGAATGATTGCATGGTGGTACATTCAAATCTGAGGGGTGCTGCCTTTGTGTAGAAGCAGTTTCCCTAGGACATGTCTCTGAGTTAACAAGGCCCAATTCTGTAGCATGAGTGACTTTTATTACCCCTGCAGGTGCAGCTGGTGACAGTCTGGCAGGATCTTTGTCAAAGTGACTTAAGTTTAAATCGGCAGCTGACTGAACTGTATGATACTCTGCTTGGAACATGGCACTCGCAACTCCAGTGGCTCATGCAGGTACTGTTACTGTCAGTTAACAACATCAGTGCAATGCATGGGAACAAAGACTGCAAATTCCCATAAGGCTCAGAATAATTGATCAGCTCATGGTCTCATTTTGTGCCTCTTCACTAACGTCTTGGAGCTTGCTTTAGGGATCTAGCTCATCTGCTGCCACAGAAAGATTAAATGTTTGACTCAAGACCAATGGCAGTATCGCTGCATCGCTGCTGTTCAAACTGCTCTCTCTTTCATCTGTATCATACATGAAATCTAATTTGTCAGTGTTGCATTTTGTTCTGTTGTAAAACATTTGAAATACCTGAATTTCATTACCGCCTGACCTAGAGGAGGCCCTGGAGGGATTGCTTGACTGATTTGTGTGTGAATTCTTGGGGAACTTCTGCTGGAACCCCTCAGGACTGTGCAGTACCAAGAAAAGCATTTGAATTTGTAAATGCAGAGCTTACCATACTTATACCTGATCCCAAAAGGAGTTAACCTCTCTTCATTTAGCTTAACAAATTGTGTTGGACATTGTTGAGCCTGTCAGAGTTTTCACCCGTGAAGGGTAAGGGAGATTGTTATCTCATGGGTATGAAGCTTGTAACAAGGGCTGAGTCCTTTTCTGCAAGGATACCCAGCCTTACCTTGAAATAATAGCTTTGGGTTTTTTTCCTGCATAACAATTAGTTGTGAATCACAGTTCAGATGCTGGCTTATTCACTAACATGTGCTCTAGGACCTGGTTATTGTGAGGGGCCTTGCCATGTGGACCAAAGCTCATGTCATCCAGGGCTTTTCTCCCTAGTCCTCCTGCACTGCTTGTGTTAGGAAAACCATTTTTTCCCCCCCTGTTCTACTTGCTGTTCATGGTCTTACTGCTGCGAGTTGGATACTGGGGGTGTATGTTCTGGTACTGCAGTGGTGGGGGCTGTATAAATACCTAGAGAGAATAGCTGACCAGTCAGTCAAAAGTGGTGATGATAAAAGCTACTGCAAACCAAGATGAGGGTGATGGATATGAATGTGAAGCTGGTGTTATGCTGATCTAAGGATAGCATTTGCCGGCTGGTTATATTCTCGTTGGCGCTAGAATGTAGTACTTCCCAACTCTCTCCTCAGTCCATCCTGACCCCATCACCTAGCTGCTTATTCGTGGGATTCTTTATCCCTTTCCTCGTGTCTTTCAAAGGTACCTGTTTAAATTCTGTTTGAAGACACAGCAGGCTCTCTACCTTGTTGTTACTCTACTCCGTTGCCCACTATTTGCCTGTCCTCCTTCGGATCCAGCCTCTGCTCAACCTCATAAATTCTCTGCTGCCTTAGATAAAGTGCGCTCCTCGGCTGGGCTCTTAAAGTGACAATGATTAACTCTGCTTTCATATCCTGAGTCAGCCTTTCCTGCATGCTCAGTCAGCAAGGTTCCAGAAATCTTACCTGGCTCTGCTTTTAGTCTGGTAACATTTGTGAGTTTTCAAATGCTGGGCTCCTGTTCGTGTTAGTTGGGATTGCACATGCCCAGAGAGGATCCAGCGATCTGGCAGTTCCCTGAGTACAGTGTTCTCGATGTGCATACAATTGCCTCTTAATGAACATAATTTAAATTTCATCTTTGAGGCAGTTTAGTCTCTTCTTCTTTATGCATTGCTTCTGGGGGCTTCTATATGGCTTCTGTTGACTAGGTCATTGTGCTGATTCCCTTGCTAAAGTGGTGGAGTGGGGGGCTCAGTTTATGCAGAAGCAGTGGCCTGCTCCTGCTCACATGCTCCTGCTAACAGCTTCCTTGTTCGTGCAGGTTTTTAAGAACCCCCATGAAATTGTGACTGTGCTGCTGATCCAAACACTCGGTGCCTTGGTGCCTTCAATCCCAGTCTGCCTCAGCACTGCAATGGAGAGGGCCAGCCAGGAAACCAGACTGAATAAGTTGCTGGAGCTGCATGACACCACAGCCCACTTTGCAAGAGGCTTGGAAGTAGCAATGCTGTCTAACTTAAGTAGGGACTGTTGTTTCAAATATTCCCAGACTTTATGGTATATTTTGGTGTAACTCTCTGTACAGCCTTTGGGTTCTGTGGTTTGCGTTTTGTTTTTCATGGAAACTGCTACAACAATGTAAGGGATCTGGATTTCATCCGCAGTATTTGCTGTTTACATAATGTTTGTACTAAAATGTATGTTTAACTTATCCCAAATATATTGACACAGTCCTGGCTGTGTTTACTGAAGCAGAGCTATGTTGATGCTACCTTGTGTAGAGAATACTTAGCACTTTCCTTTTACAACATTTGGGTGGGTGAATTGCAACATCCCTGTAAGGTGGATCAGTTTTATTCCTGTCTCATAAATGGGGAAATGGAGTCAGAGGATACTTGACTTGTCTGAGATCGCATGGCAATAAAAGCTCAGGAGTTCTTGATTTAGACCGCGCCTCTCTTAACAAGTTCTCCTGATCGTTTGCTTTCTCAAACATTGCAAGGGAAAGTTTGCCAAAATGGTTTTCACTGGAATGTAAAAAAAATTGTGGAAACCGTTCTGTTGGTCTTAGGTTTTATGAAAACCATGTTTTAACCAAATTAAATTGGTGGGTCAAATTTTATTATTTAAGTATGCTTTTGTTTAGTGCCTAAAGTGTGCTGTTCAGAACAAAGTAAAGACCTCTCCCTTCCCTAAAGCATTTGCAGTTCAATTTTAGACAGAAATCCATGAGCAGTTGATGTGAACCGTTGGAGGTAAGGGAGGGAGGAAGGTGAGTTAACAGTAATGAGACCATCTGATTATATAGGCTCAGCAGTTTTAATTTATGAACCTTATAGGTTTATCTTAATTTGTCACCGTGTCCCTTCAAAGAGAGCGTTCAGGAAAATCACACCTTAAGGTTGATGGGTTATCTTTAACGCTGCATTTCCTGCCTGTGTTTGCTTTGCGTCATACCCCTCAGTTATTTAAACCCAGTTTTAGTAGATTACATTTAATGACTGTGCCATTCTAGGAAGCATGGCTATTGTCCTGTGCTTGTGTTCTGCTTTTCATTGGAAGTCCTCGTGCACTCTTAGCAAACACTTGCCACATACTGGTCTGGCTTAATTGGGGTAGGTAATAAATACCATAGACCCTGTATAGAAGGAACTTGGAGAGAAGAGGCCGAAGTTTGTAAGATGAGAGAATAGGAAACCAGTTACTGAACAGTTGGGAATAAAAGTTGCATTCTTTATTTGCATATTACCCTGCAACAAGGTGGCGTGCTCTAAAAGCAACATGCAAAAGCAGAAGCATCCCAGGAATGCGGGAGCTGGGTGACTAAGCAGATTGTCAGTGGGGCATTAGGTCAACTGGTTCACTTTCAGGCCAGGTTGGGAGTGACTGTGGCTGTGTAGTAGTCTACATGAAATGAGTTGGCATCATTTATTTTAGGTATGGATGAAGACTGTGTAATTTCCTTTTAGAATCTTTGATGGGACATAAAATGAGACTATACTCTCTTTAGGCAGGCACAGTTCAGACAGATTCCTTACTTCGTCTTTGATTGTGCAGGCTGGGGATGGGTGATAGATAGCTGGCTGGAAGACTTGTGGCCCCAGATTGTTCTCGAGCAGCCAGGAATATTCTTAATAATTTCCTGCTGTGCTTGTTGAAATAGAATACCTGGGTATTAAGGAGCCAATAGTGATGATGTTCCCATTTGTTTAAAAAGTCTGCAGCTCAGCTTTAAAGGTGCTAGGCAAAGTCCCAAGGTATATGCGCACGTGATAGTGGCTGTCAATAGGCACAACTCTTTGAAAGAGCCTAACATGCTGCTTTAAGGCCACCTTTTAGCAGTTCATTTATTTCTTTGTACACTCACTTCTGATTCCTTATAGATGAGCATAACCTGGTAAAAGTGATGGAACTGGTGGAAGTAGTGTATGGTCCATATAAGCCCTACCAGCTGCGGTATGGAGACCTGGAAGAAGAAAACCTCCTCATCCAGATCAGTGCAGTGCCCTTGGTAATGTCATGTATTCTGCTCCATCTGTACAGTAGTAGTCAGCAGGTGATTGGAGGCTGATATTTACGAGTAGTTTAAAGCATCTTTGTCAGGGTGGTTGGAGCCTAGATTTTGGCTCGCATTTTCCATTTGCCTTTGATTTTTCTTTTTAATTAAATATTGCTTTTTTCACTTAAGTTGCTGGAATTAATTTTATAACTTTGCCTGCTCCTGGGCAATCAGTAACTGGTGCTTCATGCATCTAATGTAGGGGAAAACCTTTGGGATAAGCAGACAACCTCTTGGACGCTTAAGCAGACTGTTAGAAGCAAGGAAGAAAACCTCTGAGTTTGCCTTGTGTCTTTTAACCTTTTGCAAATGTGTCCTTCAGTCAGAATGAGTGGAGGTGGAGTATTGTGCTAGGCACTGTACAGACTAGAAGACAGTCCCTGCCCCAGATTCTTGTGCTGCAAGTGGCTATACCAAACCACTGCAGGGAGGATGGCGTAACAATGACAAATGGTTACATAGACTAGCTATGTGCGTTCCTGCCTCCTCTGTTGTTTTCTTACCATAGACTGAGTGGGTGGGGGAGGGAATTTCCTGTAGAAGAATCTCCTATAGCAGTGTTTCTCAACCTGGGGGTTGCAAGTGCTGGGCCGGCGTTAGGAGGTGGCAAGTAGGGCGGTTGCCTGGAGCCCTATGCCACAGAGGGCTCTGCAAAGCCAAGTTACGTGCTTCAGCCCAGGGTAGTGGGGTTCGGACTCCAGCTTAGTAGGGGGCTCAGCGTTTTTTTTTTTTTTTTTTTAAAGTCCAAAGGGGGTCGCCAGCAAAAAAAAAAAAAGGTCGAGGAACACTGTCCTATAGGAAGGTTAGGTCAGTGTATCTTGTCTAGAGGCAGTGATGAGATAGGAGAGGGAAATCTGAATTTTATGTGCTATCACTGTGTAGGACAGAGGTGGGCAAACTACGGCACGTGGGCCACATCCGGCCCACGGGACCATCCTGCCCGGCCCCTGAGCTCCCGGCTGGGGAGGCTAGTCCCTGGCCCCTCTCCCAGCAGAGACGCCACTGCGCTGCCAGCACTCTGGCCCGTCGCTCCTGCTGGGCAGGGCGGGCGGCGTGGCTGGCTCTGGCGGGGCTGCAAGCTCCGGCTGCTCTGAGCAGCATGGTAAGGGGGCAGGGGGTCCCGGAGGGCAGTCAGGGGACAGGGAGCAGGGGGTGGTTGGATGGGGCGGAGGTTCTGGAGGGGGCTGTCAGGGGATGGGGAGCAGGGGGGTTGGATAGGGGATGGGGTCTCGGGGGACCTGTCAGGGGGTGGGGGGTGGATAGGGGTCCGGGGGCACTCGGGGGATGGGGAGCAGGGGGCGTTGGATGCGGGTGAGGTCTCGGAGGGGTGGTTAGGGGGGGCCCAGGAGGGGGCGGTCAGGGGACAAGGAGCAGGGGGGGTTGGATGGGTTGGAGGTTCTGAGGGGGGCAGTCAGGGTGCGGGAAGTGGGAGGGGGTGGATGGGGGTGGGGGCCAGGCTGTTTCGGGAGGCACAGTCTTCCCTACCTGGCCCTTCATACAGTTTGGCAACCCCGATGTGGCCCTCGGGCCAAAAAGTTTTCCCACCCCTGGTGTAGGAGGATGAAAACAAAGGAGACTGTTAGCCCTCAGTGCACTCCACAAGACAATTAGATGTTGACGGGAAGGTATGCCTGTTGGGTTAAACATCCTCCTTCCCCATCTGAGCGTTACAGCAACTACAGTGTTAGCTACAGAAAGACCTGGTACAATGTGGTTACTGCAGGGACACTTGCTGAAGGAGGATTGGGATCAACCAGTGTATTTTTTGTTCTCCAGGAGCATTGGGAAGTAATTGACTGTGTCCAGGAGCTGAACCACTCAGTGAACAAACTCTTCAGTCTGGCTGCTGGAGCCATTGACAACTGCGTTAAACTCACCGATGGGCTGGGGGTGTGCGGGCTGCTCAAGGCACTGAAAGCTCTGTTCAAAAAGTAAAGCATTTTCTGTCTTTCTAATACACTTATCCCAGGCGAGTGAGCAAGTGTCCAATAGGTGGCTCTGAATGCAGTGCGGGGGGAGACCTGAGGACATTGTGGTTTGTGATATTGTCACGTTTCTATAGACACAGCTAGTGTTTAGCATAATCCCTTCCCTTGTGATCTGCCACTCAGCTCATCTATAAAGATCCCTCAACTTGTGGCTTTTCATGAAAAGTGGAAGTTAAACATGATTGGAGGTAAAGCTCCTCATAGTCACAGTATGCCTGAATTTTCATTGATAAAGTGCCTAAAAGCACTTCTGGGAAAGAACCACTTCTGAGAGGGCCTAATAGAAGAGAGGCATGGTAGGCTGGTGAACATAACCCTCAGTGGGAAACATGTACGGTGCACAAGTGACCTCCCCCTTACAGTATTTGCTGCATAGCTTCCCTGTAGAATAACGAGGGACACTAATCAGAGGCAATGTATTTTTTCCCCTATTAAATCTATCACATACTCCCATTTAAGACAGCATTCCAGTACTGATTTCCCCTACTTATCCTTTTTTCCCTGGGCCAAGGCAGCTGCTAACCCTGCATAAACGAAGTCTTAGCATCAGTGCACTATTGGCTCTGTGGGGAGAGGCCTGTTCCGTGAGTAGGTGGAAGCAGAGCACTGCTCTTTGGTGAGGGAACAAGAGGTGTGAGAGGAGCAGTAGCCTCTGACTTTGGCTCGTCTGCTCGAGGAGAGAGCAGTGATGCTAGTGACAACAAAGTGCTCTGCTCCTACCTGCGTGATGACGGTGGGTTCCAGTCACTCAGCTACTCCTTCAGGCTACTGTGACTGGTGCTCTGGGCACCACCCAAACCCCTCATCCTCCAGGGTGGGTCTGGACCTGCCACTGCTGACCACCTCTAGCCTGCAAATGTCAGGGCTTGGGCTGGAGCCAGGAATACTTCCTTTGTGCTCCTCTTCTTGTTCAGGTGCTTCTGGCTCTTTGCCTGAGATGAAGTGAACTGCTCATAGCAAGTGCCATTGCTGTAGTCTGAGGTCTTATTCCGTTGCCTGTCTTTGCTCCGTCTCTTTACACAGGTATGTGTCTGACTTCACTACTACTTTGCAGTCCATAAGAAAGAAGTGCAAACTGGATGATATCCCCTCGGATTCCCTCTTCCAGGAAGACTGGACTGCATTCCAAAACTCTATCCGGTAACTTGATAGCATGAGCCAGGCTTCCGGTGCAGCAAACACTGGAAACAGGGCTCTTGAGAAATGGCACATGGTATTTGGTCCTGAGGTCAAGCTGGTTTTTACGTGAGAACGGAAGGGGGAGAAGGTCTTTATTATTTTTTTCAGCCTGGGTATTTTAGCTCCCTTTTTCTCTATTGCTTGAGACTCCCTTCTGGAAGTATGAAGAGTCCCCACTCCCATTTGCCATTTTTAGAACTTGTTCTTTTTGTACCTTTGGCTAATTCTGAGTCTCTTTGCTCACCCATACTCTGTCAGTTTTGAGCAGAGGTGAAATTAACTAGTGGATTTCTTTGTGGCAACAATTTAGTAAAAGCTCTCTGACCATGCGAACAAGCCTGTGTCGTAGTGTGGTCACTACTGTGGGAAACTGTTTCTAATTTGACTGCTGCTTCAGAGCCAGGCTGCTTGGGAAGAGGGGGAAGGCAGGACACTCTGTGGTGGTAGTGGCTGCAAAACTAGAGGAATTTTTGTTTGTAATTTTTATAAACATCTGCTTAGTGGGATGGAGAAGCAATGATTTCTGAAAACCCTAACAAACCCCAAGACAGTTGGAACCCTGGAGCCTGTGTCTCTCAGGCCATAACCATCTGAATGCTCAAGAAAGGGACACTCCATAATCTAGGCCTCCAGTATGATCTACTTTAAAGTTGGTTTGATATCAAACAAATGTGGCTCTGATGAGGCCCTGCTAGTTCAGATTCACATAGGGCAGAAGTGGGCAAACTACGGCCCGTGGTCCACATCCAGCCCGCAGAACCCTCCTGTCCGGCTCCTGAGCTCCTGGCCCAGGGGGCTCGCCCCCAGCCCCTCCCCCGCTGTCTCCCCTCCCCTGCAGCCTCAGCGTGCTGCACCCCCGTACACTGCTCGTGGTGGGGGCTGCGGGCTCCTGGGGCAGCGCCGCGGCAGAGCCCCCCCACCCGGTGCCCTGTGCTGCGCAGCCCGGCCGTAGTGCTGCCAGCCACCAGTACTCCAGGCAGCGTGGTAAGGGGGCAGGGAGCAGGGGCGGCTGGATAGAGGGCAAGGGAGTTCGGGGGGGCGGGAGGGGGGTCAGGGGTCTGGGGTGTGGATAGGGGTTGGGGCAGTCAGAGGGCAGGGATCAGGGGGGTTGAATGGGGGCAGGGGTCCCGGGAGGGCAGTCAGGAAGGAGAGGAGGGGTTGGATGGGGCGGCGGGGGGCAGTCAAGGGACCGGGAGAAAGGGTGGTTGGATGGGGCAGGGGTCCCGGGGGGGCACTCAGGAAGGAGAGGGGGGAGTTGGATGGGGCAGCGGGGGCAGTCAGAGCAGGGGGTCTGGGGGCGGACAGGGAACGAGGGGGTTGGATGGTATAGGAGTCCCGGGGGCCGGGGGGGGCATCAGGGGGCAAGAAGCGGGGGGGGTCGGTTGGGGGCCGGGCCACATCTGGCTGTTTGGGGAGGCACAGCCTCCCGTAACTGGCCCGCCATACAATTTTGGAAACCCGATGTGGCCCTCAGGCCAAAAAGTTTGCCCTCCCCTGACATAGGGCTATGTCTACATGGCATCTAAATTAGTGGAAGCGTTAGTGGAGATTGAGCATTAGGTGGCTGTTGGCATTTTAAGCAGTATGTTTACTGATTCTGCTCAGAGCAGGATACATCACTTAAAATAGCTACTGGAGCTGAGCTGGTGTTAGCCATGGTGGGAAGTATTTCAGAGATGTGTAGTGCAGACCTGGCTACGGTGTGACATCAGCAGGAGAGAGTGAGGATATGAGCATCATGTTAACTGCCAAGCTGAAAAAGTGATTCCTACCATGGGGAGAGCTCCCTCTAATCATCCAGTGATGAACTTTATTCCCAGAGACTTGCATACTAAGGCTAGATGGCGTGAGGGAGAGTCTGGGAACCTGTGTGCTGACTCCCCCAGGTTCACAGCATGGTGTGTTTTGTTCTGTTCCCTCCCAGGATAATAGCTACCTGTGGTGAACTCCTTCAGCAGTGCGGGGACTTTGAGCAGCAGCTAGCAAACAGGTAGGAAATGCTGGGGTTAGCATGCAATCTGTATACGGGTCTATGCAGTTAAAAGGAACCAAACCCCAAGGTGCTCCGTCTGTATGGAGGCTGCAGAAGGAACGCAAGAGCCAATGAACTTTGCTAACGGCAGTGGAAAAGTAGTGACTTTGTGTACACCGCCAATCCACCTAGGTCTCCCTGGTCAAGACCCAAATGTGTAACAATGGCCTATAAAATTGCGGGGGCGGGAATAAGGGAGGCAATAGCTTCAGACATTATGGTGTCACAAAATGAAGCTGGGCTTTCTAATGAGGGATGGTTAGAGATAGAGAGAAGAGCATGCACTGGCAGAGTGAAACAATTTAGATGCTTTGCTGTGTGGAACTGAGGTACTCGCATCTGTTCCTGGGAAGGCAGGAAATGCAGCCAGTAAAGTTTCCACTTGCTGCTGCTGTTGGGAAGCTCTGATGAGCAGCTTATTGACAAAGCCCACGTGCAGCATCTCTCTTATCAGGAGCCATCTTAGTGACTTCCAGGAGATTCAGGAGCTAGGTAAATAACCAGGCCAGACAAAAGGAGCATGTCCTGTGCTGCTGAGGCTTCTGCTTATCCTTTGAGGGTTCTGTAAATCACCAGCTAATGGGAACTTCATTTGCAGTGTACAAAGAGTGGCTTTTGGGGGTGACTGGGAGAGCAGGTAAGGGGACAGTTTACAGAAGATGCCCCAACTCTTAACCCCTTCAACCTAGGACTGGTTTTGTGGTTGGGTTGTCTCCCATCCTGATTTTGGGGGTGAGATTCTGGCATGCTGCAAGCTTGTTAGAGTCCCTACAGATATCTGAAGCTGCAGTGCCGCTCTCACATTGCCACATGGGAGCAAGTTTCTGCTGCCGATAGATCTGTGGAATGGCTACCTTATGTCTTAGCCCTGGTCTACACTGGGGATGCGGGGGGGATCGATCTAAGTTACGCAACTTCAGCTACATGAATAACGTAGCTGAAGTCGCCGTACTTAGATCGACTTACCGTGATGTCTCCACCGCAGTGAGTCCACTCTGCCTGCGCCACTTGCGGCGCTGGAGTACAGGAGTCGAGGGGACAGCGCTCGGGGGTCGATTTATCGTGTCTAGATGCGATAAATCGATCCCCGCCAATTCGGCGGGTAGTGAAGACATACCCTTAGAGACGTTCATTTGGCCCTGGAGGGCTCCCTCTGGGACTTATGCGCCAAGATTGGCTGCTGGGGTGAGGTGGAGGTCACCACAGAGCAACACATGGCACGATTTCTGCCAACTGTGGTAGGGAGGGTGTGAAACATGATAGGGCAGAGTGGACTAACCTCAGGGCCCGGTAGAGGCTGCTTAACTTGTTTGTCAAAGTTTAAAAAAACATGTGGAGGGCAGGGGCACATTAGCTCTGTTCTTTGCTTTATTTCTCAAGCTGGAGCCTTGTGTGTCAGTAAAGCTGGTGATGCTGAGATGGGGCCTCCCAGAAGGACCATGGGGGAAACTCCATGCAGGGCTGGGGCAGGGGCCGTGGGAGAAACTCAGGAATTCTCTTGGAGCAACCCAGTGCCAACTTCAGTGGAGTTTGCTTGTAACTTTGTTAGTTGTGTTGGTTGGTTTCAGGGTTTTATCCACTGCTGGGAAGTACCTGTTGGACTCCTACAGCCCTTGTAGTCTGTCTGGCTTTCAGGATGCCAGCTCTGCAGAGAAGAAGAGCTTAGTTAAGAACCCCTGGCAGGAATACAATTCCCTCCTGAAGGAGACTCCGTCTGAGTATGCCAGCCTCATGGAAACACTCCATACCCTAAAGGTAGGACTGCTGTGCTGCTTGGGACACATCTGGCAGTTGGGGCCACTCCCTGGTCACATGCCTCCATAACAGCAGCCTGTTGATTGGGAGGGGCATTCCAAAATCTCCAGACACCCCAGTCCCAAAAGAACGAAATGTCCAGAGCTGTGAGGCTCTGGGCTCACTCCCTCTCTCTGAAGTACAGAGCTCTGGGTGTGTGCAGTTCAGATGAGATATCCCAAGGCAAGAGGCAAGGGATAGTTTGTATTTGAGGGCCACCTTGAGCTCCAAGTCTGGTCATTGTCTTTCCAAGATTTTCTCAGCAAGTTACACTCTGCTGGTGTACCCATCCTGAACTGTGTGTAATTCTGCCTGTGCATTCATGTGTGCATCTGCGAACAGGGTAAAGCAACTCCAGTTATCTTCAGGACTGATCTAATTTATGTTTGTTTGTCTTCCTTAGATCGTTTGTAATAATAAAGCTAAGTTATTTGTTCTGTCTTCCTTATTTTCCCAGGGTGTTGAATTTTTTGGTACTTAAATTACACATAACTCATGCATCAGTACCCTCAATATTACACATTTGATTTGTGTAGAAATAACATAGTCATATTTCTGTATTCAGCCTTCTCTGTACCAACTTTTTGTGCAAAGCTATTCCTTGATTCCACACAGCAGGCCAGTTGCTTGTGCCCTCTGTCCATGGTCATCTAAAGGTCATGTTTGTATTCCTCCTCCTCATTTCTGTAACTTCATAATAGCTTTAGTGAGCAAATGGATTATATTATCTAAGGTTTCTTTTAGTGATTGCTTGGCAGAGTGCAATAAAATCTCTGTGCTGTTGCCAGCCCCTCCTGCAACTGGCCAAAGGAGTTATACGGAACCAGGGAAAATCTTTCGGTTGGATTGTGACTGTTAAGCCCTGGTTTGTACTGGATGGGGTGTGGAGAGGGCGTGCTGCTGTGTGGGGAGTGCATACTGCAGTGGCATCTCTTCCACTTCCACCCTTTCAGCAGCTACAGGTGTGCTCCCCTCTGTGCCTGACCAGGTCTGCTGGCTGGTGTGGAGGGGATGTGGTGGTGGAGGGTGCCACCCTTTCCTGCCTCCTTTCAGGGACCTCGCTCCCTAGGGGCCTTGAGTAGGAAGGAGAGGTAGTGCTCTCCATTGGTAATGTGTGTGGCCCTTGCGGGACGAGGATCCTTTGTGCTGAGCCCAATCAAAACCTTTCTTTCTGATATTTTAACCTAGGCCTCCTATGATCAGCTTAGTGGCATCTGTATGTAACTGTTCCTTTCTGTGTTAGGAGAAAGGGACGAGTAACCACAACCTGTTGTCTGCATCTCGATCTGCCCTTACCCACCTCAACCAGCTAGCTCACCAGCTGGCATTTGACTCTGTTTTTCTTCGCATCAAACAGCAGCTCTTACTGATTTCCAGGATGGAGGTAAGTTCCCTGGATGGTTCCACTGATCCAGTATAGCTAGTGGGAAAACCTAGCATGGATCTCTCCCCACGCTTTTTGGGAGCTTGAGACTAGTAAACCCTCATTGCCTCTCATATTGGATGCCCTCACAGCTACCAGGATTTCTGTTTTCTCGGGTGTAAACTCCCTTCTTGGAACTGTGCTCTTGCTTCAAAGGAGAGCCCCACAGGCCCCCACCACTGCATCGTCCGCTGGGATTTGTGGCTCCAGCGTTCCGACATTTCTGTGAAAATAATTAATTTCAACCTATGTACAAGGTTTTAGAGAAGTGTTTTAGAGGAGGGGTTTTTCCACAGTCCTTGGTTTCTTTAGGAGTCCACTGGCAATCCCGATCC
The DNA here is from genome assembly GCF_965140285.1 of Lepidochelys kempii. Classification (NCBI taxonomy): domain Eukaryota; kingdom Metazoa; phylum Chordata; order Testudines; family Cheloniidae; genus Lepidochelys; species Lepidochelys kempii. Next base: position 2,030,707 of record NC_136389.1, on the reverse strand, counting down.
TTGTTAGCATATGACCCCACTCCCTTTCTTGGGGGCTGCTACTCATGCTGGCTGAAGAGAGTGTTGACTGGTTCTCTGCTTTACTCCTTCCTAGGGCTGGAGCTCAGGTGGCATTGGGGAGACACTAACAGATGACCTGCCAAACTTCAGTCTGACTCCTCTTGAGTACATCAGCAACGTAAGAGCACATGGGGATAGTTTCTAGAAATGGCCAAATCTCGGGGGACTCTGTAATTTGGCTGTCAGAGTATTTTTGTTCATTGTATAAGGGCAGGAGTTGCTGTTTTGTTGGTCCAGGTTCCTACCCCTAGGATTTCTGAACACCACTCTATGAGGATTTTAGGCAGTTGTTGGAGAGGGACCTCTTGTAAAGGGTGCCAGGAAAGCACCAAGGTTTCTGGAGAGCCCAGGAAAGGTGGTGGAAAATTACTTCTCTATTGAGTTGTGTTAACACTTGTACTGGGGTGGGTTACTCTGCTGCAGTCCTTGGCACCCCCTGCTTCCTAGTTGTAACTATGGAAAAGTGGCGTCTTTCAGTATCTCTTCAGTCACGCAGCTCTTGGAGAGGCTAGCTCAGCAGAGTAATCACACTGAGCACATAGGGCTGGAGTCCCTGCCGTTTGCTGGGATGACTTAGTGTCATTATTGGCTTGAAAAGAGCTTGATCTCTTTTCCCCTCAATACATGGGAGCCTCTCCCATCTCCCTTTCTGCTGCAGCGATAATCTTCTGGTGCTGGGATGCCAAGAGTGAACAGGGGCCATCAGTCTCACTGGTTGGTCTTGCTGGCTATATACTGTTTAATCCTTACTCACCAGCAGAGGCTTGAGGACTGCTCCTGAACTTCTTCCACGTGCTGCTTCTCATTATCGTCTCTCTCTCTAAATGGGCCAAGGGCAGTAATTCTGAAGCCTGTGCCAGTGAGCAAAGATCAGTCCGATACTCAAGAGAATTGTACTGACCTGCTGGATGCTCACTCCACCCCCCAGTGTAATTTGACAAACAGGAGGATGTCTGCTCTTCACTGTGATGTGCCCCGGGCAGCACTGCTCTCATTCTGCATGTCTCATTCTCAGACATGCACAAGGAAGAGACCCTGAGGGGGTATGCCCCAGCTGAGCAGCTGAAGGGAGGACCTGAGGCCGTAGGATGCGGTCAGTTCATTTCTGGTGTTGGCATTCTGAAACTTGCCTCTTCCCATCGCATGCAGATACCAAGAGTTGGTCACCTGCTGAGGTGTGGGGTAATTTCCCCACTTATTTCTAACTTCAGCCACCTGGGAGGGTTCTGTTACAACACAAGGTTCGTGGGCAGTGTCGCAGGAAGAAAAGAGAGGGGACACCCCGCCACCAAATTCGTGTAACCAAGCTGCTGATGCAGACTGCCTGAGAGAGGCCCTGGTGGGATTGGTGAGACTGATGGATACATTTGGCAGCAGTTGAGTGCAATTTTAAACCAAGCACGTCATGGCATCAGTTAGGGTCTCGTTCTGTAAGGATTCAAAGGGAATTTGAGCCTTTCTGGGCCCAGGAGGGGCTTCTGGGACTTGTTCAGATGTAGAAAGTCTGCTTTCTTTCCCAAGCCACTCTTTAACCTGTGATTGAGATGGGAGCGTGATTTATGGATTGAGACCAAGTGAGACTCTCCTTGGGTGGCCCCAAAACCAAGCTGCTGCATGGCCAAAAAGCTACAAGTGCCGTTTAAACTCAAATCCACAAAACTGGACTTTCTATGTAGAAGAGAGAGCGCAACGTGAGCTCAGTAAAAGAGATGTTAATGAGACTCGATCTGCTCTCCAGAGCACCAGTGGATGAAGGCAGAGTGCTCTGAGCTATGCCCCTGCCCAGAGTACAATGCAATTATAGCTGGGAATCTGTGTATCAGTCTTTCTTGCCATGGTTGCTCCTGTAACTGGGCCTTGACCTCTTGGAAAATAAACTTGTGTTTGTACAAAGGGAATTAATGGTCAGCGAGAGATGGACGTCACTTCCTGGCGTAGTGTGGGTTGGTGAGCTGCTGTCACGCTCTGTGTTCAGACCTTGTAGGTGGGGGGTCCTCTCTCATTGGCGTCTCATTCAGTGAAGTGCCCACTTAATGCACAAACCTTAATAATTCAGTGTCACGCTTACGGTTTTCATTTTTTTTAATCCTAGATTGGACAATATATTATGTCCCTCCCACTTCATCTCGAGCCATTTGTTACTCAGGAAGATTCTGCTCTGGAACTAGCTTTACATGCTGGTAAACTGCCGTATCCACCAGAGCAAGGTAGGACAAGACCGATTCACTGAGGTGTCTGGAGGAAAGCGTGTATTTTTAGCATTGCAGAGATATGAGTTGTGGGGATGAGGTTGATTTCCCTGCTGATGTGGTACCTTACTGTATAACCATATAGTGCCTTCCGGTTGTCCCTCCCTAATACTCACAATGAGACCCTAGTTAATGAGGAAAACTTCAGCACCTTCACTGAAACTAGAAGCTTTAGGTCGAGCTGTGTTGATGTCTGTATTGAGGGAAGTTGCCCTGAAGAGGGGATGAGCCCACATGGGGGCTATGTGTGAGAGTGAAGAGATGAGTTCGTTAACGTGCCAATGCCAGGGCATTATTTGGTTCGCTAGGATCTGTCTCACGGTCAGTGTGAGTTCCTGGGAAATGCTGTGTGGTTCCCTTTGGGTGTCGAGTTGAATCACAATTGTAGCCGCACTTGATGCGTTCACTTATTTCTAGCTCTAAATCTTCGTTATTTGTGACAATGCCCCGGAAACCCCTCTGAGCTGTCCGTGTTGAAATGTCCATCATGAGCACTGCTCTTTGGCTGGCACCAAACCGCTGATGTTTGAGAGAAACACTGTCCACAGAGAAGCTGTTTGGATAATTTGTCTAGCTAATAAAAGATCACATGATCTGAGCACTATAACAAGCCCTACCTAGGTAGCACAAAGCGACACACAAGCGGAGAGAGAGTGCTGAGGGAAGCAGGAGATCTGTGTTCCATTCCTGGCTCAGCCACTAACTCATTGTACACCCTGGGCAAATCGCTTCACGTCTGTCTGTTTCAGTCACTGCATCTGTAAAATGGGGAAAACACTACTTCCTCCTCAGCTTTGTGAAGTGCTCTGAGCTGCCTGGGTGAACAGCACTACACGAGTGCCAAGCCTGAGGATTAATTAAAGTATTAAATGAGGGAGGGTCACACTTAAGCAAATTCACCACTTTGGTGGAGTCTCTTCTGAATAACATCAATGCATAGCCTGGCAGAGACCATCCCTGTTTCTTGCCCTCTGGCCCCATAACCCTGCTCTGGGGCTGACTGTTAAATAAGCTTGTGGCATCCTGTCAAATCCTAGGCTCCCCTTCTCCCTACTGTCCTCCCTTCTCCTGTTCCTGAGACTCCCTGTGCTCCCCTGGCTTTTGTGCATCAACACAGCCATAAGCTGTTGGTATGTGACTGGCTGAAGCAGATGGGCACTGCCCTGAGTGTGATGAAGGTGGGTGGTGGTTTCAAGGAAAACACTTCAGTCACTACAGCATCAGTAGTCCTCTTCAAACTCTTGTAGCTGGCAGGAGTGAGGCTCCTGTGAGCTCTACATTTTGGCCCGCCTTCGTGTTTCTCAAAGACCTCTCAAATGAGGCTTTTGGCTTCAATGCTCCCCACTGACCTGTCCCTCAATTCTGTTACCTCTGTGCTTGTATCCTGACATGGCATGGAAAGCTGGCCTGAATAGCTGCTCATCTGACATAGATGCCTGTGCAGATATGTGCATTCCCACCTGTGATACACGGGGTGGCGGGGAGGGAATATTGTGGGGGTGAGCTGGGTCCTGAGCAGTTTACTAGACATACTATAAAGAACAATAATTATACACAATGTTCATGTTTCCAACCTGCCATTTTACCCAGATTGGCGTAAATAAGGATTATCAAGGGCTCTTCCTTCTGCTGTTGCTGATCAGATCACCCAGACCTCCGTGAGAGCTGAAGGAAAGCACCTGTAACTTGAATTCCTCATTCCATCCCCTTAGTGTTAAATTGTAAAGTGGCTTGGTCTGCGGTGTTTAATCTCTTATGGACATTTGTTTTCACTGCCAGTTGAAGCAGTGTATGGCTTGATGCTTTGCGTTCTTCATAAGAACGGCCATACTGGATCAGACCCATGGTCTGTCTAGCCCAGTATCCTGTCTTCCGACAGTGGCCAATGCCAGGTGCCCCAGAGGAAGTGAACAGAACAGAGCAATCGTCAAGTGATCCATCTCCCGTCGTCCACTCTTAGTTTCTGGCAGTCAGAGGTTTAGGGACCCCAGCGCATGGGATTACATCCCTGCCCATCCTGGCTAATAGCCATGGATGGACTTATGCTTCATGGATTTATCTAATTCTTTTTTGAACCCTGTTATAGTCTTGGCAATGAGTTCCACAGCTTGTCTGTGCATTATGTGAAGAAGTACTTCCTTTTGTTTGTTTTAAACCTGCTGCCTATTGATTTCATTGGGTGACCCCTGGTTGTCTGAAGGGGTAAATGACACGCCCCTGTTCACCGTCTCCACCCCAGTCATGATTTTATAAAGTCTGTCAGATCCCCCTTAGTCGCCTCTTTTCCAAGATGAACAGCCCCAGTCTTTTTAGTCTCTCCTCACGTGGAACCTGGTCCATCCCCCTGTTCATTTTGTTGCCCATCTCTGGACCTTTTCCATTTCTAATAGATCTTTTTTGAAATGGGGCAACCAGAGCTGCATGTAGTATTCAGGGTGTTGGTGTACCATGGATTTATATAGTGGCGTTATCTCTCCCTTTCCTAATGGTTCCTAATGTTCTTTGCTTTCTTGACTGCCGCTGCACATTGAGCGGGAGTTTTCAGAGAACTATCCACTGTGACTCCAAGATCTTCCTTGAGTGGTAACAACCAATTTAGACCCCATCATTTTGTATGTATAGTTGGGATTATGTTTTCCAATGTGCATTACTTTACATTTATCAGTACTGAATTTCATCTGCCATTTTGTTACCCAGTCACCCAGTTTGTGAGAGCCCTTTGTAACTTTTCACAATCTGCTTTAGACTTAACTATCTTGAGTAATTTTGTATAATCTGCAAACTTTGCCACCTCACTGTTTACCCCTTTTTCCCGATAATTTATGTACACAATGAACAGCCCTGGTCCTATACAGATCTCTGGGGGACAGTTATTTATCTCTCTCCACTGTGAAAAGTGACCATTTATTCCTACCCTTTATTGCCTGTCTTTTTAACTAGTTACTGATCCATGAGATGACCTTCCCTTTATCCTATGACTGCTCACTTTGCTTAAGAGCCTTTGATGGTGGACCTTATTAAAGTCTTCCTGAAAGTCCAATTACACTATATCCACTGGATCGCCTTGTCCACGTGTTTGTTGACCCTCCTCAAAGAATTCTAGTAGATTGGTGAGGCGTGATGTCCCTTTACAAAAGTAATGTTGACTCTTCCCCAACAAATCATGTTCATCTCTGTCTGATAATTCTGTTCTTTACCTTTTTCCTCCTGTAGCTTGCTAAAAATACGATGTGTGGTTTAGCTTGTGGTGTGCATGATTTTCTTTCGTTAAAGTATTTTCATATTTAAAAGGGTTTCATTAGCTTTCGAAACACCTCGCATGTCGCCGTGAACAGAGGACGCCTTGCATGTATCCGTTCTGCAGGGACCTTTGTTGCTTACTGGAGGGCTTCTCCATGTCTGAATTAGAGAAGAAGTGCTAGCCGGAACCCAGCCCACTGCTGTGCATGGTTGCCTCATATCTCTGTGGAAATGACTTAATGAGGATGAGTAACATGAAGAAAGAGTGTTGTGTATTTAGCTACCTTTTAATGTGAGATAGCAGCTGATAACAACTAAAAGAGCTAGCACCAGTCACCACCCCCACTCTCCATAGACCAGTCTGAGAACCGCTTTCTGTCTAAGTTCCAGTACCTTAAAGTTTTTCAGATTAAACTGACTTTTTCTTTTACCTAGCACAGAATTCACCCCCAGCTACAGACTGAGTAAGCGCAGGCGAGTAGGGGTTCTGATGGCTAATGAGAACTTTCTGTTCAGGTGACGAGTTACCTGAGCTGGACAACATGGCTGACTACTGGCTAGGTTCCGTCGCCAGAGCTACAATGCAAACCTACTGTGAAGTTATCCTGCAGATTCCAGAGCTCACCCTTCACTCAGCGAAGCAGCTAGCCACAGACATTGGTGAGCGCAGAACATACATTGTCTAGTGAGCTGCTTCTCTCTAGCAGGCCTTACTCTCCTAGACCCCAATCCTGTAGTGTGCCAGTAAGCTCCCAAGCAGTGCGGTTTGCTGTCCTTTCCTAGTGGGCTCTTTGGGGGATAAGAGCTCCTAAAGGAGCTGCTCGATATCTTGCATCTCAAGGCTTTTGATGATGTTGCAGCTAACAGCTGAGATGGCCGGTTAGTGGTTCAATTTCAGAGCCCATTGTTCCCCACTGTTGGTACTAAGGGCATGTGCCAGACTGCAGCCCAAGTCACTCTCTGAGTGACATGTCAACTAGTAAAGCTGTAGAAATAAACCAAGTGGTCAGAGTTGAAACCCGACAGCTTTGTTTTTGGCAAGACTTGTCTCCTGGACACTTGGAGAAGCTGGGCCTTTCCAACAGGTGTTGAGAGGATAGGGAGAGAAGAAGTGATTGAATCCTCTCCTGTTAGTTTGTGCAGTTATTGAAATGTACCCCATTCCTCTGACCAAAACCACGGATCACGTAAAGCAGTAACCGAAGATCCAAAATGTAAGATGGGAGCGTAACTAAATTCCAGCCGCTTTTCAGGTGCTGTGAGTTAGTCTGAACTAGTGCTGATGGACAGAGGACATCTGGTGTAGTGCTTTGGGGGCAGAATTGCCATGGAGGCTTCTCTATTACATGGCTCTACTTTGGGGAGTGTTTGACATAGTAACCATTGCCTGTTTAAATACATTTTGTCCTTCAATCTTGTAGATTATCTGATAAATGTGATGGATGCCCTCGGACTTCAGCCTTCAAAGACACTACAAAACATTGTAACACTGTTGAAGACCAAACCAGAAGACTACAGGCAAACAGCCAAAAGCTTGCCCCGCAGGTTAGCAAGCAACATCGCCACCATGAGAAGTGTGGACTATTAACTCCAGGCCCTCGAGAAACACCAGCAGGGGAGCTCTTGGCTAAAGGCTAAATTTCCTAAATTGAATTTTTTCTCCAGTAAACTTTCCAAGGATGATGGGAATGTCGTTGGGGAAAAGAGGAATTTATTTGTGACTCATTTAATACATTTCTTCATTTGGAAATGTTGAGAGAGCTCTCTAGGTGTTTTGAACTATGAAATGGAAAAGAAAAATATCTTAATGACCACATTTCCCTATGGCCATCTGGGTGACCTGGGTGAGTTAGAGCTGTCTTGTGACAAGTGTGACACTAGCTGGAGAGTACATGCCGCATGACAATGAAATGACTGGCTTTTTTAGTGCAGTCTAACCAATGCTGACTGAAATTACAGGGTATGTGCAGCGTGGATCAACTGAAATGAGGACTCTACTACCTGCAGGCAATGCCCATTGCTCAAGTCGTTCATTATCCACAATCTCATGAAGGTAGCGTCTCAGCAATTTGCAGAAAAGGCAGGACCAAACTAAGCCCTGACAACAAAACCAGTTTAGCAGGTTGTCTCTCAGGAGACTTTCTTCCTTCTGAAGCTCTTGGGAAGCTTCTAAGGAATTGGATGTAGCAGTGTTGTAGTCTTCTTGTGAAATGGATGGAAGTGGTGTGTGGGTTTTTGCGAAAAGGCTTCTCTAATCTAGGAACGCTTCCCAGGGTATAGGCTTGGGGAAAGTATAAACTGATCCCACTGTTCGGATTTTGGCTGTGTGGAATCATGGTTGATACAAATGCAGTTGGGGGAAATTCTGCAAGGCTCAGCTTATGGGAACCTTTTTTGGGTGAATCAAGTCTTAGAAATTTTAAAATGTCTGATTTTGGGGGTGGGGGTGGGGGGGCACTAGAAGAATTTCCCTGGAACATCTGCTCCATGTAGTGTCAGTCTGAACTGTTTTTCCAAGCTACCTATAGAATTTGACACTTCATCTGCAACATTACTGTAACCAGTTTTTTTGGCAAGAGAGGAATCCTGATCTGGAATGCAAACCAACACAAATATTCAGGTGTGTCTTGATTCTAAGCACAGGCTGTACCTGAAAGGGATTACGACTCTCTTGGTTGCTGGCAGCAGTAGCCCTGAGGTTTTATTGCTCTCCTATCAGAATGGAATAGTCTATTTAACAGTGAACTGCCCTCCTCTGAATTGCAGAGTGAACTCTTTATCTGGTGTGTACTTAAGAAACGTGCAGTTACAGCCCATTTAACCAAATAAAAATAAAACCTTTCTACTGCAGAGTTGATTTTCTTCTCTTTTGCTCCAGCACTTTGTCCTTTCTCCCTCTTCTTCCAGCTAGAACAGAGGCATTTTCCTGATCTCAGCCGATCCTCTCTGGATTTGCTGACATGCTCTGCCAAAGAGGCACCCATTCATCATGGATCATCTTCACAGATATCTCCTTGTCTTGAGTTTTGGAGGTTCTGTGCCAAACTCCTTCATGCAGATGAGGACATTTGCTTAATCCCCATTGGACTATGTGTATGCAGCAGTGACCTGATCTTCAGCCATGTGTCTGTTGTTCCTCTGCACCAGTCATTCCCCATGCAGTTTTCAGTAGCAGTAAAGAGTATGCAGCAGACCTATAAACCTCTCTCAAGATGGGGGGAAATCAGAAGACACATAAAGGAGTCAAGTGGCTTTCAAGGATATTGGTCTCTAAACAATATTTCACACTGCTTCCTTTTTGCGGCTACGTGGCTCCTGTCACTGTAGTTCGGGGGGGTGTGGTGGGGGGGTGCTGTGTCCTTCCAGAGGAGATGCCAGTTCTCAAGGTGAGTTGCACAGGGAAGGGTGCTCTAGGTCAGAAGTGCTCGGTTTCAGCAGCCCCCAGCTGCTGAGACTCTAATAATGTAATTTATACACCCGGCGCTGACTTTCTCTGAGCACCTCAACAAAAACACCCCATTAGTTTATGTAATAAGGCAACACATTCAGGGGTGTCACAGAGCAGAAACAAAACCTCAGCATGCTCCCGCAACTGTGCAAGGGGAAACAAGTCTTGAAGCGCTTTGGTGTATGGGGGGAGGAGGGAATTCTAGTGTTGCAAACCTTGGTTGACCCTATCTCGTACTTTGAGGTTCTCGTCAGGCAGATCGGCCCTTCATTATTCACTTAAGGCCCATCTAATGGGTAAGGCCTCAAAGCATAGTTGCTCCTGGGCCTGTATGTTGTAAATGGCCGAAGGCCTTGCTGATTGGCAACATCTGCAGAAGGGTGAAGATGACTTGAGTAGCACAGTAGGAATTGGGCATCAGGCATGTGTATGGGACTTGTTTTATGGTGCAGCCTCTCCTTTGAGCTGGAAGAAAGAAGCTGTTTGTGGAGCGCACTGGAGAATCTCCAGTCTCTGGGGAGCTTTGAACTCGTTTGTTCTTCGTAGCCTGCCCAAGAGCAGGGATGTGCAAATTTTTGTTCTAAACTCTCTGAGGCCATTGAGCTGCTAGTAATGACCTCCTGGTCGGTTCATTCTCTTTTGGAGGATCACGTTGGTTTTCCTACCTGTAGCATGTGCACATCAGGGTTTGACCTCCAGACTCCTTGGGGCAGTTGTCCATCCCCCTTGCCTCCATCTTCTCTATTCCTGTTCTATTGTTAACTCACTTCCATCTGGTTTCTGCCCTCTCTAGTCACAACTGGATATCTAGGCAAGTCAGCATATTGTTCCATTCTCTTTAGCTCACAGACCATCCTCGTCTCAGGTTTCGCTGCCTCCTGGGCTTCCCTGATGTTCCTTTCTTACTGCCCCTGAACTGTTGCGTTTTGTGACTCCTCTTCTTCCCCTCTCAGGGCTCTGTCCTCTGCCACTTTCTCTCTTCCCTCTGCACTCCTTGGCGACCGTACATGTTTCCAGTGTTTTGGTCTCTATCTCTAAGCTGGTGACTGTCAAATCACCCTCTGATCTCTCTCCTCCTCTGCAGTCCCACATCTGCCTTTCTCCCCAGCACCATCTCCTGCAGGTCCTGCTGCTTTCATAAAATGTAAATATGTCTTTGTTTCCACACGCTATATGCTTTTTGTGGTAGGGTAGAGGCTTGTTCCTCCACCCCTCCTAGCTGCTGGCAGTATGTGACTGTCTGTTGTCAGCTTATATCCTTCCATGGGGCCCAGACTCTTCCGCTCACTGAGCCAGCAGAGCACCCCATTAGCAAGGGGCAGTCACACCTACGTGTTCGGCGTTCTCATTGATCACTTTGGGAGAAATAACCAAGTAAGTAAACACCCTGACTCAAGTACCTAAGGCACATTTTTCATTTTATTAGTTTGTCAAACACCCTCTATAAACCAGCAATGCCTAGAATAGTAAATTTTCCACCTGCTGCCAGAGAACATGCTGTTCCAATTGATTGTGTGAGGGGCTGAAACTCTCACGATTTGAGCCTCTCCTATCCTTTCTCTGCTTTGTAACTCAAAATTGAGGAGTGTGGTGGCTCCTTTATGTCTTTTGTTTCCAGGCTGTAGCTGCTGTCGCAGTTCACAGAGTGAATAACCCTTGCAGGTACCCAGCTAGGAATAAAGGTCTGAGAATGTGGCAGATGCTTACTCCTCGGCAGGATCTTAGACATAATGGTGCATTTTCTTTTATTTCTGTTGTAGTAGTGCCCAGAGGCCCCCCTTCTGGGCCAGGCCTTGTTGAGCTAGAGGATGCTATATTGGAGGGGACCGATTCATCAACAGTTTTGGTGAGGGCTGGATTGGGAACAGACTCTGTCTCCTCTCTTTGCAGCTGGCCTCCCAGGGTTAAGCACTCTGGCTTGCTGCCGTGTAAAGCATGGGCTTGGGACAATAGTGAGGCCAAATGAGATTTCTACACATGCTTCTAAATCCGCCCTGGCTCTGGGCTGGAACAGCTGTTGTGCTCTAATGAAATAGGAGCTGTTACAAGTGATTAAGACGGCATTGTCCAGGGGCTAGGACACCAGATTTGGAATCAGGAGACCGGGATTTATTCTCAGCTCCCTGTTGTGTTGCTCGGTGCCTTAAGCAAATAGCTTCTCTGTGGCTAGACGAACTCCTCTGTGAAATGGGGAGAGCAATGCGTGCCCACTGCTGCATGCAGCTGCGGAGGTCTGTGGCTGAGAAGCTCCTGAGTGTTACTACCAGCGTGCTAGAATGCACTGACCCAAAACCAGAGGTTAGTTCCTTTACCCAGTCCTCATGCAGTGGCCACATGGGCTGCACAGTGAAGGGCTCTAGGATAGAGGTGGACAAACTACAGCCCGCGGGACCCTCCTGCCCGGCCCCTCAGCTCCTGGCCCGGGAGGCTCGCCCCTGGCCCCTCCCCCGCTGATCCCCCTGCCCCGCAGCCTCACCTTGCTCTGGGCAGGGCGAGGGCTGCAAGCTTCTGGGGCAGTGCAGCGACAGAGCCTGGCTGACCCGGTCTCTGTGGTGCGTGGCTGGCTCCAGCCGGGCGCCGTGGCTGCCTGTCCTGGTGCAGCCGTGCCACCAGTGTTCCAGGCAGCGCAGTCAGGGGGCAGGGGAGTTCAAGGGGGTGGTCGGGGCCAGGGTGTGGATAGGGGTCAGGATGGTCAGAGTGGGAAATGGGGGTTGAATGGGGGCAGGGGTCCTGGGGTGGGCAGTCAGGAAGGAGGGGGGGTTGGATGGGGCGGCAAGGGGCAGTCAGGGGCAGGGGTTCTGGGGGCGGTCAGGGGACAGGGAGCAGGGGGTGGTGGATGAGGCAGGAGTCCTGGGGGGGCTGTCGGGGCAGGAGTCCTGGGGGGGCTGTCAGGGGCTGGGTCATGCCTGGCTGTTTGGGGAGGCATAGCCTCCCCTAACTGGCCCTCCATACAATTTTGGAAGCCCAATGTGGCCCTCAGCCCAAAAAGTTTGCCCGCCCCTGCTCTAGGGAAACTATTTGTGAAGGCAGGTGCAATATAGAGTCATCCTCTGCTTTATGAAGGAAGTTACCCATTTATTGGGTAGGAGGGTAATGAAGAGTTGAACAGTAAAGGGCTAGGATAGGTCTTGTAAGAACTGGATCTTGCTGTCCTGAGCAGGTTTCCTAACTGCATTTCATCTGCCCTGTCACCAGTTCTGGTTATTTTTACTTGTTCATGGTTTTGCTTTTGATGCACCCAGGGCCAGGCGATCTCTTCCTCACAACACCATCTGTGCAGATAACATAATTGGCTGTCTGGAATAGGCTGGTCTCCATCTGCTGTTAGCTTCTGTCTTCTACAAACACTAAACAACCTGGTGAATAAGAAGCATGAGAACTGGAAACAGCAACAGAACTTAAATGAGAAGCTGGTTCACAAGTGTGTCTGTTCATTGCACAGGACAACAGACTCCCCTTTTATTAACCCTAAAAGCATCTGCTGCAGATACTGGGGACCTAAAGTGCCTCAATCCCTCTTGAGTGCTGGGGTAGGTGTGTTCCCTCACTGACTGCTGTGAGCTCATCCCTGCATGGTGAGAGTTTTGGGGTATGGTCCTGTCTGGTGTTGAGTTGGCTCAGCAGTAAGTGTTCACACACGATAAGAAAAGGAGTACTTGTGGCACCTTAGAGACTAACAAATGTATTTGAGCAGAAGCTTTCGTGAGCTACAGCTCACTTCATCGGATGCAGCTTGCAGATGTAGCTCACAGCTTATGCACAAGTACATTCGTTAGTCTCTAAAGTGCCACAAGTCCTCCTTTTTGCGGATACAGACTAACACGGCTGTTACTCTGAAACACACAATAAGGAATCTGATCCTTGGAAGTGTGGTGTAGTCTCACTCCTTTACTCAGGGCTTGGCTACACTTGTGAGTTACAGTGCAGTAAAGGAGCCCAGGGTGCACTAACGCACGACGTGTCCACGCTGGCCAGGCACGTAGAGCGCTCTGATCGGCCTCCTGACGTGTCCCACAATGCCTGTGCTAGCCACTCTGGTCATCACTTTGAACTCTACTGCCCTGCCCTCAGGTGACCAACCGTCAGACCCGCCCGTTAAATCATCTGGGAATTCTGAAAATCCCCTTCCTGTTTGCTCAGCCAGGCGTGGAGTGCTCTCTGCAAATCTTTCCAGATGACCATGCCTCCACGCACCAGGCGATCCCCAGTATGGAGCAATGGCGCAGTGCTGGACCTCATCAGTGTTAGGGGGGAGGAAACTGACCAGTCCCAGCTGCGCTCCAGCCCTAGGAATTACAGTATCTTCGGGCAGATATCAAGGGCCATGATGGAAAGGAGCCATGGCCGAGATGCCCTGCAGTGCAGGGTTAAAGTGAAGGAGCTGCGGAATGCCTATCGCAAAGCCCGCGAGGCAAACAGCCGCCCTGGTGCTACCCCTGCGACCTGCCGTATTTACAAAGAGCTGGACAGAATACTTGGGGGCAACCCCACCACCACTCCGGGGGCTACCCTGGATACTTCAGAGCCCAGTCCAACAAGACAGGAGGAGGAGGAGCAAAGCGGGAGCGAGGGTGCTCCGGAAGAGGAAGATGCCCCGGCATCCCTAGATGCATGCAGCCAGGAGCTGTTCTCAAGCCAGGAGGAAGGTAGCCAGTTATGGTGGCCGGTGCTTGGGGAAGGATAAACATCAGAGGAGGTTCCCAGTAAGCGGCTTTTATTTTGGGAAGGAAGTTATTCGGTGCAGGCTGTTGGGGCGAGGAGGGTTAGGGCCGCATGCATGCCTCGATGTGGAATAGGGCTTTGATGTGCTCTCACATCGTGGTAATCGGCCTCAGTGATCTCTTCAAAGGTCTCATCCAGCACTTGGGCAATGCGCTCGCACAAGTTTCATGGGAGAGCCACTGTGGTCCTTGTCCCAGTCAGGCTAACATGTCCCCGCCACTATGCTGTGAGGGGCGGGGGGACCATTGCTGCACACAGGCAAGCTGCATATGGGCCAGGGCAGAAGCCACATTGCAGTAGAAGACCCTCCGTTGCTTCCCAGGTCACCCTCAACAGTGAAATATCTTTCAGGATGAACTCCTGTGGAAAATGTGGGGACAGTGTTCAGTACAGGGGCCCCCTGCCGCTGTTGGCTTTCCCCAAGGCACAGAAACCCAGAGGACAGTACAGCCATGAAAGAATCAGTCCCCCTTGACCCTGTGTTTACTCACCATTTTGGGGCTCCTGGGGGTTATGTGCACTCGCTTTGGGACGGGCAAATTATGCTATTGTGTAGACTATGCTTGCCCTTAATAAAAACCACATAATTGCTCTGTCTGGTGTGAACAATGCTGCCTCTGTCAAGTGTTGCATTTTGCCTTTACAGATGCAACTTTGAGATCTCAGCCATCCATGTTATCACCAGCCAAGAGGCTGCAAAGAATCAGGAAGAGGCCACGTAGAAGCAAAGAGGACATGCTGAATGAAGTCATGCAGCACTCCCTTAATAAAAATCAAAAAGTGCAGGAGTGGTGGGAAAATGAAAGGAGGGTCCACCAGCAGAATGCGGATCACCAGCACCAAAGCACAGAGTTGCTACTAAGCATTGTGGAGCGCCTGGATCGAGTCTGCTTGGCGCTCATAGCCATGCAGATGGAGCACTACTACGCCCGCCCCCCCCGCCCGCAGCCCTTGTCCCTTGTCCCAAAACTCTTTCCCTTGTGCCCCCATGTCACCTCCAACCCACTTTCCCTAACATCCGGGTTCTTATCGCCAGCCACCAGCTGCCTCCAACACCTGTAGCTTCACCACCCAGCCCTGAAAACTACGACTCTGACACACCGCACTCAACCCCCATCACCATGCAGTATAGCCATCCTGAAGAGCAGCACTCATTGCACAGCACTCCAGACAGAAAGGCTGCGTATGAGAATAGGACATACACAAACCTGTGATTGTACCGTTCCCCACCCCACCCCCTTGCCCTTTCTGTTTCCCAAGCAGTTATTTCTTTTCAATACATGGATATTTTTGCTTTGAAAACATTCTTTATTATTGCATAAAGTAAAAGATACCTTAGCCCAGGAAAGCAACAGGCACCGCAAGTCAGTATATCATACGTAGCAAACACAGATTCCTACTAATATTGGAACCACTGCACGCCCGTGCAGGGCACCAGACGTTACTGGTGGCTTTCAGCCTCAAGTTGCTCTCTCAAGGCATCCCTAATCCTTGCAGCCCCGTGCTGGGCCCCTCTAATAGCTCTGCTCTCTGGCTGTTCAAATTCAGCCTCCAGGTGTTAAACCTCCAAGTTCCATGCCTGAGTAAATCGTTCATCCTTCCCTTCACAAATGTTATGGAGGGTACAGCTCGCGGATATAACCGCGGGGATGCTGATATCAGCCAGGTCCAGCTTCCCATACAGAGAGCGCCAACGGCCCTTTAAACGGCCAAAAGCACACTCCACAGTCATTCTGCACTGGCTCAGCCTGTTGTTGAACTGCTCCTTGCTACTGTCAAGGCTCCCTGTGTAGGGTTTCATGAGCCATGGCATTAAAGGGTAAGCGGGGTCTCCAAGGATCACAATGGGCATTTCGACTTCCCCAATGGTGATCTTCTGGTCTAGGGAAAAAGTCCTGGCTTGCAGCTTCCTGAACAGGCCAGTGTTCCAAAAGATGCGTATGTCATGCACCTTTCCGGGCCAGCCTGCGTTAATGTCAGTGAAACACTCACGGTGATCCACAAGTGCCTGGAGAACCATAGAGAAATAGCCCTTCCGATTAACATACTTGGAGGCTGGTGTCAGAATTGGAATGTGCGTGCCATCTAACGCCCCTCTGCAGTTAGAGAAACCTATTTGTGCAAAGCCAGCCACAATGTCATGCATGTTACCCAGAGTCACGGTTCTTCTGAGCAGGATGTGATTAATGGCTCTGCAAACTTGCATCAACACGATTCCAACGGTTAACTTCCCCTCTCCAAACTGGTTAGTGACCGATAGGTAGCTGTCTGGAGTTGCCAGCTTCCAGATTGAAATAGCCACCCGCTTCTCCACCAGCAGGGCAGCTCTCAATCTTGTGCCGCAGGGTGGGGGCGAGCTCCTCACACAGTCCCATGAAAGTGGCTTTTCTCATCCCAAAGTTCTGCAGCCACTGCTCGTCATCGCAGACGTGCATGACAATGTGATCCCACCACTCAGTGCTTGTTTCCCGAGCCCAAAAGTGCCGTTCCACGGTGGTGAGCATATCCGTGAAAGCCACAAGCAATGTCATGTCGTATGCATTACTCGCATCTATCATCATCGGAGTCCTCACTGTCACTTTGGATCATAAGGAATAACTTGACTGCCAAACACAATGTGCTGGCGTGAATCGTCTGCATATTCCTCAGCACTTCGGGATCTATTCCTGCAGACCGAAAGGGAAGACAGAGCGCGCCATACAAAAACTGTTGAAAGATGGTGCCAATTGTGGACAGAAGCAGAGGGATTGCTGGGATGTGAACCAATGCATCACAGGGCATTGGGACAGGACCCGGAATTCCCCGAGTGCTCCCCCCACTTTCCACAAGCCACAGCGCCAGATTAGAAAGAGGTGCTCTGTGGGATAGCTGCCCACAATGCACCACTCCCAGTGCAGCTGCAAATGTGGACATGCCAGTGCGCTTGCAGCTTGCAGTGTGGACAGACTGCAGCGCTTTCCCTACTGCGCTGTCCGAAGGCGGGTTTAACTGAAAGCGCTCTACATCTGCCAAGTGTAGCCACGCCCTCAGTAAAGTGTAGTCGGTAGCTGTGCTCATCCCCTTGTGTATGGAAAGCGAAAATACCACATTTTCAAGGCAAACGTTTGACAGAATGGCTCCATTTACTGACCTAAAGAAGCTTCCTTTTGAAATGTAGTGATTAGATGAGAGACACAAATAGAAGTTACAGGAATGCTAGACCAGTATTTGGAAAATTAGAGTCTACTACTTAATCTAGTTATCTTCCGGTTTTAAAACTGTTAGAAGGTTATAATGGATACATCTTAGATCCTGCCCTTTTTTCCTAGACCTGAAAAATGAACGCTGTCTCCCTGAGTGAGCTTCCAGTGTTTTGAACAAGATTAAAATATTGATTAGGTGGCATTAGTGGCAACATGCAGGTTTTGTATTGTTTGCAGATCTGCTGGTAATATGTGGCACTGGTTATTTATTTGTTTCTGTGTATTTGTAGAAATCTCTCTAGTGCCCAGAGTATAGGATCAGCCTAGCTCACAAATGAAAACACAATACGAAGGACTGCCAGTAATATCTGCCCAACTCCCCCAGCCCGCTCCTCCTCAGTAGCCCAAGAAACAGTCTTTCACCAATAATTAAAATTATTTGAAGATGTCAAAACCATAAGTATTCCTAGTATAGAAGGAAAGGGTGGTAATGGGGAAGGATAACAGAGATGGTTTGTTCTGCATATTTAATGAATGGGCGGTACAAGGGTTGTTCTTGTAAA
The DNA here is from genome assembly GCF_965140285.1 of Lepidochelys kempii. Classification (NCBI taxonomy): domain Eukaryota; kingdom Metazoa; phylum Chordata; order Testudines; family Cheloniidae; genus Lepidochelys; species Lepidochelys kempii. The sequence goes on along the minus strand of NC_136389.1, from coordinate 2,013,243 downwards.
TAAAAGCTTCCTTTGGAGTAAATGGAACAAATCAAAATATGGGTTGATAGAATAAGGGAATTTGGTTTCACTCCTATGATGCTGGGAACTGCAGCTATAGGACTGTAGTAAATGTTCATTTATGTAGGGAAAAAGATATAAAAATTCTTAAGAACCTAGTTCATGATGTTGCTTTGTTTGCTATAGATAATCTCTGCAGATTTTAGAGCATTTGCTTAAATAAACACATTGTGTGGCTAATTTAGATAACTTTCTTTAACAAAAGGAGGGAAAGGGCACTGTAAATGGTAAGACCAGGAAAGGATGATAAAGTGTAGCTCACATTCATTTTTAGGAGACTTCTCCCTGCAGTCTGTGAAATTAGAGATTTCTGTCTATCCAGCTCTCTAGTAATGGTTTAATAGAGGGATGTAATAGAGATTTGGTCGTAATGCGAATTCTCAAATATTTAACAAATTGAGATTATGGATACAGTAAAAGGCTTTTGGTGGAGGTGGTTTTGAAACTAGAAATCTGCCCAAAATTATTATGTGAATTAATCAAAATCAGGGCTGGTATGTCCTAATGAGGGGAAGGTGTTATCAATGTTCTGGGCTATGTTGTTGTATTCTTCCCCTCTCAGTGAGCGCACTCAGAAAGTTTCTACTTCTCTGAAAACTGTTGTTGGTTTTTACCCATGTTCCCCATTGTAGGTGCAGGAAATAAAATTTTTAAAATGTAGACTGCAAGTGGCTCCATCGAGAAACAGGAATGGGGAGAGACCCCACAGCTGCCTATTTCCCAGCTGTGGAAAGAGAGCCATTCACTTTTATCTTAGAATCCCATCCTGTAATCAGTTCTGAGGGCGTGATGCTTGCACTGAGCCCCTGGGGCTCCGTGTGGGGACAGGGGTCTGCCCAGCTGGAGTTCACGGCAGGTTTGGGGCTTTAGCGAATGAGTCACTTATCCCTAACTTTATCCCACTTACAGGTTTCAGAGTAACAGCCGTGTTAGTCTGTATTCGCAAAAAGAAAAGGAGTACTTGTGGCACCTTAGAGACTAACCAATTTATTTGAGCATAAGCTTTCATGAGCTACAGCTCACTTCATCGGATGCATACTGTGGAAAGTGTAGAAGACGCTTTCCACAGTATGCATCTGATGAAGTGAGCTGTAGCTCACGAAAGCTTATGCTCAGATAAATTGGTTAGTCTCTAAGGTGCCACAAGTATTCCTTTTCTTTATCCCACTTACAGTAATTCACACTGAATCCTGTTTCATACTGAAAGGAAAACCAATTCAGTGTATGCTCTCAGGAGCCGTGCCCTCGGCTAATGACAAAGCTGTACTGGGCTCCCCTGCCTGGGGCAGAATGGCAGGCATTCAGTGGTTTTTGTGACTTGTCAGTCCTGGTTTACGCTGTGGAGCCTATGGCCTAATACTTTATCCAAAAGGGTTCCTGTGACTGGGAGGAGACAGGCCTGTGCAGAATGCAGCTCCTTATCGTTGTGTGTGAGTGGTATTGCGTGATCGTCAAAGCGTGCAAGGGTTGGTACTTTGAACATCACGGGAAGTATCCAAAATTCCCAGCCAAGGCCGCCTTACAATAAAATCCCACTGCAGAGCCATCGGCGTAATATGGGGACCCACAAATGTGCTGGGCACTGCAGCCACCAGGGCCTGCTGCGCTAGCAAGTGATTGTGTGATTGTCAGTGTGTGTCTTGCTAGAATTTTGTTACATCAGTTGTGCTGCTATGTGTGAGGCTGATCACTTCTGTGGCTGTGTGAAGGAGGAACGGAGAGACTCCAGCCAGCCTGGGCTGTGAGAATTGTGTGTGTAATTAATAGCACTGCACTTTGATAGCAGTTTTCAGCTGTGGATCTCAAGAGGATTTATAAAAACTAGCATGGAGCCTCACCACCCCTTTGATGTGTGAGAATGTATTAGCCCCGTTCTACAGGTCGGGGGCTGGGAGATGATAACTCACCCATGGCCACACAGCTGGGAACTGCTGAGCTGGGGCTAAGCCCCAGGACTCCATGTTCCCACTCTTGTGACTTGACCACACAATCTTGTTTCTTCCTGAAGTTCTGAAAACTATTTCTATAAACTAGATCTGCAGCGTGGTGGAGAGGTAGTGGGACAGCAGCCTTGGCACGGAGCTGCTCCCTCCTCACAAAGACATGGTTCATGTTGGCCATAAGAGCAAGGTGCTACGCTCCCTTGCCAAGTGCCCGGTGGAGATTTGACTATATAACAGCAACCCCAGCTCCCCAAGGCAGCCTGCAAGATGGAATTGCAGGGCTAGTGCTGTTGCATTAGGAGAGCTGGCTGCCTAGGGAAGCTTGACCCAAATCTGCACCATACCTAGTCCTGTCCTGGACTAGCAGCGTCTCTTTTTATAAGCACTAAACTTCACCTGCTCTGCCACCAGGAAACTCAGCCATGATAGCTGGTGGTTTTTTTGCCAAGAATGATACTGTTAGGTGACCTGCCACTCCACCCATGGTAGGTGTGCTTGTATCTTTATTGGAATCTGAACTGTTTACCTCTAACATATATTAACAAATGTGCCCATCTGCAGGAAACTAATTACAAAAATCAGAGCAGTGAGCATAGGAACACAAACAAAAAGCATAAGGGCTCCAGCAAGCAGCCGACACACCTTGTCTGGAGTAGGTCACTGTTTATACTCCTGGTTATTTGGAGGCAGAAATATTGGGAGTTGAAGACCTTAGAACAAGATAAAAAGGGTGGGTCACTTCAATTCTGTGACTTGCCGGCTAGCTGTACAGGAACAGAAGTGTGTAGAACAGGCTCTAGTTTCTACTTTTCAGTTTCTAAAACTCTACCTTGAGCTGTAGCTCACAAAAGCTCATGCTCAAATAAATTGGTTAGTCTCTAAGGTACCACTAGTACTCCTTTTCTTATCAAAGCCACTATCAGATTCTCATGCCATGGACATCCCAGTCTCTCCCTACCACAAGCCAGCCTCAGTCTTTCCTTTGTGACTTTTCTCCCATTTTAATAAATTTCCTGTTGTCATTGTGACAGCCTTTATTCTGCTATCATGCTTGTATACCTAGTAGTATGATTAGTTTATCACAATCATTCTGTGAGAAGCTACTGATCACAGAAACTGTGTGCAAAGATAATGACAGGTTTCAGAGTAACAGCTGTGTTAGTCTGTATTCGCAAAAAGAAAAGGAGTACTTGTGGCACCTTAGAGACTAACCAATGTATTTGAGCATAAGCATTTGTGAGCTACAGCTCACTTCATCGGATGCATACTGTGGAAAATACAGCAGATGTTTGTTTTTATACACACAAACCATGAAAAAATGGGTGTTTACCACTACAAAAGGTTTTCTCTCCCCCACAGGAGAGTGGGATGGGGGGAGAGAAAACCTTTTGCAGTGATAAACACCCATTTTTTTATGGTTTGTGTGTATAAAAAGATCTTCTATGCTTTCCACAGTATGCATCCGATGAAGTGAGCTGTAGCTCACGAAAGCTCACGCTCAAATAAATTGGTTAGTCTCTAAGGTGCCACAAGTACTCCTTTTCTTTTTGCGAATACAGACTAACACGGCTGTTACTCTGAAACCTCTCCTTTACAATGTGTATGATAATCAAGGTGGGCCATTTCCAGCACAAATCCAGGGTTTAACAAGAACGTCTGAGGAAGAGGGGGCGGGGGTTAGGAAAACAAGGGGAAATAGGTTACCTTGCATAATGACTTAGCCACTCCCAGTCTCTATTCAAGCCTAAGTTAATTGTATCCAATTTGCAAATGAATTCCAATTCAGCAGTCTCTTGCTGGAGTCTGGATTTGAAGTTTTTCTGTTGTAATATCGCAACTTTCATGTCTGTAATCGCGTGACCAGAGATTGAAGTGTTCTCGGACTGGTTTATGAATGTTATAATTCTTGACATCTGATTTGTGTCCATTTATTCTTTTACGTAGAGACTGTCCAGTTTGACCAATGTACATGGCAGAGTATCCCCTGCAGCTTTCCTAAAGAGCAGAGCATGGTGCAGAGTGAATTACAGGGTCATGTCAAGCCAGAGCAGGCCCCTCCTCAGAGGCCAAGTGCAGTGCGATATTCTGTGCTGCTTAACTGGCCTCTGCATCACTGTCCGAGTCAATGACAGCAAGTGGGTTTACACGCAGTGAGTCGTAGTTGGGTGGTGGGGTGCCTGGCTCTGGTGGGAGTGCTCCAGGGGGAGGAACTTCATCATGGGAGTGGGTGATGATGTCCTCATGTTGGAACCCAAGATTGGTGTGAGCCTCCACCAGCTCTGACACGGTTGGAGGTGCGTCTGGGTACTGGGCCCAGGCTCGTTTCTGCTTCAGGCCTTTGCCCCAGCTGATGATGTTAATTATGGTGATCCACAGAAAGTCAATGATGATTTCTCCAAATTCAATGAGGCACAGCACCGAGCCCCCCATCCAGAACCCAAACTGGCCTCCCAGGCTTGACAGGAGCCACACAATCTGAAATAGGAAAATGAAGTCAGGACCCACCTACCCTCAGCCCCAGGAGCAATTGGGCAGCTGTGTACTCGGGGTGTGTGTGTGTTAAGTTTAACTAGGTGACTATCCACACCTAGATCACACCTGTAACGTTTCGCTGAGTCCCTCATGTCGCAGGCACAGAGGCATGTGAAGGCAGCGGCTCACCCCAAAGGAGATTTCACAGCACTCCTTAGCATCACTTTCCCCCGCCCCAACCAAGGATAAAGGAAGAAATGGGGCAGCGGCAGGAATGTAGACGGGATTGTGAACCAGCCTGTGGAGAGTGGTTCTGACCCACCAGGAGTGTCTGAACTCCACAGGAGTTCAATCCCACGGAGCAGAACAGCAGGTGCATTTACCACCCAGTCCAGGGGATGGGGACACCTCTAAATACTTCAGATTAATCTCTATGGGGAGCTGCAGGGACGCTGCTCAGAGGCCGAGATTGGCAGAGTCATTTCAGTGGGAACTCTGCAGGTATTTGGCTTCTGGAAAAGGCTATGGAAATATGCTCTGGCACGGGTTTAGAAGCAGGAGCCTGATACTGCACTTACGGTTGTAGCCGCAGATTCCGAGATGGTTCTGTAGTTATACTCTTGAAAGTAAATATTTAGCTTGATGATCCCATTTCTGTAGGACACAAGAATTAGTTCAGACTAAATTCTAGCCCTGTACACCCTGTGCATTTACTCAGGTGTGGTTCCAGCTCGTCTCTTTTGCTCCCTGGGAGGGGCTGGGCTTGCATTTGGGATCAGGCTTCCCAAAGCAGTGCTAAGGGTGACATTTATAATATTCTTTCTGTTAACCACACAGTCTGGAATGTAGAGGAGGTAGAAATGGTAAGACTGGTTGCTGGGGGAGAGATCTTGTTCTCAGGCACCTTATAAACTGAATCCCTTAAGGGGTCAAAGGTGCATTAAAAACACAGAGCAGCCTAGTGACTGTATTGGAAGTGCTTTGAGACTCTTGGGGGAACTTGCCAGGAGCAAATTTCTGGGAGCCAATTAGCAACCTTTCATCTGACTGACTCATCTGAATAACCCATGAGGTCTGTTCTGGAGGCAGCCAAGGGATGGGCATAAACTGTGTGCTAGGGAGGCATTTGGTTTTGCCTGTGTTAGCATTTTCTGATGGTTTTTAGAGCTGTTCACGAGGAAAGTACTGGAGCTTAGTTTTGTAGCCATTTGACCCCATTTAAAAAGAGACGTGGTAAAGTTAGGCTTCTAAATTCATAATCAAGCACCTAAATAGGAGCTGACTTTTCAGAGAGGCAAAGCAGCCTCTCTCCCACTGAAGCCAATGGAGGCTCTCGCCACTTCTAGAAGTGCCTAACATTGAAGTATGAAAATTTTGGCCGCCATCTTTACTTACTCGTTTCTGCCAACTCTCTGTCATGGTGGTGTTGGGAACACTGGGGCATGGTCACTAGGTAACTCGAGGGGATGGTCAGCAGTAAAAACATTAAATAAAGAGGTACAGCAGCTCAGGACGTTTTCCCTCCAAAACAGGCTGGCTTTGGACTATCTCTTGGCATCCCAAGGAGGGGTTTGTGCCCTTATCGGGCCCCGATGTTGTGTATATGTAAATGATAGCAGTTATGAAATCTATGAAAAGGTGGTACAGGCTGAGGCCCATGCCCGAGCCGGAGCACAGGTTGCCTATACTGCCCCAGAGAACGATTGGTTGCAAACCTTGTTTTCAGGCTGGGGTTTGTCGTCTTGGCTTGGTGGTTTATTTAGCCTGCTATTAAAATTTCTCTTTCCTGTATTGCTTGTATTATTGGTATTATGCTGTGCGGTATCATGTGTCAGGGCCCTTTTGCAAAAGTTAATAAGTCATTCTCTTCAGGGCTATCACAAAGTGCTTATGCAAAGTCATATTGTAAAGAAATAAGTAGCCCAAGTGAGAAAACTCAGAGCCAAGGCTGTTGAGTGTTCTCAAAGGGGGGAGTTGTTGGGAACACTGGGGCATGGCCACTAGGTAACTCGAGGGGATGGAAGACCACGAGTGTCGATGAAGCCCCCTTGCACTAGGCCCCGGTGTCCTTGGCCCCCCCCCCCCTGCCTGGAGGCACTCGCAGCAGCTCTGTGTGCTAGGCCCAAGTGTCCTTGGCCCCCCCGCCTGGAGGCACATACAGCAGTTATGCTGAGAATCTGCAACAGTATGTTGCAGAGTCAGACTGCCTGAAACTAAGCAAGGCCAAACAGGGGAGATATGGAAGAACAATGCTGAATAAAGCAGCTTTATGTGTAGTTTAACAAATGATACAGAGAATCAGGAAACTAGCTGGGAACTGGATTGGCTGGCTATATGAATACTTGGAGCAGCTTGCTATTGGATAAGTATGCTGGGAAAAAGGATGTATAAAAGCCTGTGTAACTTCCTGCTCTGTTGTGCAGGATTTGAGATTTTATTCTCCCTGTACCTTTTTGCAGCTGCAAATAAACTTTTCTGCTTCTCCACCCCGTTGTGATTATTGGGTGTAGCACACCGGGTAACGAACCACTCAAGCTGTTGTTCAGCCTCTCGGCACTAGGTGCCGGCAACAGTGGCACTTCCTGTTTTCTTCTGCCTCAGTCTCTTAAATCTATTTTATGACTGTAATATTATTATAGAATTAGGGTAACTCCAGTGAAGGCCTTGTTAATGTTCCTCTGCTTTTTGCCACAGAACTTGGTCTCTCGCACATCACCAAACCTCCTGGTAGCTAGCTGGTTTTACTTTCATGTTCCGCCAAGCATTATTATTATGCTACTTCTGTCCATTTTTGCCAGACCTTTTATGGCCAGCCTTGCATTCATTCTCTAATTCAGCACAGGACCTGCAACTTTATCTGTATTCATCCCTTGGGCAAATGGACTTCAGTTGCAGCAAACCTCCCTGTCCTGCCTCAGTTTAAAACACCCAAGTCTGCAAATAACCCCAGGGTAACAGCACCTAATACTCTGACTCCACAGGGGAAGAGTCAGGGTCACAGATCTGCTCCAGGTGGTTGCCTCTAGTTAATTTCTCCCTCAGAACCTAATCACATGGTCTCACTCTGCACAATGACATGATTTCAGGTCCACTGTAATCTGGACATAGCAGCATCCTCCACATTATGCAGACTGGATGGGAATATGGAACCAGTTTCTCTATTTAACATTGTTAGTTCGGGATCCTTTACGCTGCTTAGGAGTTGGAGCTGGAATTCTGTATAAACAAGGAATGCAACTGCTACCCCTAGGACAGGGTCTCAGGACAAATGTTTTGGTGGCCTCAGAGTGCGGCCACCAACTCTTGCTGAAAGAAAAGGAGTAATACAGACTAACACGGCTGCTACTCTGAAACGACTCTTGCTGGTGGCCACTCTCACACTTTTCCTAAGATACTTAATTAGCTGTAGGAAAACCAAATAAATATGCATGTAGACACGGCCAAATTATTGTAATTTATTTATTGCTAGCTAGCAAGTCTGTTGTGAAAAGTGGTATTAACAAACATACAAGTATCACTTTTCACAGTAGACTTCATCAGCCCTGGCAAGCCTGGGGACAAATTAAGCCCTAGATGGAGGGTTGGGGGAGGCAGTGGGGGTCTGGAGCCTGAAGCCAGGATGAAGCTTGAAGCCGTGTGGCCAGAGCCTGGGGCCTGCCACGGTGCAGCCAGAGCCCAGGGCTGGAGCCCACAGCTGGAGCCTGAGCCCCACAGCCCTGGGAAGGTGGGGAACTCATCGGCTGCCTGCTCCACCAGCGTTGTGCCCCAGGTGACTCTAAGGGGGGCAGGGCCCAACCCCCTGCTGGTAGCCCCAGCAACCAACACCAGGGCGGTGCATCCAGGAGCAACAGGGAGGGAGAGGAGGCTCTACTTTGCCCTCTCCCCCACATCACACTCAGGAGGCTGTGGCCACAAGAAAAGCTGCTGGTTGCCGCATATGGCCATGGTGGCCGCCTTTGAGAAACGCTGCACTAGAAACAACGACGACAAGTGTCAGGCACATGGAAATCCATGGGTCAGCATCGCACGTGCTCTACACCCCGGTAAAATGGTGATGCCAGAGTAGCCTGGGTGTGGCTATGAAATCCAAGGCATTGGTTTTCTGCATGAGGAGAAGTGACTGTTCCCGAGCACAGACTTAAAACCAGTTTCCTTGTGCCTTCCTGTGAGGGTAGAACTAGTTGCATTGAGGTCTGTTTCACCTGGGTTTAGGGCTTGATATGCAAGACACAGGGCTGATACAATACCAGTGTCAGTCCTATTTTAGGGAGCTTAATGTTCACACAGTTTGGTTGCAATGTGACCTGTTTCTATCTGATTTTTTTTAAGCCCACCTCTAGCACTGCATTCGGGGCTCTGCCTTTATGTCCAGCCTCCGCTTTCACGTGACTTGTTTGCTGCATGTGTGCACGCATCCAAAAAAGTCAGGAATTTTCAAAACAAAGCTATAGTTTGGGTTTGGAGTCAGATTATTTCTGCACCACAAAGGCAGAGTTCAGATTTCCCACTTGTCCGAGGCCTCAGTTCAGATTATCAAATAGTAACAGCCATCTCCATCCAACCTGGTGCACTGGATTGGCTCCTTCTGGGGGCAGGCGCCAATCCAGTGTTTTCAGGTGGGAAACCCTGCCTCCCACACACGAGAGTAGGGGGTGGGGGGTGTTTGTTTGTGTGTGTGTGTGCTCTCACATGCACATACAGGTGCTGAACTTTGGAAACCTGTGGCATTTTTAGCCCTGGTCTCTGTTAAAACTTATTTGGAGCTGAAAAGAACCTGCTGTGTTCAATATGCTTTTTAGCTTAAACTCTGGTTGCAGGTTTTTGATTTGCCTAGTTTGGAGCTATGAAGAGCATGGTATCTGCATGTGCTTCTTCTGTGATTGTCTGCCTACATGGACAGACAAGCACCATGTCCAAGAATTTGCTCTCCTCCCACATGCTTGGGTTGATCGTCAAGGTCTGAGCTAACCTAATGTCAACAGGCACCTCTGTTTTTACTCACCTGTCCAGAGTCACATTTGTCGACAGATCTCTTTCATAGGACAAAATATGGAAAATCCAGTCCTAGAAAAAGAAAAATTGATTCATAACTGAAAAGGGAAATATTCTCTCTGAGCCACGTGTGCTCTGGGGGAGGTAAAATACCACCTACACGGTCCACAAGAAAGCTGGAACCTCTGGCACCTGCCTATGCTAAATAACGATTGATATTACACTACATAAAGGAATTTGTGATTCAGTCAATAGCAGTTGCAGACAGGTGACTTTCCTCCAGGCCAGAGAACCAGGGTCCAGAGAAGCAAATCAACAGGAAAATTCCTGTTGAAATGGTAAAAGGGGTAATTTTACAGAGCTTCCAATTTTCTATCAGTCCATGTTACAGGCCCTGATATTTTAGCTTCACTGTTCTCAACTGATGATGAGAGAATGTGGTGAGGTGACTTCGGGAGAGTTTGGGAAAATGGGATCAGACCAGAAACAGAGTCAAATTTCCATCATTGGAAGGATTTGGGATCTGAACTCAAGTAAATGAAACCTTCCAAAAGGCCAGTTTGATGAAGTGAGTTGCCTATTATGGGATAGGGAGTGGCAGTGTTTCTTAGCAAGTGGAGTGGTAGATGAGACCTGTCTAGAGTTTGAAGAGGTGGAGGACTTAGCCCAGGGGAAGCATATCCCTTCACAGAACCCTCAACCTAAAACTTTATACCCAGTGGGGATGAGTGACAAGTTAACTGCAAATAAAACTAGAGCTCTAAAAATACATGGAGGATAATCTGCATCAGTGTTAGAGAAGAGCATTTAAAGAGAAAATAAAGTCCAAATACAGTAGGGAAGAAGAAACAACAGGAGTATCTTTAAGTATGCTGGAAGTCAGCAAAATTAGAGAACAGGAGGCAGGGGTGTTCTGAAGAGTAGAACTGGGTAATTATAAATACTGTTCCCATGTCTGATTAGAAAGATGTCATAGAACCTGTATCTGTTCTGAATAAATCACTTTTATTACCCAGATGTTCTATCTAGAAAAATGGAGAAAAGTGTTGAATAATGTATTCAACAACTATTATCTTCACAGCTCTAGTAGATCTGCTGTCAATCTGGCTCCTGCCTTTTTAGTCTCCAGGTAATTCCCTGGTTGCTCGGAGCACTGTTCATTGTTGCAACATCGGCTCTGTACTGTGCCGATCCAGAGTGAGCCGACATAGTTAGTGGCTCTTACCAGTGATAACACCAAGACAAGTGTCGCTTCTACAGAAGCATTCACCAACTATGGAATGAGTCCCTGAGTCGTTCTCTCAGGTTTGCATAATTGTTCTAACCTGTTCTTAGATAAGCAGAAGCTGTTAACATGGGTTTGTACCAGAGGAGGTGACATTTCCCCATGTTTATTCCCCCCCCCCCCATGTTCCTCAGACGTTCTTGTCAACTGCTGGAAATGGCCCACCTTGATTATCTCTACAAAAGTTTTTGCCCCGCCCTCCTGCTGGTATTAGCTCATCTTAAGTGATCGCTCTCCTTACAGTGTGTATGATAACACCCATTGTTTCCTGTTCTCTGTGTATATAAATCTCCCCACTGTATTTTCCACTGAATGCATCCGATGAAGCGAGCGGTAGCTCACGAAAGCTCATGCTCAGATAAATGGGTTCGTCTCTCAGGTGCCACAAGTCCTCCTGTTCTTTTTGGGAATACAGACTGACACGGCTGCTCCTCTGAAACCAGAGGATGTGACTCCCATCTAAAATCTTGTTGAAAATATTGTATGATGATGTATTAAACATATAGAATGTGGTCATACAATTAAAGACTTGTCATGTATATGTAGAGCCCTGCACGGATGCAAAATTTGTATCCGCATCTGATCTGCGATCAGCAAACATAGTCCACAGATTTGCAGATCTATATATATACATAAAGAGGCAGAGTTAAGGCTTTGTGTGCAACCTTAATTTTGACATTTCCTGACCTTTGGCTGCTTAAGTATGCAACCTGAACATTTAATGAATATATTTATGGAATGTTGAACTTTCACACTGGCTATTCTATGAGATCTTATCACACTTTTCTACTTCAGACAACACTTTCATCTAGTACAAAGGTGGATGGTTTTTGTTGTTCTCTGCTATTGAGAGAGGGTAAAATCCAACAGGATTTTAGAGTTGCTTCTCTAGCAGGCTCTAGCTGTTCTTGGGTAAGTGAAATATGCAGATCATAGTGAGGTGTGTAAGCTAGACAGGAAGTTTATGGTGAAATGGCCAAGCCCAAACACAGTAGCCTTCTGTTATGCCTGAGAGTCCTGTACCATGTTTCTATTGTATAGCTTTGGATGGGCAGCTGTCCGTGGCGCAGTGAGTTACAAAGGCGAGTGCGGTATTTATTTGAAAGAGGAGGCCATTGTTCTCATTATAGTTAAAGAACATCTAAAATAATGAATAATTAAGGGCCGGATTCTGCTCTCACTGACACCAATTTTACATGGTTCTAACTATCAGCTATTCCTGATTTTCATCTAAGTGAAAGAACGGAGGCCTTATCTGCTTTTTAAAACCAGATACAATATTCCTGGCTCCAATTCTGTTAAATAAAAAGCTCTCCTTCCCTGTTTGTATTTCACAGCCTGGAGAGTCTGTCCTCTGCTGTATGCTGACAAAAGTGTCAATTAGCAGAGAGGGAGGTTGCCTCGCTGAACACGTTAACCTCACACATGGAGGGAGTCACTTGGGTAAAAACATTTCATTATCAATCTACATTTTAAAAGTTAGAAATTGGCTTTACCTCGGAAGCCTCAGACGGCCAGTCTGCCATTGATATGGTCATCTTGTACTGAGTGTCACTGGAAAGAAGACATAAGAACATTAATACACAGAATTTCTCACTTTTCTTAAATTATCAGAACTTTAGTTTGATTTCAAACACCCCAAAAAGGATTTTAGATTTTAAGATCATCACTGTTCAGTGAGGAATGAAACGCAGGATTCCCTCCACCTTGAGAACTGCCAGAGAGAGTTTATTTACTTACTTGCATGTTTCCTTACAAGAGTCAATACAAAACTGCCTGTGTCCTATACTTGCTCTCAGTGAAGAATAGCAATATGCTGTTTGGTGAAAACAAAAAGCAAACAATCCTTTCAGATGAGAACTTTGCTGCTGCACAAATTTGCATCCCCTTTAACCTTCTGGTTTTTTGGAAAACCATTTAAGCAAAAACAGTTAAACTCTTAGACGACGTAACACTTTTTGCAGATAGCTATTATTAAGGGCTTAGCAGATTGATTATGCAGCACTGTACTACATAAGATAGATCTTCATCACTCCAGTAGGTATCATGGGCTGTCACTTGAAATAGAAACTCATTGAATGTAGTAATGCACCTTGTTTTACTACAATCCCTTTTCTGTGAATGTCTGTCACAAGAGAACTGCAGCACTCAGAAACATTCAGAGCAGACACAGTTGTGTGCTGAGGATTACATCTATTCTGTGTCACCTTGTATTGAAGGGGCAAATTCATCTGGGGTCTGTACAAACCTGTGGAGAAGTGCTGACCTTTCTGTGCTAAGAGACCTGAAATGCAACAAGGCCGGTGCGGTGCTTTCTGTTCACTTCATAGCAGAAATCCCTGTTGTCTCATACCATGTTGGTGTTACCAGCTGGTCATCTCTGTGTGAGCAGCCTTCAGCTAAACTGCTATGGAACTTGAGGTTTCTTAATCTGATGCCAGAGCTAAGAACTCTGCCACGCTACTCACTATCCATCTGGTTAGCAAACAGCGCCACTGCTGAACTCATACAAGGAAAGTGTTTAATTCAGTTACTTAAAATGTTCCTGACGGAGCCCTGTATGTTTCTGATCCCTTTCCTGATGCATTATGGGGCCTTGTTACTTCATGTTCTTACCCCAGTCTGGATCAACTTCACTGTTGCAATAATTTACCCCTTCAGGTAAAGGAAACAGATAGTGACCACACCCACAGTTTTCGAACATCTGAGCTTGGAAACAGGAGCGCAGACAAGCCTGCAAAAAGGGGACAAGGAGCCATTTAGAACTGGGACATGCTCTCACGCTGATCAGTGCATCAAAGAGTGCAGAGACCGCTCCCAGATGCCTTCCTACCAGGGCCTATTCCTCCCACAATGAATGGAAGATTTTGGAGACTTATGTTAGGAAAAGCTAATTTTGCACAGGGAGCCAGTTTTGCTGGTTTAACAAGCTGAACTGCATGGTGTGACTTGAGGCTGATGGTTCTTACAGGTGGAGTGATAAGCATGTACAAATCAGAATGCACTGGCAGACTATGGAACTCAGTAGTAGCGAATGGTTTGGTTTACAATTCCCAGCTGTTAAATCTTTGCTTTAGAACTCCAGCTGGCTTTGCTTTGCACTTTTACTGCTTTGATATCTAGTGATCTCAAAGCTCTTTACCATGGTGAGTAAATGGTAGTAACCCCATTTAACAGATGGAATAATGGAGTCTCAGAGAGCTTAAGCAGCTTACCTCTAGTCACACACAAAACTGATTATTTAGGGTTGCTGGGGAGTTATATGAGGTTTCCAAACTGAAATAAAAAGTAAGTTAAACTAAACCTATGGACCTTGACATTATTTCTTGGCCTTATATGGCATATTCTTTATTTTCCTTTGATTTATGAACATTGATGGATAGTATCCCTGACTAGGTGGTGGACTCCATTTTTCAAAATCCTTCTAACTTCTATTAAAATGTGAAACATTGGAAAGTTCTTATTACAGAGAGCAGCTCTCTGAAAGCTGAATTTTCTTCTCCACCCATCCACATCCTTCCCATGAGACAGTCATGGCTGCAGCTTACCCTATGATCGAGGCTGCACGTTCTGATTAGCCTTTCAGTCTCGGGCCATTGTGAAGCAGGATGATACCCCTAAGACATTGGACTGGGATATTTGATGAAGGAGTGAGAGAAGAAATTGGAGACTAAGAAAAGAGAAAAACCCAACACCTCCAGCTGAATGAAGGGAAATGTCTAAGTATTTTACTATAATTAGTCATAGAGCAATGAAAAAGTTCCATTTTGATGACAAGTCTTTAAATGTCCCTTGGGAGATATGCATTACATATGGACTGAGGCAAAATTTAGAAACCGTTAAGCTAAGTATTATTTATTAAGTACTGATAGTGTCATTTCAAGTGTCCGCTTCATTAAATATTTTAAAATTAATGTAAAGGGGTCTAATGAAAACATGTATATTGTTAGATATGTGAAATACCTACTACTCCATAGAGCCCATCCCCAGGCTTGGGAGGGGTGTGTTAATCTCCAAGCCAGCTGTAAATGACTCAAGCAAAAGGGCTTCTGCTGTTCCACAGCAGTCTGACATTTGTCATGATTAGGAAATATGTTCTGCTTAAATATCCCTCAGTTCTCTTGTATTCCATTAGGCCTAGTTACAGCCTTGTGAGTTTAGAAACAAACGCTATGAAAAGCGCAATATAAATGCTAAGCAAACATATCTGGTTTCTCTCCCGTCTTTGATTCTGAAGAAGAAGAAAGGCCTGGGGTGAATTTGCATTTCCATCTAGTGAAAACCAAACTTCTGTTTTCAGTCTCAAGTGAAATAAATTCTTTAAGGAAAACAAGATAATGAAAGAACAAAAGTGAAGTCTCCATGAGAGAGCCACGTTTGTGTGCTTAGTTCCTGTCACAGGCATCAGCCTTTGTGCCTGCCTGTCTCTGCAGAAGGCAGAGTTGTTAGCAGTTTAAAGTTGTAGCACACCTAAGTCAAAAGATAATATTTATACAGCTACGTAGACCAGAGATACCTTTAACTTCCCAATGCCTATGAAACAGCAGTAATCATGCTGTTTCCCAAAATAACTGAATATTACAGTCTGAAGGAAAAGTAGATAATCTTGAATGGCTTCCTATCCAGAATTGTGGTAGCTGTTTATGTTGCAATCCACCCAAGACTGTAGTAGTTATTCTAGACTGATTTTACCCTCCAATATTCTAACCGAAGTAGCCTGGGAAGTATACACTGATTGTTCAATAATCCCTTCTGAGTCCAAAGCACATCCCTAGTGCACAGGTGTAACGATTACATTACAACTCCAGGCCCATTGGCTAGTTAACTCACTGTTCTATAATAAAAGGATTGCAGTCAATCATCAGACACACACAAATCAAACATTATCCTCTCACGACCAACAATGAAATTCTTTCCTTATTGACACTGTGTAAATATCACAGTACTTCTTTACAGGAGACCTGCAAAGGCAAAAATTGGTTTGTGCCTTTTGCTGCTTTATGATGACAAAGGGTCAGTAAGGTGTGAGATTAACAAGCTATATATTGTCCTGTTGGTGATTTAGCTGAGAAATATCAGGAATGTAGAGGCTTGTCAGCGCTTTTTCTGCTGGCGGACTCTAGAGAGGCCCCAGCTGTGGACTGGGAGCCTTCTCAGCCCTTGCTTAAGTTGTGGAAGAAACAGATGTTATCCAACAAAAGTAGAAATTTCAAACTGTCCAAATAAAAATTCTCTTCTCACCCCCTCAGGCAGATACCTTCTGGGTATCTGTGGGGCCATAATGCTTGTCAATAGTGTCTTGTAAGAAGAACAGAGCAGAGAAGACCTGAATGTGGGATGTGCTCAAGCTGGATAATTTCTCTTTAAGAAGTGTTTCAAGCCCCCTTTATCCTTCATAAAGAAGCAAAAAAGGGGGTCACACCCATTTTCCCCCTTTGTGAGTCACCTTTAACACACTAGCCATACCCCATGGCAATTCGCACCGTGCCCCGCCTCCAAAGGGATAGCCCCCAGACAATCTGCTAAAGCAGGTGCAGGCCCAATCCTCCTCAGCTGCTCCCTGCCCGCTGAGTCTTTACTGTTGGCTCCTTTCTATTGTCTGACAAGGACGTTTGCAACACAGGAGGCAGAACGGTCATTCAGCAGCTCATCCTCTAGCAAACCCGTTTGTTGTCCTGTGCACTGCTCTGCCAGGAGGGGTGTCCCCTAATTAAGTCTGACTTTGGGATCACTGGACGACAAGCCCCTTTCACTCTCTCTCTGTAGATAAGGCACAAGGACTTTCAGTTCCTTGAAAGAATCATCAGTTTTCCTATAGGCAGTAGGAGCCCCGGCTAGGATGCCTCCATTCCTCCCCCTCTCCTCCCCGCCAACAGCTCCATTTCATGGGAGAGGTCTGATTTCACAGTCTGTGACCTGTTTTTCACAGCTGTGAATTGGGTAGGGTCATATGGTAGCTTCAGGGGTAATTTATAGCTACAGAGATTCTGGGCCATTTCTGCTCGGCTTTTGTTATGCCCTGCTAGAGTCCTGCTAAGTGCCGCAGGCGGTGGAAACCCAAGTGGCCTTAGAGGTGGGTGAATTGCAGACACAGCATTTAGGACGGGAACAGGAGGGGACATTTTGAACATTGTGGTTGGAGTCACCCTATTGCTGCCTTTGCTCTGATTTCAGGATGGATGGGGGCCTCCAGCCATGGGGCTTCAGAGGGAACTCTATTCTGGGACGCTCAGCCCCGAGACAGAAACTGGGCAGCAGTGTAGAGGCAATGAACAAAACCAGACAAAGCTCACAAGTGCTGCCCGGCTGGACCAAGGAGGTAAATCACCCTGCTCTCCACCAGCACTATTGTCCTGAGTTTGTTCTCTGATGTTTTGCAGGGACACTTGTCCCTTAGGGCTCCCAGCCTTTCTAAAGCCCTAGGACATCCTTCAAACAAAACAGCTCTCTGGTACTTTCACCACATTCATTTTGGTTTTGTTCTGGCCAACAAGTTCTCACTGGGTGAGAACATCTCACTTGGAGTCCTTGTCCATCTTGGCATTTCTCTGGGCCCCATGTGCAGGCTCCACCTTTGCTTTATTCATTGTTGAGTTTTCCCATTACTTTACTGCTAATGCACTTATTTTGGTACATCACATTTTGTTGCACCCTGCAATTTATGTGGGAACTTTTGTCATTTCCCCTTTATGGTCTGACCCTTTAATCCATTCAAGTTTGCCCAACAGTTTGCCTGTTCTTCTAAAATACACTCTACTGGAAATCAATTTACGTTCTGTACTCCTTTTCTGTTCTCTCCAATCTTCTTAACAGTTTTTATCTGGCAGAGACAGACAAGCAAGCCTTTGGATGCTTGTCTGAAGGTAAGTAAAAGGGAGGAAAATTGGGAGGGATCCAATGAGAATGTATAATATATTGGAGGATGCACAGATATTCTAGATTCTGACTGCTTTGACTTGTGTATAATAATCATCCATGTCACCTGAGCTCCCACAGTCTCTTCCAGGGACCAAAAGCACAACAAAAACATTTTGCTTTTTCGGTTTACAAATAGCTGTTTTGCTTGTAAGTTGCACTTATTGGAATTCTGTGCAACCATAGGGAATGTTGCAAGGCAAACTTGCTAGGCTACCGCTTTGCAGAAAGCTACAGAACAGCAAAAAAATAAAGCTTCCAACTGGACAGAGTGAAAAGAACTATTTTCCACCATGTCTTCACTCTGCTCAGCAATCTGTGTAGTAAGATTGAGAGACAGAGAATTACATTGAACTGGATTCTCTGTCTAAGCAATTTAAAAATTCCTAGTGGCTTAATATAACTTGGAATAGATAAATTGTTAAGCTTTGATCCTGCAAACATGCACACCAATTTTCCAACTGAACTCATTGGGAACATTCATATGTATGAAGTTATGGACATGCATAATCGTTTGCAAGATTAGGGCTCTCATTTGTGTTTGTTTCTTGTGCTTCATGCTTAATGGTTATTTTAGAGATTCTGATCTATTACGTTTAACTTATTCTCTAGAATCGTTCATATAAATTAAGAATTTAAATTGCTTAAAAGATTTATTTTTAAATTGTTTTAATTAATAATGCTTTTTACCTGTATGGAGTAGGAGGTGTTATATTCATTATAAAGATTTTTTACGGGGACATCTGACCCATTCATAGTGCAGTCGCTGTAGGGATAACCCATCCGCTCAAGTTCATCCTGAAAGAAAACCAAACCCACCAAATATCTGTATGTTGTAGTCATAGTTCCTTTCTGTCACATTTCAGAGTAGCAGCTGTGTTAGTCTGTATTCGCAAAAAGAAAAGGAGTACTTGTGGCACCTTAGAGACTAACCCATTTATTTGAGCATAAGCTTTCGTGAGCTACAGCTCACTTCATCGGATGCAGTGAGCTGTAGCTCATGAAAGCTTATGCTCAAATAAATGGGTTAGTCTCTAAGGTGCCACAAGTACTCCTTTTCTTTCTGTCACATTTGTTTGGTGCGAGACCATTTCAGACACGCAGATCCTGCAGTTTCCCTGAAATGTACAGTCCTGGAGAGGCTATAACATCCACAGGTTGCAATATTCAAGGAACATCATCTTTGGGAAATGCATGGCGCTGAACTGGAATTCTTTGGTGCTCAGGAGGAGCATGGGGCTTCCTGGATTACACAGCGAGGACCTCCTCAGACCCCACTGCTCTGTGACCCCATCTGATTGTCTCTGGGGGAGGATTAATGGCAGATCCATGGGTTCCACCCTGTCCCAAACCCCAGGTTATACGTTCCAGTGACAACTGCATTATAGCCCATAGAAGGGAAGGGGAGGATTGAGTGAGAAGCTGGGATCTATGATGAGGGGGTTGTCTTAGCCACATTCAATGCATGGTAAAGGCTGACAGAGGCACAGCCAGCAAGACCAGTAGTAACCAAGCAAAACACCTAGTACCTTATTCACTGAACGTACAGAAAGAAACATGACACCTGTTGTCTGTAGAATTCTAGGAAGATTATGATGTTAATGACAATTATAAGTATGCTCTGAAGACTAACGACAAGGTCAGTCAGGGAGTGTAACATTCAGGTAACTGCACCTTAGTGAGAAGCAGGGGGCAAGGAAGAGGTGCCCTGCCCCGAAGACTCCATCCAGTTACTTTAGCTGCAGTGTTAAATGTAACTGGACTCGCTTAGCACTGCAGCTCCTGACACATGGAGTGAAGAGGCAACAATTACCTAGGCTGCGGCTTTTGGCTTCAATAAATCAGTTTACCAGATAAGTTGCATTCAATCTTTCATAAACAATGTTCCAAGCCGTAGCTCGAATATAACTTGGCTGTTTTGGACTGAGCCAGTTCAGTTAAGATTGAAAACAAACTTGGCTGCTGCCCCATCAGAGAGTCTTACTTTCTCCGACAATTTGTTCTGATGAAATGTCACACATACCACTAATATGCCAATAGAAGTTTCTGTCCCAGACATGGCATAGATGCCCTGGTCTTTAAGAAACGGGAAACTCTTCTGCTCATGCAGCATAAGCCTGGCCCCAGCAGTAGATGTGAGGTAGGGAATGTAGTCTTGTTGGCTGATGTCCAGAATTAACTTCAGTCCTGTGGGCACCAAACACAACATTCAAAAACCCACAACATGAAGTGCAGCATTTATATATAAACATGACTGTTTAGAGGAACTCTCTTACTATGCAGGGAAATCCCTCTCCCACTAAGAGAGGAGAACAGACCCTTCATCCTTAGATTGACCATTGTTACACTTGTTAATGCTTTGAAAAGGACTCTTTCCTTCCCACACATTGGCTGAGTGTAACACCTGATTCTGTCAGTGTTTTCCCAGGTATTCAGCTGAGATGCACTTTTCTTAAAGTCATCCCATTATTCTGTGTTATACCCTTTGCCATTCCATATATAATCCATGTCCTTCTTTGGGATTTAGCCCCTTTCTAATCCTGGCAGACAGTTATCGTTTTCCTATCCATTCCCTGTAGCTCCAAGAACTCATTCAAAAGAACATAACGGCCATACAGGGTCAGACAAAAAGGTCCATCTCGTCCAGTATTCTGTCTGCTGACAGTGGCCAATGCCAGGTGCTTCAGAGGGAATGAACAGAATAGACAATCGTCAAATGATCTATCCCCTGTCGTAGCCCTATATGATACCATAAATCGGCCTCTTCAAAACATGTAACATCTTGCTTTCTGCAGATGAAACATTTCCCAGCTGTCCTGTTTCCTTTGTTCCTTGGGGGTTTAGTACTTACCAAACTCTGCTCCTGGGTTGGAAGAAATCAGGGCTTCCTCATCCATGCCCCAGTTAAAGATGTAGCAGTTGCCATGGTCAGGATGATAGATCTGGGTGAAATTTCTGTAAGAATCATGCATAGTAAGGTGTGACCCTCTAAGGTGGTAAAAGAATGGGACTAATTGATCCTATGTTTTGATATCTTGTAGTTGTGCCTGGGATGTACAGGTAGCTTGTTTATTTGCTGCACACACAAATACAACAGTTTATTCTGGTAGACGATGCTCAGTTCCTAAGTGGTGTAGTTTCAACCAAATTGCTCTACTGAAAAATAGCAGCAGCAGCTCTTTGTGGGACTTCAGAGAGACTCGTTTGAAGTTTTTCTTTTATTAATTTCCGTGGCAAGATTTCATTTTTTCCTATTGAATTTGACAGTGTCGCGGGCTCGTTGTCCCATAGAAATCCTTCCTGCTTCTGAGACAAGCATGGTGCTGGTTGGCAAAGGGAGCAATACACTAGGAGCTAGATCAGAGCTTCAGGTCGGTGGAGGTGCAGTGCTAACAAGTGTCTTTAATGGTGTGAATTATTTCAGGGCTCCTCACTTACAGGACCCTAAAGCACTGGGAGGAGGCTTAAATTGTGCCATCGATATGTTGTACTTAGCCAAAAACCCAAACAGAATTTAGAATATGGTATTTAAGGACCTTGTAAATAAAGTATTTTCCAGTATCAGTGGAGGCAGACTGGGGGAAGGGGATGTTCCACATTTAAACACAGAACTAACACGCAAGCGTTCCTTCTGGGAATGGAACAAAGTGCACAGGAGACGCTGTGACTTGAGCCTCAGTTGTGCCTACGGTGCGTCCTAGAACGGAGAAGTGCAGAGCTTCCCTGCCCCACAGTTGCTCTGGAAAGCCTCATGCCTCACGCAGGCCCAGTACCTCTAGAAGCACAGCCATTGTGATACCCACAGCACGGGGCTAGCCAGGGCTCATCTCCTCGGGGAGGTCACTGGCACTGCTTGGCTCAGGGGAGCACCAGGCCTGACCTTGCGCCGAGAGAGGGAAAAAGGTTCCTTGTAGCACCTACCCCTCGGCCCTCTTGCTCACCTGTGCAGGGTATAGACACAGTCTTGCCCACAGAGCCAGCATCTCAGAGGTACGTGCCGTCCCGTGACAGAAAGGAGCCTGCCTGGGATTTTCTATTGAATGCTACAGTGTGACATAAGTGTGGCACACCCAAATAAGTGCCTGGCTTAGGGCTGTGATAACTGACTTGCCCTAGGGCTGTAATAATTGACTTGCCAAGTTTAGATAACTACCCAACTATTTGTTTGTTGATAATTCTTGTAATATCCTGTACAGAGCAGTACTGTGGGAAGGGCTCGTTACAGCCCAGGTTGGAATCATACACTCAGTTCTGCAGAACTGCAGATACAAAGGGTTTGTCAATCACAAGGCATGTTGAGGGAAGAAGTGTACACTGGGCCAAATGCTGTGCTCTAGGGTTAGTTATTCAGACAAACTCTCACAGGAGCCATTTGAGCTCTGAAGGTGCTCGTCCCCTCTGAAAATCAGGCCACTTATTTATGTACTCGACTTTAGGGTGTGAAGTTTAAAGATTGGCCTTAGTTCCTTTTCTGGGGTCATGAGGAGTCGGTGACAGAGCTGGGATTGGGACTCTTCTGATTCCCTGTCCTGTGCTCACATCACCAGACCCACCAGCAGCGGGTCAGAGAGAAGGGATGACTGGATGATTAACAGTTGCTGAGCTGAGCAGAGCACCTCTCCGAGGTCTCCTGGCACCAAGGGAAGTTCGTACATTCTCAAACACAGATGGGCAAATACATCTGTTATGAGCATTGGCTCACAGTCTCTCCTCTGTTAGCAGGTAGAGCCCCCACTCTTGTCAATATAGGTTCCACTCTGAGAGCATGTGGAGGGTACAACCCTTCATAATAACGAGCGAACCCATCAACTTGTGTTGGAAGACTGCAGAGCGGACATTGGGTGTCCAGGCGCCCTGCAGAGTAACGGCTCTCACTCCATGCATGGAACT
Organism: Lepidochelys kempii; assembly: GCF_965140285.1. Classification (NCBI taxonomy): domain Eukaryota; kingdom Metazoa; phylum Chordata; order Testudines; family Cheloniidae; genus Lepidochelys; species Lepidochelys kempii. Next base: position 1,990,686 of record NC_136389.1, on the reverse strand, counting down.
CCACTGATATCCAAATGGTAATCAGCAACCTTGGGAATATGCCCAGGGCAATTGGCTTTGTTGCTGACAGGAATAAAACATGCACAGACTCTCCACCTGGTACACAGACACACTGGCATTGTTCTGTGTTGGGACACTTGGTACAAATAAGACCGTGATAGAAGAGTAATTAAGTCTCTGTGCTTATGTTAGTTCCAAATCATCCACCAGTGACCGCAGGGTGTTAATCAGCAGGCGCATTTTCAATTACTCAGTCTGTACAAATGGAAGAAGGAAGATGAGAAAGATTAAGGGTCTAATCCTGCAGCTGTGAAGAGCACATAATTCCCACTGATTTGGAGGGGAGCTTGGAGTAGTGTTGATATTAACCAATCCATAATCACCCTGCAGCCCATGTACATGTCTGCTCTTTTGCTCCTTAGGGTCATTTCTATTGATTGACATGAATATTATACATAATGTAAATATTATAATTAATATTCACCAGCAAATTCCTTTGCAATGCTCCTATGCAGAATTAAATTGATCTCAGTTACCCAGACTTTACCAGCTAAGCCTTAAGTGTTGGCTTCTCAGTATGCCAATCTGTACATGTAATTAAAGTAAGAACACTATCAGATTTCACCAGTAGGGTTTTTCAAGTTGTGTGTTGGAGCCTGTGGACAAGAATGAGATACTATAAGCAGGGAAAGTGAACAAACTCAGATCAAATAAAGACCAACCTGCACCTGCTTCTAAAACTCAAACCAACCCCAGCCTGAGAATATTTTACTCTGCCCCTGCATGTCCACTGCAGCTGGGATCTTGACCTGCTGCTCACAAACCGGGAAGAATTAGTGGGGAAAGCAAAAGTGGATGGAAATCTGGGAGGCAGTGACCATGAGTTGGTTGAGTTCAGGATCCTGACGCAGGGAAGAAAGGTAAGCAGCAGGATATGGACCCTGGACTTCAGGAAAGCAGACTTCGACTCCCTCAGGGAACGGATGGGTAGGATGCCCTGGGGGACTAACATGAAGGGGAAAGGAGTCCAGGAGAGCTGGCTGTATTTCAAGGAATCCCTGTTGAGGTTACAGGGACAAACCATCCCGATGTGTCGAAAGAATAGTAAATATGGCAGGCGACCAGCTTGGCTTAACAGTGAAATCCTTGCTGATCTTAAACACAAAAAAGAAGCTTACAAGAAGTGGAAGGTTGGACATATGACCAGGGAAGAGTATAAAAATATTGCTCGGGCATGTAGGAATGAAATCAGGAGGGCCAAATCGCACCTGGAGCTGCAGCTAGCGAGAGATGTCAAGAGTAACAAGAAGGGTTTCTTCAGGTATGTTGGCAACAAGAAGAAAGCCAAGGAAAGTGTGGGCCCCTTAATAAATGAGGGAGGCAACCTAGTGACAGAGGATGTGGAAAAAGCTAATGTACTCAATGCTTTTTTTGCCTCTGTCTTCACTAACAAGGTCAGCTCCCAGACTGCTGTGCTGGGCATCACAACATGGGGAATAGGTGGCCAGCCCTCTGTGGAGATAGAGGTGGTTAGAGACTATTTAGAAAAGCTGGACGTGCACAAGTCCTTGGGGCTGGACGAGTTGCATCCGAGAGTGCTAAAGGAATTGGCGGCTGTGATTGCAGAGCCATTGGCCATTATCTTTGAAAACTCGTGACGAATGGGGGAAGGCCCGGATGACTGGAAAAAGGCTAATGTAGTGCCAATCTTTAAAAAAGGGAAGAAGGAGGATCCTCGGAACTACAGGCCAGTCAGCCTCACCTCAGTCCCCGGAAAAATCATGGAGCAGGTCCTCAAAGAATCAATCCTGAAGCACTTACATGAGAGGAAAGTGATCAGGAACAGCCAGCATGGATTCACCAAGGGAAGGTCATGCCTGACTAATCTAATCGCCTTCTATGATGAGATTACTGGTTCTGTGGATGAAGGGAAAGCAGTGGATGTATTGTTTCTTGACTTTAGCAAAGCTTTTGACACGGTCTCCCACAGTATTCTTGTCAGCAAGTTAAAGAAGTATGGGCTGGATGAATGCACTATAAGGTGGGTAGAAAGTTGGCTAGATTGTCTGGCTCAACGGGTAGTGATCAATGGCTCCATGTCTAGTTGGCAGCCGGTGTCAAGTGGAGTGCCCCAGGGGTCGGTCCTGGGGCTGGTTTTGTTCAATATCTTCATAAATGATCTGGAGGATGGTGTGGATTGTACTCTCAGCAAATTTGCGGATGATACTAAACTGGGAGGAGTGGTAGATACGCTGGAGGGCAGGGATAGGATACAGAGGGACCTAGACAAATTGGAGGATTGGGCCAAAAGAAATCTGATGAGGTTCAATAAGGATAAGTGCAGGGTCCTGCACTTAGGACGGAAGAACCCAATGCACAGCTACAGACTAGGGACCGAATGGCTCGGCAGCAGTTCTGCGGAAAAGGACCTAGGGGTGACAGTGGACGAGAAGCAGGATATGAGTCAGCAGTGTGCCCTTGTTGCCAAGAAGGCCAATGGCATTTTGGGATGTATAAGTAGGGGCATAACGAGCAGATCGAGGGACGTGATCATTCCTCTCTATTCGACATTGGTGAGGCCTCATCTGGAGTACTGTGTCCAGTTTTGGGCCCCACACTACAAGAAGGATGTGGATAAATTGGAGAGAGTCCAGCGAAGGGCAACAAAAATGATTAGGGGTCTGGAACACATGACTTATGAGGAGAGGCTGAGGGAACTGGGATTGTTTAGTCTGCAGAAGAGAAGAATGAGGGGGGATTTGATAGCTACTTTCAACTACCTCAGAGGTGGTTCCAGAGAGGATGGTTCTAGACTATTCTCAGTGGTAGAAGATGACAGGACAAGGAGTAATGGTCTCAAGTTGCAGTGGGGGAGGTTTAGGTTGGATATTAGGAAAAACTTTTTCACTAGGAGGGTGGTGAAACACTGGAATGCGTTACCTAGGGAGGTGGTAGAATCTCCTTCCTTAGAAGTTTTTAAGGTCAGGCTTGACAAAGCCCTGGCTGGGATGATTTAATTGGGGATTGGTCCTGCTTTGAGCAGGGGGTTGGACTAGATGACCTCCTGAGGTCCCTTCCAACCCTGATATTCTATGATTCTATGATCAAAACCAGAAATCCTGTGGGATATGTGGCTCTCGTATTAACTAGGGAGCATTGGAAATCTCTTGATTCACTGAGGTAAGCTTAAGAAAAGCAGCGACCCCCGGAGCTGCTGAAGCCTATTGCAGTAGCTTTGTCCATCACTAATTACAGGTCAGGCGCATGGTCTTCGAGGTTGAAGTTTTTGAATTGAGGTTTTCTTTTTAAAATTAAAAAATATTCTGCCATAAACCTGACTATGTGGGTTGTTTCCCCTGCTGCACTCCGCTCTCCCTGTGAAATAGACTCAAGTGTAGGCTCTGTACTGGCTGGAACCGCAGAGACAGAGCTGCAGCATGAACGGAGGTGTCTTTTCCCTTTTTTTAAATAACTGACTATTTAAGAAGTTACCTTAAATTTTGGTTGGAGGCTTTAACAGAAGCGAGCATCCAGTAACACTCCAAATGGGGAAGCTGTGATGGGAATACCCAGTTCAAGTTTAGGCCATTTAATAATTTGATTTGAGATTCTGTTATAAGATCCCTGCTCCATTCAGGCTAATGAGCACCCAGCAACACTGGATGGATAAAAGCCAAATTGCAATTCATTGCTGTAAGGAGTGAGACTTGTGTGCTGTTTCTATTACAAATTAATACAGACTTCTAGATAAACATTTTTCTTTGCCTTTTAAGGACTTGATTCTGTACAATGAAAATATTTAGAAAGACAATAAAAGGAGCAGGAATCACACATCAGTGTGAGGCCCTGGCTCGTACATGATTTAATAATTCATAGTAGTAGTAATTATTCATATTTCCAAAGCGTCTAGGAGCCTCTGTCATGGACCAGGACCCCATTGTGCTCAGCATTCTACAGACACAGAAGAAAGTGGTCCCTGCTCCGAAGAGCTTCATACTCATTTTGCCCAGTATAGTTTCAAGTGACACAGAGTAAGTAGAAGTTCAGTGGGTTCCACATACCTGTAGCTGCAGGGCTCTGCCCCATACAGACATGCTAGGATCATGTCCTCTGGCTGGTAGCCCATCCTGATCCTCTCTTGCAGCGGGACTTTCGAGAGGATGCTAGTAGACTGTAGAACGTACCATTCTGTCACTGCTTGGGCTGCGCTGGTGAAGTTCCTGTAGATGCACTGGGGGGTGTCCTTGTGGTGGCACTGAAGACACATGGAGTTAGATATTAATGTGTAACTAACAAACAACCAGCAGGCGGCTGGCCTTGTGTTCAGAGGGATGGGATAACCTATGGGCTGGAGTAGTGGCTGTGGCCCTCTGTAGCATTCACAGGGTATTGGGGTCACAGCATACAGGAATGTAAATCCTGTGGCCACCTCCCAGCCCACTCCATCACCACTACCCATATGGGTATTTGCATGGCTGGCATGGATGCCCTTTCTGCAGAGCAAGGACATCTAAGTGCAGCTCTGCCCATGGTCCCCAGGGCAGGGCTTCAGTGGACTGGTGCATCTAACACGGGCCTTCATACCACAGGTGAATTTCACCTTGGAACCCATCTGCTGTCGGTTGCACCTAGCTCAGTTACCAGACGACCCTGCTACTGTGCACTAGAAGATCCCTAGTGTGCTACTCCCATGGAGTGGATAGCAATGTACTAAGGAGCTTTCCGGGTGTGGGAGCAGAGTCCATGCAGACCGTCAGTGTGCAATACATTAGCATGAGAGAGATTTACACACCAGCTTGCTGGGCACTAACTTTTCATCCACACAAGCCCTGAGTGTTTGATCCTGGTGGGGGCCCTCAGAATCCCTAATGAATGACTGCAGCCAGAGTCTCGGGTGTGTCACCTGGGGGCAGGATCAGGCCCAAAAGATTAGAAGTGAAACAAACTGGTTCTAGGCTGGTGTGATTAGAAAAATCTCAAACCCAGCAGCCCCCCAGTACGCCAGTGTTACCAGCGAGTCCTATGGAACAACCTTCCAGAGATGCACCAGCCTGATGGAGCAGCCCCCAGCCATACACCCAGTGTGTCACTCTGCGGGAAATCATTTGATATGGGATCCTTGCTCAGTTCCAACCAGCTCTAAACTGAGAGAAAATGACTGGAAATGATGCACAGAACTGTGCCAGGGCCCCTTTATGAGCCAGCATGGACCACATGATGCAGCTTTTCAAGAGAGAAACCTGGTGGAGAAACAAAATCCAGAGGCCCCATTTGTGCTTTACGTTCTAGCAGAGGCTATGTCTCATAGACTCATAGGTATTAAGGTCAGAAGGGACCATTATGATCATCTAGTCTGACCTTCACAATGCAGGCCACAGAATCTCACCCACCCACTCCTGCAGTAAACCTCTCACCTATGTCTGACCTATTGAAGTCCTCAAATCATGGTTTAAAGACTTCAAGGTGCAGAGAATCCTCCAGCAAGTGACCCATGCCCCATGCTACAGAGGAAGGTGAAAAACCCCCCAGGGCCTCTTCCAATCTGCCCTGGAGGAAAATTCCTTCCAGACCCCAAATATGGCGATCAGCTGAACCCTGAGCATGTGGGCAAGATTCACCAGCCAGATACCCAGGAAAGAATTCTCTGTAGTAACTCAGATCCCACCCCATCTAACATCCCATCACAGGCCACTGGGCCTATTTACCATGAATAGTTAAAGATCAGTTAATTGCCAAAATCATGTTATCCCATCATACCATCTCCTCCATAAACTTATTGAGTTTAATCTTGAAGCCAGATAGGTCTTTTGCCCCCAATGCTTCCCTTGGAAGGCTATTCCAGAACTTCACTCCTCTTATGGTTAGAAACCTTCGTCCAATTTCAAGTCTAAATTTCCCAATGGCCAGTTTATATCCATTTGTTCTTGTGTCCACATTGGTACTGAGCTTAAATAATTCCTCTCCCTCTCCGGTATTTATCCCTCTGATATATTTATAGAGAGCAATCATATCTCCCCTCAACCTTCTTTTGGTTAGGCTAAACAAGCCAAGCTCCTTGAGTCTCCTTTCATAAGACAGGTTTTCCATTCCTCAGATCATCCTAGTACCTCTTCTCTGTACCTGTTCAAGTTTGAATTCATCCTTAAACATGGGAGACCAGAACTGCACACAGTATTCCAGGTGAAGTCTCACCAGTGCCTTGTATAACGGTACTAACACCTCCTTATCTCTACTGGAAATACATCGCCTGATGCATCCCAAGACCGCATTAGCTTTTTTCACGGCCATAGTCATCCTGTGTCAATGGATACAGCCCTATCTGCCTTACTCCCACGGCTTAACTCTCCTCCCCAAATGTTTGTGTAACTCCCATTTGTGTCCTCGAGCGAAGTGCAGAGCACATCTGCATGGAGCCACAAACCTACACTTACCAGCTTCACTGCCACTTTGTGTTTCTGTGCTTCTGATGTCACGTTGGACAGGGTGGGAGAGGAACTGTTGGGTCGGGTTCCTGAGCCGCTTTGGTCGGTCTCAAAGAGATCGATAATGACGGGATGGTCTGGGTCACTCTCATCAATCAGAACCAAGGGGATTTGGTTCCAGAGCTTCAGGTCTAACCTCTGAGAAACAGTCTCACTGGAGTTTAGTGGGGGAGCTGAGATTGCGTCCCCATGCTTGGACTGCAGGATCCTTTCCAGGGCTGCCTCGGTGAGCGCATCCAACTCTTTCAATAGATGCCTCACCTTGGAGTATCTGAAGGACAAAGAGCAGTTAGCAGGTGCTGGGAAGGTGGCAGTGGCTTGCAGTAGATTGAATGTCTATAGGGAACATGGGCCTTAGGTAGCTTCATAAAGAGTTACTGAAAAATGAATGCAGTCCATGTACAAAGTGTGATCTAGGCTAGAATGTGTATCCTGGCGGCCAGACCCTGGAGCAAGAACCAGATATAAAATTAGCGAGGCGATAAACCATCAGTGTTTTACTGATGACTTGTGTTTACAGAAATAATGTCATTATCTTTCAAATAACTCATGTTCCTGGGTCAGCAGAGGGCTAACATACCCAGGAGCCACTCTAGAAGGAGAAGACACAAAAATCAACCTACTTGTGGATCTGCTCTAAGTTTTGGGATGTACTTTACACTACTGACTGGGATGTACTTTACACTTTGGGCCACACCTCTGCTCTGTCATATTGATGTAAATTTAAAGTACCTCCAGTGAAGTTGTTGGACTGCCTGATTTCATAGGAGTTACTCTGAATTTACATTGAAGTAACTGAGAGCAGATATTAGCCTTTTGTGGCACCCAGATAATGGGGTTGGGTTGCGGAAAGTGTTTTCATTCATTCTTTTGTTTTCATTTGTTTACAGCAGTGGTTCCCAGACTTGTTCCGCCGCTTGTGCAAGGAAAGCCCCTGGAGGGCTGGGCCGGTTTGTTTACCTGCCGTGTCCGCAGGTTCGGCCGATCGCGGCTCCCAGTGGCCACGGTTCACTGCTCCAGGCCAATGGGATCTGCTGGAAGCGGCAGCTAGTACGTCCCTCAGCCCGCGCCGCTTCCCGCAGCCCCCATTGGCCTGGAGCAGCAAACCGCGGCCACTGGGAGCCACGATCGGCCGACCCTGCGGATGCGGCAGGTAAACATACCGGCCGGCCCGCCAGGGGCTTTCCCTGCACAAGCGGCGGAACAAGTTTGGGAACCACTGGTTTAAAGGGCTTGCTGAATGACAATGGCCACTTTCAGAAAGCCCATATCTTTGCAATTTGAGATGGAAAAGATTTATAGTGCTATGCTCTGGAAATGTCACTGAGAAAGTCAGCTTCACAGCTGATGCTGTATCACTTGGTGCAGATAGGCAACTCACTTGTAGGGGCTGGCATTACAGACTGTGACTGCTGGGAACTTCATGGTCTTAAACCCTATAGAGAGAGATGAACTGACACTGTAGGAGAGGTATGTGCCAATGAGGATCCCCCATTGCCAGAAGACGAGAGATGCGAAGAGCAGAGTCAGGAAAAACCAGATGACTTTTTTCTTTGGCCCCTCTCGGATGATGCGCTTGGGTCCATGCGTGTTGGTGTTATCGCAGTACCAGACCAGCAGCTCTTTGTATGTGTATCCTGGCCCCTTCTGGAGACGGTGCAGCACTCTAATGAAATACCTTTTAAAGTTCATTGTAATGCCTGTGAACATGGGGGGGAAAACAGGTTAGTCTTAGGCAGCGGGATTTAAATTACTTGCCATATTCTGCTTCTAGGAGTCCTTCAGATGGGAGGCTAACCAGCAGGTGCCTTCAGCCTGTCTCTGGTAGCTCTACAGGTGGATTTCACAGATCACAGGGTAGCGATCTCACCTATGCCCTAATGGTTGTGGTCTGTGTTGCCACGAGGGAAATGTGAATGAGATTCTCAGCGTCTCACTACCCGTGTTGAAAGAGTTCTGGAGACCTCTCAACCTCCCCCTGTACCACCACCCCAGAGCTGGGCTTCCTACGGCAATACTGGAAATCCTTCCCACCTAGACGTGGGGAACAGAAAACATGCAGTTATTGGAAGGCAAGTCATACTTGCAAACCCATTCTGAGCCTATTACAGCCTAAACTGTGTAAGATCCTTGGAGAAGGGACCCCTATTTTGTCTCAAAGAACCATCATTCATGGCACTGTATGAACATTAATGTATGCTACTACTGTAGACCAGTCTTAGTCTTAAATCTTTATCTGCTCTAGGTCTGTTTAAACTGCATGACTCTGAACTGGTTTAGAACAGCAATTAGGCTAACTCAGCTCAACTCTCAGTGTAGAAGGGACCTAAAGGGATTTGACTTAAAATGACTGGGGAAGAAGTATTACCAACTCCTTGGGCATCAGATGTATCCACCTCCCGAAAGGGGAGTAGGAAAGAGGGATTTGGGCACAAGTGTCCATTTTCAAGACTAAAAATGTCAAAGGGCTGAGGGTGCCTGCCAGAGAAAGGACAATAGATTGTTTTTTTTTCTCCAGATTCCTTTGTTTTGAGATAATATCAGTACATTTTGTGCTGCTGATGTGAGGGATGCTGCATATTTTGCATTGGTATTGTGAGTACATGGTACATTTTATGCTGCTATTGTGAGTTGAGAATGCGTGTTACTAAATCTTTATATCCCGGAGCAGAATTTCACAACAAAAGAGAGATCTAGCTAAGTTGAAAATCGTTCAGAGGTTTAAAATGTAGAATGTCAGGATTGAGGACCCATGTTAAATATGGTATTAAGCACAGAGGGAGCAGTAATACTGAAAGTGTAGAACTAGAAACGTTTCAATAATCAGCAATATTCAGAAGAAAGAACAAATTCTGCTTTTATGCAATGTTACTCTCACTAACTTTAATCCCATGTAGATAAAATATAAAAGGAAAGTTGCTGTACAGGTTGCTGGGGTATAGGCCATGCACACTCGAAGGATCTCTTTACTCCTCTAGAATTGGAAGACAATGTAGGCTGATTTCATTTGGTTAGATGGTCTTTTTCTCTTGGGCCTGTTTGGTGAGATGACTGCATCAGTTTGAAACCTTACCTATCCGAGCAGAGGAACTGGATAGTAACTGAGTACTCACACAGGCTCAGCTGTTTATGGGGAGTGGGTGAGGACACCTTCCACATCTGGCCAAGACTGCGAGTGCAATGAGTTTGATAAAGATTGAAAACGATTCACTGACTTTGTGGTGTCTCACAACTTCATGCTGAGCTGGAGTCAAACTCCATCTGTCTCCAGTTACTCACAGCCCTATGATCCTGTGCCATGCCCCAACAGAGCCTCATCACCCAAGATCAAATGTCATGAGACCCAGATTACCTCTTCCCTAAGCAAAACCCATGGTAAGGAGCTCTGGAGGGGAGGAACTCCCCCGCCCCCTAGCACTATCCCATTCCAGAGATTTCCTAGGATTGTTGTGTCAGGGACAGGGCTTAGACTCCTTCCTCCTGGGAACAGGAAGCAGTTTTGTCCCCAAACCCAGCAGATTTCATGGAACCTGCAAAGGGGACCTGGGGCCCCCAGCCCTCCGCCTCCCTGACAGCATTGCTCCAATGAAGTCACAATACCAAGGAAGGACTCTCCAAGCCCCCTGCTCGCAAGAGTTTCTTCAGCATGAAGGGGGCCTTTAGGTTCGATTAACTTTCCACTGGCTTTTGTGCAGGTCTGTGGTGGGGATGAGGGCAGGCAATATGCACTTTTCCTGCCCATCTCTTCTACTTTCCAGTCATGGATGCCTGACCCTGCAGAAGCTCTCTGCAGGGGCTGGGGTACTGCAGAAGCAATGGCTCTTCGCTGCATCCCAACTCACCACCGTGCAAGACAGGAGTGGTCCAAGCAGTAGATACCCTCTGAGTAGGCAATTCCAGAGGAATAAGCAAACCTGCGGCATAAAGAAAGGCTGGAGGTTTATTACATGTGGTCTTTTCACCTCAGCTGTCCTGTCACCAGTTAGACATCTGCTTGCTAAATCCCAGATCAGGAAACCTCAAGGACAACCCTTGTTTCATAAACTGGCATAACCAAAATACACTGGAAGCCAGAGAGATTGGCAAAAGCAAACTAGTAAATATTTCTCCCTCTTTTAAAAAAAAACATTAAAAGATTTAGATTAGATTAAAATTAAAACACACCCAAACTCCACTGGGCAACATCCAGCTTTGATCATAGAATAGGGTTGGAAGAGACCTCAGGAGGTCATCTAGTCCAACTCCCTGCTCAAAACAGGACCAATCCCCAACTAAATCATCGCAGACAGGGCTTTGTCAAGCTGGGCCTTAAAAACCTCTAAGGATCACCGGGGGACGGGGACGCGGGGCAGATAGCTCAGTGCTTTGAGCATTGGCCTGCTAAACCCAGGGTTGTGAGTTCAATCCTTGAGGGGGTCATTTAGGGATCTGGGGCAAAAATTGGGGATTGGTCCTGCTTTGAGCATGGGGTTGGAGTAGATGACCTCCTGAGGTCCCTTCCAACCCTGGTATTCTATGATGATTCAACCACCTCCCTAGGTAACGCTTTCCAGTGCTTCACCTCTCTGCTAGTGAAATAGTGTTTCCTAATATCCATCCTAGACTTCCCCTACTGCAACTTGAGACCATTGCTTCTTGTTCTGTCATCTGCCACCACTGAGATCAGCCGAGCTTCATCCTCTTTGGAACCCCCCTTCTGGTAATTAAAGGGGTGCTATCAAATCGCCCCTCACTCTTCTCTTATGCAGACTAAATAAGCCCAGTTCCCTCAGCCTCTCCTCATAAGTCATGTGCCCCAGCCCCCTAATCATTTTCATTGCCCTCCGCTGGACTCTCTCCAATTTGTCCACATCCCTTCTGTAGTGGGGGAACCAAAACTGGATGCAATACTCCAGGTGTGGCCTCACTAGTGCTGAATAGAGGGGAATAATCACTTCCCTCGATCTGCTGGCAATGCTCCTACTAATACAGCCCAATACGCCATTGGCCTTCTTGGCAACAAGGGCACACTGCTGACTCATATCCAGCTTCTCGTCCACTGTAATCCCTAGGTCTTTTTCTGCAGGACTGCCGCTTAGCCATTCGGTCCCTAGTCTGTAGTGGTGCATGGGATTCTTGTGTCCTAAGTGCAGGACTCTGCACTTGTCCTTGTTGAACCTCATCAGATTTCTTTTGGCCCTATCCTCCGATTTGTCTAGGTCACTCTGGACTCTATCTGTACCCTCCAGCATACCTACCTCTCCCCTCAGCTTAATGTCATCCGCGAACTTGCTGAGGGTGCAAGGGTCCATCCCATCATCCAGATCATTAATGAAGATGTTGAACAAAACCAGTCCCAGGACAGATCCCTGGGGCACTCCACTCGATACCGGCTGGCAACTATAGACATCAAGCCATTGATCACTACCCACTGAGCCCGATGATCTAGCCAGCTTTCTGTCCACCTTATAGTACATTCATCCAATCCATACTTGATAGACCAGACTACCTGGATTCCCTGGGATCTGGGTTCGCTCTGCTGCTTATTCACTCTTCCCACTGACCAAATAAGAATTTGAAATTGAGAGGTACAAAGTCTGGTCTTGTTTCAGTTCTAAAAATCTCCCACCGAAGGGGATCCTGAGTTCACGCAGACATGTGTATCAATGGCTCATATACTTGAAAGGCTTGAAGGAAGAGTTGGCTTATTTTAATAAAAAAAAGGAGTACTTGTGGCACCTTAGAGACTCACGAAAGCTCATGCTCAAATAAATTGGTTAGTCTCTAAGGTGCCACAAGTCCTCCTTTTCTTTTTGCGAATATAGACTAACACGGCTGTTACTCTGAAACCTGTCTTTATTTTAATAGTACATCTCCCAAGTCTGAATTTTAACGCTCTTAAAACAAAATTCACAACCAATCAGAATCTCTTCAGTGTAGCCCCTCCTCCCCCCCCCCCAGCATTCAGAATGATGCCCCGGGCTCCTAAGTCAGGGGATTGCTTTTAAAAATCTCATTCTTGTCAAGCCAGCCTCTTGCTTTGAGCTGTGATCTATGGCTTTAGGGGGAAGATGCCGACTCCAATTGTGTTTGATAATTTGAGATTCAAACACTACCCTGAAATGAGCATACACATAATCATCCTCCCTGCCGGCTTCTTGATGGGAGATTCCCCTTATCCTCCGTCCACCCCCACATTCACTGTCCTTTCTCCCTCCTGATCTCTGTCCAACTCACATTCTCCTCTGTGCTCCACCAGAGTCTCCTACCTGCCCCCCTTCACTTCCCACCCTTCAAATTCTTCTTTGCCCCCTATTCCTTGCTGCACCTTATTGCATCGTACCCCCATGGGTTCCTCTGCCTCCTTCAGTCTTCCCTGGTGCCCCATTCCTCTCTCCTACAGCTGCCCTCCTTACTCTTCTAGATTGTGCTGGCCCCCTTCATTTGCCCTTTACAGCACCCTCCCTGCCCCCCCCGGTGACCTGCTTCCCCCACTGTCCCTCCTTGTCCCACTGCTGTTCACCAGCTCCTTACAGCATCCCTCTCGCTGCCTCCTGACAGCACAAAGGAGGGGCCGTTTTCATTAAGCCCAATCTAGCATTAGTCCAATTGGAAACAACGGGAGGTCATGTCCATCTTTGCCAAGGGCAGCCTCATTGCTGCCTGCACAGGCTATTTTAATTGAGGACAGTTTTGTGGCTTCACCTAATTAAGAACAATGGAGTTGGCAATCATTTTGAAAAAGGGCAAAGCTTTGCAAGTTTGCTCCTAATTATCCTGAGAAGCTTTAAAAAAGAAAAACCCACATGGCAACTCCACTACTTTCTCGTGTGCGTGCACAGATGGGAAATGCATTCTGCTGGCCACCAATGCTATTTGGAATAGCTCACTGAGATAGCCGTTACTGTAGGAGGTGTCATGGATTCCTTTCAATGCATTCTCCCTGTTCCAAGTAACTTGTACATTCCTGGCCACATATTTTCACTCCCTTTGCTGCCTTGATTAAAATGTACCACGACCCTTCACCTAACCCTCCTCCCCCATAGCCCCTCAAACCAGCGGTGAGGCTATCATAAAGTTATTGCAGCCTGAGCTGAACATTTTAGCAAGTCCTTTTTGTGCGAGGGAACTTTCCTCTTTAAGGTCTTCGTGGAAGAAGCTGGTTGGAGTCCTGTCACCTCAACTACAGCAGAGCTATGCAACCAGAGAGAACAAGAGGAGTTAGTGTGGAGGAGTCTCTGTGCAGATGGCTCTGGCCTCCAATGTATCCCCAGAGAGCAGCTCTGTGGGGCTATGGGGCTAAACCTTCTGCTTTGGTGTTGGGTCCATGTGGGGACAAATATCTTCCCATCCCCAACACATACTTCTCAAGTGAAAAACTTGGGAGGACACACAATAGATTTTCTTCTCCCCAAACGCCTCCTGTGGGTATTTCCTGGGAGGGTGCAATCAGACACACTAAACTAAGACCCATGATTCAGACAGTTCCATCTAGAAAGGAATAATGCTCTGAACTCTGAAAATAAATGGTAAAGAGGTCTCTAAGAACAGATCAAATTACAACTCAACCCCTTGTTAGCTCACTTAGACTAGAACGTGAGCTACCCCATTCATGCTGGACACACAATGATCGCCCATCACATGGATAATGTGTTCACAGCTCTGCAGGATATGGGAATAATAAAAGTTTCAAATTAGGGAAGCAAATTACAGTTTATATAAACCAGAAAGCTCTGAGCAACAAGTGGGAACGGTTTCAGGGTTTCACAGAATCATTTACCCAATCAGGTGGCTAAAAGTTTGGTCTAAATGCCCATGGCTTGACCAAACTATATTCAAATGTTCATTCTCCCTCACATCTTTGGTTTGGAGATTTTGTTGTTCACTTTGTGTTTGAACTTGTTCTCACCTTGTTCTTTCCATTAACAACATGAGATTGGTGAGCTGATGGGTAGTGATGGAGAAGCACTCACTAAAATAGTCTGTGAAAGCTAATGTTCCCCTCAGAAAGTACAATCTAGAGCTTTGTTCCAGCTGAAGAAAGAGGGTCTGTAGAGAGGTATTTACTACGACAGATTTAAGACCAGAGGCAGCCTTAATGATCACGTTAAACTGCAGTGTGCCACACTGTTTCCCAGCCACCGTCACAGTTGCAGTGGTTGGAGGGGATAGTTTACAGTTTCTGAAAACAATTCCATTTCCCTTGTACAACTCACTCTGGCTGTAGCATGTACTTTTCTGACTGAAACTGTGAGTGTAACTATGACTGAATTGTAACTGGGCAGTGCTTTCTGGCTCCTACATAGTTTTAAATCAATAGACCGTAGTTGCCAACACTTGCTTCCCAGGAGCTGGTAGAATGCTCTGACTGTGTGGGACCTATCCCTGACAGAGATACTAGCCGTAATCTGGAAGAGAAGCTGTGTGACCTTTCAAAGATTTCCACCAATTCAGGAGTGGGAACTTTCTGCAGCCTCCTTCACCATCACAGCATTTCCTGAATTAGCTCCTCACATACAGCAGAGGAAGGACTAACACTCTCATCTGCACTGTGCTGCAGTGTGGACTCCGGGGGCAAGAACCGCAGAATGCACCATGCTGGACTATGTTAATGTGAACTGGGTACCTTTTAGTTTGTGCCAGCAGCGTCCATATGGGGCAATGAGGCTGCAAAACTTTGGTGCGCTCTGCAGTTCCCACCCCCATAGTCTGCATCGTGGCATAGTGTAGACATAACCCAGATCTGCCTTGCTACTGGCAATAGAGTGTGAAGTGAGTTTATCTGCAGGCTGAAGGGACCAGTTAAGAGAGGGAAATATATACGACCACACAGAAAACGACAAGGATAGTGCCTCCCCCCACTGCCCACACCAACAGTTGCCGCTCTCCAGGCACCCAGCTCTGCAGGCAGCACAGAAGTAAGAGAGGCAATACTGCAACCCCCTAAAATAACCTTGTGACGCCCCCCCTGCAGCTCCCTTTTGGCTCAGGACCCCCAGTTTGAGAAACACTGGTCTCCCCTGTGAAATCTGTATAGTGTAAAAGCACCAGATTTCACAGGAGACCAGATTTCACGCTCCATGAAATGCTTTTCATGGCCGTGAATTTGGATGGCCCTACTAATAAGTCATTAAGCCCTCATGGTTATGAGGGATGTGCTGCTTTTGCAGTTGTCATGCAGCTGATGCAAATTGGGTACCAGATTTTGTGGAGCTTTCTTTGGAAAGGGTGTGGTCAAGTGATGCCAAGACATTCAGATATATTCCAACGCATCTCAAAGAAGAGGATTTCTTTGAGCCTCTGAAAGATAACACTTCAAAATTCTCTCTCCCTCAGTTTCCTACTCTCTTTGCCACAGGGTTTTCCAGTGATTATTAAAACCAGATGATGAGCATTACTATCATCACCAGCAATCCAGAACTGCTCTTCTCCATACCAAGTAACAGGCTGACAGTTGAACAATCCCCTCCGGATGACTGGCTTCTATAGATAACTTTGAATTTCAGTTCCTTATATTTCCCTTCCATTACATCATCTTTCATAAACGATTTGTAAATGTTAAGGAGATGTTCTCCTACATGTGACTGTGTTGACAGTGGAGTTATGGCATCAGGGCACAGTGTCAAACATACTGTAGGGGAAAAAAAACAGGAAGTTGTCATGAATACTCCCACTGGATAAACTGCTTAGTTTTTCCCTTCTAATCAAGCTGGTGACCACTGAATGGTTCCTCAAACTGCCACGACATGAGCATCACACTTCCACTCTCTGAATTCAGTGCTGAGAAGGTGCCAGAACAGCAGTTCTGGGAAGACCTCCAGACAAAGATCTGGGATGGGATGGGTGGCAGCAGTGGAAAGTTCTTCCAAATTACCATGTCAATCTACCATGAGCCTTTACAAGAAACAGAACCTCTGGTGGCAAGAGGGGTGTTCCCTCTCCAAGTCCAGCGAGTCCTTGGTCTGTCAGACACACACATACTTTCTTTCTATTCTGAAAGTTAGGTCAACATCTGTTGACTGGGAACTGTCAGAGACCCCACCTCCTTCCACTAAGGCACTCGCGATTTTTGGTTGCTACTGAACAGGACTCGATCAAGAACCAGTGACCTGAGTGACCAGCTGGTTCCTTTTTGCCAATTACCCTAGTCAGCCAGGATCACAGCACAGACTTCTGTGCTACAGGTGCTTTTCAAAAATGTTCTGAGTAATCTGAAATTGCAGATAGACTCAAGAAAATCACTATTCATTAATTAGCCTTTCACTTTACTGCCCAGACAGCCAACACTCATAATTCATAAAGCATGCATAAATTCTGATATTACAATACTGTAAAATGTATATCTCTTCTACCCAGGATTGAAGGGTTTCCTCTTGTTTCTCTTCAAGCAAATGCTCCCCAGAAGTTTCCATAACAAACATTGTATTCTCTTTAGAATAAACCACAACGTTTCTATAGTCTTCTGAATATTTAAACCTTTTCATTTACACAATTACAATCAGTTATAATGCAGCATATGTACACCATTGTATCCTTATCTTTTTATCTATATAAAATTAAAAACCTTGAAGTGTTTACTTATATTTCTTTTCATGTACTGTGTATATATACCTGCTACTGTATTTTTTACTCCATGCATCTGAGGAAGTGGGTTTTAGCCCAAGAAAGCTTATGCCCAAAGAAAGTTGTTAGTCTCTAAGGTGCCACAAGGACTCCTCATTGTTTTTGCTGATACAGACTAACATGACTACCACTATGAAACTTATATTTCTTTGTTCATAATTTTGTAGCAGTCATTACACCCACATGCACTATCTTGAATGTATTTACATTTATCCATCTAACAAATGGCCCTTTTAAAAGTTACTTTGTAGCTCATATTTCCAGTACTTTCAGCACCCTTTTGTATTCTCTTGCAACTAGTTGTTTTCACAGAATTAGCCATCATAAACTAGATTCAGATTACTTATTTTATGTTTTCTTGTAATTTAAAACAGTGTCAAGTAGTTCAAACACAACATCTAATTGTTTATTTACTTATCCTAATGTTTCAATTATTTTCTAAACACTCAATTAAAACTTTCTTTGGGATTCATTCCCATTATACTACACTGGTTACAACCCCACAAGAAGTGGAAAAATAACTACTAGTATAAACAAAACCAGCTAATCTGACCAGCTTTGTGTTATTGCTTAACTTAAGGATGCTATCTTGCAACTCCTACTCACACGAGACATCCCACTGATGTCAAATGATGTGCTTGCCTGAGAGGGAATTATTCATGTGAGTAAACTTTTGCAGCGTTGGATCATCCGTGAAGAGAAAAAACAAACAGCATAAAAGGTGAAAATGAAATGAGAATTCTTTATTCATAATTTGAGACATTATTAATAGAGGATTTTTAATTATGACTAATCTTGACCATGGCCCTTTAAAGATTTTAACACAATTGATATTTCTAAATCCATCTGTGGAAACGTGTCCTAGTTCTGGACCTGGGAAGTGCCCTGAATTGGCTCCAGGCTGCAGTTAGGCTCTGCCCACATCTGCTGTGACTTCAATAACAATTTTGAGAAAATCTACCCATCTTTGCAGAACCACTGGTACACCTCTACTGGTGACAGACATGGTGGGAGAGCGACTGGAGGCAAGCCAAAGGCATTTTAACCTCCTACCATCGAGACCTGCTGTGAGCTGACTTAGATAGCATGTTGGTAAAAGGACTCTGCCCTGTTGAGCAGGAAGTCCTAATTCCCAGCTTGAGTAGCCATAAATAGAAGTGCAGCTGGAGGAGGGCTAGCTGGCCAAGTACACACCTACCATCTCAGATGGGATCATAGGGAAGCTAGATCATCCTGCCGCTTGCACTGCTATTTTTAGCATGCTTGCACCAACGCTGATCAAGCTGGCATGTCTACTTGAGCAGGAAAGTACATCTTCCGGTTTCAGTGTAGACATAATCTCCTCTCTAACCCCACCAAAAATGCTGTGGAGGCTCCAGGCTGCTGGAGATTACTGTTTATCCAAATAATTTTTAGAAACTATTTACTTAGGAGGTTAAATCCTTGTCATGTAAATATCCGAAACAAAATAATCACAACAGCTGTTATTTCAAGAGACTTTATACAGGAATATAGTCATCAGATCTTTCTATCATCAAATCAGTCTGAATCACAATTTACCACCCATTCAAGCGGACGTGGTTTATGTATTTATGGGTTTATGACTAGGCCTAAACACTGTTCTACAGTAGCTTTTTAAACACTATTGTGAAATAAGAAAAGGAGTACTTGTGGCACCTTAGAGACTAACCAATTATGAAGTGAGCTGTAGCTCACGAAAGCTCATGCTCAAATAAATTGGTTAGTCTCTAAGGTGCCACAAGTACTCCTTTTCTTTTTGCGAATACAGACTAACACGGCTGTTACTCTGAAACCTGTTATTGTGAAATAGTTAACCCCTGCCCATGTTGACCAGACAAATCCAATTAGCCCAAACTGGTTTTGAACTGTGCTTAAAACTGTTCATAAAAAGTTTTATCCCCAGTGCAGAGGGAGTCAATCCTTACCTGCATGAGTTTAACATAACCTGCCTTCACTTTATCGCTTACACACAGTAGATAACACAGTAGTGGGGACTCATATTCTAAGAGCCAAATCCCACAGGAGGCAAACTGGCTTTTTACCCTGTGCACACTGATTTCAATGACCCTGCTCAAAGATTTAAAGTTAAACGTGTATCTAAAAGCTTTGCTGGATCAGGGCTAAAGTGGTCAGTATCTTACAGGACTGAGCACTAAACTGGCTGCCAGGTTAGCAAACTGACCATAAAATGATTTAAAATTACTTTTCCCAGCCCTGAAGAAGAGCTCAGTGTGGCCTGAAAGCTTGTCTCTCTCACCACCAGAAGCTGGTCTAATAAAAGATATTACCTCCCCCACCTCGTCTCTAAAAAAAACCCTGACACATTTTAACAATGTTCTGTCCAATGCTGGTAGCACAATAGACTGGTTAACAAACACCATTTTAAAGGGATTTTCTAATGTTGCAGGAGGCCAAGAGCCAAGCTCACTCCCTCTGGCCGGAGTAAGCGTTGCTTTCAAAGGGCAAAGCTGGTTCAGAAAAGAAAAAGTTGCACTTTCACACACACAAATGGTCATTTTTCCAGAAGGGAAGTAACCCTACGTTTGTTTTTAACCTTTCCAACATTTCCTTACCTTAATTTCTACAATCTTTTTTTCTAAGACAAAATCTTACTCTTTCTTTATTCCTGCAGCTGGCTCTTGCTTGGTTCTGTAGCCACACCTGCAATCCTGAGACAGCTCCTTGTACTCACTTGAGCTTAATGTCAGAGGAGTTCAAGTGGCCCATGTTTTCTAAAGGGATACTTCAACAGCTTCTCTATGAACCCTTCAGGCTGCCCGGCTCTTCCATTAGCTGGGATGTACCATGTAGTGTAAAGCACACAGGTGATAAGTGAGAAACTGGCACTCACACACCCACCCACCCACCACTATTGCTAACCCCTCCCTATCCCACCCTGAATCAGGGAACACAGCAGCACAATACTCTTCCCCTCCCCTGCCCCACATCCAAATGGAGAACTTGGCTGAGAACTTGGAAGGTTGCAGGAGCCAGACAGAACTCCACCGCACAGTCAGGCTACTGCAGTAGCAGATGAACCCAGGGCAATGTATGTATTTGTTGCTTCCCCTAGATCGCACTGTTTACAAAATTGAAGTATGCAGCAATAACTGCAGCCATGGGGGAAACTTTATGATGCCCCATTGCTGCTTCCAGAAGCTTCTCATTTTACTGTTTTACCTTCCCCTCCCCTGATTTGGGCACTGCTGGGTAAAGCATCTACCAGCTACCTGTCTCTTCCTCTTCTGATGATCTTCACTTTGCCCCTACACACTACTCGGGTTGTAAGGATTCTTCTCTAATAAGTAAATAAGAAATTAGTTGCATTTTTCTTCAACAATATACTGTAGTAATACTCTGCCCTTTTATAGTTATCTGAGGATCTCAAAGCACTTTACAAACTTTAATCGACACCTCCAGTCAACAATGGAGCAGTTGTCTACACCAGATGATACCTCCACCATTGTCTGGACACAGTTAAAGTTTGGCTCTTGCTGGCATCTGCTACCATAATTGTGTGATCTGAAATAATGTTCAATAACTGATCGTGAAAATCAGTTCTGGATGCAGGGCTTCTGTAGCACAAAAGGAGCCATATGCATTTCACACTCACGGAGGCCCTATCCACACAGTGGTTGAAATAATGCTAGCAACAAATGTGTGTATGGTCCTAGCATGGTTTGCCTCAGCATTGTGGAGAGGCTACTCCCATCACACCCTGAGACCCATAAATCCAATCCTGCTCCTGTTGAAATCCAAGGGGACACTCCTGTGCCTGATGATGCCTATAGGATCAGACTTCATGTTATAAAATCATGCTATAGACTACCTATTAGTCTGTAATAGGGTTTGGCGAGCATAGTTCTCATTTTTAAAAAATCCCAGTCCACGTTGATTAGGGAGGCTACACAAAAAGTTTGTTGGTCATGACTCTGTTTAATAACCAGTTGCTAACATGATTCCGATACTAGGACAGGCCCATAATATCTGCTATTAGTTTCCTTGCTGAAATGCACAACAATAATTCCTCTCCAATCTTCATTTGGTCACATGCCACCTTTTCCACAGCCTGAACCAAAGACTGGGGCAAAGTGTACATAGAAATCACCTGCCGCCTTGTTTTCCTACAGAAAGGATTTTACTCTGTTCTGATTTAACTGTTGCAATTTAGGGGTAGAAATATTCTTATTTTAGTACCAGTTTTCAGACTAACAGGCAGTGTAACAAAAATGGAACCAGTAGTGTACATACTCTTATCAAGTCGGAAAATCATTTACTGAACCTGTGTGATGTTAACTTGATCAGCAAAGGTTTTGCTTCCATTATTGTGTATATCTTGGCTAATTCTGAATGAGATCCAACCTCCCTGTAGGGTCTACTCTCCTAGACACAACGCTTAGTACTAGCGTGGGATGGAGTATGTGTGTTACATGTCATTAGAAGACTTTTTAAAAGGATTAAGTTTTTAAAAATAACAGTCTATTTCCAACACGAAAAATTACAGTACTTTTGGGGCCAGAACCACACAAGGACTTAGGCACTTAAAGCCCAGATTTAAGCACTACTGCAATCCAGAACCCCCTCCTCAGCTGCCACCTGACACTGTAGGTGCCATAGGACCTACATTTTTTCCATAAAAGTTCCCTAGGCACCTAAGTTTCTACCTATGGGCCTGCACGCACTACCTCAAGCCGGCACATGGATGCCTCTCTCTTGTCTAAGTCCCAACTCATAATATTCAAACTAGGGCAAGACAGGAATTCCCCTGCTTATCTTGCCTTAAACGGCAGGGGAGCGCCCTGGCCTTTCTTCTTCAAATATTGGAAACCTCTCCTTGACATACATTCCAAGTCCTGTGTTTCTCCTGTAAGAGTCAGTGGCCTTTCAGTCACTTAGAACAAGCCAAGGAACCACGTTCTTTGTTGGTTTTTAGTGAGGATGATGATGTTGAGAATTACATTTATGTATTATACATATCAACAGAAATGTACATGTGTGAAGAGAAGCCTTGTAACTGGTGCAGCAAGAGCTCTAACCAGCAGTTCCCTCATAAGTTTGGATTTCTTAGTGCTTTACAATAACACTATATCAGGAATAGATCAGGTAACACATCATACATCCCCAAGAGGGACAGTTCTCTGATGAGAAATCCAAGTGACAGCTGTTTGGGGATGCATGGGACATCTGGAACAAAGGACATGGCCACTGATATATTTGGAAAATCAAAACTCTAACTTCATTCATTTAGTCACAGAGATTTAAATATAAAAAACTGAGAAGTTAATACAAATTAAATAGGAAACATGATACCTGACTGCACTATACACACATTCAGTATACTCTACTGGCTTGACTGCCTGTACAAGTGTTGCCAAAGTGTAAAAGAACTGAAAGACCTCTAGCCCCCATCAGCAGATCAAACACTAAAAAGCACAGTTCCAGGCAGTGTAACAAAAATGGAACCAGTAGTGCACATACTCTTATCAGGTAGGAAAAACATTTACTGAACCTATGTGATGTTTGAGTGACAAGTTTCCATTCCAAAAACATTGACATATGTCATATACATATTACAGAAGGAGGTAAAATAAGTGATTCTTCCTTGTTATGTTAGTGAAGCAAATCATTTGCTGACAGAGGCAGAAACAAAACACACTTATCTTATTTGTTCAAACTAGTCCACTGAGCTTCCTGAACTTTGATTCCTCCTGTGAAATTCATTTGTCTTATAATAAAATAAAATCCATTAGGGACATATTAAGGATGTTGTGAACACCTGAGTTAA
Organism: Lepidochelys kempii; assembly: GCF_965140285.1. Lineage (NCBI taxonomy): Eukaryota > Metazoa > Chordata > Testudines > Cheloniidae > Lepidochelys > Lepidochelys kempii. The sequence continues at coordinate 1,967,796 of NC_136389.1, read as the reverse complement.
GGGTTTATTGACTTATGTAGAGCACTGAAAACTTGTATTTTGAATTAGTATTTCCAGAATGTTTGCACAAATTGAGGGTTTTCTATTGCCAATTTAATGATATCTATCTCATGCCTTTTGTATGACTTTTTAAAATGTATTCCTCTTATTTATATAGGTTTTTCACCATGGCCTGTGGCAAGTTTCCATACTGAGAGTTTCTTCTAGTAATACCAATCAATTTTAGGACTAGTTCCTTGCCCTAGAATTGATGATTCCTCTCTGTATGCTACGTCCCTACTCTGCCCTCATTTATACATGGAGCTAATAAGTTTTTCATCTTAATTCAGCAAGACACACACAAATCCTCACTCATGCTTAATCATTAGACAGCTGCCCAGTGTTAGGGAGGTCACACCTGCTTTGCTCCTGAACAGATCTCATACATCCTGTCATTCCAATAAGGGTCTCCTCCTTCCTGCCTCACATTATACAAAGCTATCTGCTCAGAATACTCTATTTTGCAAAACATGGAGCTTAAAGCCTTTACTGAAGTGCAAATTAATTTCCTGTGTTGTAAGAAAGGAATGACAGGTTCCTGCGACATCACAAACACACCAAATGAAAAATGAATTAAACGAATGAAATACCTATTTCCTATTCTTACAATCTAAAACCAACCATTTAAATCCCCAAAGCTTTCTGATTGGCCTCCTCAGTATGTGTTTTAGGATAACAAGTAAAATCCATTCTTGGCTATTGATAGTCAATATTACCATGTGAATTTTAAGCATACTGCACAATTTTAACCACAAAGCAACCCATTAAAACTAATAGAAATTCGGTGGCTGCTTCTCTGGCACTGCACAAACTCCAACCCATAATGGAAAATATCTATTTTATAACTCAAGTATCAGAGGAGTAGCCATGTTAATCTGGAACTGTAAAAGCAGCAAAGAGTCCTGTGGCACCTTACAGACTAACAGGCGTATTGGATTGTGAGCCTTTGTGCGTGAATATCCGACAAAGTGAATAAGATATTCACTCACGAAAGCTTATGCTCCAATACGTCTGTTAGTCTATTTTATAACTGTCACTTATCCTTTAATGCAGCCTTGTGTGTCAATACAGGTAATAAGGTGTTGCTGTTTTTATTAAGTGAATTTTAGTGCTCGTGAAAGGTGCCAGATTAACAGCACTGAACACTGAATTGTCTTCTGTCACCCCAGAACAGGTACAGCCTCCCCCCTTGCTGATGTCTCCCTTTGACCCATTCATTCCTCTGCTAAGGCTGCCAGCAAGGGACCCAAATAGAGCTTGTTACTATAGCAGGTTTTGTGATATGGGCACGTATCCACTAGGAACGTGACCGAGACTCAAACGTCGTGTTGCCAACTCTCATCACATTTGGTGTTTTTCTTAAAGACCCAGCTGCTGGAATTAAGTTATCAGCTCGGAATCTCTGCTTTTTTTAGTAAGTTTCTAGCCCTCATTTCTGGGGAGAAAATCTTGAAAATGTGACCCCTGAACATTCCAACATCAGGAGGTAAGTAAAAAGAACCACAGATGCATTCTTCTTTTTAAAAAGCTTGTGATTTTTAACTCAGTCTCATTGACCTGGGGGGCCTGAGACATGATTTTTGAATGCTTGGGGTTGGCAATAGCCACTACTAACGGGAGCTGAAACTGTTGTTAGAGAGAAAGCAGGACAGCTCTATTCTACAGGCAGAACAGCATGGGGCCATCTGAGGCAAGGTGTTCTGTAACTGTTTGTGTAAGTGATGGTGGGCTGGGCAGCCATTTGCCTGAACTTGGCCCAGGGTGAACGGTTCTTTGCCTAGGATCAACTTGTCCCATTAATGACAGGTTTCAGAGTAACATTAACAATCCCATAAACATTCCAGCCCCTCTTCGTTCTTTCAGAAATGCTGTTGAATGCATTTTAATGTGAGTCACAGAACATTATTCCATATGTCCAAAATTTACAATAGACAAAGGGAGGAGATGAGAAAAGCTACAAATGTTTTGAACGTGTAAAGACTACAAGATTGGGTCCGTCTTGATGAAGTGTCATGAATCCCTAGGCAAACAGAGAGGAAAACAAGTTCTGATCACTTCTCTGTCCCTTCAGCATGTAAGATGCACAGGGTAACATTTTTGTGCAGAATGGATTTTGATGAGTATGAATTCTCCTGGAAGATGTGGGCTGGAGACAGGGTAGCATCTCTTATTCACTCAGTGCGGTACAGGCACAAAGTCATAGACCTCACCCTATTGAATACAAAGTAGTTAGGGAAAAGACTTCAGAGCCAGTATCGCCTGCATAGGCTCTGCACGAGAGGCCTCAATGTATGCAGGAATAGAACACCCCCGGAAGACCCAGGGTACCATCTGTCAGAGAGACATTGCCTGGTGAAACACCGGGCTATGTCAGTCTGTTTGAGGAGTTCAGCTTGCTGCACATTTTACCAGAAAACCCAATAGGGAGACCATCCCCTATCATTCATGCCTGACAGACCTAGCCAGAAAAATAATAGAAAATTCCAGTGTTTATCGAATACAAACTGCAAGGTGGCTATTCCCTCCAAGCCATGCTTTCTGTAATAGTGCTGACAAGAGTTTTGTCCTGTTTACAGTAGCAAACTGTCTCCAACCCTGGTTCAAGTGCTGACAGCTCACGTCAATCACGGCTCAATTTCCGACTTATCATAGAATCACAGAATATCAGGGTTGGAAGGGACCCCAGAAGGTCATCTAGTCCAACCCCCTGCTCAAAGCAGGACCAATTCCCAGTTAAATCATCCCAGCCAGGGCTTTGTCAAGCCTGACCTTAAAAACCTCTAAGGAAGGAGATTCTACCACCTCCCTAGGTAACGCATTCCAGTGTTTCACCACCCTCCTAGTGAAAAAGTTTTTCCTAATATCCAATCTAAACCTCCCCCACTGCAACTTGCTATCTCCGAGCTCTCCCGAAGGTGCGCACTCCCCCAGCTACAGCTGAGCTAGTGACGTGTAAAGAACAACCATTCATTCTGCAAATTTCATCTGTGCAAATTTTCCAAGAGCAGATAAAAAAAATTCTTGCATGTATTTGTCATTTGGGGGATTATTCACCCATGTCTTCAGCGAGCACTTTTTGCCTGCAAATTGTTGGGAGCCAGGGCATTGCCACCTTCGCAATCCAGGCCGGGCTGGCTAGACGGCCCTGCCTGGGGAGAGCTGGTTGCAAACATTTTTGGTTACTTTTAATCCAACTTTTTTTATCCAGGAGGCATTACGGAAAATGCCCAGCTGGAAGGATCCCACGGGAGGGTGGGGGCAGCATGGCCCCTGCCCAGGCTATGGGGCTGGGATGGGGGTATCTTGAGCTGAAGACTGGCCCTGAGCTTGTTCCCCGGCCGTGGGTCTCGGCTTCGCAGACACCGACAGAGGCGCCCTCGCAGCCCCTGCGAGCTGGAGCAGGGCGAGGAAACTGAGGCACGGCAGCGACTGCCCCCGGTCCCGCGGGCCGGCCGTAGAACTCAGGCGCCCTGAGCGCCCCTGCTCGGGGCTCGGGGGGTCCCGCGGGCAAGTGTCGCCCCGCTCCCGGCCCCCAGCGCCCCGCCCGGCGGAGCTTACCTGGCTGCGGGGAGGATGCGGGCGGCGCGGCTCTCGCGGCTGATGCGGCTCAGCTCCCGCCAGGCGCGGGCACGAGCCGGAGCGCGCGCCGGACGCGGATTCGGGGCGCGAGCCGCCCGCCCGCGTCACACCCCAACCCCTCCCCTCCCCCCCCGCCACCTCTTCCCGCCTCCCCCCAACTCCTCCCCTCCCCCCCCACCTCTTCCCGCCTCACCCCAACCCCTCCCCTCCCCCCCCACCTCTTCCCGCCTCACCCCAACCCCTCCCCTCCCCCCCACCTCTTCCCGCCTCACCCCCCACCCCCAACCTCTTCCCGTATCACCCCGCCCCTCCCCCCCAACTCCTCCCCTCCCCCCGCCCCAACCTCTTCCCAACTCCCCCCAACTCCTCCCCTCCCCCCACCTCTTCCCGCCTCACCCCCCAACCCCAACCTCTTCCCGTATCACCCCGCCCCTCACCCCCAACTCCTCCCCTTCCCCCACCCCAACCTCTTCCCAACTCCCCCCAACTCCTCCCCTCCCCCCACCTCTTCCCGCCTCACCCCCCAACCCCAACCTCTTCCCGTATCACCCCGCCCCTCCCCCCCAACTCCTCCCCTCCCCCCGCCCCAACCTCTTCCCAACTCCCCCCAACTCCTCCCCTCCCCCCACCTCTTCCCGCCTCACCCCCCAACCCCAACCTCTTCCCGTATCACCCCGCCCCTCACCCCCAACTCCTCCCCTTCCCCCACCCCAACCTCTTCCCAACTCCCCCCCAACCCCTCCCCCTACCTCTTCCCGTATCACCCCGCCCCTCACCCCCAACTCCTCCCCTCCCACCCCCCCAACCTCTTCCCGCCTCACCCCCAACTCCTCCCCTCCCCCCACCTCTTCCCGCCTCCCCCCAACCCTCACCCCTCCCCCAACTTCTTCCTGCCTCCCTCCTCCCCCTGCCCCTCACCCCCAACTCTCACCCCAACCTCTTCCTGCCTCACCCCCAACTCCTCCCCTCCCCCCACCCACCCCAACCTCTTCCTGCTTCACCGCTCCCCTCACCCCCAACCTCCTCCCCTCACACCCCGCCCCCTCACCCCCCAACCTCCTCCCCCTGTCACCCCCCACACACCCCACCTCCTCCCCTCTTCCTCCCAGAGACCCCCAACCTCCTCCCCCTCTCACCCCACCCCCTAATACCGCAAGCTCCTCCCTTCACCCCCTCCCCCCGGAGGCTCCAACCTCCTTTCCTTGCCCTCCCAAGCCTGTACCACCAGAGACCCCAACCTCCTCCCCCTCACCCCGTCCTCACCAATTTGATAAAAATCCTCACCAATTTGCATAGGTGAACACAGACCCAAACCTTTGGATCTTAAGAACAATGAAAAAGCAATCAGGTTCTTAAAAGAAGAATTTGAATTGAAGAAAAAGTAAAAGAATCACCTCTGTAAAATCAGGATGGTAAACACCTTACTGGGTAATCAGATTCAAAATATAGAGAATCCCTCTAGGCAAAACCTTAAGTTACAAAAAGACACAAAAACAGGAATATACATTCCATTCAGCACAAATTATTTTATCAGCCATTTAAACAAAACAGAATCTAACACATATCTAACTAGATTGCTTACTAACTCTTTCCAGGAGTTCTGACTTGCGTTCCTGCTCTGGTCCTGGCAAAAGCATCACACAGACCGAGAGAACCTTTGTCCCCCACAGCTTTGAAAGTATCTTGTCTCCTCATTGGTCATTTTGGTCAGGTGCCAGCGAGGTTATCTTAACTCTGTTTGCAGATGACACTAACCTGGGAGGAGAGGTAGATACACTGGAGGGCAGGGATAGGATACAGAGGGCCCTAGACAAATTGGAGGATTGGGCCAAAAGAAATCTGATGAGGTTCAACAAGGACAAGTGCAGAGTCCTGCACTTAGGACGGAAGAATCCCATGCACCGCTACAGACTAGGGACCGAATGGCTCGGCAGCAGTTCTGCAGAAAAGGACCTAGGGGTGACAGTGGACGAGAAGCTGGATATGAGTCAACAGTGTGCCCTTGTTGCCAAGAAGGCCAATGGCATTTTGGGATGTATAAGTAGGGGCATTGCCAGCAGATCGAGGGACGTGATCGTTCCCCTCTATTCAACATTGGTGAGGCCTCAGCTGGAGTACTGTGTCCAGTTTTGAGTCCCACACTACAAGAAGGATGTGGAAAAATTGGAAAACATCCAGCGGAGGGCAACAAAAATGCTGAGGGGACTGGAACACATGAGTTATGAGGAGAGGCTGAGGGAACTGAGATTGTTTAGTCTGCGGAAGAGAAGAATGAGGGGGGATTTGATAGCTGCTTTCAACTACCTGAAAGGGGGTTCCAAAGAGGATGGTTCTAGTCTGTTCTCAGTGGTAGCAGATGACAGAACAAAGAGTAATGGTCTCAAGTTGTAGTGGGGGAGTTTTAGGTTGGATATTAGGAAAAACTTTTTCACTAGGAGGGTGGTGAAGCGCTGGAATGGGTTACCTAGGGAGGTGGTGGAATCTCCTTCCTTAGAAGTTTTTAAGGTCAGGCTTGACAAAGCCCTGGGTGGGATGATTTAATTGGGGATCGGTCCTGCTTTGAGCAGGGGGTTGGACTAGATGATCTCCTGAGGTCCCTTCCAACCCTGATATTCTATGATTCTATGATTCTTAACCCTTTGCAGGTGAAAGGGTTTTTCCTCTGGCCAGAAAGGATTTAAAGGTGTTTACCCTTCCCTTTATATTTATGACAGGAGTCAATGCTCAGAGTCTAGGCCCTGAGCTGTCTCTGCTTTGTATTAAGAAAAGAATCTTTCTCTGCCAGTATTTAACATTAATGGTCCATCTATTGGTAGTGCTCGTTGACGACAATGTCTGAAGGTGGAAATGGGGGATGGAGGCAGACTGCCAGTGGTACATGATGGGAGATGGGAAATATCTAGCTGTAGTAACAGTGTGGGAGGTGAGGAATGCCCACTGGTGGTTATACTGAAGGGAGGGAGGTAATTAAGCTGCTGTTGGGATGCCCACACATTTGACTGTCACAAGAAAACAAATGGGCTCCTACAAAACTTTTAAAGAAACAAAACAGATTAATCGCAAGACAGACCCGTATCTCATGGAATTACAAGGAACCACAGTTGTGTTTGGTGGAATGACAACTTTCTCTGTGGAGAGATGTACCAGCAGCACTGGCTGCGAATGTTTGTCAGCAAAGTGACTCCCATCCCAACTAATATTCCTCACCCAGATGCATAACCAGTTCAAGGCAGACTCCTTCAGGCCAATGCCGCACTGCAGTGGAAAGGTAAGGAATGACAGGTGTTTTCACTGGAATGATAGGTGTTTTCTATGGAGATGGTGTTTATCACATTTTAAATATTTCATCCAATGTGTAAAAGTTCTAATTTATATTTTAAGAACTGGGCAGAATGGCTTATTAATGGTATTGATTGTAAATCAGTTTGTTTTGTTGATAATTTCTCTTGATCGCAAATATTTATGGTTATTGATTTTGGCTGGAAACAGACAAATGTGTTTTTTTTCTGAAAGGAGCCTCTATTATAACTCAGACTTTTTTCATTGCATATTGCAGCATCTCTAGTTAAGTAGTTTGTTGGTAAGCTTTGTTTGCCTTGAAATTTGCAATTTGTTTCCTTTATGAACATTTGGGTGAATAGGTTACCATGTATGAACAAAGGACATTTTACCTTTCTGATTTTTAAGGACATGATTGAGTGGATATTGAGCGATTGATAATGTGAGTTCAAATCAAGATTATTCTTGACAGCTGGGGGTCAAAACTCAGCCACAGTCTCTATATTGCACTGTGACAGCGTCTCTTTTTAAGGTGGTGAATGTACAGATTTCAGATCCTCACCTAATTCCAATTCTAAGCCCCCTCTTCCCAATCTATCAGACATTAATGATTTCCTCGCCGTCCATCTTATGGTCCAGCAGCCAGAGTTGTTTTCAAAGTGAGGTGGCTTGGCCCATACCTCCTTCAAGAAAACCCACATCTTAAGTGAGGAGAGGCTATAGTGCATCCTGATCACCATCAGCAGCAGCCAAAACCTCTTACCAAGGGAGTCTGTTTTGGAGAACCCAAGCTTTCAAGTTACACTCAACATTTAATTAATAAGGAACGCTACTGAACAGTTTAAGATGGGAAATGAAGAGGAAACCTGTATTAACTTGAAACTGCAAGAGGAATTCAGGAATGTAGAAAGAAAAGGAGTACTTGTGGCACCTTAGAGACTAACCAATTTATTTGAGCATAAGCTTTTTGCGAATACAGACTAACATGGCTGTTACTCTGAAACAGGCATGTAGAATATCATTAGAGTTTGAGGACAACTCTTGCTCTGATTCACACGTAGTGGAATTCCACTGAGCGCAATGGAATATACAGAGTGTGTGAAGCAACACAATTTAGCCAGAATCAGGCCTGCTTGTGTGGTGTTCTGGTCTTCCTCCATACATTCCTGTTCCCTTTATAATCAGCTGTTGGCTGATTATTCAGACGGAAAGAAACTGAGTTTAAACCTTGCTTAAGATCTATGATGTAAGGTGCTGTTCTACTTTCAAAAGGGCAGGGTGGAGGTTATTGTATCACAGTAAGGAAAGGACAGATTTGCTACATTCTGTATTGCAGCCAGCTGTAATTGCAAAAATTGTACATTGGGGTTTGTTTCTGAACTGGACCCTCATTATAATGGAAGCATATTAGAAGTTAAGTTCAGTCTTACTATAAGGGAGCAAGGTTTTAGATGAGAAGCTAGTATGTATAAGCATAATAAATGTTTCCGAAGCCATGGAATACCCAAGGATGTGATGTTTTCTTAACCAAATGTTTGTCCTCCCACATCTCCAATCCCTGTAACTCTGCCTACTTCATCCTCCATAATGTTGGCTTTGTCTGACATAGCCTGGATGACTCCTCTGCTGAAATTACCATCTCTGGCTTCATTTCCTCTGTCCTAGACTACAGAAGTTGCCTCTTTTTTGATGCCCCCAAGCTCTAGATCAACAGACTCCAGCATGTGCAGAATGCTGCTGTGTTCTTGCCTTATGAAGAACCATCACTACATCATACCCAGCCTCAAACACCTTTCCTGACTTCTTGTTCATTCCAGGATCCAGTTTAAAATGGCTCTTCTGACAGGCCTCCGTGGAACTGCCCTAGTTGAGCTCCAAAATCTTATCTCTTTCTACTTCCTGCCACCTCCATCCATCTTGCCCTGGCTTCATCTCTTTCCTCTCCCACAGTCTCACCATTAGCAGTGTAAGAGCCATCATTGCTGTCGCTCCTGCTGTCTGAAACAGCCTTTTGCTGCTTCATTAACTCTTCTCCATCTCATTTCAAATTCCATGTAGACATCTGTGTTTCTCGTGTTCATGCCTCTTAGTATCTGTCTCCCTCTGCTGCTACTATGTAATTCTGTGAAGAATTTTGAGATAGTTTGTATGAAATAAACTGTACAAAATAATGTATTGTTTCCACTGTAATATTGTATGGGGAAGGTTTTTCTTATCAGGTATTTATGAATTTTTAAGGTATATTTTTGCAGTTCTCTTCCCTCTAGAGCTCAGGTGGCCCCCATCATGAAACACCTTCCTTGCATGTCTTCCCTCTGCCACCCCTTTGGAAGAAGCAAGGAGACTCTTAATAGAATGACAGAATCATAGTATTTGGTAATGGAAAAAATCTGTTACCCTTAGGTCACATCCTAGGGACTCAGGCTGCTCATATTGAAGTCAATGGGAGTTTTATCATTTACTTCAATAGCAGGAGCAATAATAATGTTGTAATAATTGTGGCCTAGCAGGCCTACTTTAATTGTTAGCCTAAGTGGTGAAAAGTAGGTAAAAGTTGGTGAATTGTCACGATGATCTGTTATATACAATTGTTTAAGAAAAGGTGTAAGGAGGAGTCAGAAAGACTGAATTAATGTAAACAGAAAGGGTTTACTGATACCACACAAGGATTATAACTGGTGAACAAAAGGAGTAGAGTACTGGACCAAAATCGGTGCTATCGAAATTAGGTCTAATTGGTGGGCAAAATAATGAGAGGATGGGCCATTCCACCCATTGCCTTTTGGGGGACCCTTCAAAAGAGACACTGCAGGAGGAAGAAAGGCAACCTTTTTACCATCACCACAGCTGTAGCAGAAGAATTGTTGCCATAACACCAGACCTTGATACTCCAGAGGGAACACTTAACCATCATTGCTGCACCAGGGTTGACCCAGCTGATATATGTGAAAGCCTGCTCTGCCTTCCCCTTGTGTGCTCCTTTCTCTCCCCCACTGTCTTCCTCCTGTCCCCTCTCTCTCCCGGCTTTTCACTTGATCCTGACATCAACTGTACTTCACGGCTCCAGCACAGAGAGCTGAGACAGCCCATTCAGCTCTGCTCAGTCTGAGAAGGACCAGTAAAGAGAGGGCCCTGACCAGACAAACCAGATGATGTCCCTGACCAGGAGGTGAGTCGGGGTCCAGACTGCCAGCTGTCATGGCTTGCGTGCCAGCTCAAAGCATCCATCCATGACTGAGCAGCAGCCTTGTGTCCTGAGAATGTCAACAAAAGCCATATTACCTCCATCTTTACTATCCTATGTCTTCTCTCCCTTCTGGGTCTATCTGTTTTATCTAAAGCCGCAAAGTGACTATCATTCCAGACACAGAATTGAACAACAGAACTAACCCTTTCTTCCCCACCAACAAGGTTTGCTTGACTGAATAAGAGACTTAAACTAATATTCACTGTCTCCAAAAGGGGACTTTGATAGGTTTTGATTGTTTGTTTTGCATAATTACTCAATTTCAGTTTCAATGCTCTGGCTCGTTTTGATTCTTTTCCATGTGTGTGTTTCAGGCGATACATTTCTAACCTTTGGCAAGAATTTCCTATTGTGTTTGCCAGGGTACTAAGCAGGCTGAGGTCTCTGTTGACAAAACCCCAAAACTTATTTAAAACTGTTTAATGTTGGACCGTTTCAGGGTCATGTTAACACCTTTGACTCCTTGGGCTCTGTATTCCATCTAAATTAACACAACAGACAGACCCCCATCCATTTTCTACATTGCTCCCTATAGTAATTCATACTGGAAAATGCACCCGTACATTTTAAATGTTCCAAATGATGGGACCTCTCATTATTTAAACAATTTAGCTTGAACATTGGCCCTTAGTTTGCTAATTCTGTCCCCTCCCTCCAGTTTAAGACAAATTGGATTTATCTTTCAACAAACAACACCCACATGGTGTTTTAAAATTGGGTCTCAACACGTAGGAAGTAGTTTCAGGTGAGCTGTGCTAAAGGCAGTTTTCAGCAATACGTTTTACAGGTCTGGTTTTTTTGTTGAAGCTATATCGGTAATTCTGCTTGTGCAGCTGTGTTTACTATCAAGACTGCTGCTGGGTTTGGTTTCTCTGTGAACATTTTGTATATTGTACATCTTGTAAGTGCACACTTCAGAAAATCTTGACATTTAATAGTGGAAGGCTCAGGGGTCTGTGCAAGTGGCTTAAAGCCAGCCATATGGGGCCTGAAAGATGATGAACTCATCTTATAAGGGGATAAATAACCTCTGCTTCTATTAATGTAAACAGCAACAAAACCTTTTCATTCACAAACGGCAAAATATGAGGGCATCTGGGAAAGCCAGAGGAAAACTCTTTAATGAACAAAATCGTTCTATGGTTACTACTGCAGGTGGAAGGCAAGATTTTTATATAGTGCCTATCCCCTCTGCATGTCTTTCATTTCTAGGGCTTGATCTTGCAGGGTACTGAGCATTCTGGCCTTAACTAGCAAAGCATTCCGGCACCTGCATAGTCCTGTTAGCTTTGTTAGGACTACTCGTGCCTAAAATCAAGCATATGCTTAAATGTTTTGCTGGATTAGAGCCAGAGTGGTCAGCATCCTGCAGGATTGCACCCCTGAAGTGCTGTACAAAGGTTAACTAATTGTAGCATCTCATATTAATTTGAAGCATTTTGAGTCTGATTCTGTGAAATGCTAAGCACCCCTAACTACTCCTAACCGCATTTGTAAAGCAAGTTGAAAATGCAAAGCCCTGCACAAGAGCTAATCACTGCATAAAATCTTGCTTCCCACTGTGAGAGCTAAGCCTAGAAGTTCCTTTCTCATTCAAGAGTTTCTCAGACTTTCCCAGATGTCCTTATATTTTGTTTGGGAACAAAGGCGTTTTTTAATTTCAAATTGCACAAATGCACCCGCTGCCCCAGTGTCAGAAAAGGAATGCAGGATTGTGTATAAACAATGTTTTGAAATGAAGCTAGAATAAGCAGGTTTGATGGTGAAGACCAGGACTTGGTCAGTTTCTGACCAAAATCCTGTCAAAATAATTGCCTTCTGATTACTATAAACTCCCCTTGAGAACAATATCTATTACAAAAAGAAAAGGAGTACTTGTGGCACCTTAGAGACTAACCAATTTATTTGAGCATAAGCTTTTGTGAGCTACAGCTCACTGCATCCGATGAAGTGAGCTGTAGCTCATGAAAGCTTATGCTCAAATAAATTGGTTAGTCTCTAAGGTGCCACAAGTACTCCTTTTCTTTTTGCGAATACAGACTAACATTGCTGTTATTCTGAAATATCTATTAACTACACCCTGGCAGTTCTAATAATCTGAACAGAACAGGTTACACTTATTTAGTATGGAAAATCAGTTGAGAAGCCAACCAAACACATTGACCTTGAATCTGACTTTACCTTTGTGTTGTATCTTTCACTTACTTCACCAAAAAGGTGCTTATCCCATAAGCAAAAGCCTCCTGTCAAAAATACAGCTGAAGAATACTCAGTAAATCTCCTGCAAGCACAACAAGCAGATACCGTAATGCGCAGCAGAGTAGTCGCATAACTGCATGCATTGTGCTACTATGGTGTACTGTAGTCAGTGGTTAAATGCCACTGAGAAATGAGATACACAAGACAGATTAACATTGAAATTGACTATTTTATCTCTCTAATCTATAGAGTATCCAAAATATCAGCTGGTCCTTACATTTACCTGGTGGACATAAAACAGGTTTTACATTGATCATGGTTTTTAACAGCTGTTTTTGTAGGTGCAGGATAGGAACTTTTTAGGTCCATTTGAGTGACATTTTAGTTGGCTATAAGACAAGACGCTCAGTCTGAAAGAAGCAGACAACATTGTTATATTTTCATTCCTTTTTGTACTGACAAGGCTTCAGAAGAGAAAAATCTTCCTTGAAACCAGACAATGCCTGTTTTGCTTGAACAGATAGCTTACTCCAACTATTTGGAGTGAAAGTATAAGGAGTTGCCATTTTCGGGTTCTGTTTGCCTTTTAATCACATTTACACCACCAAAAGTGACAGCAGTGGAGCACCAGATTGCAGCATGGTAATACCAAACATGGGTTAGAATCTTTGGTTTTATAGTGTAGTTGGGAATGACTTCTGTTTTAACTCTATTCCTGAGCTGTATTTCAGCCTTGGTAAAGTTCAGCCTGGCTTGGTCTTGTCTACTTAAATCATGATGGGGAACTACTGTATTGCAATCTATTCCACCAGCATGGTAGTTTCTACAGAGTAGATAGAACCTTAAAATTAACCATGCTCATCCAGAAATCCCATTACTTGCTAGGGGAGGTTTATGATTCCAGAACATTTTTTAAACTGAGATTTTATTGACTATGAAACAATAGGTATAGAATACGCCTTGTAAATTTCTAGTTGCTACAAATACAGGGCAAATAATTTGTTTAGGTGGGTAAATAAAATATAATTTGTTCATTATATTAAATGATCATGGTAGAAGATATGTGAGTAGATTTTCTGTCTGGGCTAGTAAATGTTCATGGTAATTTTTCAAGTTCATATAAAATGAAAGAAACCAATACCCAGTACTCTGATACCAATAGGAAAAGATGCTGAGAGTCAGATTTTAGACCTCAAAAAGAAAAGGAGGACTTGTGGCACCGTAGAGACTAACCAATTTATTTGAGCATAAGCTTTCGTGAGCTACAGCTCACTTTATCGGATGCATACTGTGGAAAATACAAAAGATGTTTGTTTTTATACACACAAATCATGAAAAAATGGGTGTTTATCACTACAAAAGGTTTTCTCTCCCCCCACCCCACTCTCCTCCTGGTAATAGCTTATGTAAAGTGATCACTCTCCTTACAATGTGTATGATAATCAAGGTGGGCCATTTCCAGCACAAATCCAGGTTTTCACCCCCCCGCCCTACCCACCCCCCCCAAACAAACCCACTCTCCTGTTGGTAATACAGCTATTACCAACAGGAGAGTGGGTTTGTGTGGCGGGGGGGGGGGGAGAGAAAACCTGGATTTGTGCTGGAAATGGCCCAACTTGATTATCATACACATTGTAAGGAAAGTGATCACTTTAGATAAGCTATTACCAGCAGGAGAGTGGGGTGGGGGAAGAGAAAACCTTTTGTAGTGATAAACACCCATTTTTTCATGGTCTGTGTGTATAAAAACAAACATCTTTTGTATTTTCCACAGTATGCATCCGATGAAGTGAGCTGTAGCTCACAAAAGCTTATGCTCAAATAAATTGGTTAGTCTCTACGGTGCCACAAGTCCTCCTTTTCTTTTTAATAAAGTTTTTCACTCTGCTGCTGCTCTGTGAAACACCTGTGGAAACAACAGGAGATAATGACGGACTGAAGAGGGAAACAATTAAACTAACCATATCCAAAGTGCTGTCAAATGGTCAAAGTAAACTGAAAAAATAAACAAAAAGAAAAGGAGTACTTGTCGCACCTTAGAGACTAACCAATTTATTTGAGCATGAGCTTTCTTGAACTTCAAAGTGAGCTGTAGCTCACGAAAGCTCATGCTCAAATAAATTGGTTAGTCTCTAAGGTGCCACAAGTACTCCTTTTCTTTTTGCGAATACAGACTAACACAGCTGTTACTCTGAAACCTGAAAAAATAAAGAAGATCCTAAAATTATTTACAACAATGGCAGGTTTTAAAAAAAACATATAAATGTAATTTTAAGTTGATACTATGAAGTATGAGGACTAGGTCTTTGCCTTGCCATGCCATGTCCCATGCATGATGCTGGTGATTTCTGTGTAAATATTAAGACTTATGACAGTGAGAAATAAGAAGTAATAGAATAGGAAAAATGGTTAATGAAATTGTGCATGTATTAGATTAGATTGGAAGTAAAAATTGTTCAAATCAAATGATAGATTCAGTGCTAAGAAGAAATATTATTGGAATTTAGGTTTTTTGTTTATCCATCCATTCAATACCCCTGCTACAATCTCTGGGTGCATGAACAGTAACCGTTTTAAAACACACACAATTTCTAGGGATATGATGTTTTAGACAGTGAAAACTTTGCTGAATCCTTTCAACACGAACAAAACCACAAACTGCTCCTCAGCTTGGGTCCGTGGGGATTTGTCTGGCTCATTATATAGGTGAGAACACTTTTCTGTAATGATTAGGAAAATGCCCACTTGATAAAACTCTTCCTTTAATGTAAACAAAATTTGTTTGACCTAATATTTACATTTTGTAAGCACAATCTTTTACAAACCCTAAGATCAATAGACATGTTTTCACAATATTTTTTGAAAAATCCAGTGAACAAAAGTGTTTTTGTAAAAACACAGCAGGAGAATGTTTGTAACCCAAGCATTGCAGCACTGAGTGAACCTGAAAGTGAAGTGGATTATAAACCAAATTAAAACGGATTTTAATTGATTGTCATTGTCCAAGATGAGAAATGCCAGAAGGAAACAAGGAAAAGGAGTAGTGATTGGATTTCAAAATGATTTCACTTTTATTTAAGGTCTTATTAGTACCATTGGTAAATCATTTTGTTTATTTACAATGTATGATTTTTATGATGATGATGTCCTTTAACTAGTATTCCTGATTTTCTACTAGGAACCCATTTGTCATCCATCCAGAATATTCAGCACACACTTGGTGATGGTTTAATGGTGATGGTTTGCTGTGCTCAGGATCTCTCAATGATGTAGCCACTTTGCCAGCTTTGGTTGCTCTTCCTTCTGGGATCCTCTGGATGCTGAGATGCAGGTTCACATTTCCTCATGACAGTGGTGTAATGGTGGGGAAAAAAGTGGGTAAACTAACAAACTAAATTCCATATTCCCCACATCAGAACTGGATAAACTCCATACTCCTCAAATGAGTAGTCATGTTTACTCTCAACTGCATTACTGCTTCATGATTCTTGGCAAGCCTGCAAGAGGGATGGAAGTGAACGTTTTCCAGGTTGTCCAGAATGCAGATGAGAATCCAGGAGTCAGGAGGTTCTTGCCTAAAGATCAGTATAGTTCTTGCGCTTGGAAGCATAAACATTGCAATGTTAGCCCGGATCAGTGTTTCTTGTACCCTCACTGACTTTCACAGAGGCCATGACTATATGCATGTGACTGTGTGGATGTCTGCTATCTTTCTGGCACCTTCTCTTTTTCTGCGTGTCTAGGTGACATATGCTTTCCTCTCCTAAGCTCACCCAAAATCCAAAGGGGTACTGTGGCTGACATCGGGTTTCCATGTGGCACATACTAGCATGGGAATTGGTCACCTGGGAGAATATCAGCTGTTGGTGAGGAGTTAAGAAACATCACAGCTGAGATAGGGTAGCTGAATAGAGGAAGGAAAAGAGAGGCTAAGCTTGAATATGCAAGATAATGCTAGCATGATTCTCTGAGTAACAGGTTTCTTAAGGGGGCTGTAAAAGATCAAAGGCATTTCTGTGGGGAGAAGGAGAGAGCTCTGCAGGACAGCTGAGGGACAGGTGTAATGGGGAAGGAGCCTCCCTGACACAGACCAAAGGACAAATCCAAAGGAGAGAAACCACAGTGAAATTAGCTGATTTTAACCCTCTGCAAAGACAAAGTGACTCTTGTTTTGTTGGTTTTTTAGTCTGTATTTTCTTTTCTTTAGGCCAAATTCTGCCCCTCAGCATGTGTGGTTTGAAGTCCCACCGCTGTGACACTTGATAATCCTCATTTCCAGAATTATGTGTCTGACTTTCCAGTTCCACTCTCATCAGTACACATACAGCACGGTCATCACACCCGTGTAATCACTGGTCTCTGAGAAACTGGGTGATTGTGCAAGCCTACCTATGTCCTAGGTGTGGTCTAATGGGCAGAGCAGGGGATGGGGAGTTCTATTTTTCAGGGTTCTATTTCTGGCTCTGTTATTGACTCTTTGTATGACCTGCGGTCATGTCACCTTCCTGTATTTAGGGTTCCCCAACTGGGGTTAATGAAGCTGATGCAATGGGAGGCTTATGAAGCTTAATTAATTAATCTTTGTAAAGTGCTTTGAGATCCTGGAATGAAAGGGGAAAAGTATATTATTGTTATTGTTTATCTGATTCCTGTTGATGCATTTTAAGACTGCTATCCTTTCTGCACAACAGACGCCTTTCCTCAGTAACATCATCCTATTTGAACTGCAAACAATACTATATTGTAACACCCTAGCTTTAAAAACACACCACAAACATTCAAACATTTAAACAAATTAGATTGCTCTCTAACCGAGGCAGCAAGCCTGTGTGCTAGGAATAAATCATTTCCTTGGTTGGCCTCTTGGCTGGGCCACCCTTCCATCTACAGGAAACTCCGATGCTAAGCAGTAACAGAAAAGAAACAGCTAGCCTTGTGTCATATTACTCACTTAGCATTTATGGTGAAGTGCTGCAGTCAATAAAGCAGACAAATTTCTAACGCTGTGTGCTATCCAAACAAATCAGGCTTCTCCTGTTCTTCCATAGAACTAAACCAGCCTGTTTTACCACTTTAATTGTGTGGTTTATCAGATTAATTTTCAGACATATGTTGTGATTAAACAAAATAATATATACAGCAATTTGAGATGTGACCAATAAAATCCCAGTCAAAGACTCTGAGCATTTAGACAGACTGCCAAGCATAGGTGCTAGAACTAGGGGTGCTGGGGGTGCTGCTGCACCCCCTGGCTTGAAGTGGATTTCATTATATCCATTATATACAGTTTGGTTCAATGGCTCTCAGCACAGGTGCCAGCTTCTTCCGGGTCCCAGGGGTGCTCAGCCCCCCCGCTCCGCCCACGGCCCCACCTGCCTCCTCCCCCTAAACTCCCACCCCCGCCCTGCCTCTTCCCACTGCTGCTCCTCCCCAGGTCCTGCCCTCACCCCTTCCCCAAGCCCCCGCCCTGTCTCTTCCCACCCACTTCTGCCCCCTCCTCTGAGTGTGCCCCGTCCCCGCTCTTTCACCTCCCTCCCAGCACCTCCTGTTTGCTGTGGAACAGCTGATTGTGGCGGGTAGGAGATGCTGAGCGGGAGGAATTGATCAGCAGGGCTGCTGGTGGATGGGAGGTACTGGCGGGAAAGGGAGGGAGCAGGCTGCTGGTGGGTGCTAAACACCCACTAATGTTTTTCAGTGGGTGCTCCAGCCCTGGAGCACCCACGGAGTTGGAGCCTATGGCTCTCAGCACTCCTGCTGCCAAGTATCGTTAATGCTTGTCCTACATAACACACCTTTTACCAGCCTGTGTTTGCCTGATTAGAGTTACGGCCTATCAATAAAATGAGCACAATTTCTGTTTTACAGATGACCGAGGAATATAAAGAAAGTGGCACCCATCTGTGTGCATTCAGTTTACTGCAAGTTCCCATGGTGAGCAGCCTTTCCTGCCAGACAAGTGGGGAACTGGACAGGACAATGATTCTGCATTCAAATTAATATTTTCCAAGTCTTGTGCTGATGGCAGCCATCTTGCTGAAGAGTGACCTCATTTATGAGCGTCTCCAAGAGTCATGGACTACTTTCCTGTTGCCCTATTTTTCTACTGGCAAAGAAACAGTGCCGCCCAGAGGATTCAGGGGCCCTGGGGCAAAGCAATTTCGGGGACCCCTTCCATAAAAAAAAGTTGCAATGCTATAGTATAGTATATTGCCCCGGGGCCTGGGGCAAATTGCCCCACTTCTGCCCCCACCCCCTCCCCCCGGGCGGCTCTGCAAAGAAAAGGGCCTTTGGAGATATTAAGGGGCAACTCAGATTTACAATGGATCTCTTTCTCCCTCCCTACCAACCAACCAACAGCCAGGGGGACTGCTGATAAGATTTACAATAACTAGACAGCACTAACTCAGCCATGCCCTTCAAATGAACACAGACTTTTTGCCATCTTAATTCTTATCTTGAAAAACTCTGTATCTTTGGAATGTTGAAAGTATTTCACAAATATAACAAGATAAACTTCTGAAATAAAACTTTGCAGATTTGGCCAGCACTAACTACGTCAACCAACGGAGAGTAAAATAAGAAGAAATGGCTTTCGTCCTTGTCAGAGAGACACTGTTCTTCTTCATTGCTATGTAAGCTTCTCTGCATGGTCCTGTGATTTACAAAGCATGGGGAAGATATGGTGGGCCTAGTGTCCCTTGCTGTAGCATGAAGATGAATGACTACTATAGCTTTTGTCTTAACTAGTGTCACTGTAGATGCATGTGTAGATGTGCTGCAGAACTAATAGACTGCACAGCAAAGAAATTCCATAAGCATAGTGCCGGAAGACCAGGTAGATCATTTGTTATTGGTGTGATTTTTCAACAGCTTTTCACAGTAATAAATACTACATAACCAACAGACCTCACTGGAAAATAGTTTTGCTCATTAATTTTTCTTCAAAAGTAGTTTTACTGCAAAAATAACCAGCTTGATGTTACTTCGTCTTTCTCTAAATACTCATGGCTCAAATCATGTCCTTAGTTACAGGTTCCTAGGGTTGCACAGGTGTAACTGAGGACAAAGTTAGTAGTATGTGCTCTTTGAGGAATGGGTATCTGAAAATCTCCCATAATCAGCACTTTATTGGTTCCTTCCCGTTCTCTGAGGAGTGAAGTCAGACACTTTGTGGCTGCTGAATTTTTCAGCGTGAGGAAGAATTTGAAGGATCACTGAATGTGGCTGTCCTGATGACAGGAACATACTGTGCTTTTTGCATTAGTTATGTAAACTTTGTTGAGAAGGTCTTTATTTTTGAGCAAGATATTGTAGCATTGTTGCATATAAAAGATGGCATAGAATCATAGAATATCAGGGTTGGAAGGGACCTCAGGAGGTCATCTAGTCCAACCCCCTGCTCAAAGCAGGACCAATCCCCAACTAAATCATCCCAGCCAGGGCTTTGTCAAGCCTGACCTTAAGGAGATTCCACCACCTCCCTAGGTAACAGATTCCAGTGTTTCACCACCCTCCTAGTGAAAAAGTTTTTCCTAATATCCAACCTAAACCTCCCCCACTACAACTTGAGACCATTACTCCTTGTTCTGTCATCTGCTACCACTGAGAACAGTCTAGAGCCATCCTCTTTGGAACCCCCTTTCAGGTAGTTGAAAGCAGCTATCAAATCCCCCCTCATTCTTCTCTTCCGCAGACTAAACAATCCCAGTTCCCTCAGCCTCTCCTCATAACTCATGTGTTCCAGTCCCCTCAGCATTTTTGTTGCCCTCCGCTGGATGTTTTCCAGTTTTTCCACATCCTTCTTGTAGTGTGGGACCCAAAACTGGACACAGTACTCCAGCTGAGGCCTCACCAATGTCGAATAGAGGGGAATGATCACGTCCCTCGATCTGCTGGCAATGCCCCTACTTATACATCCCAAAATGCCATTGGCCTTCTTGGCAACAAGGGCACACTGTTGACTCATATCCAGCTTCTCGTCCACTGTATCCCCTAGGTCCTTTTCTGCAGAACTGCTGCTGAGCCACTCGGTCCCTAGTCTGTAGCGGTGCATGGGATTCTTCCGTCCTAAGTGCAGGACTCTGCACTTGTCCTTGTTGAACCTCATCAGATTTCTTTTGGCCCAATCCTCTAATTTGTCTAGGTCCCTCTGTATCCTATCCCTGCCCTCCAGCATATCTACCTCTCCTCCCAGTTTAGTGTCATCTGCAAACTTGCTGAGGGTGCAATCCACACCATCCTGCAGATTATTTATGAAGATATTGAACAGAACCGGCCCAAGGACCGACCCTTGGGGCACTCCTCTTGATACCGGCTGCCAACTAGACATGGAGCCATTATCACTACTTGTTGAGCCCGACAATCTAGCCAACTGTCTGTCCACCTTATAGTCCATTCATCCAGCCCATACTTCTTTAACTTGCTGGCAAGAATACTGTGGGAGACCGTGTCAAAAGCTTTGCTAAAGTCAAGGAACAACACGTCCACTGCTTTCCCCTCATCCACAGAGCCAGTTATCTTGTCATAGAAGGCAATTAGATTAGTCAGGCATGACTTGCCCTTGGTGAATCCATGCTGACTGTTCCTGATCACTTTCCTCTCCTCGAAGTGCTTCAGAACTGATTTCTTGAGGACCTGCTCCATGATTTTTCCAGGGACTGAGGTGAGGCTGACTGGCCTGTAGTTCCCAGGATCCTCCTTCTTCCCTTTTTTAAAGATGGGCACTACATGAGTCTTTTTCCAGTCGTCCGGGACTTCCCCCGATCGCCATGAGTTTTCAAAGATCATGGCCAATGGCTCTGCAATCACATCTGCCAACTCCTTTAGCACTCTCAGATGCAGCACATCCAGCCCCATCGACTTGTGCTTGTCCAGCTTTTCTAAATAATCCCGAACCACTTCTTTCTTCGCAGAAGGCTGGTCACCTCCTCCCCATGCTGTGCTGCCCAGTGCAGTAGTCTGGGAGCTGACCCTTGTTCTTGAAGACAGAGGCAAAAAAAGCATTTAGTACATTAACTTTTTCCACATCCTCTGTCACTAGGTTGCCTCCCTCATTCAGTAAGGGGCCCACACTTTCCTTGACTTTCTTCTTGTTGCTAACATACCTGAAGAAACCCTTCTTGTTACTCTTAACATCTCTTGCTAGCTGCAACTCCAGGTGTGATTTGGCCTTCCTGATTTCACTCCTGCATGCCCGAGCAATATTTTTATACTGTTCCCTGGTCATTTGTCCAATCTCCACTTCTTGTAAGCTTCTTTTTTGTGTTTAAGATCAGCAAGGATTTCACTCTGAAGCCAAGCTGGTCACCTGCCATATTTACTTTTCTTTCTACACATCGGGCTGGTTTGTCCCTGTAACCTCAATAAGGATTCTTTAAAATATAGCCATGATTCACTACTCTGAAACCTGTCATTATGACTCAGGGACTTGTAGTTTAATCAGGCTTCGGCTGTGATATTTGAAAAACCAAGGTGGGGCCACTGGTATATGTTCTGTGATGACAACAGCTTCCAGTGAAATCACAATGTCTTTTAAGTATTCTCTGAAGGGGACTTGTGAGGGGAGACATCTACTTTGGGAGAAAGAAAAGAGACACCAGAAACATCAGTATGTGGCAGGACAGCCACATGGAGCTGGCAACTCTACTTCCTGGGGCTTGGGGAAACTTTCTAGAGTTTAATTTTGGGTGGGTTCCCGCTCCTTGAGTTTTGTTCTGAGTCTGTTCAAATATCAAGTTTGAAGCAATACTCAAATAAGGAGGAAGGATGGACACTTTAGCACATCTCAGTGGATTTGTGTTCAGTCTTTGACTCTGGCACAGACTGCATGGGTGACTTCTGACAAGTGATTTTTTCTCTCTGTGCCTCATTTCCCCATCTGGGGAAAATGGGGAAAATAATACTTCCCTACCCCTCAGAGCTATTGGGAAAATACATCTATGTATACTGGGCAGGTGCCCTGATACTTTGTTGATGGGTCCATGTAAAACCATCTATCTTAGATACATATTTTGCCTTTTTTTCAAAAATAATAAATCAATGATGTTTGGTCAAAATTGAGCCCAGGTTTATTTGAAAGGTCCAGGAACACTGATGACCTTTTAGATGATCCTGTGCCAAATTTTGCTTTTTGTCACGAAACCTTTGCACAGCTCAGCGTAGCAGCCTGAACCACTTAATCAGAAACTGACTAACACAAAGGATACCGTCTTGCTCCCTTTGAAGTTAATGAGAATTTTGCCATTACTTCATTGAGAGTAGGAACAGGGACACTAAAAAACAAAACAAAGCCCAAGGTGCCTCACCACTACTGTGAAACCTGTCCAGTACACCAAGACTTGGGGTAATGCCCACAACACATTGTCATGCCAGCAATGGTATTGAAATAGGGGCTGTAGGAAGTACTGTATTGAGAATTGTGAAATTCAGGGCTGTCTGTATCAATATAATGAATAATTGGACAGGTATGGAAATTACTACACAGTCAAACATAAAATGATGATAATAGTTTATGTGAACTCCTTTAAGGGCAGCGAAAACAAACAAACACAACTTGGTATGTTTGACCTAAAGCCCAGAAACTTATTTTGCTAGTATTAATAATTATATATCTGTATTGCAGTGTTTTCATAGCCATGTTGGCCCAGGAGATGAGAGAGATAAGGTGGGGAAGGTAATGTCTTTTATTGCACCAACTTCTATCCGTGGAAGGGACAGGCTTTCGAGCTACACCTCAAGAAGAGCTCTGTGTAGCTCGAAAGCTTGTCTCTCTCACCAGCAGAAGTTGGTCCAATAAAAGATATTCCCTCCCTCACCTTGTCTCTCATTTATATATATAAAAATCCAAAATGGGGTTTCTCTCTCCATTGTCCTTCATTGTTTTCAAAGTCTTTGTTGTTTGTGGCATGCAATGCACACCTGGAAATTTTGGTTAGTATCTAATATCCTCTTGAATATCTTATCCTATGGATATTAGGTGTTTTAAATGCTCTTCTTTGTGTAATGTCATAAGTCCCTGAGAAGCAGATTTGGCACTGATCCAGCAAAGCAATTAAACATTTGCTTAATGTTAAGCAAATGCCTAAGTGTTTGTAGGATCAGGGCCTTAGGGCTGGGTCTGGTTCTCAGAATGATGGGGCACATGTTACTGAAGTCTGGTAAATGAAAACTTCACAAGAAATTTCTGTATAGATTTTTCTTGTAAAGTGAGGGGACCAGGTGTAACTGATTTGCAGGAAATGCAGCCGGGGGGGAGTTTGCATTCTGTTTTGTATTTATCTGGTGTAGTTTCATTATTGCATAACAAAAGAATGATGTGTTTCCTTTGTCATGAGCCAGGCTGGTCTAGCTGTCCTAGAAGATGCTGTGCAAACACACATGAAGTCACATTCCTTCCTCTAAAAGAAAAGGAGTACTTGTGGCACCTTAGAGACTAACCAATTTATTTGAGCATGAGCTTTCATGAGCTACAGCTCACATGCATCCGATGAAGTGAGCTGTAGCTCACGAAAGCTCATGCTCAAATAAATTGGTTAGTCTCTAAGGTGCCACACGTACTCCTTTTCTTTTTGCGAATACAGACTAACACGGCTGTTACTCTGAAACCTGTCATCATTCCTTCCTCTGAAAAACCTTACAACCTGAAAAGGGTTCTTGCTAGCCCAGTGTGCTGACCAAGTTATATTTTATATTCACACTAATTAAATCAAACTCTGCAATTTCAGTAGGAAAAGGTATTCTTCACTTCTAATTCCAAAATCTTGTATGTAGTATGGCTGTGTGCTGTTAAACAGCTGCTTTGTTCCACCTCAGAAGTAGCTACATTTCAGTGGTGGATGAAATGACCACTGTGTATAGTTTCTATACCAGCTTAAGTTTATAAAATACCGCAAGATCCCTTATCATGAAAGATGCTAGTTAAATATGATATTATCATTACAAATAATAGTTTTTCTATTGTATTTTGCACCCAAAGGACTCGCTTTTTTACAGCACTAATTTATTAAGCTTTGTGTTACCTCATTTGTGGTAGAGAAGTATTGATTTCAGTAGGAGCAGGATTTTGCCTATTATATCCATTATACAGATGGATAAGTTGAGGCAGAGAGAGATGAAGTGATGTGCTCTAGGTCACATAACGAATTTGTGGCAGAAACCCATGAATCCAGACTGTGTCTCCTGCTAAAACCTGTGTCTCCTGCATAAACCATGGTGTTTCCTTGTTTTTATATGTTAATTTATTTTGGTAAGTGACAAAAGTTCTCTTGATGCACAGAAACTCTTCTGGTGCTGCAGGGTAGTTCCTGAAACCCTTTCTCCAGGTCTCTGACAATTCTTCTCTGAAAGCTTATGCTCAAATAAATTGGTTAGTCTCTAAGGTGCCACAAGTACTCCTTTTCTTTTTGCGAATACAGACTAACACGGCTGCTACTGTGAAACTTCTCTGAAGGGTGTGGAGTCTCGCACTGGAACTAACTGCACCATGGAGGGGGAAACTCTTTGCAGTTTTTCTTCCTCTCTTCCAAAGTAGCTCGCAATAAACAAACATTTCACAGTCTGTTTCTAAAATATTGCCTGGAACTCAGGGCAGCCCCCAGTGGGACATTGAGGCAAATAGTGTAAGAAGGTTTTTTTAAAAGGGCTGGGAGTGGGTAATATTATGGTCATTGATAACATTTACAAGGATAGAAGCTAAAAGACAGTGAGCCCAATCCCCTCCCCAGGCTGTACATTATGTGCCACAAATCAATAGCAAAACTCCCAGTGCCTTCTCCAGGAGCAGGACTGGGCCCAACGTAATACAAGTAACATGCACTTCAGAGTGTAAACTCATCACCTGCCGGAGTAGCAAGTCCTGATATGTAAAATTTGGCTCAGGAGCATTATGGTTTATTTGTTTTATTGGGTATTTTTCTTCCTCTGAATCAACAGGTATAGGCCACTACCAGAGGACCAAGAGACCTTTGGTCTTATACATTACTTAGCCTAACAGTCCCTAATAGGACAGTTTTTACTTTTATGATATTTTAATCACTTTAAATAAGTTCTTAAGACAAATGGGTGGAAGGTGTTCAAGGTTCTGGTTCTGCTAATCAGGAGAGTATTCTTTCTTAGGCAGGTTTCAGAGTAACAGCCGTGTTAGTCTGTATTCGCAAAAAGAAAAGGAGGACTTGTGGCACCTTAGAGACTAACCAATTTATTTGAGCATAAGCTTTCGTGAGCTACAGCTCACTTCATCGGATGCATACTGTGGAAAATACAGAAGATGTTTTTATACACACAGACCATGAAAAAATGGGTGTTTATCACTGCAAAAGGTTTTCTCTCCCCCCACCCCACTCTCCTGTTGGTAATAGCTTATCTAAAGTGATCACTCTCCTTACAATGTGTATGATAATCAAGGTGGGCCATTTCCAGCACAAATCCAGGGTTTAACAAGAACGTCTGAGGAACAGTGGGGGGGGGGGTGAAGAAATAAACAAGGGGAAATATAATGAATCAACCATTCCCAGTCTCTATTCAAGCCTAAGTAAATTGTATCCAATTTGCAAATTAATTCCAATTCAGCAGTCTTTCGTTGGAGTCTGTTTTCAAAGTTTTTTTGTTGAAGGATAGTCACTTTGAGATCAGAAATCGAGTGACCAGAGAGATTGAAGTGTTCTCCGACTGGTTTATGAATTTTATAATTCTTGACATCTGATTTGTGTCCATTTATTCTTTTACGTAGAGACTGTCCAGTTTGCCCAATGTACATGGCAGAGGGGCATTGCTGGCACATGATGGCATATATAACATTGGTAGATGTGCAGGTGAATGAGCCTCTGATAGTGTGGCTGATGTGATTGGGCCCTGTGATGGTGTCCCCTGAATAGATATGTGGGCACAGTTGGCAAGGGGCTTTGTTGCAAGGATAGGTTCCTGGGTTAGTGGTTCTGTTGTGTGGTATGTGGTTGCTGGTGAGTATTCGCTTCAGGTTGGGGGGCTGTCTGTAGGCAAGGACTAGCCTGTCTCCCAAGATTTGTGAGAGTGTTGGGTCGTCCTTCAGGATAGGTTGTAGATCCTTGATAATGCGTTGGAGGGGTTTTAGTTGGGGGCTGAAGGTGACGGCTAGTGGCGTTCTGTTATTTTCTTTGTTAGGCCTGTCCTCTAGTAGGTGACTTCTGGGAACTCTTCTGGCTCTGTCAATCTGTTTCTTCACTTCCTCAGGTGGGTATTGTAGTTGTAAGAATGCTTGATAGAGATCTTGTAGGTGTTTGTCTCTGTCTGAGGGGTTGGAGCAAATGCGGTTGTATCGCAGAGCTTGGCTGTAGATGATGGATCGTGTGGTGTGGTCAGCGTGAAAGCTGGAGGCATGTAGGTAGGAATAGCGGTCAGTAGGTTTCTGGTATAGGGTGGTGTTTATGTGACCATCGTTTATTAGCACAGTGTCCAGGAAGTGGATCTCTTGTGTGGCCTGGACCAGGCTGAGGTTGATGGTGGGATGGAAATTGTTGAAATCATGGTGGAATTCCTCAAGGGCTTCTTTTCCATGGGTCCAGATGATGAAGATGTCATCAATGTAGTGCAAGTAGAGTAGGGGAGTTAGGGGACGAGAGCTGAGGAAGCGTTGTTCTAAGTCAGCCATAAAAATGTTGGAATACGGTGGGGCCATGCGGGTACCCATAGCCACCAGGTTTGCCGTGACATTATCAGGGATAGTGTTACTGACGGCTTGTAGTCCATCTTTGTGTGGAATGTTGGTGTAGAGGGCTTCTACATCCATTGTGGCCAGGATGGTGTTATCAAGAAGATCACCGATGGATTGTAGTTTCCTCAGGAAGTCAGTGGTGTCTCGAAGAGAGCTGGGAGTGCTGGTAGCGTAGGGCCTGAGGAGGGAGTCTACATAGCCAGACAATCCTGCTGTCAGGGTGCCAATGCCTGAGACGATGGGGTGCCCAGGATTTCCAGGTTTATGGATCTTGGGTAGTAGATAGAATATCCCAGGTCGGGGTTCCAGGGGTGTGTCTGTGCGGATTTGATCTTGTGCTTTTTCAGGGAGTTTCTTGAGCAAATGCTGTAGTTTCTTTTGGTAACTCTCAGTGGGATCAGAGGGTAATGGCTTGTAGAAAGTGGTGTTGGAGAGCTGCTGAGCAGCCTCTTGTTCATATTCTGACCTATTCATGATGACAACAGCACCTCCTTTGTCAGCCTTTTTGATTATGATGTCAGAGTTGTTTCTGAGGCTGTGGATGGCATTGCGTTCCGCATGGCTGAGGTTATGGGGCAAGTGATGCTGCTTTTCCACAATTTCAGCCCGCGCACGTTGGCGGAAGC
Source organism: Lepidochelys kempii (assembly GCF_965140285.1). Classification (NCBI taxonomy): domain Eukaryota; kingdom Metazoa; phylum Chordata; order Testudines; family Cheloniidae; genus Lepidochelys; species Lepidochelys kempii. The sequence goes on along the minus strand of NC_136389.1, from coordinate 1,940,141 downwards.
ACTCTATGTAGAAGTCCAGTCTGCTGTCTCGACCTTCAGGAGGAGTCCACCTAGAATCCTTCTTTTTGTAGCGTTGGTAGGGAGGTCTCTGTGGATTAGTATGTTGTTCAGAGGTGTGTTGGAAATATTCCTTGAGTCAGAGACATCGAAAATAGGATTCTAGGTCACCACAGAACTGTATCATGTTCGTGGGAGTGGAGGGGCAGAAGGAGAGGCCCCGAGATAGGACAGCTGCTTCTGCTGGGCTAAGAGTATAGTTGGATAGGTTAACAATATTGCTGGGTGGGTTGAGGGAACCATTGCTGTGGCCCCTTGTGGCATGTAGTAGTTTAGAAAGTTTAGTGTCCTTTTTCTTTTGTAGAGAAGCAAAGTGTGTGTTGTAAATGGCTTGTCTAGTTTTAGTAAAGTCCAGCCATGAGGAAGCTTGTGTGGAAGGTTGGTTTTTTATGAGAGTATCCATTTTTGAGAGCTCATTCTTTATCTTTCCCTGTTTGCTGTAGAGGATGTTGATCAGGTGGTTCCGCAGTTTCTTTGAGAGCGTGAGGCACAAGCTGTCAGCATAGTCTGTGTGGTATGTCGATTGTAATGGATTTTTTACCTTCAGTCCTTTTGGTACGATGTCCATCTGTTTACATTTGGAAAGGAAGATGATGTCTGTCTGTATCTGTACAAGTTTTTTCATGCAGTTGATAGATTTCCACTCCATATGGCTAAATTCAGTGCCTTGCATAATGACAGGTTTCAGAGTAACAGCCGTGTTAGTCTGTATTCGCAAAAAGAAAAGGAGGACTTGTGGCACCTTAGAGACTAACCCATTTATTTGAGCATGAGCTTTCGTGAGCTACAGCTCACTTCATCGGATGCACACTGTGGAAAATACAGAAGATGTTTTTATACACACAGACCATGAAAAAATGGGTGTTTATCACTGCAAAAGGTTTTCTCTCCTCCCACCCCACTCTCCTGCTGGTAATAGCTTATCTAAAGTGACCACTCTCCTTACAAAGTAAGCTCTGTGCCACAAGTGGGTGGGGCGGTGGTATTTAGCACGTTGCACATTGGGAGCACTACCTGCATACGAATAAATAAGAAGAAGAAAGTGAGGATCTCACCAGCACAATTAGATGGGTCACAAAATTGTTAACAGGGGGAACTAACTATTGGCTTCAGAATTCTGTATGGATGTCAGGAGATAGTAAGTTTTGCACATTCTTTCGCTTTTAGCTAGACATTTCCCTGGGCCATGTGGCCTGAGAGGTCCCCCAATGCTAGCAGCTGTTACCTGATTATTAATTCACTGCAGTGCTGGGTTGATACTTTCTGCTTTTTAAATCATTCAGGTTGTTAGAATTATAGAGGCTGCGCTTAGAGCTCAGTAGATACAAAAAGGATTTTCATTCAATGTAATAACACCTTATTACTGTCTATAGTAGCAAAAGATGCTTAATTAGAGTTTTGGTTTTATTGCAGTCTGAAAAAGTTTCAGATTTCTTTCAGAAGAAAGAGTTATGAATTCACAGTCCTTTTTGTAGCAATCAGCATGGTTCTTCCTAGGAATTCAGAGGCTCCCAACACATCCATAAGAACAGATTTTGGAAGGGAACTTTCATCACAAAATCCTCCAAGACTGCCTCCAAAACTGGACTAAATGTTCCAACAAATATAAAGGAGATAGCCATATGCTAAAATGAAGAAACTACTTCTCCAAGATTTTGACAGACAGCTCAAGCTATCGAAAGAGAGGAAACAAAGCTTGGGCTACTGATTTCCTTACTGTGGGGCCTACTTTAAAATTTGACTTTCCAGAGCCTCAAAACATTTAATACCAGTAAATGGAATAAACCATCACTAATGTAAGCAGTTCACAAGAAACTGACACAGCAGAGTTAGTCATGGTTATTCCATTAAACAAGTTAAAAATATCAAAAGCACCAAGTAACTTAAGAGCCAAAGTTCTATTGAAAGTCAAGTGTATCTATACAGAGATTGCATTATCCTACTATTCTCTGAATAATTAAATTGCATGGGAACTAAAAGTCAATTACAATCACTAAGAAAAAAATGCACATGTTGCAATAATGTGGAAGCCACTGGGAATATCCAGAAGGGAATAAGGTCACAAGGCAGCAGCTGCATTTACCAGCTTAAACAAGATTTGGCCATTGAAAATCTACAACTTAAAGGTTCATAGTTAGATCTTTAACTCAGCTGTTATTTCCATATTAACATATGGATGTGAAAGGTGGAAATCCACTAAAGGTATAGGCAGATGTCTATATGCCTTCAAAAGAAATTGCCTTAGAAATATTCTAGGTATTAAACTGAATTACTTTATAACAAATACCACAATTTTGTTAGTGTTCAACAATCCCTTATCTATAATGTTATCCAAGAGAGAAGATGAAAATATTTGAGATGTATGAAGAATGAAGCAAGTGTGTCTTCCATGGCAAGTGCGCCACTGGGCAGCTGAAGAAACGCAAAACGAGCCGTCCCCTCCTTTGAACAGTACTCAGAGAGGGAAAACTTACAGGATTTAACAACATAGAGGACATTCAAAGAGCAGCCCAGGAGAGACCAGAATGGTCAGGGCCGACTCGAGTTTTTTTGCCGCCCCAAGCAAATAATTTGCCACCCCAAGCTCCGAGAGCGCAACTGCCCAAGAGGAAAAAAAACAAAAAGTGGCCAGAACGCCGCCTCTGGAATCGTGCTGCTCCAAGCATGGGCTGGCTTTGCTGGGGCCTAGAGCCGGCCCTGAGAATGATGGAACCTTTTCCATGCCCTCAGCAATGTCTGATGGTGTTGGAATTACTCAGATTCGGAGGATAAGAAAGGGATTCCTCTTTAGGTTTATCACAGCAGTGAAATGGAAAGTGAAAATGCGACTCCTTTGTTAAAAGGTGAGTTACACACTCACAGGGATGCCGGGGACAAAACAGCCAGCAGACAGTGCCTAAGGATTTTATTTTATCTGATGATGGATATTTTTCCCTTCCTTGCTGTTTTTCCACATGGAGGAAGAGGAGGAATGAAGGACAAAGTGCAACCTACCAGCCATGATATCCTTTGGCCAGGGAGGGGGCAGCTGGTTTCCCTATCAGCCATAATGACCACCCACTATTACTTTTGCTGGGTAATGTTCTCCCATAAGGCGGCGAGGAACAAGTGTGCTTACACTCCATCTTGAAGGAGAGATTGAGACACTCCCTCACTAGGTTTGAATTTAGATGTCGCTTGTGGTTACAGTTCCCACATACAAATCTGACTCTGAAGGGTTAATGGGAATTGGTCATGCACGTCCCCCTAGGCCAATGGAAGATTTTTTGTGTTGACCTAGTTACGCCTCTCGGAGAGCTGGATTTACTACACTGATGGAATAACCTCTTTTATAGCTGTAATATGTCTACACTACAGTGATACAGCAGTGTGATCTGCTGCAAGACCTTGGGCAGATCACTTCTTTTCTCTAGACCTCCGTTTCCCTCTCACTCTTTCTCTATTTTGTCTATTTAGACTATAAGGGCTTTGGGGAAGGGACTTTTTCTTATTACATATATGTACAGAACCTAATAGAATGGGGCCCTTGTCTTGTTGCGGCCCCTAGGAGATTTTGTATTATAAATAATAATAATGGCTGATTTTATTTATTTTATTTACTTTAGTTTAAAAATATCTTTAAAATGACTCAGAACCATCTAGCTGTGCACACTGTAACCCTATGCAACCCTATGGTCTTAGTATGGTTACCTTCTTTTCCCTTCCTATTTGTCACATCCATTTATTACATCTTGTTTCAAATTATACGTAAGCTCCTCAGGACAGTGTTCAGTGTTTGTACAGCACCTAACTCCAAGGGGCCCTGATCCTGGGGCCTCTGGGCATTACTGTCAGACAAATAATAATAATAACAGTCATAATAGAGGTTTCAGAGTAGCAGCTGTGTTAGTCTGTATTGACAAAAAGAAAAGGAGGACTTGTGGCACCTTAGAGACTAACCAATTTATTTGAGCATAAGCTTTCGTGAGCTACAGCTCACTTCATCTGATGTAATAGAGGGTCTGATCCTCATTTACTTTATACTGCAATGTCAGTGTAACGGGACCGTAAAGTGGGAATAAAGTACATTTTACAGTTACATGTATGTGAACTTTAAGGAGCAGAGTAAAGGGACTGTAGTGTAAATGAGAATCTGATGCAGAAAATATTGATAATTGGGTAGTTTCCATGTTTTTACTACAATGGAAAAAGTATTTTAGTTAGCATGACAGCTGATCTCTCCACTCCTGCTTTGCATTCTCGACTTGTCGAGATGGTGGCTTCCTGTTATTTGTTATTTGTTTTAATTAGCTTGTTTAAGAAACATTTATTTTTTCCTCGTTGCTTCTTGTATGCAGTTCAGAGTGGTGCATAGAATTTCATTTATGTGATCCTTGAGTTTTCCTTGATACATGAGCCAACCGAATGGGAATAACAGCATCCAGAAAGACAACTCCACAATGATTCTTAGGGCCCAGATAAACATGCATTGCACAGTGAAGAAGGAGAGGAAACTCACTAATTTATCCTCCTCTCTCTCTCTCTCTCTCTCTCTCTCTCTCTCTCTCTCTCTCTCTCTCTCGCTGGATGTGGTTTGCAGGCTGGGCTCCCCCTGGGGGAGTGTGTGAGACAGGAGAGTATGAGAGAGAAGAACTGGCAGAGAATTCCAATCAAATACAGGTGGTGATCAGGGATCCTAGAAATCCGTTCGCCACAGAACAGTGCACAAAAATGCTGAATTTGCATTTTTACAGAGAATCTTTAGTTTTTATATTTTGTGAAAAAATAAACATATATTAACTAAATTTTACTGACAGTGCCAGTGTCACTTATTCAATGTGCACAACTCCCCTTCTTGTCGTTGATTTTTGAATGTGCTGACTGCCCGAGCCCCAGCGACCCAAGCAGCTGGTGGTTCGGTTACAGGGCTGGCCTTACCATGAGGCGAACTGAGGCAGACTGTGTGGGGCTGGATTCTCTCTGCTGGAGATGCACAGAGATGGTGGAGTGCTGGGCTGGAGGAAGGAGGGCACAAGAGACAGAACAGGCAGGCAGGAGAAAAGTGGAGAGGGAATCACAGAAAGCAGCAGGAGCTGCAGGGAGAGAGAGGAGGAGGAGACTCTTATGTACCTCTCTACTACCCCCAGGAACCTGGACTGATTAACCCCAACTTCTCAGGGAGCTTCCTGTGTCCTGCTGCTTCCCTGAACCCACTTGAGGAGAACAGGCAGTCAACTGAAGTAGTAGGAGCCAGTTAGGCCCTTAAGATGCTGATATCTTCCCTCACTCAGGCCCTGCTACCAGCCTGCTTATTTGTCCCCTTCAATTGAGTGTTGAGAGCCACTCTAGCTGTCCTAGATCAGCAGTCATGAGTGAAAGAAGAAAATGCCCCTCTGGGGCAGCATTTGGGAAAAGACAGAAAGCAAAGGAAGCTTTTCTATCTAAGCAGGAAGGAGCTCTCCTGAGATACATAGACACAAATGTTCACGGTGGACCTTCCGGCCCCAGGGAGGATGTGAGTGGTGAGGAGATGCCTGATCTTCCAGTTAGTCAGAGTGCAGGTGACCTGGCAGCTACTGCAGCATCCATATCTCCATCTCAAATGGATGTAACCATGCACGTTCCTGAAGAAAAGTGTAGATCAGAGAAGAGTGTGGTGGGGGCACAAGAAACAGCTGCTGCTGAGTTTAGTTCCTTAAGTCTAGATGATCTGGGACTGTGGACCCACTTGAGCAGTAGCCTGAGGGACTTCCTTGTACTGCACGGGCCACAGCAAGTGAAAAACTTCATGTTCCCCAAAGACAATGAAAATAGAAGTTTCCATCCAACACATTACTGGCGTGAAATCCCCAATGGTGACAAAGTGGAGAGGCCGTGGCGTATGTACTCAAAAACGCAGAATGCTGCATACTGTTTTTGTTGCAAACTCTTCCAGTCTAATGTTCCAGCCACACTGGGTTCTACAGGAATGAAGGACTGGAAAAATCTGGCTAGAAATCTGGCATGCCATGAGAAGGCAGCAAATCACCAGAGAGCATTCCGTAGGTGGAAAAAGCTTGAGATGAGACTAAAGTTAAAGGCCACCATAGATGATCAGCATCAAGAGAAGATTGCATCAGAGTCTCTTTACTGGTAAAACGTTCTGAAAAGGCTCATTGCCATTGTGAGAATGCTTGCGACCCAAAACCTAGCCCTGTGTGGCACTTCAGATCAGCTGTACGTGCCAAACAATGGAAACTTCCTTAAAGTTGTGGAGCTGATGGCTGAGTTTGATGCTGTACTCCAAGAGTATTTAAGAAGAGTCACACACCACTACCTTGGAAAAACAATTCAAAATGAGATCATACTGGCAACAAAAGTCAAACAGAAGATTGTGGCAGATCTGAAGTCAGCAAGATATGACTCTGTTATTCTGGACTGCACACCTGACATCAGCCATATGGAACAAACTACTTTAATGGTGTGTTTTGTAACAACAACAGAGCCTAGTGACAATGTCCCTGCAGTGGTGACTGCCAGAGGATTTTCTAGACTGTATTGACATTGATGATACTACAGGAGCTGGTATGACAAATGTGCTTCTTAAAAAGCTGGAAGAGACGGGAATTGCGACAGCTGACAGAAGAGGTCAGGGCTACGATAATGGTGCCAACATGAGAGGAAAGAACAGAGCAGTGCAGACACGGATCCGAGAGTTAAACCCTCGAGCTTTTTTTGTCCCATGCAGTTCTCATTCATTGAACTTGATGGTCAGTGATGCAGCATCAGCTTCTCGTGAGGCTGCTGAATTTTTTAATGTAATTCAAAGCATCTATGCATTTTTCTCTGCATCAACTTATCGATGGCAAATTTTGAAGCAACATCTGGGAACATCCTCTCTGACACTGAAACCACTGAGTGCCACACGATGGGAAAGTCGAGTGGAAGAGATAAAGCCTATCAAACACCAGATTGGGAAGATAGATGATACCACAGTTGCCATTATGGAGGATAGTGTTATGACAGGCACTGTTCATGGGAGAACAGTGGCGGAGGGAAATGAAATCACCAGAAACATACATAACTTCAAATTTCTGTGTGGCTTAGTGTTGTGGCATGACATACTGTTTGAAATAAATGTTGTAAGCAAGAGACTCCAAGGTGTTGACCTTGATATATCTGGAGTAATGGAACAGCTGAACAAAGCAAAGTCTTACTGGTCAGATGAGGAATTTCAAAATGTTCTGAAGAGTGCACATAAGTTGGCAGAGGAACTTCACTATTTTCCCACCCATTCAAGCTATTTTCCCACCCATTCAAGAATACAAGAGTCACCGAAAAAGAAGACATTTTGATTACAAGGCACAGGATAATCCCATAAGAGACCCCAAACAACAATTCAAAGTTGAATCCTTTAACCAGGTGCTAGATTGTGCAATACAGTCAGTTGAAGAACGTTTCATGCAGCTCAAGGAACACAGCAGTATATTTGGGATGTTGTAGGATATTCTAAAACTCCTCACTATACCTGAAGAAGGCCTACACCAGCAATGCAGGGCACTAGAGACAGTGTTGACACATGATGACATTCGCAATATTGATGTGAGTGATTTAGGTGATGAACTGAAAGTCCTTTCAAGATACATTTCAGCAGGATCAACTCCAAACACTGTTCTGGAATATATGTGCACAAAATAAGATGACTACCCTCTTTCCAAATGCTTTTGTTGCTCTGCGCATACTTCTAACACTTCCTGTAACAGTTGCCAGTGGAGAACGAAGCTTCTCCAAGCTGAAGTTAATAAAAACACATCTACACGCCACAATGACACAGGAGAGGCTGGTCAGCCTTGCAACCGTCTCAATAGAGCATGAGCTGGCCCAGACTGTGGACCTTCAGGAAGCAGTTCAAATCTTTGCAACCAAGAAGGCACGGAAAGCACCATTTTGATTATTCAAACAGATAAAAATGCCAGTGTTTACTACGCGGACAAGAAAAGTTACATTTGCTGTTCAGGCGTTTGAAAGTTAAGTGTTACTTAAAATTTTTGAACAAGGCATTTTAAGTTGTTAGTTCTCCTTTATTGGGGTAGCAGAGCAGTGCCATGAGAGGAGTAGAAGAGAAAGAAGGCAGAATTGAGAACTTTCAAAGTTTTGGCCCAAGCGAGGGGGCATGGGGGTGTCATTTGAGCTCCCCGCCTCAGGTGCCAAAATGTTGTGGGCCGGCCCTGTTTGGTTAATATGGAGAGCCAGATAATGGAGGCTCTAATAAATGGGGTTCTACTGTACATAGCTAAACATATTCCAGTAAACTGCTTCCAGCGTGTGGAGGTTACGCAATGGCGTATAGGGGGTCATGTTTTAATGCATCTCAAATTTCACTTCGGCCTCCAGGACTAACTCAGCAAGTCAGTAATGTTAAGATAAAAGCAATTTTTGAGTTTTTTGTGTGCATTAACGCACCCCCCACCCCAATTTTCTGAAAATATAGACTACAAACATATAAGTATTGGGTAAATCTAACCAAATTTAAATTCTATTTATTTTATTTTATTATAATAATTGATGGCACTGGTAGGCTTTGAAATTGCTTAAACATTGTAAATATATCAATAAAATATTGTGTTCAACTGGTACTTATATATATATTGTGGATAGGGAAACTGAAGTTCAGTGTTTCATTTTAATTGTGGAAAATGGATTTTTATGTTCTTTTCATTGGAGAATTTTGGGGTTTTATCACAGGAAACTAGGATCCCCAGTGGTGATATAAAAAGGAGGAGAACAGTGTAGTGTTAGTCCAGACCCTACAATTAAGTATGTTCGTTTTGCTCTTTCAAATTACATCGCAGCCAGGCTCACTTCAGCTCCACCAGCTGAGGATCTCTGAGGCCTGATCGTGTTGTAAGCTAAAGGGAAGAGTCGCATTAAGTAATTTTGCAATAAGGTTGTAGCCCTGCATTCCAAGGCTTGTGCCAACCTGTGTGTCAGTCAAGGCCAATGTTCCCTCTAATTTTTGACAGGCCGTGTGTGCAAAAAATTTCTTCTGTGCAAATTGTGCTTCTGTGCAAATTTTTGTGCGCCCGGCGTTTCGCTGTGTGCGTGGGGTTTAGGATCTGTGTGCGTGCACACAGCTTAGAGGGAACACTGGCAAGGCTGCACCCATGCATTCAGACTGGTTGGTGAGTAAGCTCGGGAATGGGAATTAGAAACTCCCAAGTTCCAATCCCAGCCCTAACATGGCCTTCTCCTGTGGCTCTGGGCAAGTTCCTTTACCTTGCTTCCTTTATGACCTCACCTGTATAATGGGGACAATGCTTTCTTACCTCACCTGGGTGTCATGGGGTTTGATTAGTGTGTGTTGCGCCCTACCTATGGACTCCACATTATTACTACATACTATCTGCCTGTCCCAGCCTGTCTTGTTTTCCTAGTTGTTCCAGGAGGGTCAGTTCAGGGTGTGGCTGTGGCAAGCGGCTCAGCATAGGGTTTCCTTTTGATGGGTTTCGAAGGCATTTTGTGGCTGTTGTCTACTTTGCTATTTGATGTATTTTTAAATCAGGGCTCTGGATGAGTGGATTAGCGAAATGTAAAGAAATAAAAGGAAGAAACCAGCTTATTGCAGTGTAAAGAAGAAATCTCAGAATTCTACGTACAGAATTCTGTGTACAGATGAGGTATCAGGATTCTGTCTACAGAACTGAGAGCAGCATAAGAGAGAAAGAGGATATTAGGCCTGTGCTTCAATTTTTTAAAATCTTTCATGAACTGTGCACTAGATTTCCCTCCACTATAGATCCTGGGTCTGATTTCTCAAGGTGCTGAGCATCGGCAGCTCCCATTTATTTTAACTGGAATCGTGGATCCTGGGCATCTCTGAAAATCAGACCCCAGGTTACTGTGATCTCATTTGTGGCTTCTTCTTAATCCCATGGGAGGAGCTTTCACTGCTGGTAAATAAGAAAGCAATGACTGTTGAAAGGAGGGGTATAAGCTTTGTTAATAGGAAGGCTGCCATGGGGATTCTCAGCCTGGGAAAAGAGTGGCATAAGCTTGATATTAAAGTAGGATATTTTCAGTGGGACAGACTGTGACTGGCAGCCAGTTTTCACATAGTTTAAGAACTGTATTCGAATTGTAACCTGCTTCCTCAATGGTTGTTCGGGCTTTGGACTGTCATAGGTCCTTAATACAGCCTGTGCAAACTGAGTTCTCCAATGCAGGCAGGTGCTGCTCACACAAAGGTTGGACACAAAGCTAAAGTTGGAGGGGGACACATGAGAAAGAGATTTCTTCAAAGCTCAGCAACAATGAAAGATTCTCCCGCCAGAAAGTGAGGAAGAAAAATTGAGCAAAACTCTGGGAGAAGTTAAACCAATGACAAAAATAGCTTCAAATACAATGTAGCAACCTACCACATGCACATGAAATGCTCATAAATACCAAATAGCCACAAGGCTTACAAGCCCTCACTCCTGGAATGGGTTACCTAGGGAGGTGGTGGAATCTCCATCTTAGAGGTTTTGAAGGCCTGGCTTGACAAAGCCCTGGCTGGGATGATTTAGTTGGGGATTGGTCCTGCTTTGAACAGGGGGTTGGACTAGATGACTTCCTGCGGTCCCTTCCAACCCTAATCTTCTATGATTCTATGAATGCAAGGCAGGTACTGTTGCAGAAACAGGAGAGGGGTGAATATGCGACCAATAGGGAAAGCTTGGGGAGCACACTGGCCCACAGCAAAAAGGGGAAACTCTAAAGTTGTCTACAAAGGGAATGAAGCATATTTTCCATGAGGAGAATTGTCCACTGTGCTCTGTGATTGTGCCGTTTCCTCACGCACCATTTCTGCTGGACCTGAACATCTCTGAATTCTCTTAAAACGTGTGATCAGTTTTGCCTGCCTTAATTTTCCAGTAAATAAGCAATGGCAACCACAAGGACCTGTTTATGTTGTGGGTGTGGTGGGGCGATGGCAGGGACTTCATACCTGCCAAGTCTTGCTCATCTGCAAGGAGACCCCCCCCCCTTATTTTGGATTAACCTCAAATTATTGAGGAGTTTGGGGGGTGCTTACTGCTTTCAGAGGTTGCCTCGCTTCTGCCTGTGGCCTCCTTACTTCACCCTACTGTTTAAATTAAAGACAGCCACGTGACCCTCAGGCTCCTCCTACTCTTTACCCATAATTTGAGCTCTGGCTGGAGCAGGGGTGGGCAAACTACGGCCCGCAGGACGGATCTGGCCCCTCAGGGCTTTGGATCCAGCCCATGAGATTGCCCCCCGTGGTGCCGCAGGCCCCACGCCGCTCTCAGAGGCAGCCAGCACCACGTCCCTGGGGCCCCGGGGTGGGGGTGGGGGGCAGAGGGCTCCGTGCGCTGCCCTTGCCTCCAGGCACCGCCCCCTGCAGCTCCCATTGGCCGGGAACAGGGAACCGCAGCCAATGGGAGCTTCGGGGGAGGTACCTGGAGGCGTGGCAAGGGCAGCGCACGGAGGCCTTCTCTCCCTGCCCCCCAGGGGCTGCGCAGGGACGTGGTTCCGGCCACTTCCCGGAGCGGTGTGGTGTGGGGCCCGGGCAGGCCGGCAGGGAGCCTGTCCTGGCCCTGGTGCGTGCCGCTGCCACCCCTGAGCCCCCTTCTGCACTCTGCACCCCTCCTGCATCCCAACCCCTTCCCTGAGCCCCCTCATACGCCCCACACCCCTCCTCTGCCCCAATCCCTTGCCCTGAGCCCGTTCCTACACACCGCACCCCCTTCCACACCCCGCACTCCCTCCCGCACCCCAACCCCCTGCCCCGGCCCTGCATACAATTTCCCCACCCAGATGTGGCCCTCAGCCCAAAAAGTTTGCCCACCCCTGGGTTAGAGCTACGTCTAAAGTATCTCACTTTCCAGAGGAAGAGTTTTGCACTGTGTTATTCAAAATCTGTCAGAATTGCCTGAAATCTCTCAGCTGAATCCTCACCGCTTGACAGAGACACAGGCTGATTGTTTTGGATGCTGTGTGTGAACTATGCAAGAAGGAGAAGGCATTTAAAGTCACTCCTGAGAAGCAGTGGGAGTGAGAACTGCTGACTGAGATAATTCAGTTTAAATATTTTTGTTGGGGACTGAGAGTGAGAGAGATCAAAGAATATTATCCTGTTCTCTTCAGGTTCTTTTATTGTGTCCATCACCAGGGTATCTGAGCACTTAACTCTTTTATGCCAGGAGCTGAGACTCAAAACCTCCAGGAAGAGACAGGAATTCAAATTAATTAAGTACCTGTCTGCCCAGACTTTGTGGGCACAGCTGTGGCACATGGCTTTAAAAGTGTGTTTTTTAGAACATCTCTCCATCCTTTTATTAAATATTACTTTTATCATGAGGGATTGTTTCACAGCCAAGGACTCCTGGTTCATTAGCAATAAAAGAGGTGTCAGGCAGGAAGAGTTGGAGGAAAGTGGCCGTTGCTACACCTGGGGGCTCTGCAGTTGGAGAGCTAGCAGCCTGGACTCATCTTGCAGTTCTGAGCCCATGGTGTCACACTATTCTAGGTCCATCCTGAAGCCTGATCCTCTTTCTTTAATTCAACTCCTCATACTACAGACATATGGGAGGCAAAGGTCCTTTTGAGCTGGAGCTGAAGTTGATCCTCCTTCCATTTCAGACCATGAACACATTGTGACCAACTGCTGATAAGCCTCAAGCAAAGGAAGCAACTGGTGCCCCAAAGGGAGCTGGGTGTCTCTTATGTTACAGAACAAACCTAAGGAAAGATACAACCAGCCCAGCTCCATAGCACATGAGGCTCCTGTTCGGGACATCTCAGGTTGTTCCTGCCCCAGATCAGTGGCCTTCAGAAAGGATGAGAAATTCTCGTCCCAGAGCTCCGTGCTTCCTAAGTGCTGGGCAGTCACAGGGCCCCCTTGTTTGGTTTGCCCTTTCATAAAGCCTTTCCCAACATACTCTGTTGATAGCTGGCCCTTTAAGTCTGAGGGAGAGAAGCAGGGGCAGTCCTAAGGGGTCATGTTGTCTTCATTTACTCCAGACTCCAGCTTCTTCCTGCCTAGTTGGTAAGTACTCATCTTCTTTTATGTTGTTTTCTTCTTTTCCTGCCAGGCAATGATACAACCACACGCACATACACTGTCCTTTCCCTGAAGTCTGATTAGCTGACCCCTCTTGGTGTTTGTACCTTTCATATCAGGCTCTGAGCTGAATGTAGAGCCTTTCTCTGTTTGATTTTCTCGTTATCCCCTTCCTCTGTATGGCCTGGTGCAGGTCAGTGTCAGAGAAAGGATATTGGACTAGCTGGACCATTGGTCTGATTCAGTTTGGCAATTCCCATGTTCCTAAGGTGTAGCTTTAAGTAAGGCTAAGTTACCACACTTGTCCTGCCTGTTGGAGATGCTCATCTCACAGAAACAGTAAAGGAACCTGTTGAAGCATTTTCCTTTTTTGTGAACAACATTTTTATTGTTTTCAGAAAATCTGGAACCATCTCGATGCAGTAGAAATTGCGGGGGGGTGGGATCTTCAGTTAGAACGGCCCATGGTGTGCAAGGTGCTGAGCAGAGTGATGGTGCTCATGTGCTGGGAGTTGGGGGACTGGGGTCAAAGTGATTTTATCCCTGTAAGAAATCTATATGGGGTGGATCCTGGGATTTGTCTGCTTATGTCCCTTCTGTACTCTTGTATGACTGTGTTGGATGGAGGAACTGTCTGAATTGTCTTCTGTGGAGGGAGGTTTCAGAGTGGTAGCCGTGTTAGTCTGTATCAGCAAAAACAACGAGGAGTCCTTGTGGCACCTTAGAGACTAACAAATTTATTTGGGCATAAGCTTTTGTGGGCTAGAACCCACTTCATTGGATGCATGGAGTGAAAATACAGGAGCAGATATAAATACATGAAAGGATGGGGGGTTGCTTTACCAAGTGTGAGGTCAGTCTAATGAGTTAAATCAATTAACAGCAGGATACCAAGGGAGGAAAAATAACTTTTGAAGTGGTAAGAGAGTGGCCCATTACAGACAGTTGACAAGAAGGTTTGAGAAGGTCACTTCAATCTCTCTGGTCACTCAATAACAGACCTAAAAGTGGCAATTGTTCAACAAAAAAACTTCAGAAACAGACTCCAACGTGAAGCTGCAGAACTGGAATTAATTTGCAAACTGGATACCATCAGATTAGGCCTGAATAGAGACTGGGAGTGGTTGGGTCATTACAAAACCTAAATTTAATTTCCCCAATACTAATTTCTCCCTACTATTACTCACACCTTCTTGTCAACTGTCTGTAATGGGCCACTCTCTTACCACTTCAAAAGTTATTTTTCCTTCTTTGGTATCCTGCTGTTAATTGATTTAACTCATTAGACTGACCTCACACTTGGTAAAGCAACCCCCCATCCTTTCATGTATTTATACCTGCTCCTGTATTTTCACTCCATGCATCCGATGAAGTGGGTTCTACCCACAAAAGCTTATGCCCAAATAAATTTGTTAGTCTCTAAGGTGCCACAAAGACTCCTCGTTGTTTTTTCTATGAAGGGGGCATTTTGCAGTCAGGCAGCAATTCAGTGGTTACGATGCTGCCCACAGCAGCTAGCTGAAAAGTCGCAATTCTTCAACAAAAAAACTTCAAAAACAGACTCCAACGAGAGAATGCTGAATTGGAATTAATTTGCAAACTGGACACCATTAAATTAGGCTTGAATAGAACTGGGAGTGGATGTGTCATTACACAAAGTAAAACTATTTTCCCATATTTATTTCCCGCCCCCCACACTGTTCCTCAGACGTTCTTGTCAACTGCTGGAAATGGCCCACCTTGATTATCACTACAAAAGATTTCTCCCCCTCCCACCCCTCTCCTGCTGGTAATAGCTCACCTTACCTGATCACTCTCGTTACAGTGCGTATGGTAACACCCATTGTTTCATGTTCTCTGTGTATATAAATCTCCCCCCTGTATTTTCCACTGAATACATCTGATGAAGTGAGCTGTAGCTCACAAAAGCTTATGCTCAAATACATTTGTTAGACTATCTAAGATGCCACAAATCCTCCTTTTCTTTTTGTGTTTTCAATGTATTTCTTTCCTTTTTTCACAGAATCTGGAGTGTGTGTGTATATGTGTGTGCTGTGTGTGTTCGCGCTGTTTGTGTGTGTGTGCGCATGCGTCCAGTTTCTCTTTACCTCCCCCAGCTTTGTGAAGTGGTTCTTCCTCTCATAACTTGTTGTCATAAGGCAACAACTAGGAACCGGAGGTTGTGGGGGTGGCCTGATCATTCTGGGTTTTAATATTGTTCTGTTTCTTTTGTGCTTTAAAGACTATAACCCCACTACAGACCTCCATGTAATGTCTGAGCCCAGTACACACTCAATGGGAAAGAGCACAGATCCCCAGCAGAGCAGCAAGTGTTCAAAAATCAGAAGTCAGGCACATAATAACCATGAGCTTTTAAAGATAATTAATTTTGCAATCTTGTGTATTTGCCTTCTGGTTTTTGAGCCTTTGGAGTTCTTGATCTCAAGCTTTTCTCCACAAGTCTGAGAGATGGAAACTTACTGGGGGGGGGGGGGAGGGGAGAGGGGGAAGGAAGCCAAGATTCTCAGGAGCTGGGGCTTTAAGAAAAGCTCTGAATAGTGCAAACCTTGCAGTAAAACAGCAGCACTGCCCATGGCCTGATTTCAGCATGAGTCTGAATGAGAGCTGGAGTGGCTACCTGAGTTACAGGGAAACGAATACAATGCATTAGAGAATGGTTTTAATCCTGTGTTATTCACTAATGTATGTTCGGGCTTCAGTGACTTTGAGTTTATAATCTGGTCTTGAATAGCCAGTTTGATCCATGTCCATTGTCAAACGCCCTGGATAGCAGTGGAGAAATCACCTTTCAAAGCACCAGAATATCATGTGAATGCAGCTGCCTTCTCCTGTAGTAAAAGCAACTCATTTATGACACAATAAATCAAATAGATGATTGACAGTTGCACAAGGAATTTCAGTAACAGCACACTGTGCCTTGAAGCCTATGAGATCCATACAGGATGTATTACATTCTGGGAATAACAGGGTTTAAGATTTTATGACAGGTTTCAGAGTAGCAGCCGTGTTAGTCTGTATCCACAAAAAGAAAAGGAGGACTTGTGGCACCTTAGAGACTAACCAATTTATTAGAGCATAAGCTTTTGTGAGCTACAGCCCACTTCATCGGATGCAAGTGAAAGCTTATGCTCTAATAAATTTGTTAGTCTCTAAGGTGCCACAAGTCCTCCTGTTCTTTTTAAGATTTTATGGAAAACCCTGACGGAAAGGCATGGAATGAATGTTAACTAGCAATTCTACTTCATGTAGGCATTTACCCCTGTAATGGAATAGTATTGCACACTGCTTTGGCTTCTTATGCAGGATTTAGAGACATCAATCGTAGTCATTAATGGGAGCCAAAATACATCATTGTGAATGGAATTTCAGTGTCAGTCAGGCCTGGAGTTGGGCACAGCTTTTTGGCCTTTAACCTGAGGGCAGGGCCTTGCCATGCAGCACGTGCACAGATGAGCCATCGTGCCTGAACTGGGTAAGAGCTGCAGGACCCTGACTCTTCCAGTACTTTGGGGTGGAGATATATATACATGGGTCATATCTGGGTCTCAAGCTCAGCCTTGAGACCAGCTAGTCAATTGCTGGGATTTCCCCCCTTTATTTCCTCTGAGAGGCTCTGGGTATCTCTTGTAATCAGAAGGCTGAGAATCCTCTCTGATCCAGAACTATGTCTTTTATACTATATGTATAAAATTATGGGGTCTAAGTTAGCTGTTACCACTCGAGAGAGATCTTGGAGTCATTGTGGATAGTTCTCTGAAAACATCCACTCAATGCGCAGCGGCAGTCAAAAAAGTGACCAGAATGTTGGGAATCATTAAGAAAGGGACAGATAATAAGACAGAAAATATCCTATTGCCTCTATATAAATCCAGGGTATGCCCACACCTTGAATAATGCATGCAGATGTGCTCGCCCCGTCTCAAAAAAGATCTACTGGAATTGGAAAAGGCTCAGAAAAGGGCAACAAAAATGATTAGAGATATGGAACGGCTGCTGTATGAGGAGAGATGAATAAGACTGGGACTTTTCAGTTTGGAAAAGAGATGACTAAGGGGAGATATGATTGAGGTCTATAAAATCATGACTGGTGTGGAGGAAGTAAATAAGGAAGTGTTATTTACTCCTTCTCGTAACACAAGAACTAGGAGCCACCAAATGAAATTAATAGGCAGCTGGTTTAAAACAAACAAAGGAAGTATTTCTTCACACAACACACAGACAACCCATGGAACTCCTTGCCAGAGGATGTTGTGATGGCCAAGACCATAACAGGGTTCAAAAAAGAGCTAGATAAATTCATGGATGATAGGTCCATCAATGGCTATTAGCCAGGATGGGTTGGGATGGTGTCCCTAGCCTCTGTTTGCCAGAAGCTGGGAAAGGGCGACAATCACTTGATGATTCCCTGTTCTGTTCATTCCCTCTGGGGCACCTGGCATTGGCCACTGTTGGAGGACAGGATGCTGGGCTGGATGGACCCTTGGTCTGACCCAGTCTGGCCGTTCTTATGTTCTTATGTCTTGTAGTGTCTTCTCCAGTCCTACAGGTATGGTTCATTCATCTCGGTTTGCTTGTAGCAAAAGTCCTGCCTATCCTCATGTGATAACATTCCAACATTTAAAGAAAAGATACTGCTCTTCCAGGGGTTATCCAAGATCCATTCTGAGAAAACAACCATGTTCTATATCACCTGCTACAGCCCTCAGTGCAGAGCATTGTGGGCTAGGTTCAGGTACCCTGCTGGAGATGGAAGGTGTGGCTTCCACCTGGTATTCTAATGAGCGGACCCGTCCCTTCGGTCTGAGATGTTGAGGGAGCTAGGAAGGATAATTTGAAACAGAAATTAGTGATTTCAGTGGCTGTCTATCTCTCCAGTGTTCCCGCGTTGAGCACATCCCATTTCAAAGGCTGTAGCAGAGTTACAAGTATATCTCAGATATTTGGAGCAATTCTGTCGCCTGCAATTATTAGAGGAACAAAACAACAAAAAATAAAGGCAAAAATGTCCCATCCTTGTGGGCTGTGTGCTGGCTGCAGTGTCTCCCTCTTTGCACCAGGGCTGGGGCTCAGGCCCTGGGGCAGGACAGTCACCCACCTAGGGGGCCCGCACTGACGGGGAGATGGCGCAAGGAAACAACTCGTAGCTCTAGAGTAAAGCTGGGCAAAATTGTTTGGCTGAAACTGTTTTTCCCTGAAAAGCGCAGATTTGGATTGACTGAAACATTTTGTGAATTTGTATCAAATTCACTAAATTGGTTTGGTTTGGAAAAAAAAAATCTGAAAAAATCTCGACATTCAGTTTCCACATTTTAAATCGAAAAATGTTTCAGTTGCTCAGTTTTTAATTTTACTTCCATTAAAAAAGGTTTAATTCCCTCAAAAACCAAATGTTTCATTTTAGATCAAATTACACTTTTTGTTAAACACCAAATGAATTTTTGTTTTTACTTTTTTGATTTGCTGAACAATTCATCTAGCAATCGAAAACTGAGTTATTTGCACAGCTCTGCACCTGTGGATCTGATTGTCACTGTGTTCTTTGGCACCTGTGGGATGGCTTTCCCCACACAGCCATGTACTGCTGCTCATGCACCTACCGCAGCCAGACTCCAGCCGGCCAGAGAAGAACAGCAGCTGAAATGTGAATGAACTGGTCATGATAATTAATTCTCCTTAACACTTACATGGCATTTTCCATTTCAAAGCACATTACAAACATTCACTGATGCATCTGTTAGGCGTCTGGGGCCAACTGAAGTTTGGGATTTTTTGGCCAAATCTGTAGGCAGAGGAGGGGCCTGCTTTGTGTAATTCAATCCACCTGTATTTCTCAAGGTCCTGTAGCTCTGGTGTGTAGGCACCGGCTTAGGGAATGACCTGTTCTACAGATTCAAGTACCAGTTCTTATTGCTAGTGACAAGGAAAGTGGATCATAAATATTTACAGTCTTATTAACCCAAATGGCCTTTGCTGTGGACCATTTTTAAGAAAACACCTCGGAGTCCAACTCTTTGCACTGTAGCTCTGACTGTAAAGGCCACTTTACTGCTCGCTGTTGAACTGTGTCTGCAGTAGGTGTTTTTACAAAAAAGTTTCCACTGAGGTCCTGGTACATGCAATTTTAGGAGCCTAGTGTAGACAGCTGTCAGGCTTCAGCAGCCACTCTCAGTGTTGTGCCAATTAGACTTTGTGTCAATTGTACCGGGATTAGCTAGTGTGGACAAAGTCCTTTAGATAGTGGCACCTTAGCTGTGCGAATAATCAAAAGAATATCTGGTAGCGAAATATTCTGTTTGTATGGTCAGATCATGTGGCTTTGTATTAACAATCTGTCCCATTGGATATGAATGGAACATGAGGAACTATCTTGCCCGACTGGACAAATATTAGCTTGGTGTTTCTGATATTTAAGAGGGTTGGGAGTCTAACCTTGAACTCTGCTGATATTTAAATAGTGATAATTAAGGTTCGAGTTTAAAACCCCCTTGAGATGAAAGGGAAACATTCAAATGATGTCCTATTGCTCCACGGATCTGTCTGCAGGCTCCCAGGACTCCCGTCTGTGCTCTGAACAGTCTTTACAGACTGAATAGCTTTTCCCTAGGCATGTTTCTTAAGATGCTCAGCCCCACTTACCTTAATGAGGCATTTAACTTCAGAACTTGTTTGGGGACCATTGAAATGTGGGTGTTAGCCTCTGGAGTGGTGGAGTTTTTAACCCCATCAGTGCTGGTGGAATGTGCTGGATGTGCTTCTTGGGAGCAGCTTTCAGTGGAAAGTCCATTCGAACCAATGGGATGCCAGGAATCCCCAGGAATCATAGGACTGTTCTCCACAAACTTATGTTCCCAGGTATCCTTGGCATGTCGGTTCAGTGGGAAAGCCTAGCTAGTCATTGTGTTCACCCCTATTTTACCAGGGTGTTGGGCTCTTCTACTTCCCTCCAGCCTCCCAGGTGAGGCACTTCTGGCGGACAGCCTAAGCAGGGAGGAATTTCTGTATCACTTCCCAGTCTGCCTCCAGCTAGGAACATCTTCACTTAACACAAGAGTGTGGCCATGGGCCAAACACAGTCCCCAGAGTGTGTTTTTTTTCTGTTGTAATATCTGTACTTTCCACAGTATGCATCCGATGAAGTGAGCTGTAGCTCACGAAAGCTCATGCTCAAATAAATTGGTTAGTCTCTAAGGTGCCACAAGTCCTCCTTTTCTTTTTGCGAATACAGACTAACACGGCTGTTACTCTGAAGCCTGGCCCGTGGCTTCAGTAGGGAGTATCCTGGCTTACAGTCTTAGAGGTGCTCTGTGTGTCTGCCCAGGGATGGAACCTCATGCATTTGAACAGGCAGCTTAGTTGTTTGAGGAGTTAGTGAGTGGGAATGCTCAGCTGGAGAGCATGGAAAAGAGGGCAGGATTCACAGCCTGGGTGAAATGGGCCGAGTTTGACATTCAGGGAATGCTGTGTGGCTGCAGAGCCCTGGGAGATGCTGGGTAGCAAGTGGCTCAGAATGATAATGTGGTTAGTGAGACAAAGGGAATATCTTTTATGACCAGCTTCTGTTAGTGAGACACACAAGCTTTGGAGCCACACCAAGCTCTTCGTCAGGGCTCTCAGAGCCACAGGAAAGAAACAGGTTTCAGAGTAACAGCCGTGTTAGTCTGTATTCGCAAAAAGAAAAGGAGTACTTGTGGCACCTTAGAGACTAACCAATTTATTTGAGCATGAGCTTTCGTGAGCTACAGGTCACTTCATCGGATGCATGCCGTGGAAACTGCAGCAGACTTTATATATACACAGAGAATATGAAACAATACCTCCTCCCACCCCACTGTCCTGCTGGTAATAGCTTATCTAAAGTGATCATCAGGTGGGCCATTTCCAGCACAAATCCAGGTTTTCTCACCCTCCACCCCCCCACACAAATTCACTCTCCTGCTGGTGATAGCCCATCCAAAGTGACAACTCTTTACACAATGGAAAGGAACATTCAGCATCACAGCAAAATGCCAGGTGGGACAGAGTGTTTAGCATAGGTAGTTAGCACATGCTGTAAGGGTCTATTGAAGGTAGAGAGCCCCGTTAACACCTCTGCAGTTATAGGACAAAAATGGGGGCTAGTGGGTTACGGATCGTTGTAATAAGCCATAAATCCAGCGTCTCTGGTCAGTTCATGAGTTTTAGTGTCTGGCTGTCAGAGTTATGAATGTAGGCTCCTGGGCTCATCTTTTGAAAGTGTTGTGCAAGTTTCCTTGGAGGCTGAGGCCTGAAAGGTCAGATACAGAGTGACAGATAGACATGGCTACAACTACACTGCATACAATGTGGTTAGTAGCAGCTGGATCGCCACAGGACATGGATGATCTCCGGTTGGCTAATGGCTGGATCGCCAACACTAGGAATTGCATGTAGTGTTGTAGCCGTGTTGGTCCCAGGGTATTAGAGAGACAAGGGGGTGAGGTGATATCTGTTATTGGACCAGCTTCTGTACGTGAGAGAGACCGAGGGCTTGGCTACACTTGTGAGTTACAGAGCAGTAAAGGAGCCCAGGGTGCACTAACGCACGACGCGTCCACGCTGGCCAGGCACGTAGAGCGCTCTGACTCCGCGGCTACAGCGCGGCTGGTCTCCACCTCGGCGAGGGGAATAACGTTTGCTGCGCCCCCGCTGGAGTGCCGCGGCGCCAGCATGGACGCCCTGGTCCTATAGTGCGCTCTGGTCAGCCTCCAGACGTGTCCCACAATGCCTGTGCTAGCCACTCTGGTCATCACTTTGAACTCTACTGCCCTGCCCTCAGGTGACCAACCGTCAGACCCGCCCGTTAAATCATCTGGGAATTCTGAAAATCCCCTTCCTGTTTGCTCAGCCAGGCGTGGAGTGCTCTCTGCAAATCTTTCCAGATGACCATGCCTCCACGCACCAGGCGATCCCCAGTATGGAGCAATGGCGCAGTGCTGGACCTCATCAGTGTTAGGGGGGAGGAAACTGACCAGTCCCAGCTGCGCTCCAGCCATAGGAATTACAGTATCTTCGGGCAGATATCAAGGGCCATGATGGAAAGGAGCCATGGCCGAGATGCACTGCAGTGCAGGGTTAAAGTGAAGGAGCTGCGGAATGCCTATCGCAAAGCCTGCGAGGCAAACAGCCGCCCTGGTGCTACCCCCACGACCTGCTGTTTCTACAAAGAGCTGGACAGAATACTTGGGGGCAACCCCACCTCCACTCCGGGGGCCACCCTGGATACTTCAGAGCCCAGTCCAACAAGACAGGAGGAGGAGGAGCAAAGCGGGAGCGAGGGTGCTCCGGAGGAGGAAGATGCCCCGGCATCCCTAGATGCATGCAGCCAGGAGCTGTTCTCAAGCCAGGAGGAAGGTAGCCAGTTACGGTGGCCAGTGCTTGGGGAAGGACAAACACCAGAGGAGGTTCCCGGTAAGCGGCTTTTATTTTGGGAAGGAAGTTATTTGGTGCGGGCTCTTGGGGCGAGGAGGGTTAGGGCTGCATGCATGGCTCGATGCGGAATAGGGCATTGATGTGATCTCACATCGTGGTAATCGGCCTCAGTGATCTCTTCAGAGGTCTCAGCCAGAACTTGGGCAATGTGCTTGCGCAGGTTTTGTGGGAGAGCCACTGTGGTCCTTGTCCCAGTCAGACTAACATGTCCCCACCACTGTGCCATGAGGGGCCAGGGGGCCATTGCTGCACACAGGCATAGAATCATAGAATCATAGAATATCAGGGTTGGAAGGGACCCCTGAAGGTCATCTAGTTCAACCCCCTGCTCGAAGCAGGACCAATTCCCAGTTAAATCATCCCAGCCAGGGCTTTGTCAAGCCTGACCTTAAAAACCTCTAAGGAAGGAGATTCTACCACCTCCCTAGGTAACGCATTCCAGTGTTTCACCACCCTCTTAGTGAAAAAGTTTTTCCTAATATCCAACCTAAACCTCCCTCACTGCAACTTGAGACCATTACTCCTCGTTCTGTCATCTGCCACCACTGAGAACAGTCTAGAGCCATCCTCTTTGGAACCCCCTTTCAGATAGTTGAAAGCAGCTATCAAATCCCCCCTCATTCTTCTCTTCTGCAGGCTAAACAATCCCAGCTCCCTCAGCCTCTCCTCATAAGTCATGTGTTCTAGACCCCTAATCATTTTTGTTGCCCTTCGCTGGACTCTCTCCAATTTATCCACATCCTTCTTGTAGTGTGGGGCCCAAAACTGGACACAGTACTCCAGATGAGGCCTCACCAATGTCGAATAGAGAGGAATGATCACGTCCCTCGATCTGCTCGCTATGCCCCTACTTATACATCCCAAAATGCCATTGGCCTTCTTGGCAACAAGGGCACACTGCTGACTCATATCCAGCTTCTCGTCCACTGTCACCCCTAGGTCCTTTTCCGCAGAACTGCTGCCGAGCCATTCAGTCCCTAGTCTGTAGCGGTGCATGGGATTCTTCCATCCTAAGTGCAGGACCCTGCACTTATGCTTATTGAACCTCATCAGATTTCTTTTGGCCCAATCCTCCAATTTGTCTAGGTCCTTCTGTATCCTATCCCTCCCCTCCAGTGTATCTACCACTCCTCCCAGTTTAGTATCATCCGCAAATTTGCTGAGAGTGCAATCCACACCATCCTCCAGATCATTTATGAAGATATTGAACAAAACCGGCCCCAGGACCGACCCTTGGGGCACTCCACTTGATACCGGCTGCCAACTAGACATGGAGCCATTGATCACTACCCGTTGAGCCCGACAATCTAGCCAGCTTTCTACCCACCTTATAGTGCATTCATCCAAGCAAGCTGCATATGGGCCAGGGCAGAAGCCACACTGCAGTAGAAGACCCCCCTTGCTTCCCAGGTCACCCTCAGCAGCAAGATCTCTTCCGGGATGGACTCCTGTTGAAAATGTGGGGACAGTGTTCAGTATAGGGGCCCTTGCCGCTGTTGGCTCTCCCCAAGGCACAGAACCCCAGAGGACAGTACAGTCATGAAACAATCAGTCCCCCTTGACCCTGTGCTTACTCACCATTTTGGGGCTCCCGTGGGTTATGTGTGCTTGCTTTGGGACAGGCAAATTATGCTATTGTGTAGACTGTGCTTGCCCTTATGTACAGGGGAATCATTGCTCTGTCTGGTGTGAACAATGCTGCCTCTGTCAAGTGATGCATTTTGCCTTTACAGATGCAACCTTGAGATCTCAGCCGTCCGTGTTATCACCGGCCGAAAGACTCCAAAGAATCAAAAAGAGGCCACGTAGAACCAAGGAAGACATGCTGCATGAAGTAATGCAGCATTCAAGAAATGAAAATCAAAAAGTGCAGGAGTGGCAGGACAGTGAAAGGAAGATCTGCCAGCAGAATGAGGAGGGCTGGCACAAAAGCGCGGTGCTCTGGCAGCAAAGCACGGATTGGCTGATAAGCATAATGGAGCGCCAAGCGGACTTGATCCAGGACATTTCCATGCCCGCCCTGCCCCTGCAGCCTCTGTCCCAAAACTCTTTCCCTTGTGCCCCCATGTCACCTCCAACTCACTTTCCCCAACATTGGGGTTCTTACCGCCACCAGCTGCCTCCAACACCTGTAGGTTCACCACCCAGCCCTGAAAACTACGACCCTGACCCACTGCACTCAGCCCCCATCACCAGGCAGTATAGCCATCCTGAAGTGCAGCACTCATTGCACGGCTGAGTATGATAACAGGACAAAAGCAAATCTGTGATTGTACCATTCCCCACCCCACCCCTTAGCCCTTTCTGTTTCCCAAGCAGTTGTGTTTCTTTTCAATAAATGAATTTTCTTTTCAATAAATGGATTTTTTGGCTTTGAAAACATTCTTTATTATTGCATAAAGTAAAAGATACCTTAGCCCAGGAAAGAAACAGGCACTGCAAGTCAGCGCAGCAAGCACAGATTCCTACTAACATTGGAACCATTGCACTTCACTCCCTTGCAGGGCACCAGACATTACTGCTGGCTTTCAGCCTCAAATTGCTCCCTCAAGGCATCCCTAGTCCTTGCAGCCCTGCGCTGGGCCCCTCTAATAGCCCTGTTCTCTGGCTGTTCAAATTCAGCCTCCAGGTGTTGAACCTCCGAGTTCCATGCCTGAGTGAATCGTTCACCCTCCCCTTCACAAATGTTATGGAGGGTACAGCACACGGATGTAACCACAGGGATGCTGTCATCGGCCAGGTCCAGCTTCCCATGCAGAGAGCGCCAGCGGCTCTTTAAATGGCCAAAAGCACATTCCACAGTCATTCTGCACTGGCTCAGCCTGTTGTTGAACTGCTCCTTGCTACTGTCAAGGCTCCCTGTGTAGGGTTTCATGAGCCATGGCATTAAAGGGTAAGTGGGATCTCTAA
Organism: Lepidochelys kempii; assembly: GCF_965140285.1. Classification (NCBI taxonomy): domain Eukaryota; kingdom Metazoa; phylum Chordata; order Testudines; family Cheloniidae; genus Lepidochelys; species Lepidochelys kempii. The sequence goes on along the minus strand of NC_136389.1, from coordinate 1,914,685 downwards.
GGATCACAATGGGCATTTCGACTTGCCCTACGGTGATCTTCTGGTCTCGGAAAAAAGTCCCAGCTTGCAGCTTCCTGGACAGGCCAGTGTTCCGAAAGATGCGTGCATCGTGCACCTTTCTGGGCCAGCTTGTGTTAATGTCAGTGAAACGCCCACGGTGATCCACAAGCGCCTGAAGAACCATTGAGAAATAGCCCTTCCGATTAATGTACTCGGAGGCTAGGTGGGCTGGTGCCAGAATTCTATCCCATCTATCGCCCCTCCGCAGTTAGGGAAACCCATTTGTGCAAAACAAGCCACAGTGTCATGCATGTTACCCGGAGTCACGGTTCTTCTGAGCAGGATGCAATTAATGGCCCTGTAAACTTGAATCAACACGATTCCAGTGGTTGACTTTCCCACTCCAAACTGATTAGCGACCGATCGGTAGCTGTCTGGAGTTGCCAGCTTCCAGATTACAATAGCCACCCCCGCAGGGCAGCTCTCAAGCTCATGTCCTTGCGCTACAGGGTGGGGGCGAGCTCCTCACACAGTCCCATGAAAGTGGCTTTTCTCATCCAAAAGTTCTGCTGCCACTGCTCGTCATCCCAGACTTGCATGATGATGTGATCCCACCACTCAGTGCTTGTTTCCTGAGCCCAAAAGCGGCGTTTCACGGTGGTGAGCGTGTCCGTGAATGCCACAAGCAAACTCGTGTCATATGCGTTTCTCGAGTTGATATTGTCGGAGCCCTCACTGTCACTTTGGATCATAAGGAATAACTCGACTGCCAAACGTGATGCGCTGGCGAGACGTGTCAGCATATTCCTCAGCACTTCGGGCTCCATTCCCGCAAACCGAAAGGGAAGACAGAGCGGGCAGTACAAAAACTGTTGAAAGATGGCGCCAAATGTGGACAGAAGCCCAGGGATTGCTGGGATGCGAACGGATGCATCAGGGGGTGTTGGGACAGGACCCAGAATGCCCCACCCCCTTCCCACAAGCCCCAGCACCAGAATGGGAAGAGGGGCTCTGTGGGATAGCTGCCCACAATGCACCACCCCCAATGCTGCTGCAAGTGCCGCAAATGTGGCCACACCAGTGGGTTTGTTCCTGTCCGCGTGGACAGACTGCAGCGCTTTCCCTACTGCACTCTCCGAAGGCGGGTTTAACTCACAGCGCTCTACATCTGCAAGTGTAGCCACGCCCAACTTTCAACACAGAGCTTTTCCTCAGGTCTGAGAAACTAACAGTATCACTGCTAACTACAGGCTTTGAACAGATTTGTTTAGCATGTTTCAAGAGACCATTGAAGGCGAAGTGGCCGGTTAACACCCCTCCTGTCATAGGGAGGAAATGGGCAGAGGAGCAGCTGGGAGAGGTTTGTTAGTGGGTTACATATTGCAATAAGTCATAAGTCCAGCGTCTCTAGAAAGTCACAGCTCAGAAGCCAAATCAAAATAAACCCATGAGATTGACTTCCCCCCTGGAGCAGACATTCAGCCCCATACTCAGTGCAGGCCCTGTCTCCTGGGAATGTGCATTACGGCAAGTGAGCAAGAAGATTTGCACTTCATCTGCAACATATGATGATACAATGAACAGGAAAGTGTTTGTGGTTCTTGCCTGAAGCCCCGAAGCTCTGAGTTAAATCTTGTCCTTATGGCTAAAGGGTTCCTCTGCACTGTTAGTGTCTCCTCTGGGGCTACAAGAAATGGTTTCTGACCAGCACTGATTGTGTGTTCTACTGAATGAAAAAACTCTAAGTACAGGGTGACTCACGCATACAGGCAGCACCTTTGCCCCTGCCCACTGAGCCTGGAGAGAGTGGTGGGACCTCTCTGGCTGCATCCCTCTTTGCTCTAGGGGCTGCTTGCTCACACTTAGAAGTTTAGCCACTTTACCCATGCAGGCATAGACTGACAAGCCTGTCCTATGCAGGTGCAGTTATACAAGTGTTAAAGGGCTTTAGCCCACAATAGCTTGTTCCAGATTAGGAACTGAAATAATCCATACCACTCCAAGGCACCTTTATGCTGCTGTAAATGCCCCTGCTCATGGGTTTGCCCTGGGTTGGAATGTCAGCAAAAATTCGCACCCCTAACTGACATGCTTATTTCTGTCAGACGTGCAAGTGCAGACCAGCCTGCAGTGCAGGTCTCCCATGCTTAGACCCATCTTCCCTCCAGCACACTGAGCCTTCCTGCTCTCCACAGCCTTCCGAGAATCTTACTTCTACTGTGTCTTATGCTGGCAACTTCCTGGCCCCTCTGGCTGCCGCCTGCCAGCACCCCAAAGCTCTAGTTCCTTAGTATTAAAAAGCAAAGCAAACAAACCACCAGCAAAAAGCCACCAAACATGAACTGTCCTAATGCCACCCTCACCTTATGATCTAACTTAGGCCCCGAACCTTCAATCCAGTGTTCTAGCGTGGAGCCCTGTGCCCCAAGAAGCCCAGTTGGGCTCCTTGCTAGTGGATCCAACTGCAGGATCAGGACGTGAGACTGTGAACTCTTCTGGACAGGGACTTCTACTGTGTTCGGTAAAGCTCTGAGCCCTCTCTGTGGTGCTGTAGAAAGACTGAGTGAAGGCTGGATGTACAGACCACTTCACCTTCCTCTGATGTGAACCTTCCCAGCTGTTCTGCAGCACTACACAACAGCTTTGGGCAGGAAGTGAAGAATCCCGTGTGAAATAGAAGCTGCAATGGGAATTTTTTGTCGGTAGAATGTAATTACCCAAAGTGGAACACCGAGCCTAAGTCTTGTCAAACGTACCATGGGATCTTTAATTACTGGTTATGGTCAGGATGTCAGTGCCACGTCGGCCAGCCTGGGGCTGCAGGACACCACCCTGGGCCATTAGCTGAGCACTGCTGGCTAACAGGGACGAGCATGAGTCATCTATTCCATGTTTGCAACACCTGGGTTTTCCTGGCAGATTTCCTGTCGACGGCCAGGTCGGCCAGCAGAGCTATGTCAGTCCGGGGTGTGAAGAGCTGTGATCCATGACTGCCATGGCTGTGCCACCCAAAGCCTGAGTGTACATACCAGCAGAATGTTGCTTCTACCAGTATAGCTTGTTTTGTTGCAGTGCGTGTGTGTGTGGAGTGAGCTGTACCGTACACTCCTGACTATTCGCGTAGCAGGTGGGTCACAGACTTTATTCAGATAATTGGGAGGTTGGATAATCTACAAGGCAGAAGCCATTCAGCAGCAGAGTGGCCTTCCCCATGGCTAAGTGCTCATCCTCTTCTTCCATGCAGTCTTTGGGGGGTCTCTTCTCTATTATCTGTGTACCACTGCATTATCCAAAACCCTTCCTTGTCTCCAAGCATGCGATTGCTGCAGAGGGCGTGTGTCTCATGCTGGGGGACAAAAAGGGATTTGGATAATAAGGTTTTGGTTAAATGGGGAGTTAGCTGTACCGGCAAAAACCCTGCTTTGGCAGTATAGCTGCCTCCACGCGAGGAGTGCTTTGCCTTGAGTGCAGGGGCCTACACTAGATGGCCTGTTACGGTCCCTTCCAGTCCTGCCCGTCTATAAGTCTAGAGTATCCTGGCGTTGGTAAAGTGCTCCTAGTGCAGAGTGGCCCAAAGTATTGACCCAGACCCAGTGTTCTTCAGTTGATGACAGATAAAATCTTGACATGAGGTGGTGGCTCCTGGCCAAGCACAGCCTGGATGTTACGCATCTGGATGTTGGCCCTTCTCAAGCCAGAAAATTCCTCAGCACCACAAGCTGTTTACAGTCTGTTGCTGCCAAAATATGCACCCTCCAGCGATTCATCGCCAAAGGTCCTGTCAGCTGAGATGGCCCCAGAAGCCTTTGGAATCAGGAGCCAGCACAGACTTAAACCTGACATTGGGGAACCACATATTTCTAAGATCAGAACTTCAGGCCATGTGTGCATTTAATCCAGCAACCTGTGCTCAGCAGACTGGCAATACACACGGGTGATGTGAATCTAACAGGGGCTATCCAATTGCATAAGCATGAGAGTATTCGCTGCATCCAGTAACTAACTGATGTGGAAGCAACGCGGCACCCTTCCTCCGTCTCCTTCTCCTGGGAGACTTACAAAATCGACCTGAGTCGTCACTAACTGAGACTGCTGCCCTAGTGGCAAAGAAATGGATTTTAAGATAATTGACATTCTCATCTGCTCCTCAAATAAGTGATTGGTGAAAAGGAGGAAGAGATGTTGCTGTTACACAGGATGGAGCTGTGTAAGCTAGTACAAAAATTGTCTTGGACTCTTTGAGCGCATGAAGGCTGGGGTGTATTGAACAGCTGTTTTCCGCCCCTTTTCTCTGCCTTTCTGGCATTTAGGATTCTGCATGTATACAGTAATTGAAGCTTGAATTAACCCTCCCCCCACATACCCATGCTTGTACAGCCATGCCAGGGTTTTCTGCCCTTCAAGTGGCATCAGCAAGGACAGGTGTGATGCAGCTGCATGGATGATGGAGTGCAGCCTTCTAAAGTATGTAACATGTAATGGCTTATTCCTGAGCTTGCTCTCGCTTAGTTACAAAAGTAACTTCTAACCAGGGCACATGTTGCAGTTTTCTGATGGGTGTGACCCTGGGGGAACTCCCCACCTTCAGAGAACTGGATGCTTCAGTAATTTTAAATCAACCAAACAGCTTTTCACATACTGGAATGTCAGTTCAAATGCAAAGTGTGTCTAGTGGGCACACTTGCTAAAACCCTCAGCTTCGTGAGAGGTGTTGGGGCTACTCTGCCTAACTAGTGATTTTGGAAAGCCGCAAAGACGTAAAATGCTCTAGAACTCCTATTGTGTTGGAACATGCTGGCTCCTTGCCTCAGAGAGGGGTTGTAAACTGTTCTGTCTGCAGCGAAAACTTTCATTCTTTAAAGCCTCATTTCTTGCATAAAGCTCAGGAAGCCAGTGTGCAGCATTGGTCTAGCCGAGTGACACACAGGCCCCCAAACTCCTCACTGCTACCAAAAATGTGAAGCACAATTGGTGACATATCTCAGTGGCCCTAACAGGCTGAGAACATACCAGCTTCACCACATCCCGCTGCAAGCTGGCAAGGCCAGGCTCACGGCTTCCACTGGGAACAATGCCCAGAGGTCATGCAGGATGACCTGGTGGGAAGCCAAGCTGTGTATATATGTACATCACGGCTCTCCATTGTGCATATGAGGCCTGGCATCCTTCTTCCCTTTCAGACGTTAAACTTCGTCATGGAGCAGAGGGAGGAGCTGACTGAGGTCATAGTCCTGGTTTCATCCAACTAAATGGAGGAGAGGCTGGGAAAGGCCCCGCCTTAAGAGCATGGCAGGTCGTGAGCCAGGGAGATGTTACCATCCTGGTTGCATAGGAAAGTGGGAAAGCCCTTGACATGTTTCATTTAGAATGTCACCCCACAAAAGAAAAGCATGTTTCAGTTCCCGAGCTTTGTTCCAGACAGAACCCCGGAGAATCCGCTGTCCAAGGAGCCCTGCCTTTCTCACTATAAATCACAGCATATTTATAGTGTTAATGAGGTGTAACTTCTGGGAAATGACCACCTGATTGCAGCACACACCTTTGGCAAAGCCCCGGAAGATGTGGGGGAATTTTTGTTTTGATTTGGCATAGAATTTAATCAGGAAGTTGGAAGAAGGTATGCCTTGTGGGAGAAGGTGCCTCTTCAAATAACAAGACATGGTTGTTTATAGAGGACCCAGGCAGCCAACCCTTTGCTCTCAGCATTTCATCCCTTCAAGGTGGAGCCTCTACCTTGCCCCTTTGGTGGCAAGGTAAATCAATTCCCCTATAGCGTATCTACACGGTGGGGTAATGTGCTCTGGGGGATGTGATTTCTAAAGTGTGTTAATTGGTCCACGTAGACCCTGCTGGTAGTTAAAGCCCTCCAGGGAATGTGCTGTACACACCTGCGGGGACCACATGGACCAATTAATGTGCAACACGACGCGCTTTAGAAATTACAGCCGCATGGTGCACATTACATTAGCCACTGTGTAGACAAGCCCGAAGGGCAGCTCCCAGTTGCTGAGCAGTTCTGAGTTGGTCCCTTGTTACAAATGTAAAGAACTAGGATAGAGCGGGCCAGGGCAGAGCGAGGCACAGCTCACTTGTTCTCAGCAATGACTTTGGACATCCAAGCAGAACAACACACACATCCATTAACTAAAAAACCCCAGTTTATTCAAAAATATATCTTTCCCTGTTCTTCGTTTTCCAGCCTCCCTGCTGGTAAATAATTCAGTTAAAAAAGACTTCTTATATTGCACTCTTGGAAACATCTTTGTTCTCACTGTTAAGATGCCTGATTCATTTGACAACACAGTACTCTGAAAGCCCATGAGGTCATGCTGGCCCAGCACACAGCCATCCTAACACTCATGCAGCCCACCCGACTCAGCTCCCAGGAGGCCATTGCTGGAACCAACTAGGAAGAGGGAGATTCTGAGTCATGGCCGGGCACCCACCCCTCCATACAGAATGCACCTGCCAGCTGTGTGCTCCCCTGCAATAAACTGGGCACACCAGAGAGGACAATGAACTGCAGCCTTCACTCTGGGGTCTCAATGGGAGTTTTGCTGTTGACTTCAAGGGGGGCAGAATTGGGCCCTGAATGTTATCACGATCATGTGCTCAAGGCAGGGAAACGCCAGTGATTCGGGCTAACCCATTCTGTGAGAACGGGCCTGAGCAGTGACCTTTTTAGAACCAATGTTTGAAAACCAGCGTCTGTTTTCATCTCAGTTCAGTGGGTCAGATCTACAGGCACAGTGCCTCCCGGCCAGGGAGGAACTAGTGGTAGGATCCAAGGAGCCCGTGCACAGGGGCTTGGCATCAGAGAGAGCAGCTCCATAGGGAACTCGCTGCATGCTAATGGACAAGGGGAGTTTAAGGGAAACATGCCTGGGGATGGGGTCAGTGTATCTTCTGCTCACTGTTCCCCGTTAAGGCTGGGTCTGGGTGCAGGAATTCCCAGGGGGCTCTGCTGCCACTGTGCCCTGGAGTGGGATTCCTCTTCCTTCCTGGCCCTTGAGATGCTTCCCAGAGCACAGCCCAGTTCTTCAGGCTGTGTGCGGGCTAAGGGTGTGTGCCAGTGAATGAGGCTGGCATTTGAATGGTATTTCCCAGCAGAAGGGCCAAAATGACTGTAGCACGAAGAGGATGCAGCTGCCCTTTGAGAGTGCTGGAACCCGAGTGTGCCAAGGGCACCTGCACTTTAAGTGGGTTACTTTGAGCGCACTGATTGCTGTGTCTGGTCATTATCCTGCTCAAAATTAGACTTCAGGCATTTTAAAGGAAGGGTTGGGGATGACTCTGGCTCCCTTTTACTCAGGCTGAGTTGTGCCTTACTCCAGGAGGAGTTCGATTGGCTTTCAAGGTTCTCCTCCAGGCTAAGGAATTTCTCTCTTGGGATGCAGCTGGCAGAATCCTACCTGCTCAGTGTTTAGCTGAAGCGGTTAGAATCTGACCCTACAGTGGTATTTTCCTTTCCTCTCGCCACCACCCAGTACCTGCAGGTTTTAACTCTTTTCCGAGAGCTCCCTCTCTGCCTGCTCCTAGCCAAGTGACACAAGCCGCGCTAAAGGCCTGGGTTGGTCCCACGTGTCAGGCCTGGAGCAGGTGTGGTATCATGTTGATATGCCTGCTTCTCCCGAGGCCTGATTCCTACCCAGATGGAATGGGGAGGGGTGTGTGGCTTGTCACTGTTTGGCAAGACCCCTCACAGCTCAGTTCCACATCCTACATAAACCAGCGCCAGCAACCCTTCACTGGAAAACACCAGGGACTTGGACCTGGCGTTACCAACCCCTGCTCTATGCCGGGGACTGAATCCTCCTGCCCACGCTCCTCCCAGAGACGCTTTCACCACAAAGCTCCAAATCCCTGAATTCGAGGCTGGACCCGATAGTCCCCTAGCGCTCACCCCCAGACACACACCTCTCGCTCCTGGACACCCAGATGACACGTTCATTGCCTGCTTTGGCCTCTGGATGAGGAGACAAATATGGTCAATGGCTCCTGCCCTCCAGAGAGTCGGGCAGCGGGTCTGTGAATGCAGCGTTTAGCTGCAAAGTGCTGTAGTTGGGCGGGGGAGTCCTGGGCATGTGATTTTCCTGGGGCAGTGGTAAGTGAAGGGCAGTGTTAAAGGTGGGCAGGTCTTCGTCGGGGCACACGGTGTGGTCGTGGCCCCCTTTGGCTGGAGCATTACGCTGAGGGGGCTCCTGATGGGGTGTTGCTTTTCGGTCATTCCACCATTTCTTCGCCTTTTGCCAGCGGTGCCGCATGACGATGAAGAAGGAGTCGATGAAGAAAACTTCGATGATCTCAATGACACAAACCACGGAGCAGCTCATCCAAAGGCCCAGCTGGCCCCCGAAGTTGGAAAGAAGAATAACAATCTGGAGGAGAAGAGAGTGCAAGGTTACACCTGAACCAGCCAGGCAACCAGCAGCAGCCAGAGAGGAGACGTCTCTGAGCTAGAGCAATCAGCGTCTGTCACGAGGTGCCCAGGGGCTGGGTAACTAGACACTGTTAAAGGGACACAACTTGCCCAATACAGAAATCTGGTCACTAAAGTGAAGGCAAAATATAATGGGCACGTCTCTAAGCTTCCTGCCTGCTCCACTCTAGCTTATGCTCTAGAAATGTCAACTAACGTTGAAACCGAACAGTCACTTACACTTGTCTCCGGGCAGTTCCCCATGGAGAGGTGCCTACGTGACAGAGGACAAGGACTGAATGAGCCAAGGAACCTGACCTCCCCACATGCCCCTGGAGATGCTAGCGACAGGACAGGACTGGGGCACGTTGGAGGGCACTGTTTGGGGGAGCTTGTTCTCCCGCTGCCTGCACTGGACCTATTCTGGGTCTAAACAGACTGCAGACGTCAGAGCTTACGTTGTTGGCGGGATTCTCGGAAATGAATCTCTCGTTCAGGTCTTTGTAGAACACCACGAGGTTTGCGAGGTCCGTTCTGGGAAGGGAGAGAGAGAGAGCAGGCCCTGGCTTTAGTCAAACAATAGCGTGAGGATCACTGAAGAGTGATTTAAAGAACCAGTTGGACGAGTAGGGCCAGGCCCCTCGAAGGGAGCGTTCTTTTCCATTGCCATTGTTAGGGCCGCTGTGATTGTATCTGAACTCGGGACACAGGCTGGAAATACACAGGGGGAAACTTACTTGTTCAGCATTTTGTTGATTTTCTGCCCTTTGTCCCAAGAGAGGACTCGAAGCATCCAGTCCTTGGAAAACAAGAAAACAATGCAACTGCCATGAGCACAAGCCCAGGGAGCCCAGGATGTGACAGCTCATTTGGCTCGGGTTCCATTCTAGAATGCCATGATTGTGTGGTGGGGCCCTCACGCTACCGCCAAGTGGGGGGATCTCGCAGACCCAGAGAGACTGAACCCCCAGGGGACACGTTTGCAGGTTAGCTGGTGAGCTCCTTGGCCAGGGCCGTGTCCTTGTACCTGGCTATGGGAGCCTCACACATTGCAAGTGTTCAGATCCCCTGGTCAGGAGCACCAGGCCAATGCTCACAAATACAGAAGGGGCCTCTCACTCCCAAGGCTGCACCTCTGGATTTTACCTAGTTCCTGTTGGAGCTGTGAAGCTTCCCTGCCCCCTTTCATTGCGGGAGGCTGTTCGCCCTTGTAACCTCATCTCCCCATTGCTGAGAAATCTGGGCTCATCCCCCCCTTTGAGGGGAGGGCAGCCCTCACTGACACAGCAGCAGAAGCAGGGGAAAGCCCCAGCCTGACAATGATCCTGTGGTCCAAGGCACAAGGGAACCAAGCCAGCCTGAACGCGGAGCCTGCAACTCTCGTTGTGCATCTAGGCCGGCTGAGCAAGCAGAGCAGAACTGGGAGCTCACCTCAGAAACTGAAGATGGCCACTGGGCTAAGCTGGTGGTCAGCGTCCATTCCTTAAAGCTGTGGGAAAAGAAGCCTAGTGTTAGCTGTCAGTCTGAATTCCTGCATAAGGAATGTTTCATTTCTTGCCTATCTGGCAGCTGGACTTACCTGCAGGCTTCTTTGCAAATCTGCTGACAGCCCAACTGCTCCTTCACAAACTTCTCATGCAGCTCGTAGTAGCAGTACACTGCAGAAAGAGAGTGCAGGGTAACTGGCTGGGGAAGCCAGAGAGAGTCTGGTCTTGTGCTTAATACACTGGGCTTGGGAGATCTGGGTTCAATTCCTGGCTCTGTAACAGACTCACTCTGTCCCTTGGGCAAGTCCCCCCTCTTCTGAGGGTTTCATTTCCCCAGCTACGAAATGGGGGTAAATACTTTCCCTGGAAAGACACGCTCCTCGGGGCAGGGACAGGCGCTCGCTATGCTTATGCCGTGTCTAGCAGTGAGCATGGTGTTTCTCAAATGCAGCCACCAGCGGCTTTTCTTGTGGCCACAGCCTCCTTGATTGTGATTTGGGAGGGATGGGAAAGCAGCGGCCCCTCCCCATCCCTGTTGCTCCTGGATGCACTGCCCTGGTGTTGGTTGCTGCGGCCGCCAGCAGGGGGTTGGGCCCTGCTCCCATCTGGAGACACCTGGGGGAGCAGGCAGCTGGTGAGTTCCCTACCTTTCCAGTGGCAGTGGGGCTCAGGCGTTGGGCTCCAGCCCTGGGGTGGCAGGACAGCAGGCTCTGGCCATGGGGCTTTGAGCTCCAGCCCCAGGCCCTGACCCCCAGCCACAAAGCTTCATGCTCTGGACCCCTGCTACCTCCCCTGGCCAACCACCCCAATGCCCCATTACTAGTTAGCAATAAATAAGTTACAATGATTTGGCCGTGTCTATGTGCATATTTGTTTGTTTTTCCTAATGCTAATTAAGTATTTTAGGGAAAAGTGTGAGAGTGGCCACCAACAAGAGTTGGTAGCCGCACTCTGACTGGCCACCAAAAAATTTGTCCTGAGAGCCCTAGCACAACAGAGCCCTGGACTCAGGCGGGGCCTCCAGATGCTACCAGAGTACAATTAACTAGTGTTACAAAGTGTGTTGCTGGGATTTCAGAGACAAGGCGGCTCTTGCTAGCAGAGAGCTATCTCTGGGCTGAGCAATAAAAACTGGCCAGGGCGCCCGCATTAGTCCAAGGCAGATTCACCTTTCCTCCAGCCCGGATGGGCTTGTGTGGGTGGCAATTTCAGTGGAGTATAGTGTGTGTGGTAATGATCTAATGCCAGGGGTGGAGCTGGGACCTGTCTGCCAGCAGGACATTTGGTGGTTGTAACTAGGCAGTAAAGGAGGCTGTGCAGGGGCTTTACTCATGCTGTGGAGAACTTACTCCAGTTGGGGTATTTCTTGTAGTTGCAGTATTCTGCCCCGGGAGGTAAGGGCTGGGCGTACTGGGCACAGCCACAGGTATCCACCATGGCCCTCTGGAAACAGGAATGCAGGCAAATCTGCAGGGAAAGAAACCAAGAGTTGGGTTTCCATGGGTCAACAAATGCACAAGCAGGCCTGGGTTGCTTCTAGGTTACTGCTCTGTTCCTAAATGGGTTGTCAGCTGGAACCAGCAGGAACTAACATTTTCAGCTGGCATTTCCAGTAGGTGGGGCCCCATCTTCAGTCCCTACCGACTGCAGTGCCGGGCTCCATGCTTTAAGGCACTAACTCTGCTGGAGGCCCGTGTGACCTCAGCTGGCATCACATCACCGGGTGCTGGCATTTTAATACCCATTAAGAGAAAAATCAAGCCCAGGTACTGGATTTGCAAAAAGTAGCAATTAATACAAGAGCAATGGGAACTAGCATGGAGGAAACCAGGATGCTTGATGCTCTCACGGTGGAGCCTATTACAGGAGCCTTGCAAAACTAGTGGAAACTTTCTTTGTAAGCGTTCTGCTGGTTGGACACAGATTAGATAGTATCAGTTGTTCATGGAGTCTTATCTGACAGGGGTCACAATTTCTGGCTTCAAGGCTTACTAAGCTGCAACATTTGTTTGGCCAATATTTTCCAGTCCAGCAGTGCCAGAGAATTTCATAATGAGCTAATGTTCCTGCTATATGACAGAATCCCCAAGGCAACTTCAAGCTTCAATCATTTTGGAACAAAACCCTGATTTTAAAAGTACTGCGGTATTCTACAGCTGTGATCCAAAGCATTCAACTGCAGCAGTGATCCTGCAGGGTTGGGGGCAGAATCCTGTGCTGTTTGTACAAGGGGATCGCTCAAATGACTGAAAAGCCTGAGGAAGAGCTCCTTGTGGCTCGAAAGCTCGTCTCTCTCACCAACAGAAGTTGGTCCAAGAGCAGATATAATAATTTTATTAATATTACATCCCCCACCTGGTCTCTGAAAAAGCAAGCGTAACAGAGCTTTACCTGGAGTGAGTAGCTCTTGTTGTAGAGGTTCGCTACTGGAATGTCAGTGCCGGTCTCTGTGCAGTCGCTGTACGGTTTGCTTAGCTTGTGAGACCGAGTCTGAAAACCAGAAAACAAATGTTGACTTGAGAGACCCCAGCCGAGCTGAAGGAAAGAGACCATTCAGTGCTGCTTATTGGACGGCCTGGGAGCACAGTCCTAAACTATAACAATGATGGGGCAGGACTGAAGCTAGCTTACGTGAATTAGCCTGTAGGACGTAGGTTGCTTTTAGTAGGAGATTATGTGGCTAGAATGGTTTTTAGATTTTTTCCTAATTATATTTGACGCCTCCATGAGATGCCTCCTGCCTACCATAATTCAGGGTACTCAAAGTCTAACCGCCTACACATTCAGAATATTTGCAATGGCTCCCTGCTACGAAAGGGCACTTCTTCCACATCAGAATTTGTGTGCTGTCAATCTTTTCTGTTTGAGTGACTGTCTTATTCACTGTGCACCAAGTCTTGTTCTGTGACCAGCTGTCTCAAGACACGACTCTGGGACTTTAAGGCAGTGTATGACTTGGTTGAGGAATGCCAAGGCAAACCATGTTTTTCAATATCTAGAGTTGTTCTAGTAGAGTTTTGCTGATGTGATATGTGGAGTTGTTCTTATTCTATAGGCATCAAAACAAGGACATGGGGGTTAGGCAGGATTGGGAGGTATTTAGGTCTCTATAGATCTAACCCTCTGCTGCTGATTACTCATGCCTGCTTTTATAGAAAGCTACAAGCCTCTTTGGGAAAGTCCCATATTTTTAGACACTATAAAGTCACTTGTCCCTAATGCTTATCCAGACACCTGGAAGACAGTCAACTATATGCACATGTGAACCTGTCAGACTTTACCCTACTGTCCTTTCTAATGCATGGACTATCAGGGCACGGCTTGACACACCCAGCCACTCCAAATACTACTTTGGGAAACTCCCAGCACCTTATTTCAGCCTCCACCCTACCCTGAGTGATAGCAATGGTGGGAGATTTCCCGAGGCAGGCGAGTGCAGACATGGCCACCTGGAAAGGTCTCTTCACAGCCAGGAGGGCAGTAAGCACAGACCCATCTAGCCAATCAGAATAGCCAGACGTCAGAGTTGTGCTTTAGCTCGTCTGCTCTGGCAGCCAAACCACCTGATCTGACCCACAACCATGTCTGTACTGTGCTGCAGAACATGAGTTAAAGCAGGGGTTTGATGGTGTGGATGGTGCCTCAGACGTTGTAGAAAACATCAAAATCCTCAAGAAATCCGTGGGATAAAACCAGGATCACCCGTAGGTGTGGGATTCCCACAGGCCTGTATTTCCAACAGCTCTCACCCCTGAGCAGTAAAACCTGAGTCAGGAGAGTGCTCAAACACAGCTTAGTTACAGTGGCTCTCTCTCTGGCCTCATGCTTTCTAAGGTGCTTTAGATAGCCAGGCCTGGGGCATAAATGTACCCTCCCAGCTCTCTGCTAGCTTTCCTGGATGCTGTGAGGCAGCAGCGGGGATCTATTTAACACAATTAACACAGTGTTTGTAAGCGCTCATGAGCCCGAGAAGAAAGATCTCTGCCACTCACAAAGTGCATCCCAATGGAGGTGGCCACTGCAGTCTCAATCTCAGTGCCAATATCTTCAATAAAGGGATATTCCTGCTGGTCGTGGACAATGATTTTGGCCCCCGTAGAGGTCACCAGGAAGGGATTGTAATCTGCTTCCTCTATGTAAAGAACGACCTGCAATCCTGCAGAACAAAGAAATAGCATTAACGGGGTTAAAAAAGCTAGAGCCCTAGCTCAGGGAGAGTTGACTCATCTATGGTCACTGTACAATCTTCTTCAGTTTTAACTGTCATCATCCGTTTGGATTAAACATCTGGCTTCAAGTGGAATTGTCCAGATATCATTGGAGTGTCCAAGTACTCCTGCAGCTAATCTTTAGCATCCAACACAACTAATAATAACTACTAGTGATGACTTCGAATGTTACTGAAAACCTGTTAAAAAACCAAGTTACATAACTGGAGAGGAATAATTTCAGGTGGAAAAACTCTAGTGATGCAACAACACTTGATTCATGAGATTTGGCAACAGCTTGGGGAAATGTTCATTTGAACCAACCCAATCAGATAACACGTCTAATGCCGACATGTCCGTCAACCCCCTTAGGATGCAGTTCCCTGAACAATCTGCTTTCGAATGTCTCTACCAGCTTGGTCCCCTTACCATACTCGCTGCCTCCTGTGGAAGTGGTCAGGACTTTCCCGTCTTCTCCACTATTGAAGGTGTAGCAGTTGCCGTGCAGTGGATGATGGAAAGGGGTGAAGTTTCTAAAAGAGAGCAAACATTTTTTTCATCCTAGGCTCTGGTCTAACTGCCCATGGCAATGTAAATTACTCACTGGATCGCCCATGAGCCTGAGAGAGAACAAGCAGGTTTGGTGCTTGAAGTTCATTTTAACAGTCTTTCTTTGTGCTCCAAATGACTATCCTCCTTCATTCAACCCACCTTCAAATGCACGTTTACTGCTAAACCTGTCAGCGATAATCTGTCAGAGCAAGACGTGTGTAACACAATGTTAAAATTTACACATCTGTCTTCACCATTCTGAGCCTGGTGATTGGCTGATTGTCAGTCTGAATGGTGCAGTCCGCCTAATCTAGATAGTAAGCAAGGGACGGTGGCTTCCTCTATGCTCTGTATATTCCTGAGCGCACTGATTTGCACTCTGTAAATAACAAACATTTAATTCCTAATTGTTTGACGTTTATTTTAAGAAGTGAGAAGTTAGGCTGGTGAGTAATTTTTGTGCACTGACCTTGTGTCGCAAGATATGCCATCGAAGAAACACGTCAGCAGAAGATCCTCAGCGGAGTAGCCCATATTCACTTTCGTCTCCAGGGGTATTTGTGCCATGATGTTCATATAATGCAGCTTGTACCATTCTTGAATAGCATTTACCCCAGAGCTGAATGTGTAAACTGCACAGTCACTGCTGTTGTTTGGGTCACACTAACAATAATAAAGGAGGAAAATGAGTTTCAGATGAGGAAGATGTGGTATAATTTTCCACTGAAGGGTTTGCAATATGATTTCTACTGAACAATGCTACTCAAGCAAGAAGTTTCTAGTTGCAGGTGGAGGAAAAAAAGACAAATAAGGTATTACGGGATACAAACAGTTCCTCTTCAAAAAGTCCTTGGTAGACCTCGTGTTGAGAACTGTGTGCATTCTGAAGGCAGATCAGTCTGGAAAAGGTACAGAGGAAGCAAAGTGGCTCATCTGGGCACCAGTGGCCTTTCCTGTGAGCATGGACATCAGGAACTGAATGTGTGTAACCTTAAAGAAGCATGGCTAGTGGGGGCTCATCATAGGGGATCTAAGAAATGACCTCCCTGGTGTCATGGTTGGCAATAAAGAGGAAGCAGTTTAGGCTGGATTTCAAAAAGAACTTTTTGTCCCCGAGGGTTGTGGGTATGCGGAATAATCTGCGGGAAGCATTGGATGGAGATGTTTAAGGAACCGATGGATTTGGAAGACCTACAGTACAGGGTCTCTCCATCCTGGAAGGTTCTTTGTATCTATTCCTCTCTAAAGCCTCAATTAACTCTTGAAAGTTTTATCATTTCCCTCCACTGCTACACTTGTCATCTGCTCAAACAGTCGTGCCTGCCCTAGCACATCCACTCCCTGTGCCAACACCGCGCCCAGTCACCACGTAGGAATGGAACTCACCAGCTGAAAGCCCACGACATCTTGTGGCTCCCCAGTATTCACCATGCTGGAACCTTGGTGAAAGACACTAGTCTCAATTTTCCGCTTATTGCCACTTGGAATCTCAGTAACAGTCTTCTTAGAGAGGTCTTTGAACTTTAGCAGAGGGATTCTTTCAAGAAATTTGCTCTCTGTAGCGTTCCAGTCATCTGCATCCCGACGTATCTTGGATTTGCCCTCTGAAAAGCCATATAAAGTCTCCAAAGCATTTTTTGTCTCTTTGTCCAGTTCAGACAAATGCTCTTTCATTGCACTATATCTACATTGGAGAGAAGGTAATAGTAAATAACATGCCATATTCTCCCGGTGTCAACCTGCTGGACTACTCCCTACAGTCCTATCCTGTCCTACGCATTGTACAATGAATAGCCCATTATAGGGGACACCCAGCTCTTCCTCATTCTCCTCCCTAGACTGACTCAGTGCTGATGCTTCACTTGGAACTTTTATTCACACAATTAATTTGAATTGGCTTGGGTAAAAACTAGATCCTAGAGATTGCCCATTGACTGAAGGACTATGGACAACAGGCCATTATAAACAGCAACAGACTGAGCTGTGAAGAGGTCACTGTAAGATCCGCGCTTCTTTAAAATCTTAATTAATGAGCTGGAGAGGCTAGAGAAGGCAGTAACAGATACATATTGGGGGATTGCACTAAATGAGGAGGAATTGCCAAAACTAGAGAGAGCAGAAAGATGGACAAGAAATGGAAAAGATTTATCCTGGGGACAATGCAGCTGGGACAATACAGTCTGAAATGCAGATCCTCCGTGGGCAGGAGAGACCAGAAAGCAAGAATGGCAGAGAGAGACTGGGGTGGGGAGAGCGGACAGCAGATTAGACAGAAGTGTGCAATACAGTTTGGCAGGAAAAAGAACCCCATGTGATTTTGGATGGCATATGCCAAGGCATCCCATCCAAGCAAGAGGAGATGGAAAACTCTCTGTCCCCCATTGGAGAGTTTGTGCCTGGAATATTAGTTAGGCCTGAGCTCTCCATTACTGGAAGGACGGCATTCAGAGAGAGGGGACTGGGGGGGCTGATGCGTGCAGAAAGATAAAACAAGCTAAATGCATCTAGCTTGGCTCAGTGCTGGTAAGTCAAATATGGCTACAAATGTCTGATGAGTGTAAACAGCCAGAAAGTAGAGGTGCAGCATTTTAGGGTGCTGTGGGAAGGGGGCAGAGCTAACAATAAGGGGATGGAATTAAAGAGCAGGGGTGTCAGAGCAGCAGGATAAGCTTCCTGAGGGGCTCAGTGCTGGACAGAGTTTTGAGGAAAAATTATTTAACAAATGTCTGAGAAACACTTTCCTCGTGTCCTTTGAAAGCATGCCCACCCTGGCCATAATGGCATGACCCTGCCATTCATACAGTAATTAGCCATCCCCTGACCCCTCATGGCTTACTTGTAAGGGTTGATATTGCAGATGGTGACAGCGGGGAAGGGCAACTTCTGGAACTGCACAGTGACTGAGACAGAGGCCGTGTAATAGGACATGACGAGCTCAGCACACTGCCACAGGATCAGCCCCACGGCGCTCAAGGTGAGCAGGATCCAGATGAACCTGCGCAAGCGTCCCCTTGATACCACGATACGCCGGCAGCCATGCGTATTGGTGTTCATGCAGTACCAATGCATCAGCTCACTGACTGTTGGAGCCTGAGGGCCAGTCACTGGCAAAGTCTTCTTGATCCTGGCTTTGATCATCTGCCCAGGAGCCATGTTTAACTCTACACATGGAGGGTGAAAAAATATTTTAAAGAAACAAAATGGGTGAGGTAATATCTTTTATTGTACCAGCAATTGGTGAGAGAGACAAGCTTTTGTGATCAACAGCTCAATGTCTAGTTGGCAGCTGGTATCGAGCGGAGTGCCCCAGTGGTCAGTCCTGGGGCCGGTTTTGTTCAACATCTTTATTAATGATCTGGAGGACGGGATGGATTGCACCCTCAGCAAGTTCGCAGATGACACTAAGCTGGGGGTGGGATGGGGGAGATAGATATGCTGGAGGGTAGGGATAGGGTCCAGAGTGATTTAGACAAATTGGAGGACTGGGCCAAAAGAAATCTGATGAGGTTCAAAAAGGACAAGTGCAGAGTCCTGCACTTAGGACGGAAGAATCCCATGCACCGCTACAGACTAGGGACCGAATGGCTAAGCGGCAAGTCTGCAGAAAAGGACCTAGGGGTTACAGTGGATGAGAAGCTGGATATGAGTCAACAGTGTGCTCTTGTTGCCAAGAAGGCCAATGGCATATTGGGCTGTATTAGTAGGAGCATTGCCAGCAGATCGAGGGAAGTGATTATTCCCCTCTATTCGGCACTGGTGAGGCCACACCTGGAGTATTGTGTCCAGTTTTGGGGCCCCCACTACAGAAAGGATGTGGACAAATTGGAGAGAGTCCAGCAGAGGGCAACAAAAATGATTAGGGGGCTGGGGCACATGACTTATGAGGAGAGGCTGAGGGAAGTGGGTTTGTTTAATCTGCAGAAGAGAAGAGTGAGGGGGGGATTTGATAGCTACTTTCAGCTACCTGAAGGGGGGTTCTAAAGAGGATGGAGCTCAGCTCTTCAGTGGCAGCAGATGACAGTACAAGGAGCAATGGTCTGAAGTTGCAGTGGGAGATGTCTAGGTTGGATATTAGAAAAAACTATTTCACTAGGAGGGTGGTGAAGCACTAGAATGGGTTATCTAGGGAGTTGGTGGAATCTTAGAGGTTTTTAAGGCCTGGCTTGACAAAGCCCTGTCTGGGCTGGTTTAGTTGGGTTTGGTCCTGTTTTGAGTAGGGGGTTGGACTAGATGACCTCCTGAGGTCTCTTCCAACCCTAATCTTCTATGATTTTGCATTACAGAGCTCTTCTTCAGGTCTGGGAGTAGAGTTGCCAACTCTGACTGAAGCTATTCTGGGAGATGTTTTCCCCCAACATGACGAAATGTCGTTTAAAATATCCTATTAAAATCTCCCAGATTACTTTCAATAGTCACCAGGTGATCAGTGCTGATTCCTGGAGACTCCAGGCCAATCCTAGAGGGTTGGCAACCCTATCTGGGAAAGGTATTCAGTATTTTAAAACAATATGGAACCAAGTGAGTAAAAGGCCACTTCCCTAAGCAGACAGCGGTCTCTGGAGGGCATTCACAAATCTAGCAAAGGCATATGCAAACTCATTAATCTCTGGTATTTCTTGCTTGCTCCCTTTGCTAATTATCCGGGTGATCTGTGTTAAGCCAGGGCCCCCTGCCTTAGAGCTCATCTGCTCCTCTTGCACCAAATTCACTGTGGGCCCAATCCTGCAAATACTGTTGATCTCAACGCCGGGGTTTACTGACATGAGTAAAGTTACTCTTACACAGAACTGTTTGCAGGATTGGGCCCTAAGTGAGAATTACAGGCACTTCCAGGGCAAACAGGATAATGACATCGGCATAGCAGCTCACTGACACAGCTGCCAGGCTGGGAAGCACAGGCCTCTGATTACAATAGAAACACCTGGCAGCTACAGAGACAGGAACCCGCAGTTACTGGCCCTAGCCTATTATTCTGTATCATGGAATTTGAGCACCTAGAAAGTGTCCTGGTGCAGTGCCAGCTGCTAAGTGCATCACTGATCATTTTTCTAAATATTTCCCAACTAGGAAGTGTCACTGTCACATGCATTTGTGCAAAAAATAGCAAAACACTTCCACACAAATGGCACATTGAAATGGCGAATACAGACTAACACGGCTGCTACTCTGAAACCTGACATTCCACAATATGTTCTTATTGCAGATTTGCCCAAGTCTCTTGAATTCATGAATCTTTTAAAGGAAAATCCCACTATTCAAAACCAGACGTAAAGACACGCACACCTGCAGATCTCCAGTCATGTACAAAATGTTAGAAAAATGATTATCATACACTTTGTAAGGAGAGTGATCACTTTACATAAGCTATTACCAGCAGGAGAGTGGGGTGGGGGGGAGAGAAAACCTTTTGTAGTGATAATCACCCATTTTTTCATGGTTTGTGTGTATAAAAACGTCTTCTGTACTTTCCACAGTGTGCATCCGATGCAGTGAGCTGTAGCTCACAAAAGCTCATGCTCAAATAAATTGGTTAGTCTCTAAGGTGCCACAAGTCCTCCTTTTCTTTTTGCAGATACAGACTAACACGGCTGTTACTCAGAAAAATGAAGTTTACTCAAGAAATAGGAAACCATCATCTTGTACGTACAGACACTGGGGCCAATTACAACAGATTTAATCAAGTGAGCAACTTTACTGGTGCAGTCAGTCCTATTTAAGTTAATAGGGCTACTGAGATAAGTAAAGTTACCCAGGTGCATGACAGGTTTCAGAGTAACAGCCGTGTTAGTCTGTATCTGCAAAAAGAAAAGGAGTACTTGTGGCACCTTAGAGACTAACCCATTTATTTGAGCATGAACTTTCGTGAGCTACAGCTCGCTTCATCGGATGCATGAGTTTCCCCAGGATCAGGGCCATGATCTGTGACAAGGGAAGGGTCCCTCCGCATTTGAAAGCAAGAGCCAGGCAGGAGCTTTCCCGTGTGGTTTAAGTTATCCATTATTACAAGTGTTTGCTGATTTTAACGTGAAAGATACACACTTATTTTCTACCCGGATGTTTCTAGGAAGTGGAACTGAAGCAGCCCTGGAAGGCACCAGCCTCACCTCTCTGCTAATTGGGGCTCTCCTTTGTCACCCCCTGCCCTGAGGTTCACCTGGCCTCCTTGGGCACAAACCCTTGTGCAGAACTCCCACTGGTGGGACAGACCTGCAGGGTCCATCCCCAGCACTCCTCCTGGCCCTGGGTTTTGCCTATACAAGGAGGGAAGGATCAAGGCCCCAAGGCTCCTGCCGGGAAGAAGCAGTACATGAGCAGTCCCCGTCCCAATCGGTCCTGGGACCCTTCGCTCAGGAAGAGAATGAAAGGCTGAAAAGCTCTGCCATGCCCCAGGAGCTGTGGGTTGCCGCCAGCTCTCCAGGCAGGCGGACCAGCCACGAGCCCAGCCAGGGGCGCGGAGCCCCGCCAGCTCTCGGAGGCAGGCGCTGGGGTAGCTGCAGAGACAGAATCGCCTTTAAAACGCTCCGGTCTTTCCCAAACGGCGCCGGTGTCTCCAGGCCGGGGAGGGGAGCTGGGGACACGAGACCCTCGGCCCGGGGGAAGGCTCTGGCTGCCCGGAGACACAGGAGGGGGCATCGCAGCGCCTGGCGCAGGCTGCCCGGCTCACCCCAGCGCAGAGACTGGCAGGAGTCAGCGCCGAGGCCATAGGGCGGAGGAGATGCCCGTGGACCCTGAGCGCGCTAGGACAGACAGGTGCGCACTCCCCGGGTCCCTTTCCCCGGGCCCCGCTCTGCTCCGTCCCCCCGTCCCCCCCGGGTCCCTCCCCCCGGGCCCCGCTCTGCTCCGTCCCCCCGGGCCCCGCTCTGCTCCGTCCCCCCGTCCCCCCCGGGTCCCTCCCCCCGGGCCCCGTTCTGCTCCGTCCCCCCGGGCCCCGCTCTGCTCCGTCCCCGTCGGGTTCCTTTCCCCGAGCCCCGCTCTGCTCCGTCCCCCCGTCCCCCCCGGGTCCCTCCCCCCGGGCCCCGCTCTGCTCCGTCCCCCCGGGCCCCGCTCTGCTCCGTCCCCGTCGGGTTCCTTTCCCCGAGCCCCGCTCTGCTCCGTCCCCCCGTCCCCCCCGGGTCCCTCCCCCCGGGCCCCGCTCTGCTCCGTCCCCCCCGGGCTCCGCTCTGCTCCGTCCCCCAGTCCTCCCCGGGTCCCTCCCCGCGGCCCCGCTCTGCTCCGTCCCCCCGGGCTCCCCTCTGCTCCGTCCCCCAGTCCTCCCCGAGTCCCTCCCCGCGGGCCCCGCTCTGCTCCGTCCCCCCGGACTCCGCTCTGCTCCGTCCCCGCCGGGTCCCTCCCCCCGAGCCCCGCTCTGCTCCGCAGCCCCAGGTCCCTCCCCTGGGACCCCGCTCTGCTCCGTCCCCCCTCCGGGTCCCTTTCCCCGAGCCCCGCTCTGCTCCGCAGCCCCAGGTCCCTCCCCTGGGACCCCGCTCTGCTCCGGGGCAGGACCCCAGTGACGGGGCACCCCGGGGCGCTCTCACCTCGGGCGTCTCCTGGCCTGCGGGACTCCATGCGGCCGGCGCGGCGGCCGGCGGGTGCTGCAGGCGGGAGGCGGCAGGTGTCACTGCGGGATGCGAGCGCTGCGCCCCGACCCGCACCTGCTGCGGCCGCCCCGTCCCGGTCCCCGTCCCCGTCCCCTGCCGCTGCCCCGCCCCTGCCCGGCCCGCGGCGGCCCGGCGGCGCCCCCTGCCGGCAGGCCTGGTGCTGAGCCTGCCCCTGCGTGCGTCGGGGGCCCCTTCCCTGCGGAGCCGGGGGGCTGCAGCTGCGGGGAGTGGGGCGGCCCGGGCTGCAGGCAGGGGCCTTGCGGGGCTGCCCCCTCTGGTGGGACATGGGGTGAGCCTGGGCACTGGACCGGCCAGCCGCAGAGCAGCGCGGAGCGCTGCCCGGGGTTCCCATTCCCAGGACAGTAGCCTGTGGACCGGGGCCATCCCGGTGAAAGCCCTGGAGGGGATGGAGCAGGAGAAGGGGTTAAAGCGTGGGGCACTTCCCCTCCTGTCCATGGGTGTGGGGCAGCGCTCCCCACTGCACCCTCTGCCTGGCTTTTCTGAACATTACTTTCAAAGGAACAAGGCGCAGTCTCAATGTTGACACAAACACAAGACACATAAAACTTGCCCCAAAGGAGAGCAAGTCACAATGATACTGTCCGAGGATTCCCAAACGGAGTCTCCTGTCCCCCTAGTGTCAGCTCCCGGCCTCTTGAGCCCTGGGCCCCAGAGCCTGCCTGCCCTCCTTGCTCTTCACTCCCTCACTCCAAGCAAGGTCAGTCCCTTGTGGAGGTTCTAGATCAGGGTTCTCAACCTATGATCCATGGACCCTGGGGGTCCCAGGCTGTGTCTAAGATTTCCAAGGGGTCCGCACCTCCATCCAAATGAAAAAAGGTTGAAAACCACTGTCCTGGATGAGCACCTGCTCTGGATGTCCCTCCTGCTGCCTGGTGGTGTGTGTGTGTGTGTGTGTGTGTGTGTGGGGGGGGTTATCACACAGGTACAACATGTGGGAGACCCCAACGTGAGCGCAGGTTCCTCCCAGATCTTGGGAGATGGTGGAGAGAGATGTCCTCTGAGCACTAAGAAATCTCTTGGAAGGCAGGGTGTGCATGAGTGTGTGGTTGGGGGGATGAGGTATACGAGGCTATTAGGGTATTTTGTACACATGTGGGGAGGGGGTTATTCCCCGTGATTTTCTTTACAGTGTGCTCCCCTGGTACTTCCCCAAAGCGTTTCTTCCTCATGTATTAACAAGGAGGAACAAATGCCTCCATGGGATAGCCATGTGGAGGGTTAGACAAATGTTTTGGTTACTCATCTCTACACATTGAGGGACTCACATAATTCTCAGGGGGAAACATACCCCGAGGCAGGGAACTGTGCAGTTCTGGTCAGTTTCCCTATGCAGCCAGCTCTGTGTGGAAAGCAGGGCTGCACAGGAACTCCCCCTCGACCACCAGTCTGCCTGCTGCCCGAGGTGTATCGCGGCTGGTGGCAGACAGCAAGCCAGGAAACAGGGCACATGGCTAATCATCCTGGTTCTTTGTCAGACATACGTGCTGCTATGGGAGAAACAAAGGGCCAGAGATAATGGCAGAGGGTCAGCTCCACAAAAGAGCTTTGGTGCTAACTGAAATCCTCCAACCTCCTGCTCAAGTTGCTGCCCAACTCCATAGATGCTGTTTCTCTGGGAAAGTGGGTGAGGTGTCTGCCAGTTGGTATGCACAAACCACCTACATCCTAGTGCTGGCTCGTCACCCTCACCCAGGCCTGAGCCCTGGACCAGCTTCAGCAGAATCCCCTAGCATGGCGGGCCATCAGGTGACTCACCTGGGATGTAAGAAACCCAAATTCAAGTCCCTGCTGCAAATCAGGCAGAGTAGGGATTTGAAAACAGCTTTCCCACATCCCAAGTGAGTGCCCTGATCATGCCCCCTGGGCTACTGCTGTAATGGGGTCTCCTGCTCTCTGTTCTTTATTGAGAAAGGGAGGCCGACCTGGCTTAGGTGCCTAATTCCAGGAGAAAGTTCATGGCTGTGAATCCCAAGCAGAGCTAGGCACCTTCCTAGGGCCCGGAGTTCAGTATCTAACTACCTCAAAAGGGCGGGGCTTGGATTGAGCATTGCAACACCTACGTCCCTTTGTGGTTTTAGCCCAGAGACACGATGTTATGGAGGGAATGGGCCTGGTATGGAGGAAAACTTACACAGCTCTGGCTCTCCAGCCCCACTGCTTCCTGAGGTGGCATTGGCACTGGTCTCACACTCCACGTGTGCTAGCACTTGGGAGCTTGGAAAGTGGGCGTTGAGGAGTTTGGGGAAAGAATGGCCCTCAGGATGAAATGTTCGTGGCTTCTTGTGATCTCAGCAGTGTCTGAACCCAAACTTGGAGCAGTTCCCTTCCCCTACAGTCTGAAGTTGGTCACAGGGAGCTGGCTAATCTTTATACAGTTCTGGGTCATTTCCAGGGTGTGGAAATGGCAGCCTTGCATCACTAAGCCCAAGAGCTGCAAACAACATCATGACTAGGATTTCAGAGTTTCCACTGGTGCTGCCAATAGAGAGGGGAGAAAGAGGAGGGCTGTCCACAGGCCGTGTCTGAAATCAGCTGTACCTGGAACTATTCCATTACATTCACAGAGGGCGCGGGATGGGATCCATAAGGTGTCTGCAGACAAAGCGCTGACATGCTAAAGCAGTCATTGTAAAAATTACAATTGCTTATCTCACTAATCCCACACACCTAAGAGAAGCATTCCTGAGCTTCACGTATTTCAGGGTTCTGGACTGGCATCCATCACTACAGTATCTGAGCACCTCCTTGGTTAATAATTGACATGGTAAGGTCCCCAACAGACTTCATGGAGTCTTTGGCCTTTCCTCCCTCCCCTGGGTTTTTGGGGAAGCCTGGGGAGAGGGGCAATTGTGAATATCAAGAATGTGTCACTTGTTTTCTGATCCCAGAGTGTGAACTAGTCTGTGTAATCCTGTTTCTCTTTTTGTGGTGGGTGATCAGAAGGCCCCTGCTGCTTTATGTATCAAGTCAGTGGTATGGATTTGGTGGGCCTCATTCACACCACCGTGAATCTCAGACTGTGCCCATAACAGGTTATACAAGTCAGACCTCACGAAGCGGAGAAAAGTCACTTCTGCTTGAACACCCTGCTGCTGCCCAATAGTTGCATATGACTGATGTCAGTGGGACATAGGGGAAACCTATTAATAAAATCTAACATCATATTCTAACCAACATTAATGTACTAGGCACAAAGACTTCTTCCAGATCCATGCATCCACTTACAGAACAATTTAAATATTGTAAATTATCTGAAAATAAAAACATAGTGAGGGAATTTTTGTAACAAACATGCAGGTAAAAGGAGGGTTCTTGTACAGTGGCGATAAACCAGACACAGACATATTTTAACAAATGCCTGGCCAGCTAAGTCTTCCCAGCTGCCACGGCGGTCCATGCTTGGAACTTCAAACCAACCGTTGGGACAGAACCCAGATCCTCCTAATTCAAACCACAGGCTCCTACCACTGAGTTAAGGAGAATCTCCACTAGCAAGAAGCAGTACAGACGCTTGCTCTGTGAGTCAGACTGTCTCTTACTACATGTTTCTATAGAGCCAAGTCCGGACCGGGGGCCTCTGAATGATACTGTAACTATAACCGTACTTTAATGAGCAGTTTTGATTCTAGCCAGTAGAGGGCAGTAGTACACACACAGACGAGCTGGCTCATTGCCATATTGCTAATGGACCCCCCTGCAGAAGGGTGAATTGGAGCTTTGGAAAGAGAACTGCCCTGATCAGATAACTGCTGTGAAGTGCACACACAGGCACTCAGACCTTCAGAGCATGGTAAAACATAACAAAGAGCTGGCTTACGGGAAGCCACAGAAATACTGCCATGCGCGAGAGGTGGTAAAATACCTTCTGCAAAAAATATCAACTAACCAAAGTACTTTTAGGAATGAAAACGACTGTATGTGAGGATTTGTGTGCGAACCACAATATCAGAGCAGTGAGGCATGTCTCCAAACCATAAGCTTAGGCAAAGCCAAGCTGAGTGGAAAGACTGCTAGATATGGTTTGCAGCAGTAAATTACCAAACCGCACATCTGAGTGCAATATGATACCAGGTAATATAGGATGCTGATCAGTACAGAACTGATTTATCTTGGGCTCCATTGCTGGGCCAATGTGAGGGGATAGAACTTGCAAAGAAAGGCCATTTTATTGTTTCTGATAAAAGACGTTGGCCTGGCCTCTGAGTGAGCTAGGCACAGCTCCAGAGGAGGAGGAGCTCATGGTCATTTTATGCCACTTTTACAGCTGCCCAAATTCTTGGCCTAGCTCTCACCCCTTGTACAGGGCCTGGTGCAAAGGGGCCTGGATCAGGGCCTCTAGTGTTCTCACAGTAGAAATAATAAATAACGATGATGATAATAAAACAACAGTAAAGTGGATGCACACAATATAAAATCTATGCACGGTAAGTAAAAAAATATAATCTCAGTAGGGCAACTGTTTGGGTTCCCTACAATAATTGAGCCCCCTTTCCCTGCCGTCTTCATAGCAAGGGTCCTGCTCCTCACAAATCCTGTTGTGTACCGCATTCTTTTCTATGAAAGCGCAGGAAATGTGCGTGAAGCCACCACCCAGGTCATGGTCTCCTCAGCTGTCACAAGCTGGGTAGCGTTAGGCATAGTCGTTATTTGGGTGGGAATCTGCCAAGGAAGACTCAGGTGATGTGGAAAGTGTCTGGAGTGAATCAGTACTTGGCATGCTTCACACAGTACGGGCCTTCACTTCAGAAGTTCCTGGTAGATTTGCAGGGAGTGATTCTGGCCCTGGCCTGGCTCTGGTACACTGCTATAGTAACACACAGGGGCTGTAAAATGAGCCACAATGGGCCCAGGAGAATTCTCCCAGTGCAGGAGCATTGTAGGATTGATATAAATGGCTCAAAACTGCCCCCTCAATGGAACTGGGCATAGGGGACATTTTGGGAGTGGGGCTTAGAGCAGATACACACGTGTCTTCATGTGTACCCATCCAGCATGCACTAACTCATAGACTTCCACATAATTTAATATTAGACTTGTTGTTTAGTGCCTAGAGACCCAAACTACGATCAGGGCTCCAGGGTGGTAGGTGCTGGACACACACGTAAATAGAGAGAGTCTGCAACAAAGAGTTTATAATGTAGCTAGGCAAAGGTGGGGAGAAATGTATGATCCATTGGCTCTTCTGCAATTACTAGTCAACAACATTCACTTTTGAAGAAATAATACATTGCTTTTAGAGTTCCCTTCTCTTTTAAAAACTTGTTATGAAATGAATACACACAGATTTTATGTCATCAATTTTTTGTGCCCAGCAAAAGTCAAAGAGTTAGGCTGCAAATTTTATTCACATAGGTATACACACATGCAGCTATACACGCACCTCCCTACACAAAGACAGTCTCTTACACGCATACAATGCCTGCATGCACACACTTGCCTACACAGAGACACTTTTACATACACTTTTCCAGGGACTGCCTAAATCACCCAGCCGGGAAGAGAGGAGGGTGGGCTGGAGGGGAAAAGAGGGGGTGGGGTGGAGGAGAGAGGATGGGGAGGGAAAGAGGCCAAGGATGAGAGCAGGGTGGGGGTGCGGTGGGGTTGGGATGGAGAGGGATGCAGTGACGGGGGATGGGGGTGCGGTGGGGTTGGGACGGGGAGGGATGCAGTAGGGGGGGATGGGGGTGCAGCCCCATTCCTAGCACTCGGAGATGAGGATACACATACCTCAAACTCCTGGGTGCCAGCGATGGGGTGACAGAGGAGAGAGGAGTGCATGGGGGGGGGGAAATGTGGAGTCGATGGGGATGCAGGGAGAGGCATAAGGCTCCAGGTGCATGAGGATGTGGGGGGCACAGGGATGTATAGATATATAATGGGAGTGCAGCAGTGTATGGAGTTGAATGGGGTGCAGGGATGTGGGGGGTGAGGGACATGGGGTGGTGGCTCTAGGATGTGGAGAGGATGGGTGGGAGAGTGCTGTAAGGGGTACAGGGCTGAGATGGGTAGGTGTGGGGGGCAGGACAGGTGAGAAATGGGAAGGATGCAATGATGGGGGGATAGGGGTGTGGGGTGGGGTTGGGATACAATGAGGGGAAGGGGGTGCGGTGGGGTTGGGACGGGGAGGGATGCAGTGACGGGGGATGGGGGTGCGGTGGGGTTGGGATGGGGAGGGATGCAGTGACGGGGGACGGGGGTGCGGCGGGGTTGGGACGGGGAGGGATGCAGTGGAGGGGGATGGGAGTGCGGCGGGGTTGGGACGGGGAGGGATGCAGTGACGAGGGACGGGGGTGCGGTGGGGTTGGGATGGGGAGGGATGCAGTGACGAGGGACGGGGGTGCGGCGGGGTTGGGACGGGGAGGGATGCAGTGACGGGGGACGGGGGTGCGGCGGGGTTGGGACGGGGAGGGATGCAGTGACGGGGGACGGGGGTGCGGCGGGGTTGGGACGGGGAGGGATGCAGTGACGAGGGACGGGAGTGCGGCGGGGTTGGGACGGGGAGGGATGCAGTGACGAGGGACGGGGGTGCGGCGGGGTTGGGACGGGGAGGGATGCAGTGGAGGGGAATGGGAGTGCGGTGGGGTTGGGACGGGGAGGGATGCAATGATGGGGGGATGGGGGTGCGGTGGGGTTGGGACGGGGAGGGATGCAGTGACGGGGGACGGGGGTGCGGCGGGGTTCGGACGGGGAGGGATGCAGTGACGGGGGACGGGGGTGCGGTGGGGTTGGGACGGGGAGGGATGCAGTGATGAGGGATGGGGGTGCGGTGGGGTTGGGACGGGGAGGGATGCAGTGATGGGGGGATGGGGGTGAGGTGGGGTTGGGACGGGGAGGGATGCAGTGACGAGGGATGGGAGTGCGGTGGGGTTGGGACAGGGAGGGATGCAGTGACGAGGGATGGGAGTGCGGTGGGTTGGGACGGGGAGGAATGCGGGGACGGGGGTGCGGTGGGGTTGGGACAGGGAGGGATGCAGTGACGGGGGATGGGAGTGCGGCGGGGTTGGGACGGGGAGGGATGCAGTGGAGGGGGATGGGAGTGCGGTGGGGTTGGGACGGGGAGGGATGCAGTGACGGGGGATGGGGGTGTGGTGGGGTTGGGACGGGGAGGGATGCAGTGACGAGGGATGGGGGTGTGGTGGCGTTGGGACGGGGAGGGATGCAGTGGAGGGGGACGGGGGTGCAGCGGGGTTGGGACGGGGAGGAATGCGGGGACAGGGGATGGGGGTGCGGCGGGGTTGGGATGGGGAGGGATGCAGTGACGAGGGATGGGAGTGTGGTGGGGTTGGGATACAATGAGGGATGCAGTGACGGGGGACGGGGGTGCGGTGGGGTTGGGACGGGGAGGGATGCAGTGACGGGGGACGGGGGTGCGGCGGGGTTGGGACGGGGAGGGATGCAGTGACAGGAGTGCGGTGGGGTTGGGACGGGGAGGGATGCACTGATGGGGGGACGGGGGTGCGGTGGGGTTGGGACGGGGAGGGATGCAGTGACGGGGGACGGGGGTGCGGCGGGGTTGGGACGGGGAGGGATGCACTGATGGGGGTGCGGCGGGGTTGGGACAGGGAGGGATGCAGTGACGAGGGACGGGGGTGCGGTGGGTTTGGGACGGGGAGGGATGCAGTGACGAGGGACGGGGGTGTGGCGGGGTTGGGACGGGGAGGGATGCAATGATGGGGGGATGGGGGTGCGGTGGGGTTGGGACAGGGAGGGATGCAATGATGGGGGGATGGGGGTGCGGTGGGGTTGGGACGGGGAGGGATGCAGTGACGGGGGACGGGGGTGCGGTGGGGTTGGGACGGGGAGGGATGCAGTGACGAGGGATGGGAGTGCGGTGGGGTTGGGACGGGGAGGAATGCGGGGACGGGGGACGGGGGTGCGGTGGGGTTGGGACGGGGAGGGATGCAGTGACGGGGGATGGGAGTGTGGTGGGGTTGGCACGGGGAGGGATGCAGTGGCGGGGGATGGGGGTGCGGTGGGGTTGGGACGGGGAGGGATGCAGTGACGAGGGATGGGGGTGTGGTGGGGTTGGGACGGGGAGGGATGCAGTGGAGGGGGACGGGGGTGCAGCGGGGTTGGGACGGGGAGGAATGCGGGGACAGGGGATGGGGGTGCGGCGGGGTTGGGACGGGGAGGGATGCAGTGACGAGGGATGGGAGTGTGGTGGGGTTGGGATACAATGAGGGATGCAGTGACGGGGGACGGGGGTGCGGTGGGGTTGGGACGGGGAGGGATGCAGTGACGGGGGATGGGAGTGCGGCGGGGTTGGGACGGGGAGGGAAGCAGTGACGGGGGACAGGGGTGCGGCGGGGTTGGGACGGGGAGGGATGCAGTAGGGGGGAGATGGGGGTGTAGCCCCATTCCTAGCACTTGGAGATGAGGATACACATACCTCAAACTCCTGGGTGCCGGTGATGGGGTGACAGACAGACCCTGGGTCGCTGCAGGGCACTGGCTGCAGCTCGAGCCCAGCGGCATGAGGAGCATGAGGAGGAGAAGCCGGGCAGCAGCGGGAGAGGCGCACGCCACACGACCCCTCAACAGCAGCCTGCTGAGTGCTTGCAAGTTGCGCTAGTTCCTCCCCTACCTTGACCCGACCCAGCCAATGGGAGCAGCGCCGGCGGTCGGGGGGCGGGCAGCACGCAGACCCCCCTGGCCGCCCCTTAGGCTAGGAGCCTGACATGCTGGCTGCTTCCTGACCTGGGAGCCATGCAGCATGGTGGCTAGCAGGGAACTTGCCAGCCCCGCCGCATGCTGCCACCGCCCACCGGACAGTCAACGGCCCGGTCAGTGGTGCTGACCGGAGCTGCCAGGATCCCTTTTTGACTGGGTGTTCTGGTCCAAAACCGGATACCTGGTGGCCCTAGCTTATGCTCGTAGTTGCTCTAAATTATGTTGAGGGATGTTTAGGCCCCATTAGAGGCTCAGAATCTGGAAGGCACAAAGGTGGCTTAAAGTCACCTTGTCCTCCCTCCCTCCCTCGACTGCACTTTCTGTGCACTGTCTCTCGTGAGTTGCAGTGCAGGATCTGCCCCATAGTTTTCATCTTTAAATCTGCCATGTCTCCTGGGCTCTTATCACTCCTTATTTTGTAAAACCACATTCTCTTTCAAATATGTTTAGTTATTACAGCTCTGAACTGTCCTTAATTCCCCACTAGCTCAGTAAACACACCGGGGGGCCCTGCTGGGTTTCCCCTTTGGACCTCCCTTCCACTCTCCCCTAAAAAGAGAAGAGAAATATTTAGTTGACCTCCCCCCATTCGTAGTGATCTTTACCCAGTTACCTCTTTACAAATAAATATAGGAAGCCCAGCCCTTGAGCTGCTGCCAATCCCTGAACATGGAGGAAAGCCAGGCGTTGGAGGCATGGGACTGGCACACACTGAAGGGTCATTGGTGCCAAAGAAAACACAGGAAATCTACAGGAAATGCGGGCCTGGAGAAATAAGAGTGCATGGCATGTGCACATGGGGGTGAACTAATGATTAGTGCCTGAGGTTGAAGGTAAGTGTCTGACTGAGCCTGGGAGCAAGGAGCGCTGCCCCGGGCACTATGTGAGGGTGGTCTCAGGGTAGAGAATGGCAGCAGCGTGCCCCAAAGGCAAGTTTCCCTTTGCTTGGAGAAGTTATTAATTATTATTAATGCCAATGCAACCAAGGTCAGCCAGACCTAGAGGCCAACCACCAACTAGATGGTGGGACACAGTGTGCAGGGACATGATCAGGCTGGGCTTAATGGAGGGATGAGCCACGGGCAGGAATGGATGGGGATGCCGCACTGTTTGCCATGTCAGTGAAGATGCTTTGGGATGAGAACAAAATTATTATTATTTTAACATTTATAATGAGGTAGCACCTAGAAGCTAGCCAGGCCAGGGCCCCGTTGTCAGGGGATGTCAAAAGCTGACACGAGCATGTGAGTATGGGGTGGGTCTGCAGGCATAATCCTTACTCTTTAAGTGAACCTTATGCTGGGGAAATGTGCTGGACTGGCAGTCCTGGAGGCTCATGTCCAGTTTTCATCACAGAACAGAGACTGCCCAGGTGGCAATTGGAGTGGCAGTTGCTGACATATGGGAGCAATTGTGGCATGTTGTGAGAGGGAGGGGCAGTGATGGTAGTGGTGAGTGATACAGGCATCAGGGGAGGGTTGCAGTGGGTGGCAGCAGGCACAGTGGCAGGCAGCAGACTTTCCAGCTCTTGTGATATTATCACACGTCTTGTGATATTCTGAGCTTTTAAAAGCGTGATCTCAGGAGCAACTGTGAATGTCTCAGAACTTTTTGCCTTTAT
Organism: Lepidochelys kempii; assembly: GCF_965140285.1. Taxonomy (NCBI): domain Eukaryota; kingdom Metazoa; phylum Chordata; order Testudines; family Cheloniidae; genus Lepidochelys; species Lepidochelys kempii. The sequence continues at coordinate 1,882,130 of NC_136389.1, read as the reverse complement.
TATTACAAGGAGGAGGGAGAAAAATTGTTCTCCTTAACCACTGAGGACAGGACAAGAAGCAATGGGCTTAAATTGCATCAAGGGAGGGTTAGGTTGGACATTAGGAAAAACTTCCTAACTGTCAGGGTGGTCAAGCATTGGAATAAATTGCCCAGGGAGGTTTTGGAATCTCCATCATTGGAGATTTTTAAGAGCAGGTTAGACAAACACCTGTCAGGAATGGTCTAGATCAAGGATCTCAAACTCAGATCACCACGAGGGCTGCATGAGCACTAGTACATTAGCCTGAGGGCCGCATCACTGAAACCTTTTCATACAACGATACAAAAGTATAGTCAAAAATGAAAAAAATGAAGAGTAATATAGTGTGCTATTAAAAGTCAATGTAATAACTTTTTAAAAACTGTAATGCGAAGAGGGATTTAATAAAATATAAACACCTGTAATTATTCCTTATGTGGTCAGTAACACTGATGATGATCTACACTAACAGTCTATCAACATCACCGTAATGGCAGGAACTTTTTAAAGTAACTATTCAATCAAAATACGTTGCCTCTTTTAACAAACATTCTTTGCAACTACTCACAGCAAAGAACCATACATGCTGAAATTCATACCTCAGACTGCTGGTCTAGTCCACGAGGCCCCACCCCCATTCCAATCCGTTCCCCAAAGTCCCCACCCCAACTCCGCCCTATTCCAACCCCTTCCGCAAATTCCCGCCCTGGCCCCGCCTCTTCTCTGCCTCCTCCCCTGAGCATGCTGTGTCCCTGCTCCTTCCCCCTCCCTCCCGGAAAGTCCTAAGTGCCGCCAAACAGCTGTTTAGTGGCGGGATGTGCTGGGAGGTAAGTGGAGGAGCAGGGATGCAGCGTGCTCAGGGGGGGAAGAAGGGGTGGAGGGCAGCTTGGCTGCTGGTGGAGTCAGCGCCTATGGCAGGCCACAGGAAATAACTTCACTGGCCGCTGTTTGAGACCCTTGGTCTAGATAATAACTTAGTCCTGCCATGAGTGCAGGGACTGGAGTAGAAGACCTCACGAGGTCCCTTCCAGTCCTACAATTCTATGAAATGTAGAACTGCAAGGGACCTCAATAGGTCATCTAATCCAGTCCCCTGCCCACTGCGGCAGGACTAAGGTATTATCTAGACCATCTCTGACAGGTGTCAGTCTAATCAGTTCTTAAAAACCTCCAATGATGGAAATTCCACAACCTCCCTAGGTAATTTGTTCTAGTGCTTAACTACCCTTTAGAGTAAGGAAGTTTTTCCTAATGTCTAATCTAAACCTCCCTTGCTGCAATCTAAGCTCATCACTTCTTGCCTTGTCCTCAGGAGAACAGTTTATCACCCTCCTTTTTGTAACAACCTTTTTTGTACTTGAAGACTGTTATCATGTCCCACCTCAATCTTCTCTTCCCCAGACTAAACAAATCCATTTTTTTCAATCTTTCCTCAAGGTCATGTTTTCTAGATGTTTAATCATTTTTTGTTGCTCTCCCCTGAACTTTCTCCAATTTATCTACATGTTCCCCAAAGTGTGGTGCCTAGAACTGGACACACTACTCCAGTTGAGGCCTTATCAGTGCTGAGTAGAGTAAAAGAATTACTTCTCATGTTTTTCCTATGACACTCCTGCTAATACATCCCAGAATGATTTTGCTTTTTTTGCAATGGTATTATACTGTTAACTCACATTTAATTTGTGATCCACTATAACCCCCAGATTCTTTTCTTGGCAGTACTCCTTCCTAGGCACTCATTTCCCATTTTGTATTTGTGCAGTTGATTATTTCTTCCTAAGTGTAATACTTTGCATTTATCCTTATTGAATTTCATCCTATGAATTTTCAGACAATTTCTCCAGTTTATCAAGATCATTTTGAATTCTAATCCTGTCCTCCAAAGTGCTTGCAACCCTTCCTATTTTGGTATTATCCACAGACTTTATAAGTGTACTCTCTATATACCATTATCCAAATCATTTATGAAGATATTGAATAGAACCAGACCCAGGACAGATTCATGCAGGACCGCACTCGATATGCCCTTCCAGCTTGATTGTGAACCATTGATAATTACTCTCTGAGGAGGAGAGATAGCTCAGTGGTTTGAGCATTGGCTTCTGAGTACAGTTTCCCAAGCAGTTTTGCTCCCACCTTATGGTAGGTTTGTCTAGGCTGTATTTCTCTAGTTTGTTTATGAGACCGTGTGAGACAGTGTCAAAAGCCTTATTAAAGTCGAGGTATATCGTATATACTGCTCCCCTCTACCCACAAGGCTTGTTACCCAGTCAAAGGGGGATATCAGGTTGGTTAGACACGATTTGTTCTTGACAAATCAATGTTGACTGTTACTCATCATCTTATTTTGTTCTGGGTGCTTACAAATTGATTATTTGTTCCATTATCTTGCCAGGTACTGACGTGAAGCTAACCGGTCTATAACTCCCTGGGTTTCCTTATTCCCCTTTATACAAATAGGTACTGTATTTGCCCTTTTCCAGTCCTTGAGTATCTCTCCTGTCCTCCATGAGAACATGGCCACTGGTGAGAGATGGGGAAGTTGTAACAGGCTGTGACAAAACATGGCCATTGGTGACAGGCAGGGCAGCTGATGGCAGAACATGGCCACTAGTGACAGGTGGGGCAGTTAGCGGCAGAACACGGCCCTCGGTGACTGGGGTTACCATCCTTGAAATGCAAAAAACCCAGCAACCCCTTCCCCCAACAAGGCACGCTTGCCATAACCCAAACGACAAGGTAACTCCACAACTCCCCCCCTTCAACAGCCACTTATAGTATCTAGAGAGATAACACATATAGATAAGATTGATAACATCATTGATAATAAATGGACATTTGTTTATCAGCACATTTTGCCAGCCGGTCTTTGTAGTTTGTTTCTTGTCACTGAATGTGCGAGATTTTTTTTCGGGGGTGTAGTAGGATCACTTGCACCATTGCCCTCATCTTCCATTATTTAATATGCCTCACATCTCCTCCCTCGCGACTCAAATCCTCTCTCACACACAAGCACAGTGCACTTGCGTGTTGGTGGGCAGACAGCTGCTACATTTTCAACAGTTTTGATCTGTTATTGCTTAACTATGGAAGTGTGAACACTGCAGCATCTTTATCTAGACACAGAAACTTTTGGGGGGGCATGAAACATGGTTCACGTCACACTCCCTGCCAGTGATCCAACCAGTGGACTAAATTTGGTGATGAATCCTGGTCACATGCCACTTGAGACACGTTGTGCATACACTAAAAAGAAACTTTTAACATTAGATATCCCAGTATATTGTGATAATGCAAATCTTTAGACCCAGCCAAAAAAAACAAACCAAACCCGGCAGATTAAATTATTTTTCTGGCAACTGGCAAATCCATTAACCCCCGCCCCCCCCCCAAAACAGCCAGGCCAGTCAAATACTGGCTGGGTGGTAACCTTACTAGTGACAAGCAGGGCACTTGAGGACAGGCTGTGACAGAATGTGGCCATTGGTGGTAGAATATGGCCACTGGTGACAGGTGGGACAGTTGGTGACAGGCTGTGGCAGAACACAGCTGCTGGTGACAGGCAAGGCAGCTGGTGACAGAACATGGCCACTGGTGACAGAAGAGGGACAGGCAGGGCAGTTGGTGGAAGAATATGGCTGCTGGTGACCAGCAAGGCAGTTGGTGACAGAAGAGGGACAGGCGGGGCAGTTGGTGGCAGGCGAGGTAGTTGGTGGCAGAACAGGGACAGGCAGGGCAGTTGGTGACAGAAGATGGCAGTTGGTGACAGAACAGGGATAGGCAAGGCAGTTGGTGACAGGTGGGGCAGTTGGGGACAGAAGAGGGACAAGCGGGGCAGTTGGTGACAGAAGATGGCTGCTGGTGACAGGCGAGGCAGTTGGTGACAGTTGGTGACAGAAGATGGTAGTTGGTGACAGACCAGGGACAGGCAGGGCAGTTGATGGCAGAAGAGGGACAGGCGGGGCAGTTGATGGCAGAAGGTGGCAGTTGGTGAGAGAACAGGGACAGGCGGGGCAGTTGATGGAAGAAGTGGGGCAGGCAGGGCAGTTGGTGACAGAAGGTGGCAGAACAGGGACAGGCAGGGCAGTTGATGGCAGAAGAGGAACAGGCGGGGCAGTTGATGGCAGAAGGTGGCAGAAGAGGGACAGGCGGGGCAGTTGGTGACAGAACGTGGCAGTTGGTGAGAGAATAGGGACAGGCGGGGCAGTTGATGGAAGAAGTGGGGCAGGCAGGGCTGTTGGTGGCAGTTGGTCACAGAAGGTGGCAGAACAGGGACAGGCAGGGCAGCTGGTGGCAGTTGGTGACAGAAAATGGCAGTTGGTGACAGGCAGGGCAGCTGGTGGCAGAAGAGGGACAGGCAGGGCAGCTGGTGGCAGAAGATGGCAGCTGGTGACAGACCAGGGACAGGCGGGGCAGTTGGTGGCAGCTGGTGACAGAAGATGGCAGTTGGTGACAGACCAGGGACAGGCAGGGCAGCTGGTGGCAGACGGTGGCAGTTGGTGACAGGCAGGGCAGCTGGTGGCAAACCAGGGACAGGCGGGGCAGTTGGTGGCAGCTGGTGACAGAAGATGTCAGTTGGTGACAAACCAGGGACAGGCAGGGCAGTTAGTAGCAGAAGAGGGATAGGCGGGGCAGCTGGTGACAGAAGGTGGCAGTTGGTGGCAGAAGAGGGACAGGCAGGGCAGCTGGTGGCAGCTGGTGGCAGAAGAGGGACAGGCAGGGCAGCTGGTGGCAGTTGGTGGCAGAAGAGGGACAGGCGGGGCAGCTGGTGGCAGTTGGTGGCAGAAGAGGGACAGGCGGGGCAGCTGGTGGCAGTTGGTGGCAGAAGGTGGCAGTTGGTGGCAGAAGAGGGACAGGCAGGGCAGCTGGTGGCAGTTGGTGACAGAAGGTGGCAGTTGGTGGCAGAAGAGGGACAGGCAGGGCAGTTGGTGGCAGCTGGTGACAGAAGGTGGCAGTTGGTGACAGACCAGGGACAGGCGGGGCAGTTGGTGGCAGAAGAGGGACAGGCGGGGCAGTTGGTGGCAGAAGGTGGCAGTTGGTGACAGACCAGGGACAGGCGGGGCAGTTGGTGGCAGCTGGTGACAGAAGATGGCAGTTGGTGACAGACCAGGGACAGGCGGGGCAGTTGGTGGCAGAAGAGGGATAGGCGGGGCAGCTGGTGACAGAAGGTGGCAGTTGGTGGCAGAAGAGGGACAGGCAGGGCAGCTGGTGGCAGTTGGTGACAGAAGGTGGCAGTTGGTGACAGACCAGGGACAGGCGGGGCAGTTGGTGGCAGTTGGTGGCAGTTGGTGACAGACCAGGGACAGGCGGGGCAGTTGGTGGCAGAAGGTGGCAGTTGGTGACAGACCAGGGACAGGCGGGGCAGTTGGTGGCAGCTGGTGACAGAAGATGGCAGTTGGTGACAGACCAGGGACAGGCGGGGGCAGCTGGTGGCAGTTGGTGACAGAAGAGGGACAGGCAGGGCAGTTGGTGGCAGAAGGTGGCAGTTGGTGGCAGAAGAGGGACAGGCAGGGCAGCTGGTGGCAGTTGGTGACAGACCAGGGACAGGCGGGGCAGTTGGTGACAGAAGATGGAGTTGGTGACAGACCAGGGACAGGCGGGGCAGTTGGTGGCAGCTGGTGACAGAAGGTGGCAGTTGGTGACAGACCAGGGACAGGCGGGGCAGTTGGTGGCAGAAGATGGAGTTGGTGACAGACCAGGGACAGGCGGGGCAGTTGGTGGCAGCTGGTGACAGAAGGTGGCAGTTGGTGACAGACCAGGGACAGGCGGGGCAGTTGGTGGCAGAAGATGGCCTCTGGTGCCACCCTCCGCCCCCTGCCCGGCCTAGGGTCTCCCGGGCCCTGGGGCGGGGTTGCCGGGCGGGCAGGCGCTGAGGGGGCGCTAGGCAGGATCCTGCGGACGGCGCCCGTTGCGGGCCCCGGAGGGGTTTCCCGCCAGGGCCGCTGCTGTACTCGGGGCTGGGGCTGCGCAGCGAAGTGGAAGGGGACCCTGGCCGCCAGCTCTGGCCCCCGTAGCGGGCTCCGAACGTGCCGCCCCAGTAAAGATGGCGCCGGGCCGGCCCGCGCCCAACATGGCGCCGGCGGCCTCACGGCGGGCACGTGACCCGCGGTGGCCCCGCCCCCCGCCGCTCCGTGGAGTCCCGGTGAGCCCCCCCCCCCCGCCGCTCTGCTCGCCGCCCAGCGGGGACGGGAGCCGGGCTGCAGAGGCTACGGGAGGCCGCGGCCCATCGCAGCGCCCGCCGGGGATGTGCCGTGGGCTCGGGAGCCATGTCCAGGGTGGGCGGCCCCGGGCCGGCCGGCGGCCCCCCAGAGAAACGCTCCTTCAGCAAGCGGCTGTTCCGGGGCCGGGCCGGCGCGGGCTCGGCCCGCTCGCTCAGCGGCTTCATGAGCCGGGTGCTCAAGACCCTCTCCACCCTGTCGCACTACAGCAGCGAGCCCGAGGCGGCCCGCGGCCCGCAGCCCCCGCGCCTGCCCCCGCCGGCGGCGGCCCGCGGCCTGGGCAGCTGCTTCCACCCGGCCCGGCCGCCGCCGCCGCCGCCCAGCCCCGAGCCGCCGCCGCCGCCGCCGCCCCCCGAGGCGCTGGAGCCGGTGCCCGGGGTGGCCGGGCTGAAGAACCACGGGAACACGTGCTTCATGAACGCCGTCCTGCAGTGCCTCAGCAACACCGAGCTCTTCGCCGAGTACCTGGCGCTGGAGCACTACCGGGGCCAGGCGGGCGGCGAGCCGCCCCGCGCCGCGGACGCCGCCTCGCCGCCCGGCGACACCGCCCCGCCGCCGCCCAAGGGCGAGGTCACCGAGCAGCTGGCGCAGCTGGTGCGGGCGCTCTGGACGCTGGAGTACACCCCGCAGCACAGCCGCGAGTTCAAGGTGAGGCGGGGCAGCCCTGGGGGCGCGGCTGCCTTTGGGCCGGGGGCCGCTGCTGGCCCTTTCCCCGGCGCCTGCCTCTGGCCCAGGGGTGTAACCTGTGGAACACGTGCTCCGCGCCACGCCCGCCACTGAGCCGCGCAGGTGAGGGGCTGGGGTGCGAACCGGTCGGGCATGTGCCTCTGCTCCGCCCTGGGTCACCGCTCTGGCTCGCCTGCCGGCGCTGCGTTTTGCCTTCAGCAGCGCTTTCTTTGAATTGGGTCTGATTTTTATTGAACAGCTGTGCTATGGTCCCCGACACGGGCACCTGCCATTCCTTGTTCACGCCCATTAGCTGGCCCCGGGCTATGTGGAAATCTTTCACCGTTTATAATGACTAAGAGGAGAACTTGTAACTGAAAAAGCAAGAGGAAAGGCAGGTTATACAAGGTCATACTTTAGTAGGACATAGGCTGACCTAATGTTTAGCTATCTTATTTACAGGCGTGAGGGCTTTGGTATACACTAGGGCAGTGGTTTTCGAACTGTGGGTCGCAACCCAGTACTGGGTCAAGGAACATCAAGCACTGGGTCCCCGCGGCTCTCCTCAGCACTGCTGACTGGGCAGTTAAAAGGGGCATCAGCGGTGCTGCCTGGCTAAGGCAGGCTAGTTCCTACTTGTTCTCGCACTGCCCTGTGCCCTGGAAGCAGCCAACAGCAGATCTGCCCCCTAGGCGGGGCAGGCCATGGGGTTCCAGGCACTGCCCCGCCCTGAGCACTGGCGCTGCACTCCCATTGGCCGTGAACCAGCCAGTGGGAGCTGGGGTGTGTGGTCTCTGCAGGCAAGAACCATGTGGAGCCGCTTGTGGGTCTCTGCTTAGGAGCCGGACCTGCTGCTGGCCTCCTCTGGGGTACGGTGCAGTCTGTAATGCCAGGACAGGCAGGAAGCCTGCCTTAGCATCTCTGCTGTGCTGCTGCCTGGGACCAACCCTGCCTGCCAATCCCCAGCCCTGAGCCCTCCCTCCAAACCTGGAGCTGCTTTCTGCACCCCAAACCCCTCATCCCTGTCCCCACTCCTGCATCCCTTCATGTCCCCAAGCATTCCATCCCCTGCACCCCAACCCTCTGCCCCAGCCCTGAGTTGCGGGCATCAACAATTTTCTTCAATTGGGTCACCAGAAAACAAGTTTGAATACCAGTGCACTAGGGAGATTCCTTTATTGTTTCAATTAAGTGTTTTCAGGAGAAAGGAACTCTTTTTAGTGGATATTTATCTTTTTGTTCTTGGCCAGAAATGTTAATTTTGGTTCTGTTAAGAAGCTGGGACCAGATGCGTACCACTAGCTGAAGTTTAAGCAGATTCATAAGGCATATTGTACATTGGCAGTCACTAGTGACTCTCTGGGATAACCAATGCCTATGGAGAATGTTGTTTCTCACAGTTCTGAGTAAGCAAAAATGCTAGCTGTCTGTAAACAGACAAACAGCAGATTGGAGTTTTCAAAGTTTGAAACTTCTGTCATGCAAAGCAAAAAACGAAATATTGAAATCGAGCGTGAAGGTTAACTTGGCAGTGTTTGCAAACAGCTTGTTTCTTGTCTGTAGAGCAGCAGTTGCTTGTTAACCTGGCTATGCTAGCAATACACTACTTACCTTCTTAAACTAGTTTACTTTTGAGTTAGCCCTCCTCTCTCTTTACTCAGATCCAGTCTCATGTGCCAGTGGCTAACCTTGCCCTTGGGACTAGTTTGCCTGAGAACCCTTCTCTGAATAAGTTTTTAACTTATTAACATCAATACCAAACCAGGCACATAGCAAGTTAAGTGTGTACCAGACTTTGTTTTGGTGGTCTTTTCCTGTCTTAAAGCTTATTCCAAAGTCCCGTGGAACAGAATTTTGGGGTTCTTGACATGTCTGAAATACTATTTCTAAGATATGTTTCAGAGTAACAGCCGTGTTAGTCTGTATTTGCAAAAAGAAAAGGAGGACTTGGCACCTTAGAGACTAACCAATTTATTTGAGCATGAGCTTTCGTGAGCTACAGCTCGCTTCATCAGATGCATACTGTGGAAAATACAGAAGATGTTTGTTTTTATACACACAGACCATGAAAAAAAGTGAGGATGTTTTTATACACACAGACTATGAAAAAATGGGTGTTTGTAGTAATAAACACCCATTTTTTCATGGTCTGTGTGTATAAAAACATGTATCCAATGAAGTAGCTCACAAAAGCTTATGCTCAAATAAATTGGTTCATCTCTAAGGTGCCACAAGTCCTCCTTTTCTTATTTCTAGATATGTGGCCCATATGTTGCTAATTGAAAGCTGCCTGGTGGAACCAACTTGTGGCTGTGAGCAGAAGGTATACTTCAGTCGTCTGGTTCGCAAAGCTGAGCAATGAACAGTTTGTTTTGTGTAAATAGTACTTTCTCAAGTAGTCTCCTGTAACAACTGCTTGCTTTTGCCTCAGGCCACACTTTTTCTTTGCCATTTCTATTTCCGGATGTGAAAACTGGGATAGTTTTAACTTGTGGTCTAGTCAGAAGCATTATTGGGTTAGGTTACTTCTTGGTGTTCCTCGGAGAACTCTCACCCTAGATTTGGTCTACACAAGAAAAATTATTACCTGTATTACAACTGCTGCCATGAATATTGCAAGCACTGGTGTAGTCATGGCACCATGACAGGACAGAGCAGGTTTGCATGGCTGCCCTAGTAGCTTACCACTAATGCAGTGGTTCTCAACCTATTTACTACTGTGGGCCGCACATGAAGCGCTCTCTCTGTTATGTGGACGACATCCACACAATATATATAGTATTTGTGTGGCCCTGAGGATGTCACATGGGCTGCAGCTGTGTGCTGATAGGGCCACAGGTTGAGAACCACTGCATTGTTGCTGTCACATGACTTCCAATTTTTGTAGTCTAGCTGCAGGTGCTGTAGGACCTGGTGTTCATGATTCAGTGGGCACGACTTCCCAGCACGGTGCAGGAGAGTACTGTATTGATGCTGTCTTTCAGAAGGAATGCAAAGCATGGTTCTAATTTGAAACAAGCTTCTCCGTAAGGGGCCTTGTGGGATTCAACATTTGTATTTCAGCAGCTCCAGAGACCTAACTTAGCTTCTAAGTGTCTTCAAAAAAGCAGACTTGCATTTTACATGATAGTGCCACAGACTCAAGCTATAAATCAAATGAGGTGCTTTCTGGCTCATGTATCGTCACCAGTAATAAATATTCTGCAGATCAGATTCTATCCTTAGTAACTCCAGTATTTTTATTTTTAGTGTTCTATTGAAACTTGATAAACAATTCTCTTGGTTTTGTGAGAGCCCAGAAAGCATCCACCTTGCTGTTCCATTGCTGTGTGGATTCTGCAGTGTTAATGTGTTAAAATTAAAACTTGTTTTTGTCGCTCAGGTGAGCAAGTCTGACTGATTACATGCAGAAAGAAAAGGAGTACTTGTGGCACCTTAGAGACTAACCAATTTATTTGAGCAGAAAGTAGATCTGTTGAATAGTAAGATGCCATTCTTACAGAGTCACTCATTTTAAAGGGTAGATTCTTACACTCAAACCAAGTTTCTGACCACGTGAAAATATCCAATTTCACTTTTTGCAAGAGTGGAGGATTTTAATCTCCACATCTGTGCCAACTCCTGTTTTACTTGGGTGCATTCTGCCTACTTAAACATTTCTTCTGCAGTTTTAGTTTCTGCCCAAAGCTACTGTAAAGTATTGTGCTGTTAAATAGCTGTCATGTTTGCCCCAGAAGTCAGGTCACTTCTGTGGTGGTGGGGGAAGTGATCTTGTGTCTGTAGTCTTTAAAGCACTGTCGGTCCTTTGGGATGAAAGGCACCTGACAAAGCTACAGTAAGAGGTTATTCCTGGGCTAACTTTACTCCTAGCATAGTGAGAGTACAGTACTACTAAATTACCTTCTTTGAAACAATGACTCTTTGGAGCATCAAAATTCAGCGTTCCCTTGCAGGATTAAGAGACAGTGGAGACTTCATTTTGTTCATCTAAATGGTGAATTCTTTTCCTGCATGGCAGGATGAAGAGAGGATGTACTGGATTATAGCAAGAGCAGCTGGAAGTATGGTTTGTGCGTCTGATGTGGCTCTTGAAGGCACCATAGGGCTCCGTTATCCAAATGATGGTGTGACCAGTGGAGATTGCAGGTCCCAGCATGCAGTGCTGTACCTTGATCTGAGCAACTAGGTCCCATCAAGTTCCAGAATATGTAATCTTCACATGCTGCACTTTCTTACTGAAGATGAAGACAGTAATATCCTGACCCACCCGATGTATCTACTAGGTGTGCCCTCTTGATTCCTGTTAAATTGCCCATTTGGGGGTTGCACGGACACAATTTAGGCTCCCTGATCTTCTGAATTTGGGACAATGGCCAGCAATCTTGTCTGTTTCCACACAGGAAATCCACTGATGTCTTTCCATTGCAGTCCTGCTATTTCCATGTTTTTTGTTGTGGAGGTCTGTTAATTCATTTGTGAGCTGGGCCCCACTAGCTGCTGTCCCTGTCATGTTTCAGAGTAACAGCCGTGTTAGTCTGTATTCGCAAAAAGAAAAGGAGGACTTGTGGCACCTTAGAGACTAACCAATTTATTTGAGCATGAGCTTTCGTGAGCTACAGCTCACTTCATCGGATGCATACCGTGGAAACTGCAGCAGACTTTATATACACACAGAGAATATGAAACAATACCTCCTCCCACCCCACGAACTGCATATTCAGCGATTACATTGTGCATAGTTGCTGTGTGGGGTCCTCATGTGAGTGAACACTTGAGTTTTCAATACTGAGTATCGTGCTGGGCTGTATAAGCACTTGAAGAACAGAGCCCTTGAACTGCAGGAATAATGAAACCATTTCTAGACATGCTTGGGGACACAGATACTTCAAATCATTTTTTTTCTGATAGTGTCTGGAGTGTGCAAAGTGCTTCCTGAATAGAGAAAGGACAGTCTTGTCCCAAGGAGTCCACAGTCTAAAAACTAGTCTTTGAATGGATCATATAAACTGTTACCAATTACTCCTTCGACTGCCATGATCAAATAATCAGTTGAACTTGCATTTGGAAATTTATAAATGACTTCAGATTGCAGAGGAGTTTACATTGCAGTGACAAAATGGCGATGGAAGTGTGGGAAGGGAACATCTACTACTCTTGTGCTTGTACAATGCATCCATGAGGTCTCACTTGTTTAGTCTTTAAGCACTACCATCATGTTCATGATTAATAACAATGATACCTAGATAGAAATAACTCCTGCCTTCAAAAGGTTTTAGTAGAACTCTTTTCTTCTGCATTCCCATTCCTCTCAAAAACCCCACAACTGCTAGGTGAACACCTCTTTCTAGGCATTCGTTATATGCCTCTCTCGCATACCATCTTTTGAGTCACCTGAGGAGCCTTCTGGATGATCTGTCAAGCAACATATCATGGGGAATGCTGTTGAGGGATTGTCTGAATGAAGTCAGTAAAATGGAGTGTAAATCTAAGCTCACTAGCTGTCCGTGTGAACCCTGCTGCAATGCACTAAAAGGTCCCTAGCATGCTTTGATATACTCCTGTTTATCCTATTCAGAGGGGCCACACGGACAATAGATTCACACCCTAACTTACTGGTTTCACAGTAGCAGCCGTGTTAGTCCGTATCCGCAAAAAGAAAAGCTCACGAAAGCTTATGCTCAAATAAATGGGTTAGTCTCTAAGGTGCCACAAGTCCTCCTTTTCTTTTTGCAGATACAGACTAACATGGCTGCTACTCTGAAACCATTCATTTAGCTCTCGCTTTTAAATGGAAAAATTCAAGTTCTACTTTTTCCCATACTTTACAGTCCCCGCCTTAGCCACACAAGAGTATTTACTTATACCTTTAAAGAGGCATTGTGCAAATCTGTCAGTTAGCAAATAATCCCATTAAACACAGGATTTAACGGCAGGCTCAGGATGGTTACACTTCAGGACAGAGAATGCAAAAAGTAAATTCACTAGAAACAGCTTGCCCCTTGTAAAGAGGCAGCCTAGCTAGCACGTGACAGAGTGTAATCATCAAATCACTTTGTATCTGGTATAAACCTGCTTGCTCACTCCTTGCAGATGTGAAGATGGACCATAGCTCACGAAAGCTTATGCTCAGATAAATTTGTTAGTCTCTAAGGTGCCACAAGTACTCCTTTTCTTTTAGCTAAACGAATGTTATCCTGTTATCAGAAGCAACACACTGTTTCCTAATTCTATCCTTTCCTTATGACAGGTTTCAGAGTAACAGCCGTGTTAGTCTGTATTCGCAAAAAGAAAAGGAGTACTTGTGGCACCTTAGAGACTAACCAATTTATTAGAGCATAAGCTTTTGTGAGCTACAGCTCACTTCCTCAGATGCATATCGTGGAAACTGCGATATGCATCTGAGGAAGTGAGCTGTAGCTCACGAAAGCTTATGCTCTAATAAATTGGTTAGTCTCTAAGGTGCCACAAGTACTCCTTTTCTTTTTATCCTTTCCTTAGTCAGTCTTTAATATGTTTGTTGAAGTTTGAAGGTATCTAGAGGAGAGCAATATTGCACCCCATCCTAATAACTTCGTGTGCAGACTTTTTGGAAGCCCTAAAAGCTTGTTACCAGAAAATAATTACCCAAAGGTAAAGTTCCTATAACTGTTAGTGTAGCAGCCAGCATGCTGTGGAAATTCCAGTCCCCTCTGCTCTGTGACTTGGGATGGAGCTGGACAGTTGCTGGACAAACACAATTTTCCCTTCTCTCTGTGGAGTAAGTTGGGATGGGGAGAAAATGCTGATCTGCCTGGGTTGTTGACTCCTACTGTCACTTGCACCCCTGCTGACTCTTGTCTCCTCCTTGGTCCTTGAGTGTCTCTTCTATCTGCTTGCCCTTACGACTTGTCCTCTGAGAGAGGGCACTCCCTCTGAACCCTTATTGACAGGCACCTCAGAGTGGATGAAGGCTCCAAACACCCTTTATCCTTCACTATGTTTCTGTAGCGGTTAAGGTGTGTTCTTCCCGTTCAGTTTGCCTGTGAGAAATTGCCTAACCCATGGTCCATGAATCACATAATCGTATTTTTTTTAAAAATCCAGAAAATCCGGTTAAGACAGAGAGTTTGTAGAACATACCTCTCGTGGTAACTCTGTGGAGCTTGCTGTAGCTAGTTCTGTAGTGAAAAGATAATGTTTATAGAGCTAGAATCACTATCCACTCTTTGGTCAGATGTGCCATGTTTTGTGAGTGTCCCAGGATCTCTCCAGTCTCCTAGGACCTGTTTTATTTTTAAATAAAGCCCTGGATTTATGTCCTGGCCTTTGATAAAGGGGGTGTCCAAAGCTCATTATACACTAATAAAACTGCTTACCCAGTTCCACTGGATTATCGTTGTTCCAGACCGATGCTTTGTGTGTAATCCATTGCGGGTAGATCCACTGATGGTGTCTGCAACCAATTCCAACTTTTAAGGTAAGGCTCCATTGTGGGAAGATGATGTTTGGAGTTACTCATTAAGCTCTCTGATAGAAGTGGAACTGTCCTGTAACTGATGAATGCTGTGTGTTGATCTGATTGATGAGATGTTTATTGCATAAATATATTGGTTTGGTTTAGTTAGGGTGTGTGACCAGGGTCCCAGGGGAGCCAACTGAGGTCACTCAATAAGGGTGAACTCCAAAGAATGGGGCAGACAATCCCCAAAGCTGGTGGATATTCCAATACTTAAATTTACCTCCAGCACAAAACAGACTTCTCTAATACCTCACTGGTTCCTCAGAAGCCAGCAACACAGTTTCCTTAAAGCCACCCGGCCTCAGGCCTCCACCCAGACACCCAAGTCAAATATGAGGAGGATTACTGGAAATCTTCTTCATCACATAAAGTTCTACCAATCCCAAAGGCTCAGACACATTACCTCCCAGGTTAATGAATATTCTAGATCTTACCCAAATACATGCTTACAGCCAATTCTTATTAACTAAACTAATATTTATTTAAAAAAAGAGGGAGTATTGGTTAAAAGATCAGTATACATACAGACATGAGTACAATTCTTGAGACTGATTCATAGCAGAGATGGTGAGCTTTGTAGTTGCAAAGAGTTCTTTCAGAATTAGTCATGGGTTATAGTCCAATAATTATATTCGGGGTAATTCCAGGTTAGGGCTGGAGATCTCAATCTTGGGCTTAAGCTTCCCCTGCATGAAGCATCAAGCAGATCTGAGATAAAATGGATTGAGACCCAAGGCATCTTTATACAGTTCGGAGTCCTTTGGCGAACAATAGGCAGTCACGGATACTTTGATTTCCTAAGAATCACCGGTGATTAGCTACCCAATTTAACACAAGGCAATTTATCCATTAGGCAGTCTATCACAAACTTTAAAGAGACACATACACAATGACATTATTGCACCCAAGATTAATCTAAATGTTAATATTCCCTTTTGATCTCTGAATCAATAGCTATAGTGACAGAAACTGTGTGTTTACATGGCTTGCATTTAACAAGATATGAGTACATACATACAATTAATATCACCTCTAATTTCTAACAATACATGTTTGCATTTCAAAGTTCTAGACCATCTACCATGGAATGGCCCTAATGACCATTTACATACTGTTCTACCATCTCCCTAATGGTTGATTCTGGGTCAATTATCCTGCAAGCTGCTTAACCCTTTCTGGCCACGTGTCACATTTTGTATAAGATTCGTTGCAATTATCTAACAGTGGTAGCAGCAATGATTTGCATGGTCATATTTTAATTAGATAGCATCACAGGGGGCTGTATGAAAAAATAAGCTGGAAGAGAAAAAGCAGCAAATTATCTTGAAGAGAAGGTACTTTCCAGTCCTAAATTTTAATAAGCCTAGCTCAAGATAAGCCACTTCTCAGCGAACAGCTGATTTGTTGAGAGACAGTGCTCCGACCGGAGGGAGCCAGAAGCTCAAAAGGACTGTAGCAATGTAAAAAGGGACTCTCTCTGCCTGTTGAGAGGGGGGAGTTGCTTGGGGAACTAGATTAAGATACAGATACCAGCTGGAGGTGTCTGAAGAGGGTAGGCCTATCTAGGTTACCATTGGGGATGGTAAACCACTAGATAAGATAGACATACAAGTATATTGTTCTAAAATCCTTTTTCTCTAAGTGCTTTGTTCCTACTAAACAATAAACAACATAGCAATGCTTTGGTTTTGAGGAAGCTGTTTGGTATATGTAGTGACCACTGGTCCAGAATTCCTCAAGGGAAGAACCTAGTCAGACCTGCTTGATAACTGTGATTGGTGCAGTGGGTCCTGGGCTACAGCATGCTGGGTAAGAGTGGGAGAATTATGGAATTCTGTCCCAGGAGAGGTAAAGGCATGGGGCCTGACTGGGGAGGAGGGCTCTCCCGGAGACCAGAAAGGGGGCAGAGATGCAGTGAGGCATGCAGCTGAGATAATCTCCTCCCAGATTGCGAACTCCTGCCCAGCAGATGGATTCTAGCCTGCCAGGGGACTCGACATTTTTGTCTGCGTTTAGAACTATAGAATCGCTTTAACTTGTTCTTATTGTAATTGTACTCTGTTAAATCTCTCTTTGCCAGACACTAGCCCTTCTCCCGAGTTTTCACATGGTCTCTGGCTTTTTAGAAAAACGACTTGATGGCAGCTCTTCCTCTCCTCTGACGTCTTGATACTTGCATCTGTGTGTTTGTATGGTAGCTTCTCGGCACTAGCTTTGGGAGAATAGCACTATGTAATGGAGCTGGGCAGGGTTGGAGGGGGAGATTCTGCGGAAGAAGCACTGTTGAATGTAGAGGTGGCGCGTGTTCCAGCTCTCTGCTTGGGGGGACTCTGCTTCCTGTGGCTCTTGTGCCCTGACACAATGCAACGACCACCTGGCTGTTCGGCTTTTTTTCTGCCTAATGAGAGCAGCAGCTCTGCTAACTAGTGCCAATTTCGCAGCCTCTGCTTCCTTCTCCTCTTGGTAATGTTGTGGGATTGGCAACACGCAATTGCTGGGTAAGCTTGCCATTTCTTCCTCTGAACAGCTTTGGGCTCTAACACACACACAACAATCTGTGCCAGAGAGATTTTTAAAGCTGCTTAAAGGATCTCGATGTCCAATTTCCATTAAAAGCAGTGAGAATTAGGGTTTGAAAATCCCACTTTCAGCACTCTCCAAACTCCCCTAACTGGCCTTCCTTGGGCTCTTGTTCTCCTTCTCATGGGGCTTCTCCTGGGAACAATATTATATATTCTCTTTTGAACTTTACATACTAACTGCCCGTCAACTCAGGACCTGAGTACATAGGCTGTAAAGCATCCTTAGTTGGCTAGAGCATGTTGATGGTGATGCTTTACATTCTACGAGTTGAGGACTGCTTTTTTTTTTTTTTTTTTTTGGTAACTTTGCCTTAAAGGAGCATTTGTATTTTGTAAATTTTGACATTTTGATCCTGAGCTGAATTCTTAGCAGAGCTGATGGATAACTGCCAGGAGTGCTATAAATTTGATCACTATGCTATATTGACAAAACTGCACCCATTCTATTGTTCGTGTAATTTATAATACTTAGTATTTGTATAGAAATAAATCCTAGGGTTTCAAGATGCACATGCTTTGGGGACATTCTTGATGTAAGCACCAGTACCATGAGAAGCAATCTTGTAAATATTGTGGAGATGCTGAAGTCTCAGAACCGGATGTAGTTAATTGTTCTGCAAAATTTAGCAATCCACAGTCCTGGGAAAACCAAGTGCAGGGTAGTGTTGGGTGCATTAGAAATACCGTACATAGACATCACTGTGGAACTGACTGCACAAATTAGGGATGGTGGTAGCTAAAGGTCAGGATGAGTGTTGAATATTTAGAATATCAGGCACTTTAATTGGCTTTAATGAATGTTACTGCTTCTGCGCCTTGGACAGAGGTAGCATCTCATGCTGGATGGGGTTAGCGCACAATCATTGGTTTAGATATTGTAAGTGTCACATGTTTGAAAAGGTGGAGAATCTAAAGCATCTATGTGGGGGAAAGAGCAATCCATCCTCAAAGGCTTTACTTCTGGGGATGCGCGCCTGTATGTGGGGGAGTAGAAACATAGGAATTTTACTGCTAGAAGAGTTGCCCATACTCCACAACAGCATTTGTGTGCAATCCAGGGACAGTAGTAAAGCAAAATGTTCTGTGGACAAATGTGTTCAAAGTGCATGTGGTATGAACAATGAAATCCTTATATAAATAAAACCTCTGAGAGAGGAATGCTTCTTGTGTAACAGGGAAATTTCTTACCAGTTAGTACAAGTTCGTTATGTTCTGTATCAGTTTAGGTCAAGTCTGTACAAATGGTGAAATGTTGAGCAAATCTAGGGATGAAGGAATAAATTGATCCAATATATGTATTTGAATATCATCACTATGGTATGAAGCAGTGCTTTCCTAAGACCACTGACATGTTTCCAGGAATGGGTTATTGCCTTCCACTGCTGACTGTTGACAACTCCCACTATGGTATGAGCTTGCTATGTGAAGTCCTAGTAGAAATAATAAAATATTTCTGGTTTCAATCTGCTTAAATAAGAGCTAGCTCTGTTGCAATAGACCAGAGGTTCTTAAACTGTGGTCCGCGGACCACCAATGGCACACAAGCTAAATTCAGGTGGTCTGCGGATAGTTCCCTCTAAGGTGCGTGCCTGAGCGGCCGCACATGAGAGAGTGATGGGCCACCCACCTAATTAGTGGAGCCACACAGGCGTGGCTCCACTAATTAGGTGCCTGGACCCTGGAGAAGACACACTTGTAAGATAAGGTAGTGGCCTTGGGGAGTAGGTGGGAGGGGGCAGTGGGGTGAGGAGGGATTGAGGGAATTTGGGACATGCAGCGCTGTGGAGGCCAGAGAAAGAGGCGACTTTCCCCAGCTCCAGGGCTGCGGCTGCTGGAGAGTCACTCTCCTCCTTCCCAGCTCCAGTTAGGGGGCTGCTGGGGCGGGGGAGAGAGGGCACATCCGTTGCATTAGAAAGGTAAGACTACTGATATTAAAATCTGAGTTGTGTGCTTTCATTTGTAGACAAAAAAAAGTTAATTAAGGTTTTTTTTTATATAGCGCTTTTATCCAAAGTGCTTTACAATAGTTACCTAACAGTACAAACAACAATTGGAAAGATCATTAAGTGGTCCGCCGAGGCTCTTAGCAATTTTCAAGTGGTCCGCGAAAAAAAAGTTTGCAAACGGCTGCAATAGACAATTGAACTACGTCCTGCGTAAAGGCAGTTCTTTTAATACAGATTGGTTATATGTCTTTTATCCAAACGTTAACACATGCTGCCTTGTGATCACTGACTTCTATAGGGACAGTAAAGCTCAGTTTCTTTGTAAGTTGGATAAACATTGGACTCTGGTCATTCATCTGTTAATTCTGCTTCTGACCTTTAAAAAGGTGACTCTTAATGAGTGCTTAAGTCCATTGCTATGGATCCTACTTTCCTGGTAGATGGAGAGAAGTTAGAAATTCCCAGTCTGCTGCCTGGCCTGGGCTGCCTGGCCCATGCTGACCTTCTGGGCAGAACTTTTGCCCTACACATGCAGTCATTTGGGCCATGAGCTTCTTAGCTTCCATCCCATGCATTAGACTAAAAGATAGTCCTTTTAGGAAACCAGTTCATTATTATACGGGCAATGGGATCCCCCTTCAGGTCAGAGTTTAATATCTTGTACCCTGCACGTTCAGCATAGTGGTCAGTTCTTTTTATTCTGTGCAAAAGGTCAGTTGCATGTTTGTTTTAAAATAGTTGTATATGAAACAGTATAGGAGGACTTGTGGCACCTTAGAGACTAACCAATTTATTTGAGCATAAGCTTTCGTGAGCTACAGCTCACTTCATCGGATGCATTCAGTGGAAAATACAGTGGGGAGATTTATATACATAGAGAATATGAAACAATGGGTGTTACCATACACACTGTAACGAGAGTGATCACTTAAGGTGAGCTATTACCAGCAGGAGAGTTGGGGGGGAGAAAACCTTTTGTAGTGATAATCGAGGTGGGCCATTTCCAGCAGTTGACAAGAACGTCTGAGGAACAAAAAGAAAAGGAGTACTTGTGGCACCTTAGAGACTAACCAATTTATTTGAGCATGAGCTTTCGTGAGCTACAGCTCACTTCATCGGTGAGCTGTAGCTCACGAAAGCTCATGCTCAAATAAATTGGTTAGTCTCTAAGGTGCCACAAGTACTCCTTTTCTTTTTGCGAATACAGACTAACACAGCTGTTACTCTGAAGTCTGAGGAACAGTGGGGGGTGGAATAAACATGGGGAAATAGTTTTACTTTGTATAATGACCCATCCACTCCCAGTCTCTATTAAAGCCTAAGTCAATTGTATCCAGTTTGCAATTTGAATTAATTTGCATACTGGATACAATTAACTTAGGCTTGAATAGAGACTGGGAGTGGATGGGTCATTATACAAAGTAAAACTATTTCCCCCTGTTTATTCCCCCCCACCCCCATCCCCCACAAAAGCTTATGCTCAAATAAATTTATTAGTCTCTAAGGTGCCACAAGTCCTCCTTTTTCTTTTTGCGAATACAGACTAACACGGCTGCTACTCTGAAACATGAAACAGTATGTGGTTCTAACCTTGGCTCCAGGCCCACCATTTTCCTGTTCTATGGATAGTTCTTCTTGTGAAAGAAGCAACTCAATGCACCGTTTAAAACTTGTTTCGGGAGCATTTCCCAGTTGATCATGTTTAGTGGAGTTTGCAGTGAGGCAGTAATGTGTTTATGGAGCGCGCTCCACTCAGCAAGTGATCACTCCAGCCTGTCCGTTCTGCTTCAGCGCGAGGGGATGGGGTGCAGGCTTGAACCCAGTCACGTCATGTTTGCCTTTTTCAGCCAATTTCACGTGTTGGTAGCGCTAGTGTAGACTGCTGGGTGTTTGGCACTGTGCTTCTCTAGGCTGGCGTAGATCTAGGCAAGGTGACTTGAAACGCCGTTGCCCCATCTTTGCTACCACTGGTAGAGATGTAATGATGGGAGACTTCCAAAAAAAGGTTAGTATAGATGTGGTGAATTGAGTGCTAATCCCACAGCTGCTCTGTTAGTTGGTATCATTGTCAGGTGCCTTTTCTTACTAAAATTGAACAGAAGGTTTTTAAACTTTACTTTAAAACAATTGAAGCACTTCTGGCATGTTATCGGGAGTAAATGTGACCTGCTATTCGCTAAAGTCTCTGATAGTCTTCCCAAGTTAATTTTTTTTGTTTAATCATCAATAAAATCTGAGCTTTGCTTTTACTACTTGTCTGTAGTTGCTACTAGAAGACCCCAAACATATTTCAAAATGCTAGTCAGTGTTTGCTGCCTTTTTGCTCTGACCTTGAGGCGGGCTCACTGAGATTAGGTCGTCATCAGGCTGCTGCTTTGATCTGTCAAGTTTAGTGGTTTGTTGGCAATTTGAGTGGGTTAGGCTGTGAGTGGTAAAGGAGAAGGAAGTTAGAAACAGAAAGCAAATTTCAATGTTGAACAGTCAGGAGAAGCTGCCTCCATTGTAAAGCCAGGTCTGCAGTAAGGAAGAAGAGTGGCAATGAGGCCTGACATTTTTAGAAGGGAAAGGAAACAAACACAAGGAGGGGTAAGCAACTTTACAGTTGTAGCTGTATGTTGCTTTGCCAGATAGCCCTAAAAGCTTTTTCTAATGAGGTGTGTGATCTCAGAGGTGGCTGGGCACTGTAACTTATGTCACAATTTTTATCATACAGCCAAAGCATAAGCAGCAAAAACATCTAAGCTGCCCCTTTTAGTCACCCACTGGGACATGATAAAATAAGTGAGTGACTTGTTCCAATGAGACTGAAATTAATCCATATGTCCTAACCCTTCATTTGCAGCCTAGCATTTATAAATGAGTGTGCTTGCCACGGAATTGAGCCTATTCAAAGTCCCATTTGAAATTTGGCCTTTAAGAATAGTTAGTGACATCTGATCATTTTGGATGTGACTGACATGACAGTTAAGTTCTCACATTTTACAGCACATGAAATGTGCTAGGAGCTTTACAGAAGAAATAAAAGCAAGGTCCCTGCCCCAGTGGGTTTACAATCTAATTTGAGATATGAGGCAAAAAGGTGGGAAGGAAAACTGCAAAGGGAATTGACTTGCTTAAGATTGCACAGCAGGTCAGTGGCGGGGAACTAAGGTCTCCTGAGTCCCAATCCTGTGCCCTGTCTCTGCATTTTAACTACATTTTGAATCCTGCTCATGTGAAAACAGCATCCCATCCCTTGGTATTTTGCCCAGTAGCATTGAGACCCAGGTCTAGCTATATCGATTGATTCACTGAATGTTTATATTTTTAATAGCAGGGTTGTCTGTACAGTACCATCCCCAATTGCTGCGTGACCAAAGGAGTGGGTTATTTTACTGGAAGGCTTATGATTATGGTGTCCCTGACAAATTGTTTTTTCTTCAACAAAATTAGAGAAAACTAGAAATAGGATCATTAAAGTTTAAAACTAGAGGAATGGGGCTAACTGCTAGTGTTTTGCCAGGCTGCTGGCATAGGGAAAGCTGGGCAGTGTTCATTGATCTATGAATTTGTATGAAACATGGGGTAGGAATCCACTGTGCTGCTTCTTAATATGCTCAGTTTCTATTGAGGCTGTGATTTTCTTTAGGGAAAAGCAAATTACCACACTTGTCTCTCTGAAGAAGGCGAGTGCTCTGGTGTTGAACAGAACATAGCAGCAGCTTCGGGAGGGGGAGGGGCTGCCAGAGAGGCTTCCGCTTTCCTCTTTGGAATGCCATGCTTAGCTGTGTTTGGCAACAAGACTGATTAAGCAATTTTGGATAAGGTTAAAGAGCCTTAACGCTTCTCCTAGCAATTTCATATGCAGTAAGACGGTAAAGCCTGATTGATCTTCATGATGGCCAATTGATGGCTGTATTTCTTTCTTAAATTCTGAAAGACTGAATTTACTACGAGGCTGTAAAATCTCTCACAAAGGAAAAGGGTTCAGTTTATCAAAGTTATAAGCACCTTATTTTTAGTACCAGGGTAGCATGACAGTCAAACATGCTTGGGAGGCTAGTGGTGAGCTCAGTGCATTGTCAGCTTAATGTCCATCTGAGACAGAGCAGGGAGCTTTTAAACAGCCATTGAGATGTTGTTTGCATGTGGCTTATTCCTCTCCATCTACACAATAATAATGGATGGCTTACTGTTTGTCTGGCCAGATGGCATTACTTTATGTGCGAAGGCTAGGAAGGTTAACTGTAGTACATACAGGTTTCAGAGTAACAGCCGTGTTAGTCTGTATTCGCAAAAAGAAAAGGAGGACTTGTGGCACCTTAGAGACTAACCAATTTATTAGAGCATAAGCTTTCGTGAGCTACAGCTCACTTCCTCAGATGCATATCGTGGAAACTGCAGCAGGCTTTATATATACACAGAGAATATGAAACAATACCTATTCCCACCCCACTGTCCTGCTGGTAATAGCTTATCTAAAGTGATTTCCAGCACAAATCCAGGTTTTCTCACCCTCCACCCCCCCACACAAATTCACTCTCCTGCTGGTGATAGCCCATCCAAAGTGACAACTCTTTACACAATGTGCATGACAATCAAGCTGAGCTATTTCCTGCATAAATCCAGGTTCTCACATCCCCCCCACCCCCATACACACACAAACTCACTCTCCTGCTGGTAATAGCTCATCCAAACTGACCACTCTTCAAGTTAAAATCCAAGTTAAACCAGAACATCTGGGGGGGGGGGGTAGGAAAAAACAAGAGGAAACAGGCTACCTTGCATAATGACTTAGCCACTCCAAGTCTCTATTTAAGCCTAAATTAATAGTATCCAATTTGCAAATGAATTCCAATTCAGCAGTTTCTCGCTGGAGTCTGGATTTGAAGTGTTTTTGTTTTAAGATAGTGACCTTCATGTCTGTGATCGCGTGACCAGAGAGATTGAAGTGTTCTCCGACTGGTTTATGAATGTTATAATTCTTGACATCTGATTTGTGTCCATTTATTCTTTTACGTAGAGACTGTCCAGTTTGACCAATGTACATGGCAGAGGGGCATTGCTGGCATATGATGGCATATATCACATTGGTGGATGTGCAGGTGAACGAGCCTCTGATAGTGTGGCTGATGTGATTAGGCCCTGTGATGGTGTCCCCTGAATAGATATGTGGGCACAGTTGGCAACGGGCTTTGTTGCAAGGATAAGTTCCTGGGTTAGTGGTTCTGTTGTGTGGTATGTGGTTGTTGGTGAGTATTTGCTTCAGGTTGTGGGGCTGTCTGTAGGCAAGGACTGGCCTGTCTCCCAAGATTTGTGAGAGTGTTGGGTCATCCTTTAGGATAGGTTGTAGATCCTTAATAATGCGTTGGAGGGGTTTTAGTTGGGGGCTGAAGGTGTACATACAAATACTCAGCCGTGAGAGAGCCCTATAAAACCTGGAGCAAAACTTCACCAGGAGCCATAAAACTGGGTGTTTCTCTGTGGACTAAGTATATAAAAGCTTTCTTGAAATGTCTACCTTTTGAGATAGGAGGTGGCTTTTTCTATTCACTGGGATACAACAGTCATTGAGAGGTACTGTTTTGAAATACAAATGTGCCATTTCAAAGGACTGTCCTTCTGACTCATCTTAAACTAGAGTAGAAATCATGATGAAGTGAATTTGTGCCACAGTCTTCCGACTGGCTGATCTTTCTTGTTAGTCCCCATGTTCCAGAATGTTCACCACCAAGAAGCCAAAAAGCCCTGTGGAGAGACCTCTTTCTCCCAATGGCTTTAGTAGCCATGTGACTGTGTGCTAACCCCCCCTTGCCACTTAGCCCTTTGTAGGTCTAGGATTAGGACTTTTGGGAGGGTTAGTGAGAGGATTATTTTGGCTATCCCCCCTCTCCCTTCCCCAGATCCCTCCCCCATATCTGATCCTTCTTAAATTGAAGGGCGAGTTGATGGTGACCTAAGGTCTGCTGTATCCTCTGCTGCAGGAGATGTGGCACTTGTGCTTGAGCCCGTGCCTGGTTGCCACCATCTAATACTTGTTTGAGGAATGACTCTCCAGATCAGCTGGAAATCTGGGGGATGCTAAGCCTCCCTCTGTCTGGGGAGTTGTTTGTGACCGATTGCACCCCCATATTCACACCCTGCACCCCAGTGTAATTATCTTTGTACAGAATATGCCTTGGGAGGTATCATTTGAAAACTAATAACTCACTGGTCAATAATATCATGGAGCAGTGTGCATAGCAACATTATATGTAAAGTTATGAATTCCCCCCTAGGACATTGTTAGCACATGTTCAAACCTATGTAGCCCTGACTAAGCAGTAGTTAAACAGGTCTATCCTAAACAAATACATGTAAACTGAAGTAAATATATTTAAGCAGTAAACAGGGTTCTTGGAACAGCTAGAAGGGTAAACCGGTAACTCAAAGACAAAGGACAAGCTGATTCCTCTAGCGAGCTGTCATAAAAGTTGATTGGCGATCACTGTTCTGGTGGCCATTTTTGGCAATGAGGGGGGGACAGGAATAGATTGATCTGCCTTTTAGTAGCAACAACATAGAACCTCTTTCACCAGGACACTCTGTGGTTCTGTCCTGTCAGCTGGAAGATACTTTGTCCCTGGGTAACCCTCAGGACAACGCATTTCAAAGTGTGACTGGACTATAAAAATCACCCCAAGTTATCTTTTTCTCTCCTTATCTCTGTCTCATCTAAGAAAACAAAGGAACCAGCCTTTTGACTTTGGGCGTGATTCTGATTTGAAAATGTGGTCAGCAGCGTAGCTGGTAATGTGGTGAGGATTTTACTTTGAATCAAATCTAGTTTAAGTTTTAGCTACTAGAAGGCATTTTATTTTGTAATAATTTCTGACTTTACTGCCTTGAGTGAGTACAACTATTATCTCTTTGAAGTTAAATAAACTTGTTTTTAATCAAAACTAATCTAGTGTTTGGGTAACTCCAGATATTAGGTCTGTTGCCCCTGTAAGGGAACAAATTTCCAGTAGTTTGCTACTTTAACTGAACTGCCCAGGAGAGGGCTGGACAGTGCAGAATACACATTTTGGGGAAAATTTGGGACTGGGAGTGTGTTGGGGTCACCCTGCACATAGTAAGCAAGGCTGCTGGAGGTCAGAGTGTAGCTGGTATGTAGCTGACAGGCTCCTCGAGTCAGAATTGCTGGACCAGGGCTGCAGCTATACACAGACACTCAGGGCGTGCCCTGCATGCTGTTTGAGAGTGACCCAGGTTAGGAGATACAACAGCAAAACTTTGTGAGGCACCCAAGGTTTCAGGGCAGGGGGGGATGGAACCCCTCATTTGTATGCATTGCACACTGGAATGTGACAGGAGTGTTGGGCAGAGCTTTCCCCCCACTGTTTCCTCTCTGTGTTTTCTTATCTCTCTATTGGGAAGCAACGGCATTTCCTTTCCCCATTTTGTATTTGTGCTCTGTTTTTGTGTGTTCTCCCCACCCCCCCAAACATTTTCTCTTTGCCCCCTCACAGAGATGCCCTTTCCTTCTCTGTCCCCAAGGAGGCACTGCAGTCAGTGGGGCAGGGAGAGGAACATGGAATCCCTCTTCCTGTTGCAGCCTCCCCTGGGATTCAGTCTCCTCTTTGGATACATCTGGTGGGGAAAAAAGCTTGAGGTTTGCTCAGAGTTGGCCGATGTGTTTAGGCTGAGATTAGGTCAACATTGGCTTTCTTCCTACTCTAAACAAACCCTTCCTTTGTTGCTGTATTACCTCTTCTATTTCTGCCTCATTTCCCCACCCCCCCACCCCCACCCCAGTTGATACTGCTACTGTTAAGGGTGTGGGGAAGGGAGACTGTTTCATCTGCTTCTGTATCCTTGGCACCGTTTCCCTGCCTACAGTTAAGGCAGCTCCTCCTCTGTACTGTCCTCTGTATCTGGAGGCCATGCTGGTCCCGCGATGGAGGAGTCAGCCCAGTGGCGCGCAGGCCAGGAAGGAACATGTGGTGGCCTCACACCAGTCATTGCAAGCCCAGGTGGCTTTTTGGTTGAAGTCTCCAGTGTTTCAGGGACACGGTGTCCTGTTTTGGGGACAAATAGAAGATCTTGACTGTCCAACCCCTTTTTAGTTCCATGGTGTTTTGCTCTTGGAGAAACAAACTCTGCAGTTTCCGGATTTCTATTTCACCTTTATAGAGAAGGATAGCTGGCTGGGGAGGGGCGGGTGTGTGTGGAGCAGGGTGGAGGTGGACACGTTGGTGCTATGGAGATCTCTCTCTCTCAGCATGGGATGTTCTGCCTCTAACATCATCTCCCAAATGCAGAATGAGGTTTGTGTGTGATAAAAATCTGTCTGAACGTCACTGGTGTTCTGTATTGAAAGATAAAGAATAGATATCTTTCCTGTGCACATCTGTGCCATTATGTTTTCAGACCTCTAATGAGCTAGCCTCATCCGTGTACGTACAAAAGCCTTTTAACAGCTGTTTCCTACCAGAGATGTACTGGAAAATAGCAGGCCCATATTTTTCCATTAGAATCTTGTGTGTTCCAGGGAACAGAAACAGCAAATGAAAGGCTAATCATTCTGTTCCATGTGATTTTATTTACTGTTTGTGATTAGAGCAGTAAATTAAACTAGTTGTTTGGTCTTGTGTATAGTGTTCTGCACTGATGTAGCTGCACCAATGCAGATCCCCTAGTTTAGACACACATGACTGATGTGAACAGCAACTTGTGTCTGGGTAAGGTTCTCACACTAGGGGTTTATGTCCATGTAGTTCCCTCAGTGTAGACAGGATCTGAGTGTGGAATTTGCAAACGTCCCCTTCTTCCTAGTGACCCTGTTTCACATTTCTACCCTCTAATTTTTGTGAGATTGTAGTTGGTGGTAAATGCTGGAGTTACTGTATAGTGAAATAGGCTGTACACTGAACTTATATAGCATGGGCAGCAGAACAGACTTCCCCACTCTGTCCTGCCAGACTTCCTGTGTCCTGATGTAGAGGCGCTATCTTAGGGCCTTGTCTACCTTGAGAATTTGATGCTGTTTTCTCACTGCTGGCCTAAGTATTTGTTCAGTTTTACTACTGTGAATCAGCACAGGCATTTTAGCACTGTCATCTGGAGCTGCTTGAGCAAAGGAAGGCATGTGGCTTGTGTACCCTAGTTGATCTGTACAGGTGCTAGACTAACAGTGGGAAAACTGCAGGAAATTCTCAGTGTGGGCACCACTTGAGTGCAAGGGGGCTTCCTTATTCTGCGTTTGTGGCCCATCCAATTTTTCTTAACTATCTGACAACTTGGACAGTTTCATTAATCTAGTACTAATTGTGGTGGGTTTTCTTGTGGTGTGAGCACGTGCCAATTTTGAACTGCCCCCCAGAGATCAGTGTAGTGTGTTCTCATCTAGTGACTAGGCAGCAGGCTATGAGAATGGGCTTGACTTGAACTGTTGACCTGGCAGTGAGAAGGACCCTATCCCATTACCAAGCCATTGAGTGTAAATTTAAAGAACATCTTTTTTTTTTTTTTGTCTTACTAAATTGCACTTGTAATTAAGAGTCTACTCTTGATCTTTCCTCTAGGTTTAATTGCGCTCCTTAGCGGTACAGCCAGATTGTACTGTGTTCTTTGCTATATGTCTCTTGCTTCCTGTCTACCTTGCTTGTCCTTTGATTACTTTGCTGCCACAGCATCTTATTAGAAGAAAGACATGTAACATTTCACAGACCAGCAAATATAAAAGTTTCAGGAACAAACCCACTTCACAGCAGTGATGGCAAAAGGGGCCTGAATAGAACCGGGAAGGTGCAGCTACTGTCGGTGGAGTCTCCAGAGCAAAGCAACTCATGAGGGAACTGCAGCTGATGTTCTGTGGTACTTCCTGATTCACGTCCAGTGACCTAGCGATCCATCTCCACAGGCAACTGGCTTTATTCTCTGCCTGCTCCCTTCTCGATGTTAGGGAGTTGGGGCAGGATAAGTATCCTGGAGATCTGTGGGGCAGAGAAGGAAGATACCACCCAAGATGTGCTGTTTGCTTCTAGTTGCCTGGCTTTTTTCTCTCCATTATGAACAGAGACTTCCATTTCTACAGTATTGGCTGGCTTCCTTGTGGCATGAAAACTCATCAGTGAAGCTTTTGGTCAAATGCCACTAGGCTTTTGATTGGAATGATGTGCAGACAATAGTGAGGAAGGGGAAATGGGGCAACTTGTGCCTAGATTTCTGTAGACTATTTCTATATAGAAAGCTCACTTTTACCTTATATACTTCCAAGAGGGGTTCTGCAGACTTTCCTCTGAGGCTTTGTCTAGACTAGGATTTTAAGGTGTGGTGATAGCACATATTAGCATATAACTAATATGTTTTAAAATCTAGTATAAACAAGGCATGCTGTCTTTGGCATGCTAAACTGGTAGAGTTAAAGCTAACAGGCTAACATCACGCCTAATCAAGACAAGGCCATAGAACTGCTTCTTGCTTGTCCCTCTCTTCCTTCTCAGTGGCCAGAGGGCGAGGAGGATGGTTGTGAGGCTGGTCTGTGATGTAGACTTTCTGCCTCTGGGGCTAATATCCTAGGCAGTTTTTCAGTGGGTGAAGTGCTGTCTGGTGGGAAGGGTGAATGCTCTGACAAGGCTGTAAAGTGCAAATTTATTATTGTGGAGGCATTGGAGTAAGGTTGTATTGAGATTAGCACTTAAACTGGGACTGAAGTCCCTCTTACTCATTTGAATGAGTTGAATTTGGTCTACAAAGTTGGCCCAATAATTCAAGGACCAATTGAATTTTCTGTGTAACCTTTTCAGCAAAATATGTACTAATGAATGCTGAGGAAATGTGTAAAAATGCTGCTTTAGGGGAAAAATTGTCCTGGTTTTCCGACATTTCTTTGGGTTTTTCTAGCTAATCCAACTTCAGCCACATTCTCTTGGAGCATTAAACTTCATACATTGGCCCTAATACCTAGGGTATAGCTCACTCTTGAAACTTTAAAATACTTAGTTATTCCCAGGTTTCAGAGTAACAGCCGTGTTAGTCTGTATTCGCAAAAAGAAAAGGAGTACTTGTGGCACCTTAGAGACTAACCAATTTATTAGAGCATAAGCTTTCGTGAGCTACAGCTCACTTCTTCAGATGCATATCGTGGAAACTGCAGCAGACTTTATATATACACAGAGAATATGAACCAATACCTCCTCCCACCCCACTGTCCTGCTGGTAATAGCTTATCTAAAGTGATCATCAGGTGGGCCATTTCCAGCACAAATCCAGGTTTTCTCACCCTCCACCCCCCCACACAAATTCACTCTCCTGCTGGTGATAGCCCATCCAAAGTGACAACTCTTTACACAATGTGCATGACAATCAAGTTGGGCTATTTCCTGCACAAATCCAGGTTTTCTCACATCCCCCCCACCCCCATACACACACAAACTCACTCTCCTGCTGGTAATAGCTCATCCAAACTGACCACTCTTCAAGTTAAAATCCAAGTTAAACCAGAACATCTTGGGGGGGGGGGTAGGAAAAAACAAGAGGAAACAGGCTACCTTGCATAATGACTTAGCCACTCCCAGTCTCTATTTAAGCCTAAATTAATAGTATCCAATTTGTAAATGAATTCCAATTCAGCAGTTTCTCGCTGGAGTCTGGATTTGAAGTGTTTTTGTTTTAAGATAGCGACCTTCATGTCTGTGATTGCGTGACCAGAGAGATTGAAGTGTTCTCCGACTGGTTTATGAATGTTATAATTCTTGACATCTGATTTGTGTCCATTTATTCTTTTATGTAGAGACTGTCCAGTTTGACCAATGTACATGGCAGAGGGGCATTGCTGGCACATGATGGCATATATCACATTGGTGGATGTGTAGGTGAACGAGCCTCTGATAGTGTGGCTGATGTTATTAGGCCCTGTGATGGTGTCCCCTGAATAGATATGTGGGCACAATTGGCAACGGGCTTTGTTGCAACGCTTCCTCAGCTCTCGTCCCCTAAAGCCCCTACTCTACTTGCTCTATATTGATGACATCTTCATCATCTGGACCCATGGAAAAGAAGCCCTTGAGGAATTCCACCATGATTTCAACAATTTCCATCCCACCACCAACCTCAGCCTGGTCCAGTCCACACAAGAGATCCACTTCCTGGACACTACAGTGCTAATAAACAATGGTCACATAAACACCACCCTATACCGGAAACCTACTGACCGCTATTCCTACCTGCATGCCTCCAGCTTTCACCCTGACCACACCACACGATCCATCGTCTACAGCCAAGCTCTGCGATACAACCGCATTTGCTCCAACCCCTCAGACAGAGACAAACACCTACAAGATCTCTGTCAAGCTTTCTTACAACTACAATACCCACCTGCAGAAGTAAAGAAACAGATTGATAGAGCCAGAAGAGTTCCCAGAAGTTACCTACTACAGGACAGGCCTAACAAAGAAAATAACAGAACGCCACTAGCCGTCACCTTCAGCCCCCAACTAAAACCCCTCCAACGCATTATTAAGGATCTACAACCTATCCTAAAGGATGACCCAACACTCTCACAAATCTTGGGAGACAGGCCAGTCCTTGCCTACAGACAGCCCCGCAACCTGAAGCAAATACTCACCAACAACCACATACCACACAACAGAACCACTAACCCAGGAACTTATCCTTGCAACAAAGCCCGTTGCCATTCGGCCTGCTGCCGGTCTGGGATTCTGTCTGCCGGCTCCTGCCAGCCAGGGTCCCAGCTGCCGGCCCCGCTCAGCCCGCTGCTGGTCTGGGATCCCGGCCCTGCCCACATAGAGTGGGTACCTACCTTCTCGCTGGTCCTAGCCCGTTCTCTTCCTCTCTGCACTGAGCTGAGGGTGGGAGTGCACTGAGCACAGGGCTGGGGGTGAAGGAGCAGGTTGGGGTGCAGGGTCTGGCCAGGAGCTAGAATGAGGGAAGGGGCTCAGGGTTGGGGCAGGAGGTTTGGGTGTGGAGTGCTTACCTGGGCAGCTCCCATTTGGTGCGAGGGGTTCAGGTAGGAGAGAGAGTGTGTATGTGTGTGTGTGGGGGGTGAGAATGTGGGGGGTGCAAGAGTCAGGGCATGGGGTGTGGGGGGGCTGGGTATGTGTGTGGGGTGCTGGAGTAAAGGCTGGGGTCGGGGGGGCTGCAGAGGTCAGGGCAGGAGGCTGGGGATGTGTGAGGTGGGTGCTGGAGTCAAGGCTGGGGTTGTGGGAGGTGCAGAGGTCAGGGCAGAGGGCTGGAGGTGTATGAGGGGGGTGCAGGAGTCAGGGCGTGGGAGGGCTGGGTGTGTGTGTGTAGGGGTGCCAGGATCAGGGCAGAGGGCTGGGGGTGTGTGTGGGGGGGGGGGTCAGGGCAGAGGGCTAGGGTCGTGGGGGTACTTCCCAGCCCTCTGCCCAGAGCAGCTCACGGCAGGGGGCTGGTGGGGATATGCCCTGATTCCATTCCACCCTGGTTCCCCAAGGCCCCGTCCCCACCTCTTGTCCCCACCTCTTCGCAGCCTCCTCCCCGGAGCAGGGCTCTGCTGCTTCTCCTCCTCCCCCGCAAGGGCCATCAGTGATCAGCGGCAGGGAGGGAGAGGAGGAGGGGCAGGAACCCAGCATGCTGGGGGAAGGGGGAGAGGAGGGAGGTGGGGGAGCTTGCCTGCCCTGCAATAGCAGCCGGCAGGACCAAGCTTCTTTACCCTTCCCGGGGGGAGCGGAGAAGAGCGGGATTTTTAATGGCACGCTGCTGCCTGCTGGGGTCCCAGCCTGGGTTTGGCAGCAGGCTGAGCGGGGCCGGCAGCTGGGACCCGGCAGGCAGCAGCGTGCCATCGGTTGCTGACTCCTGCTGTAGATACTTTCTTCAGAAACTGTTGGCCCAAATTGCAGAACTCCCATCGACTTCATGCGTGAGGTTCTGATTAAAAAAAACTAGCATGATACAAAATCATTGCTGCCCATACAAAGTGTACTAAAAACTGGTGAACTGATAGCAAAAAATAATTGTAAAGGAAGAATCCTCCTCCAATGGGAGTGTTGCCAGTGGGGTCCCTTAGGGACATGCTTTCTGCCTGATGCTATTCAATATCTTTAGAAATGATCTGGAAGAAAGTATAAAATTGCTAGGTAAATTTGCAGATGACAGTTTGGTGGAGTGGTAAATAAAGGCGAAAAGTGGGTTATATACCTGGTAAGGAACTCATTTGGATGTGTTTTTAAAACAGCCTAATGCAAGGTCTTTCATCTAGGAGCAAAGAATGAGAGTCTCATTGAATCCTGGAATGTTATAAGTGAAATGCAATTCCCCAAAACTGGTGGTTTTTTCCCCCCGTCATTGGATTCACCAAATCAGCATAAAAAAAGCTTATGTTGCACTACATTGGTTAACAAGAAGCCAAACACTGTCCACTTTAGGCTTTCCAGCTGTTTGCTCCCATCTGATACTGTGAGAGCAGCTATAAGCTAAACAAATATAAAAATGACAAGGTCGCATCTTAAAGGCTACTCCTGCTTGTGCCCATTGAGTTTTTAGTATAACTTCCAAATATTTTGTCCTATATGTCAGGAATTACTATCTTGTCCTGGATAACACTTGATGGATGTGTACAGGGGATTTGGCAGGGAAGTGATCTGAGAGAGAGAATTGCAAATCTGTGATTGTCGCCTAGATTCTCTATATTAAATATTACAAATGGGTAAAATTACCATAATTAACTAGATGTTCCTGCTGGAAGGGAAGCGTGGAGGGCCTGAATCCTTATTTTCTGCCTTTCTGGGAGGTTTGGAGTTTGTTTTCCACATACCATGAAATCTCACCAATGTTGCCTCCTTGTTTCCCTGCTGGTGGACTCCTCTGAAACCAAAAAGAGGGTGTGAGGTATCCCCTGGATATTAGTTAAAATGGGGTCTGAATGTTTACAGCAAGTTAGTCTTTGCTTGTTTCCCTCGTATTGCTGATATCCATTGAAAGTACAAGTGCTGGATATTAATGCTGTTGGTACTGGCTGCAAGCCAAGGTCTGTCCTCATTTGCCATGTTGTAAAGGTTCACTCCATTAAATGTATTTGAGAGAACTCAGAGATGGGAGAGGGACCTCCCTGTTCTAACTTCCTCCCGTTGAAGCATAATGTTTAAAGTGGCAGGGAAGAATCCAGCCTCAATGAACCAGTATCTACAACAGCTGCGTGGGTAAGCACTTGCACATACAGAGCTCTCCCCCACTGGCTTCAGCTGCACCACTGTAGTGCTTCAAGACAGCCGTTGTAAATGATGCAGAGTAGACATAGCTTTATTCTTAAAAAGATGGTGGTGGAGAAGTGATCAGAGAGCAGGCTAGTGTAAATATATAGAAGATGAATGAGGGGGTGGGGTGGAGATAATCCTCTAATCATGTCCAAGAGCTTCTGAATCAAATGCTTCTACAGAGCCAGGATGTTGGCTACTGATGGACCCTCATAACTTTGCTCTTCCTTCATCTCTGCTTCAGCCGCATTCTTGCCAGTTGCTGGGCTATGTGATTTAAAACTACAATGTTCTGCAAATACCTCCGGCCCAGTTCAGTGCTGCCTGCTTGTGAATGCTATTACATTGCCTGTTTCTGATACAGTATGCAAAGGGCTCTGTTAGTACTGTGTGTTCTCTGTCAGGACACTGTCCTTTCCGTGAGGCTTTCCGGGACTGTAGATCCACAGGTTCCCCTGCCATTCCTGACAGAGTCGACTAGGTTTAAATGTCTGCAAGCTATGACTCTCTGTATGGCAACCCTTTGGTTTGTGGGGGTGGATGAGGAGGATAATGGGTCTCAGGTGTATACAAGACTTTGCACGTGGGAAGACACTAGTCCCTGTGCAGGCATGAGCAGTAAATCCACTAATGTCAGTGGGAATTGCACATCTGTATTGAGAGCAGATTATAGGCCTTAGCTTCCACTTCCTCTCATTTGCTGCTTCGGGGCAAGTGGGCAGATTACTGAGGAATTAGAATCGATATTGATTGGCCCATTTCCCTCCCCAGTGGTGACTCCATTTCCAAGAGGGATAACATAAGTAGCCCTACCTCCTTTCACAAATCTGTTGTAAAGTCTGATTAGAGAAGGGGAGGCTTGAGAACATGAGCGTGTGTGCAGAATGTCTGGTCTCTTCCAGCAATCCCCTGGGTTGGTTATGCCGTTATTGCTGATTGTGCTGCTCTTACAGCCCCATTTTCTTGTTTCTGGTCCTGCAGGAATATTTTGTTCCTGGACTGGCAACGGTTGCATTGGGAAAGCTTGCCCTGTCACATGCCTGGTATGGAAAGAGAACTATTTTTCAATTTCTTCACAGTAGTTTTCAGATCACCTGGCAGTTGAGCCTTGCTCAATGAGGAATCTGACAATTATTTTCTGGATACAATTGCTGAGACTAAGACACAGGAACGGTTTTGCCCTGTGACCGCTGGAGTTTAGATGTGGGTCCCTCCTGGCTAATGACAGGCCGAAGGAAGGTGCTGGGCCGCTTTCCCAGGCGACTTACTCGACAGGTCCATGACGCTGAGGAAATGGCGGTTGCTGTTGCTCAGTAAGCCCCCTCTCGACATGGCTGATCTCTCCACCTGTCACGCCATATCCGATTTCCCATTATTGGCCAGGAGTCATTAGCAAAAGCTGGGCAAAGCTGCTCCAGCAATATTTGGCATTTTCGGGTCTCTCGATCTCTGGTCAGTTTGGTTTGGGGCCTGGATGTTGTGTGGCAGGATGGCTAAAGACAGGCAGCAGCATTGTAAGCAGCAGTCTGGCCAGCACAATCCCTGAAACTGCAGCGGTGTTGAAGCTGAACTGCAGGTTTTCACAGCTTGTAAACTCCAAGAAGCAATTCCTGTTTATGTCCAGGAAGAATCAAGTCTGGGCAGATATCCTGGGTGCGTGCACATGCTTCGAATACGTTTCTGGGAACTCGGATGTAAATTAGGTTCATTCCTCTGGCTCCTGTGTTACAGCTTTCCCTGGTGTGGAAATCCCTCTCCAGAGAGTCGAGTCTCTCTCAATCCCTGCTCCAGCCGTGGTGTGTGTGCGCGTTTCTCTCTCTCTCTCTCATCACCACCTGCAGTCTCTTTGGGGAGTATTTGTTGGGTTGGTGGTGGTTATGCCCTTTGCTAGCATCAGAGTGTTTACTCTGCTTCTGTGTTCTGTCCCTTCCCTGACCCTGTCTTGTCCTGTCTATTTAGGTTGTATGCCCTTCAGGAGAGGAACTGTCTGCAACTGTGTATTTGTACAGTGCCTGGCACAATGGGGCTTCATTCCTGACAGGTCCTTAGCACCACCATGATAAACATGATTAATAGCGTGGAGTGTGATGGCACAGTCTGCTTCGGGGGCAGAATGGCCTTGTCAGAATTTACTGAAGATGGGTTTGGGGAGCGGGGAGATGGCTTTGGAGCACTTAAGACAGGAGCCTTTTGTGTAGATGGGAATATTGGAGGTAGAATCCAGGCTAGATGACATGGGTCTGAGGAGTTATCTGCCACATGCTTGTAAAGACCATGTGTTCAGCTAGAGAAAACAGGTTGAAATATCAATTATCAGTTTAGCTTGTCAATACTAGGGTCGCTTTAGCTCTGAGACTCCTTTCAATCACAACTCTAAGCTCCAGAGCCATGATGTTCCTATGTATAGACAATGGTAAAAGACCAGATGTCTGCCTCCCCCGCTCCGAATGTGTGGCTCTCAGAGTAAAATCTAACAACCAGCATTTGAAATCACTTCTGCTCTACAGAAGTGGTGAAGGGACTCCATCAGGTATTGCTGTCTGCTGGAGCTGTTCCTTTGGGAGATGTAGTTCTTGATGGCAGCCTGTCTTTAATGGCTTCAGTCCAGGACAGTAGTGGTATGATAAATAGTACTTTTCTGATAGCTAGATAAATGTGCAGTTCTCTGGCAAACTTCCCAGTTCCTTGCCTCTCCAGGCAGACAGCTAAGTCCTGTTTGTAGCAACATATCTGATATGAAGGCAAACCATGCTCTCCATTCTAGGTTTGTGCACTGGGTCATTGATGCTTTATATTTACCAAAGGGAAAAATTGCACTTTGTTGATGAAACACTTGGTAAATGTGCTTTCGGGCATGCAGCCCCTTGCCAGGATTGTAGCAGTGGCTGGAATTTCTATTTGCTAATCCAGATAAATTTTGGATTTATGTAGCTATCTTCAAGGGTTGAGTGTTCTCAATGGAGGATTATGTGATTCTTCTGACTTCTGGCTCTTTGACACAAGCTTGAGCCCAAAGACACGTTTTAACAGCAAAAGCTTAAAGCTAAGGATTCCATACGTTGAGTATGAAGCTAATCAAGATATGTCGTGAACACCTATCCAAAATGATTCCAAAGCACTTTGCAAACTGCCCTGACATTTACCTACCTGTAGATCACTTCACTTATCACTGAAATGCAGCCACTTCTGGATTGAACAGGCGATTGGTTAACTGTGCACAGTAACACTGCGCAAGCTCAGAGACACCGTGAAGACATGTTTATCAATTTGAAATAATGGGGAATTTTATGGCCCGGGCGTGCTATGGATCTAACTGTACTACTGTGTGCATAGTAGCATCTGTGTTGCAGGAAGTTACACACTTTTAGGCTGTGACATGATTCCTAGCATGGGTTTAGAACTGACAAAGCTGTGTTACAGTATAGGTGTCCCATCCATGCCAGGTGAGTATTGCTGGCCTGGCTAGACTAGGAATGTAGATCGTCCCTCAAAACAGAATATTAATAATGGAGCTGGATTTTTCCTCTTGTTCTGGGAGGGATGGGGGGGACATGCCAGGGGCGTTTTACACCTTCTCCAAGAGACCCCTGTGCCAGCCTCCCTGCACGTGATGCTGCTCCACTGTAGAGGGTCTAAAATGCACCTGCCTGATTTTTAGCTAGTGCTAGTTCTACAGACTGGTCGTTTTGGTGCTGATCTCTTTGCATCAGCCAGTGCATCACTTACATGTCTGTCTAAAATAGAAACCAGGCCCCTTGGCAACCTCTGTCTTAGCCCTGCTGTCCGGTTTTCAGGTCAGAGAGCACCTTCCACATCTGCTGCGGCTCTCGGCTTACTGCAAGCTTGGCACAGAACCCACTGCCCCTTCCACCTGTAAACGCTGCGCCTCGACAACAGGGAAGCTGTATGTTTCTGAATATAGTGGCTAGCTGAGCCTGTTTCTGATCACAGGGCTGTTCCTGAAGACAGATGTTCTGACCCTGGGCTTATACTGTGTTCTGAAGGCCTCTTTGCTGTTCCTCTGCAGAGCATTGTCTCGAAGAACTCCATGCAGTACCGAGGGAACTCACAGCATGATGCGCAGGAATTTCTGCTCTGGCTGTTAGACAGAGTTCATGAAGACCTGAACAATTTAGTGAAATACAATGGCAGACCTCCACTGAAGGTAAGGCAAATCCAGCACAGGCCAGCAGGGGCATTTCTTTTGTAGTGGTTCCACGGAAGCTTTCCTTTTGGAACAAAATATCTCTGTATTAGCTTCCCAGTATGGCTGTCAAGCAATTAAAAAAATCAATCGCGATTAATTGCACTGTTAAACAATAAGAGTACTATTTATTTAAATATTTTTGGATATTTTCTACATTTTCAAATATATTGGTTTCAGTTACAACACAGAATACAAAGTGTACGGTGCTCACTTTATATTTTTGATTACAAATATTTACACTGTAAAAACCAAAAGAAATAATATTTTTCAATTTACCTAATACAAGTACTGTAGTGTAATCTCTTTATCATGAAAATTGAACATACAAATGTAGAATTATGTACAAAAAAACCTGCATTCAAAAATAAAACAATGTAAAACTTTAGAGCCTACAAGTCCGCTTAGTCCTATTTCTTGTTTAGCCAATTGCTCAGACAAACGTGTTTGTCTACATTTGTAGGAGATAATGTCACCTGAAAGTGAGAACAGGCGTTTGCATGGCACTGCAGTAGCAGGTGTCGCAAGATATTTACGTGACAGATGTGCTAAAGATTCATATTGTATTTCATGCTTCGACCACCATTCCAGAGGACATGCCTCCGTGCTGATGACGGGTTCTGCTCAAAAACGATCCAAAGCAGTACGGACTGATGCATGTTCGTTTTCATCATCTGAATCAGATGCCTCCAGCAGAAGGTTGATTTTCTTTTTTGGAGGTTTAGGTTCTGTAGTTTCCGTATCAGAATGTTACTCTTTTAAAGACTTCTGAAAGCATGCTCCACACCTCGTCCCCCTCAGATTTTGGAAGGCACTTCAGATTTTTAAACCTTGGGTCAAGTGCTGTAGCTAGCTTTAGAAATCTCACCTTGGTAACTTCTTCGTATTTTGTCAAATCTGCTGTGAAAGTGTTCTTAAAACAACATGTGCTAGGTCATCATCTGAGACTGCTATAACATGAACTATATGGCAGAATGCGAGAAAAACAGAACAGGAGACATACAATTCTCCCCCTGATGAGTTCAGTCACAAATTTAATTAATACATTTGTCAGGGTTTCTTCCCCACTCTGAACTCTAGGGTACAGATGTGGGGACCCGCATAAAAGACCCCCTAAACTTATTCTTACCAGCTTAGGTTAAAAACTTCCCCAAGGTACAAACTTTGCCTTGTCCTTGAACAGTATGCTGCCACCACTAAGCATTTTAAACAAAGACCAGGGAAAGAGCCCACTTGGAGACTTCTTCCCCCAAAATATGCCCCCAAGCCCTATACCCCCTTTCCTGGGGAAGGCTTGATGATAATCCTCACCAATTTGTACAGGTGAACACAGGTCCAAACCCTTGGATCTTGAGAACAATGAAAAATCAATCAGGATCTTAAAAGAAGAATTTTAATTAAAGAAAAGGTAAAAGAATCACCTCTTTAAAATCAGGATGGAAAATACTTTACAGGGTATTCAGATTCAAAACACAGAGGATCCCCCCTCTGGGCAAAACCTTAAAGTTACAGAAAAAACAGGAATAAACCTCCCTCTTAACAAAGGGAAAATTCACATAAAAACAAAAGATAAACTAATCCGCCTTGCCTGGCTTACCTATACTGGTTGCAATATTGGAGACTTGGATTAGGATGGGTTGGAGAAGATGGATTTCTGTCTGGCCTCTCTGTCCCAAGAGAGAACAACCCTGTAAACAAAGAGCACAAAACAAAAGCTTTCCTTCCCCCAAGATTTGAAAGTATCTTGTCCCCTTATTGGTCCTTTGGGTCAGGTGCCAGCCAGGTTAGCTGAGTTTCTTAACCCTTCACAGGTAACAGGATGTTGCCTCTGGCCAGGAGGGATTTTGTAGCACTGTATACAGAAAGGTGGTTACCCTTCCCTTTATATTTATAACAGCATTATTTTTTTAATGAGCATCATCAGCATGGAAGCATGTCCTCTGGAATGGTGGCCGAAGCACGAAGGGGCATATGAATGTTTAGTAAATACCTTGCAATGCCAGCTACAAAAGTGCCATGCAAATGCCCGTTCTCACTTTCAGGAGACATTGTAAATAAGAAGAAGGCAGCATTATCTCCTGCAAATGGAAACAAATTTGTTTGTCTTAATGATTGGCTGAACAAGAAGAAGGACTGAGTGGACTTGTTTTGTTTTTGAATGCACTTATATAACAAAAATCTACATTTGTAAGTTGCACTTTCACGATAGAGATTGCATATAGTACTAGTATGAGCTGAATTGAAAAATACTATTTTATTTATCGTTTTTACAGTGCAAATATTTGTAATGATATAAAGTGAGCACTGTACATTTCGTATTCCGTGTTGTAATTGAAATCAATATATTTGAAAATGTAAAAAAAACACCCACAAATATTTAATAAATTTCAATTGGTATTCTGTTTAACAGTGAGATTAAAACAGTGATTAATCGCGATTAATTTTTTGTTATTCACATGGGTTAACTGTGATTAATCAACAGCCCTACTTCCCAGCCATGATCTCTCTCCTGTAACAAATGCAGTAGCCGGTGGGCTGTTCCTGGCCCCTGTGGCTGCAAAGAGCCTTCTCAGTCAATGCATGGCAAGTGTGCACCAGCACAATCCAGTGTGAATGGTGACCCCTGACTCTGCCACCAGTTAAGTTTGGCAGCTTACTGGTGTGCTAGCTATGTCCAGCGAAGATGCTGCTCAGTTG
This sequence comes from Lepidochelys kempii, assembly GCF_965140285.1. Taxonomy (NCBI): domain Eukaryota; kingdom Metazoa; phylum Chordata; order Testudines; family Cheloniidae; genus Lepidochelys; species Lepidochelys kempii. The sequence continues at coordinate 1,841,101 of NC_136389.1, read as the reverse complement.
CTCTAGTCCCCTCTGTGGGCCTGAAAGCACTTGCAATTTCAAATACTTGGTTTTGTCCTGGTATGTTTAGCTCAGGAGAACCTAACTTGGCTCTTGTATGTGATTGGTGTGGCACTCCTGCATATCCTGGCAGGCTTCCCTTTAGAACTGCTTTTTCTTTTCAGCCACCATTGGAGGATGCTGCACTGCTCGAGGCACCAGGCTTTCCAATCAGTAGCACTTTCGTACAGGAACTCTTTCAAGCTCAGTACAGGTACAGTAACTTTCAGCACACTTGGATTATGGGGTTTATGTGCATGTCTTTATAATCACAATAAGATTCTTTCATCCCTGGTGGCAGAGCCCGGTGCAGTGCAGCAGGGCTGTGTGTGGTGTGGGGACGGAGAGGTGGCAGGCAAGTAACCCTCTGCAGCCCTCCATTTTGTTTACAGTGCTGCTGTGTCTCCATGCCCCACTTGATCAGACTCCCTTAGTGGTTGTCTCTCACTCTGGTAAATGAAATCTTGCTCCAAAGGGGAGTAACGGCCAGTTTTATTGCACTAAAATTCTTTGTCACTTCCGTGGAAAACGTACATTTGTTTCCCTCTTGCCAGTAAATCAGGAGTGCTTGTTTCAGCCTTCACCCCCAACCTAAGCCCCCATGGCGTTTCCAGCCCGACTGGTCAGGGTGCAAAGGTGTGAGACACAATTTTGCATGTCTGAGATCTGCCTGGGTTGTGCCAAGTCAGGAGCCTGTGGTATGAACTGGAGGCATGTGGTGGCTGCTTGAGTTTAGAATCCCAAACAAGCTTGTAGTAATTTATCATTAATGAGGAAGCCTTCTAGCAGAAAAGAAATTCTGCGCTTAGTCCTTCACTGCCCCTTTGTTCATGGGAACAGCCACAGTTTTCCACCTGAGAGCTGAAGTTGAAAAAAACAGGCCAGTTTCCAAACTCTCCCAGCAGCACTGCAGCCAGTCTGGTGTAGGAGATTGAGTTGTTAAACGGTCTTCCCAGCATGTCACTGGGGCTCCCCAGTGGCAAAGAAATAAACCTTTGGGATGTTACAGAATCATGAGCAAGACTTAGTGACCTTATGGCTTGTTAATTTGGGATATGAAATACTCCGGGTGTGTGCCTGTGCATGTGAGGAGTCTCCTTTCTTTCTGAGTGAATGAGATTGAGGCCCATGCAGTGCTGCCTGCATAACCTCCCCTCGCCCACGTGTCTGGGGGAGAATAGTCCTTGTCAGTCTCTTTATATTAGAATCAAATATGGGTGAATTGTTAATTTCACAAATGTCTCTTAGTGGAGGCAAAGTGGAATAATAGAGAGGAGCCTGTCTTCCTGTCATGCCCTGTAATAAATGAGCTCAGAGACTAACTACTGCGTGAGCATCTGGGAATTAGGCGCCTTTCATTTACAGCAAAATGCGCAGAGCCTTGCTGGAGTGTGTGGGGGAAGGGGTTTGATCAGGAGGGAAGAGCAGGGTCACTGTTTTTGTTCTTGATGGTTTGCTTGTCCCTAGTTAAATGGGAGATGTAACTTTAACCCGATTGATGTTTTTAACAGGTCCTCTCTGACGTGCCCTCATTGTCAGAAGCAGAGTAACACCTTTGACCCTTTCCTCTGCATCTCTCTACCAATTCCTCTGCCTCATACACGGTAATGTGCTAATCTGTGCCTCGAAATTAAATTTTGGGCGACTTTCCCAATGCTTGGTAGCATTGCAAATCTTTTTATAGAAGAGATTGAGACGCCAACAAGATTTGTGGCAGATGAGGTTGAATTGAATGGACTGGTAGAGCTGTATTCTGAGCCCCCAAAAAATGCTGAAAAGATGAGCTGTGCGGGAACTAGATTTCTTATTTGTCAGAGAATTCCATAAATCTAAAAGCTTTTCTTATACAAAGCAGAATGAAAACAATAAAGATTGAAATTTCCTACAAAACTTTAACCCAAAATGAAATTTTGGAATTAAGTTTTTTGTTCTGATTTTGACTTTTTTTTTTTTAATTGTTCTCTGGTTTCAACAAGTGTAGGAGAAGTAGTAATGAGCTGAGTTTGCAGCAACAGAGAGATTTAGGTTGGATATTAAGAAAAACTTTCTAACTATAAGGCTAGTTAAGCACTGGAATAGGTTGCCTAGGGAAGCTGTAGAATCCCAGTCATTGGGTTGGACAACATCTGCCAGAGAATGACCTAGATTGACGTGTTCCTACCTCAGTGCAGGGGATGGACTAGATGACCTCTCAAAGTCCTTTCCGGCCCTACATTTCTTTGATTCTAGAATATAAATTTTTAAAAAAAATGTAAACAGAAAATATTTGGTTGCAGAAAGGCCATTTTGCTATTGGCTTTTGCCAATGGGAAAATGTTCTGTGGGAAAACTTCCAACCAGCTGTAGAAAAGAGGCTACAAAAATGCTTCCACTCTTCCCGTTCTCTTTAACCCAGTGGGTTTTCCCAGCAGCAGTTCTTTGAGAGTGCCTTTAGGATGTCAGTTTTGATTGATCTGGGCCATGTTACAAGGATCCTTGAGGTAAAATTAGGATTGCCCTTCAATCAAGAGGTCATCTAGGGTGGCCTCATTGAGGAACTGTATTCTGTGATTCCACTTCCTTGGGAGGACTCCCCAGTTAGTACATAGAGTAGAGGCTAGCACCATAGAGAACATACCTCCAACTTGGAGCAAGATAAGTATCCATCCCCTCCTTTATTTAAGGGTCTGGTATTTGGGACTCCAAAGCATCTGCTGGGTGGGTCTTGTTGCCTGAATAGCTCCAGGGTAATGTGGCCCAGAATGGTCATGTATGACTTCATTACTGATGATGCAACCAGCCTCTTAGGGAACTCTATGTGGGAACTAGGCTTGAGTCGCAACCCAAGGACTGAGTGACATCCTTACACTGTTTCCCCATCCCTAAATGGCCTGGAGATTGAGTCATAACTAGATCAGAAATGGTCTGCATTCTTATGATGTGTGCAATGTAAAAGTCCCCATTCAGGGTTCTGCAGCCTGCTTTGTCGATCTGACCAAGCTTAGCTCGGGCTGTTTTTTTCCTAGGTACTGTATAGAAATGTTCAGCCATCCCAGTTCTCCCCTGTATTCTCTGCAGCCCTCTGTATGTCACCGTGGTGTACCAAGGGAGGTGTTCGCACTGTATGCGCATCGGTGTGGCAGTACCTCTGTTTGGAACGGTGGCCAAGTTGCGTGAAGCGGTATCCATGGAAACCAAGATACCCACTGAGCAGGTAATGGGCTGATCTTCGGTCGCCGTGCTGCCGCTGGTGTCCTCCGATCTGTTTGTTCTTCTGGTTGATGTGGCAGGTAACAATGGGTGCTCGGGGTTCAGATCAGTGGACCTCAATTTATGGAGGAAATGGGTGACTGCAGAAACTAGACCAAACGCACTGTCTCTCATGTGTAACTCCCCCATGAATCCGTTTGGCTGCCTGTAGGTTATACCAGTGCCCTGCTTAGGCCTCCAGGTGCACTGCTGCTTCTGCTCCTTTTTGCTCTGTTACCTGAGGAAGGGAAAGCCTGGTGCTTCTGCCTAACAGCCCTAGAGTGCCCATGTGTACTCTGCTCACTATTGAGAAACCAGCAGGGGCTCATGGGAAATGTCCTCAGGTTTTGAGACTCTGAAGGGAAAACTACTAAGATGACACTCGAAGGGTCCCACGAAAACCTCTGCATGTGTTCCCTTGATCCCAGCTACTCCCTCATGGCCAGACCCTCCCCAGTTTCTCCTTATTGGCTGGTACTGTAAGACTGGAGAATTCCTATCCTCCATCCAAAATGCTTCAGCGAAAGTCCATTCGTTAACTTCTTTTGCCATCCTGGGAGTTTGCAGCTCGGCCATGGCTGGCACTGATGGTCTAATGGCTGCTATTCCACTTCTGCCTTGTAGATTGTGCTGACTGAGATGTACTACGATGGGTTCCATCGCTCCTTCTGTGATGCCGATGACCTGGACACGGTTCAGGACAGCGACTGCATTTTTGCCTTTGAGACCCCTGAGATATTTAGGCCTGAGGGGATCCTTAGTCAGAGAGGTAAGTGGGTAGGTCTTCTAAACACCTCTTCCCTCCAACTCCACCTCTACTGGAGTATTGACTGAGGGGAATTTGTTTGAAAAGGGGGCATTTGGTTATATATGTCCTAGGCCTAACGCGGTACGTGGATTGTCTCCTGGTTTGCTGACTCTGAATTGAGCTCTGCTTCCACGGGCTGGCATTCCAAACATAGACGGCTTAGCTTGGAACCTGGCATTACCAAATCTTGTGGTGGAGCGGTGCTGCCAAGCAATCTGTTACAGTACAGGGCAACTGCACCTGTGTTGCTCATTAGTAGTTCAGCAAGGGCACTTGCTCAGGCGTCCAGCTCCCCAGCTGTTGCTTCTCTTGGATGGAGACATGTGTCCCTCTCCTTCTGACCTGGTGTCCCAAGGCTGCACAGTCCCTGCCTTCACTGAATACTTCCCAGCATGGACAAATTGCTCAAGAACACCTGCATGTTTTCTCTTTAGAGATGGATAACAAGTATAATTGTTACAGATATGTTACCGCACAGACTTCCCAATCAAGCCTACTTTATTCTACCGGTAAAAAGCATTGCAGAGGAAAACCTATTAAAAACAATAAAAGAACCTACAGACATGCTTTTAAGTGTACTAAGAACCCCAAGCCTTACATGGATTGTGGCAGGACAAATCCATCAGTACCCCTCCCTAAGAGAGTTCTTAGGGTTACCAGTTCATCACAGCTTCAGCTCAGAACAAGCACACTCATAACACGTTCAGTTCGCACGTTATACAGTTCAGGGGTCTTTGACCTGGCATTTCCAGAAGTAGGTAATTGGTACAAAGTGGGCCTCTCTCTTCAGAATGTATCTTCAAGAGGTTGGCATTCCCCTTACCTCCAAGTACTTCCTAGGAAATTCACTTCACACGTTGCAAAAAGATCTTTGATGGTCCTAGTACCTTTCAGAGATTGCATTAATCTTGTCTTCCTGCTAAAGAAGGTCCATACAATCTCATGACAGTAAATAAACACTTGCATTTCTAATACAGTGTACCCCAGAGGTATTAACCATAATTCAGTAAGGTGTAACTTAATTCATTGAAGCTCAGTCAGGATATTGTCAGTCTGCCACATCTCTCCTCCTGCGGAAGTGGGTGTGATGAGGGTGCTGACTGACTTCCGAGGGGAGCACGTTGAGTGAGTGCCTTGGTGGGGGTATTCCCTGGGTGGCAGCTGTGCTGTTACTTCTCTGTGTTACGTTTCACCTGTTCAGATAACAACCCTGCTAGCAAACTAGCAAACATCCTTCAAAAATCTGTAAGGCGTTGTCTGACCAGCATCCTACATAATTTTCCTCTTTAAACATATGGGACTGAGCTTTCACAAGCACCTTCTTGCCCTGCTACCCCAAACTCTTTGGATGGAAACTTGAGACCTAATTCTCCCACTGCTCGTGCAGTTTCTAGGGAGCATGTGTCATGTTCTGTGGGGCCCTAAGGGGTCAGTTGCTTCTGTTCTGGATTGAGGTTCCCCACTTCCCACCACCCAGGAATTTTACAAGCAGCCGTTCTTTGGACCACAGAGAGAAATAGTTCTGCAGTGGCTGTCAACAATGCGCTGCTTTGAACAGGAAAAGTCAAGCCGAGGGAATGTCTTCAAACCTCCCCCATAGCCAGATTCCTTTCTCTGCCCCACCTCCCCTGAAGTTGGGCTCCAGGACTCTGGTGGCCCCACCTCAGCTCCTCTGGGTGCAGGTGATGGAGTATTGATCTCCCACACCATTGGTTCCTTTTGTCCACCCCCCTAATCCCCAGTGAGTCAAGGTGAGCAGAATTCCCTCTCCCACCTGGCTCAGGATCCTTCACTATCCCCCCAGCAGCTGTCTTACCCTGTACTTGTGCATTTCCCACACTGGGGTAGGTATTGTAGATTTGTCAGTGCACCACAGCTGCCTCAGTCTCCCTCCTTTTGGCTGGAGACATTGCCATCATCAGGCTCTGTTCTGCCCCGGGGTCCCTTTTTAGGGGCTGGCAGAGAACTTTATTTCCTGATCTGCATTTTAGGGCGCAGTTAATTTCCCTTTAGGTCAGTAGGTCTTGTCCCTTCTCCTGAGCACCAAGCACTCACGCCTCGCCCTTCACTCTGCATGCTCTGGGGATGTAACCAGACTCCTCATGGACACTGGCAGTGGAAATGGGATGTCCCTTCCCCTAGTCAGCTATGCTATAGGCATTTTTGCCCTCTGCCTGTCCTTGCCTGTCTGAGACTAGCCGAGGACTTGTCTACACTACAAAGTTAAGTTGACTCACAGCCACCACAGTAATTAAAGCTCCTTCTTGTGCCTTCTGTTGGTGGTGCACGTCCTCCCCAGAATCACATCCAATCCACCAACTGAAGTAGGGCATTGTGGGACACAGACAGCCCTGTGCTCCCCTCCTCTCTCCTCCGATGCAGCCTGAACTGTCAGCTGGGCACAGGCTTACAGCTGGGCCCTTCCTTCTGCTCCGGTGCTGACAGTGTGAGCTCAGGCTGTCAGCCCCATTAATATGTAGGTCTCATTGACCATGGTCACCCAACAACTTGCTCCCCCTTTCCTTGCATAACTCCTTGTTTTAGTTGAAATCTCAGCATAGGTCATGTCCCTTTTGTTCTAAACTCCCTGAAACCTTCTCCTATACGTTTTGGGGGTCAGTTTAAACTTTTGTAACAAAGCTTGTTAACTGTCATCTTTATAGTCCTCGCTTCCCGTAAGGGTAAAGATATCCAAGGCCTTTGTCCCAGACAGCAGTGGAGCAAGGTACCTTACCATGTTCCTTCCCCCCACTTTATTCAGCTAGCGCCCCAGTTCAAAAGCATGTTGGAACACATCCCTATCATTCCCCTCCCTAAAGCGAGGGATACCACCCATCAGTACAGGTACTGGGGTCTGGTTCCACCTACTGGGCGACTGCTCCTCTGTTGCAGTCGCTCTGTCTGGAGCTGGTAGTGCTGCTGCTTGTCCCCTTCTCTCTCATACAGACACTGCTGCTCCCGCCCTGCAAACTGTTGGGTTTCCTGCTTCTCCTGCTCCAGCTGTTGAGCTGTCCACCACTCCTCTTGCAGTGGTGGGCTTGGTCTGGATGGCACATAGTTGCAGGGCTCTCCATCTGCTGAATCCTCCTCCAGCAGGCTGGAGGTTTTCTGCAAACCTGAACCATCATTCCTCAGCTGGTCATTAGGGTACAACAAATTGATTGATTTAGACAAATCCGCTCTGAAAGCATTTCTCTGCATAACTCAACCAGCCCATTTTTCTTCAGCTGTTCGTTTTCGCCAGTCTTTTTGCTATTTCTTTTCCCAAAATGACGACTGAGACACTTGTCTCTGTGCTTTTCCTTCTTCAGTACTTGCTTTTACCGCTGTTGGCACTCCTGCAATTCAGATTGTTACAGATCCCAAATACACTGTCATCACATGTGTTACAGTTCAGAGCACCTGCCTCTGTATTTCCCGTTAGTGGCACCGCAAGGGCACTCGCTCTCTGGCAACAGCTGGAGGGCTGGAAGCACAAGAGTGGGTGCAACTTTTGGGCTGCTAAAGGGACCGTGGCAGTTGTCCTGAACTCTGACACAAAGCTAAAATTTTGCTATGAAAATCAGATTGCTGGTGATGTTTCAGGAATAAACAAAATGTGCCCTTGGGGCCCCTGTTCTCTCCATGTCTGGGTAACTCTTATTCAAGTCAATAGGAGTAACTCAGATCCTGCAGGATGAAAGCACTGAGTTTCTCCTGTCTTCTTTGCAACAGCGGGTGCTAACATATGCTTCAGCCAGTTTGTGCATTTTCCAGCTGAACTGCATGCTGCTGGTGCACAGGCAGAGAAGGAGACCAAAAGAAGCTAGATTTGCTGGAGTTCTGTTGGCAATTTGGCAGATACAGATTTCACCAACTAGAGGAGGAAACATCTGAGAGTGGGATGTAGGAGAACAAAAGCAAAATTTTATATTTGAAAATGAGCAAGGGTTTTTTCGTTTACTCCTTCAAACAGTTCTCCTTCTATGTACAAACAAAATGACCTGCCCTAAAACTACAGGTGCCTATGCAACAATTGAACTGGGTTTCCAGTGTGAGATACTGGGGGTGTGTGTGTGTGTGTGTTTTATATCGTATCTCTGTTGTATAGAAATAATCACGTATGTAAAATAACTTTTTTATAGAATTAAAGTATTCGACAATGAATCTAATCTAAGTGACCCAATCTAGAAGCACTGATTTTACACTGACATGCTGTTCTAAATTAGAAGAAGACTTCTTGAGAGCATGTTGACACTCCCCTGTCAATGGAGGGCACAAGGATCCAATTGTAGAGGAAAACCATTTAAAATGCCTTCTCTCCCCTAATGTTCCAGGAATTCATGTGAACAATAACCTGAATAGCTTGAAATATGACACTGATCACCACAGAACAACATCTTATACACAAGGGGCGGTGAAGTCAGGGAAACAGGAAACCTCTACTCGCTCAGCAGCCAGTGACAAGATTGTATTGCTGATCTGCAACAGAGCATCTACCGGACAGCAGGGGAAAAGGTAAATGCCAGCTTCCAGGCTACACCTCTGGTTGTGGCCTCCATGGAAAGCCAGGATTCTCTGTTATAACTCTCCATGTACTGAGACGACAACATAGACACCTCTCTGGAGCCACAGTGTAAAGTCCGAACTCTTGTTGGGACCAGAGTGATGTGTGAAGACTTGTTGGCCCACTAAAAACGTATGTTCAGTGATGTAGCCATTGGGTTCATTTGAAACCATTAATAGTTGAGTCTGCAGTTAAATGGGCACAACTTCTGTGATTGCTAATGGGAACTGTGTGTGTCATAGGGAATTAGATCCCATCAGGTGGCCTGAAATCACCTCTGATGAGCCAGCCTGTCCTTTGAGGGTGGTGCAGTTCACACTCGTACCTGATGTGCCTCCCTGCCAAATGTCAAGGCTCTCTCTGCTCTTGCTGAGGTGCTCGAGTGGGAATGGGAAATATTTTATAATGAGAAGTTTATCCTCCTTCCTCGTCTTCGTAATTCAGCTTGAAAATTGGACTTTGTTGGTGGGAAGCTAGAACCAACTGACAAGGCCCTTTTGAATGTGACCTCTGAGGCAGTCTTAACATTTGTAATTTGTCCCTGTGTGCTCCAGGGTGTACCACTAAATGTTCACTCTCCCTTCCGCAAAATCCGTCTGGGCTTGATTGTGATCTCAATAGGTCTCCGAGGCCTGGGCGCCACTGAAGTCAGTGGAGGTGGGGTGAGGGTAGAATTGGGCCGTATGTGTTTTCCTGAGATGGTAACTGGAGTTAACGAGGAGAGGGTGAGCTTTGCCCTGGACTCTGCTGGGAGCAGAATTGGGCCAGTGCTGGCAATCTCATACAGTGTGTCCTCTTTATCTTTGAAACTCCAGGCTTTGGCAGGGTTGATGCTGTTCAGTGTCATGTTGTAGACATGCAGTGAGAAAAGGGAAAATAACAGGATCGTCCCTTCAAAAAGACTAATCTTTTAATGGTTTCTTAAAACGTTGCTCCCTTCGATAGGTTTGGCCAGCCCTTTGTGTTGCACCTGGAGAAAACAATTGTGTGGGATCTCCTTCAGAAGGAAATCCTGGAGAAGATGCAGAATATTCTGCGGCCCTCGGCCTGCATTCAGGTAAAATAGACTGACACTTCTGCTCCTGGAATTTCCACCTCTTCGTAGCTTGAAGCTGATGGAAAATCCAGTTGATTGGAAGTGGCGAAGGGGCTGTGTGTGTGGTGATGGAACATTCCTTACATGAAATATATACTGGGGGGTGGTGTGCTGTCTGAAGGTCAGCCTGCGTGTGCCGTTTGCTGAATTGCCCGCTTTTATTTACCACCTTGAAAACGTATAGGTGCTCGCCTGGGCAGGGGCTGAATGAAGTCAGCTCCCACGTAAAGGATTTCTGTCAAGAGCTCTATTCGCCATTCTGAGAGCAGCACGCGAGAAGAACTCTTGTCTTACGCTTCCTTCCATAACTGAAACCAGCTAACAGGAGACGTCTGCCTTTTACACCCCTTAAAACAGAGCCTTTCTGTCTAAACCGTAGAGCCACTAAATGTTTATGTCTCATACCTGGAATTTCCCCCCGATATAAAAAGCCTGGGTTTGGCAAAATTGGGATGAGCAGATGTCTGAAATTTGGTGTGTGACCCATTCTGGGGAGCACCAAAGGGATTGCCCTGGAGCTGGGCACCTCCAGCGGAGCAGAGGCAAGCGATAGAAATGCAGTGCCAAGGGGAGCAGGTGCACTAGAGTGCTCTGGGTGCCGTTTGGCTTCAGCCTGATGCGGGCCCTGCTTGTCTTTGGTCTTTGCACGAGGTGGATGGAGGAGCTGAGATCAGCTTAGATGGCAAGCCAGAGAATTTTCCTGTCCCCTTAGTACTTTGGCGATCTGCTTAGAACCCAAGCTGATCTTTCCAACTCTGTATTCCTGGGGAACTTTTGTCCCAGTGAGTCCTTTGTTTATAATTGTTTCAATGAGATGATTGCTCATTTTCCTCACACCCCCACTCAATAAGCCTCAAACTGTTCACAGTTTAAATTGCAAAAATCTGAGGCTTGAAGCTGTAATGAGTCATTTGTAAGATCAAACCGGTGCCAGCCTTTGTTTTGTAGTTCTGCCATTAACCTTCTTAATTGAGAAATCTCCCTTCGAAAAGACTTTGAAACATTAGTTGATGTTTTCATGGCTCCCACAAGCATGCTAGGTGGCTCTTAGAGTAGACATGTCTGTTGGAAAAGTCTGTGTAAGAACAAGCAGGTGAGGGGAGAGAGGAGACATTGCCTATCACTACGGAGGAGTTCCTGGTGATTCTCCCAAACCTCAGCTCTTTCAAGTGTCCCTGCGTTGGCTTCCAGGTGCAGGAACATCTACTCTTAGCACAGTAGCCACGAGAACTTAATCTACTTGTTTTCTCTTGTGAAACGCATACTCAGAGGGACAGATCCTGCCTTAGCACTTGCAGGGAGTGAACCAGCCTCTTAGAATAAATCTAACTTCAGTCATTCAACCAGTTAACATTTTTCCCTGTTTACCATAGGTGTGTCCATTCAGCTTGCGGGTGGTTAGTGTTGTGGGCATAACGTACCTATTACCTCAGGAGGAGCGACCCCTCTGCCACCCCACTGTGGAACGGTAAGCACGGCCTTGTCCCCCAGGGGGGCAGAGTGTTTCCCAGTTACTACCCACTTGTTCTAGTGTTGCAGTTGAGTATTGCTGCTTAGCCCTTAGGAGGCGGGTGCCTTACGTGTGGGAGCACAGACAGACTTTCTAAACCTGGATGGCCATGGATTATTTTATATTTGTTGTAAGAAAATTCCATTAGAAAACTCCTACTTGGTACTGTGTGGAGAAGGAGAGCAAGTGATTAGAAATAAATGGGGAGAGAAGATGAGAGAAGCTTTGAGAGGCAGGTGTGCGGCACTGGAGATGGTAACAGACAGCGTAAAATGACTGCAAGCCACATGGGCAGCAGATAGAATAGGCCAGGGGACCCTTGCCGTTGCTGCCAGACGCTTGGTTGTGGGGTTTGGCGGTGAAGTTTTTGCTTTATTATGCCCCATGCAGGTTGCGGGGCAGCTGAGGCGGCACATACCACCTCCGCAGCCGCCCTGGAACCTGCATGGGGCATATCAAAAGCATCTTGTAACAGACGCTTTTCCCCAGGCAGACTGGGTCCGGGGTGGGGAGGCACGGCATGGCTTCGGCCAGCCCGGGGCTCCTCCAGCCGAGGTGGGGGCACTCGGGACTTCAGCTGGCCTGGGGCTCTTCCAGCTGAGGCAGGGGCTCTTGGGGCTTAGGCTGTGGGGAGGGTGCAGGCAGAAGGGGCAGAGTTGGGGGTTAGCCTCCCCAAAGGGGGGCTCCGCCTGCTGCCCATCGCAAGCCATGTATAATGTACTGAGCAAGGGCTGTTCAGCTGTGCCAAGGATGGGACCATCTCTAGGAGCGAGAGGAATTCAACTTGCAGGCTGTTAACTGGCATTAAACGTGCTAGTGTCGAAGGAAAACAAGGAAGGGACTGTGGGCTCTAAAACGTCATCTCTAAAATTGGGTTTCTGCCCCCAGAGTGGAACATATTATAGTAATTCTGCCTTTCCCTAGTACTCCCATCCCACAATGCTTCAGGAACTTACTCAAGAACCACTTCACCCATCATTGCAATGTACACTCATCTAGGTGCTTAGATAATGTGTGAGCAGAGTCACATATGTAGCTAGAATAGATTGGAATACAAAACCATAGGAGCAGCGTGTGACATTACTGCATTATCCTTAAGACAGGGAATGAAGCAAGAAACTGTACCCAAGGGAATATGATGGCCAGCAATAAAATACTGAAGTGATGGGCATAATTAAGGTTAAGATTCTGTCATAGTTATTTTTAGTAAAAGTCAGGGACAGGTTGTGGGCAATAAACAAAAATTCACAGAAGCTTGTGACCTGTCCCTGACTTCTACTAAAAATACCCTGCGCAGGGGGTAGGGTAGGAGGGTGGGACGGATGGATAAATAGATCACTGCCAGGGGCTTGCAGCTGTTCCAGCTCCCTGCGGCATGGGCTGTCTGCTGCTGCCCCCCCCCAGGGGGGGGGCAATCCAGCTGGACCCAGGGGCTGCTCCTGCAGCAGGGCTGACTGCCGCTGCTCCAGCCCAAGCAATGCTGACCAAACCCCAGCCACTGCTTCAGCCCTGCTCCAGAAGGAGTCACGGAGATCCTGGAAAATCACGGAACCTGTGACCTCTGTGACAGAATCATATCCTTAGGCATAATGAAATACCACAGGTAGATCCCCAAATTGGAATTTGGCCAGCTCACTGGGGCAAAGTTTTGTGGGCACCACTCTTCTCTGTTACATACCATAGTACACTGAGTGGCTAGGGCCTCCAATTTTGGATGTGAGAAACCCTTTAAAATTCTTGTCAGTCTTGTCCATGGGACAGTCTTGATTACAGACAAAATCAGCCATTTTTCAAGGGAGAAAATGCTGGAATCCAACTGGCTAACAGAAAATCTGGTTCATGCTGTTTCTCTGGTCGCACATGTTGCTGGCTTCATAACTTGCTGTTTGAGTTGTTTTCTTTGCCCCATTTTGCACAGTGAGGTGTGTCTAGCACATGAATTGACAAGTAGTTTGTTTCTGGTATCATTTCCTTATTTGATTCCCTGCTGATAGCACAAAGGAAAATCCCCCAGCATATCTGGTCATTCTTGTGAATGGAGACTTTATGGATAAGCTGTTCTTGCTGGATTTTTTTTTTCTTTTGAGTACCGTGTCTGTATCGATGCAGCCGGTTAGCGGCAGTAGTAGCTAAGCTGAAAGACTTGCTTCTCTGATCTAGCTGAGTTCCTACTTCATAGGGCCCTCCTAGGTTAGCTCAGGGGGTGAAGGTGCGCACTGGGTATAGATATAGACACACATACACAGTACAGGGTGATTTGAGCTTTAGACTCAGTGCTGTTCTAACCCTACAATGTCTGCTTCTCTCTCCAGGGCACTGAAATCATGTGGACAGGGTGGAACTGCTCATGTGAAATTAGTGGTAGAATGGGACAAAGAGACTAAAGATTAGTAAGTATGATTGCATTAACTGCAGGGAAATATTTGCAAACAGCCTGGCATGATAGGAAATACAGCAAAATGTTAAATCCCATAAAATCTCCAGCTTCTGAAATGTTCAGGTGAAACTGTAGCTGTAAAGACAGGAGGATCTAAGCTACGGGAGCTTCTGTGTGGTGGGATCCCTACTTCTGTTTAGCCTGGATTCCGAAATATACGAGCTGGCTTCTCCATCACAAACCATTTGCTCCATGTGCACAGCTCCCATTCATGCCCGAGGGGTCTTAAGGGAAATTCATGGGGTGGCTTTTCTGCTATCTGGTCTAGACCCAAGGCTGAGTGAAAACTGCTTTCCTTTCTTTGAGTGAATTGCTGTAGAGCAGCCTCTTACCAAGGCTGGCTACCTATGGGATGGGACAGATCAAGCAAGCAATACTTCCAGCCTTGCAATGGCTCATCTGTAACGTTGGGATGTGTGTATTGTACAGCTGGTAAATGCCTTGTTTCCCTGATGCAGTTTGTTTGTGAACATGGAGGATGAGTACGTCCCAGACTCTGAAAGTGTCCGTCAGCAGAGGGAGCTTCATCACCAACCTCAGTCCTGCACTTTATCTCAGTGTTTCCAACTTTACACCAAAGAGGAACAGGTAGGAGTCCAGGGCCTGGCCTCTTTAAATATGGAGCGGGAAGTTCTGGAGGAGAATGGGATTCCATCATCTTCTCTGCTGCTTTAGTCACTTCCAGTGCTGCCTAGATTCACTAGTTTGCTGGAGTAGCTGTTCTGCAGACATGGACTCACTGGGGTGTCAGAGCCCCAGGTTCAAATCCTCCTCCCCCGCCTTGGCAGCGTCTGCCTTTTGAAGGGGTAATGCTTTCTGCAGATCTCCTTTACGATAGTCTGGAGACCGCGTGGGCTTCTCTTTCTTCTCACGGAACTATGCTATTGTGTGTTTCTAAGTCTCTGAGGCAGACCGGGAGGATTTTTTTCTCTTGCAGTGCAGGCTGCCTGTAACGCCTCTACAAGTGCACCTTGGAGCTACAGTGCTCAGTCTGAGCCACCATGCTCACAGGCCTCCTCAGCAAGCATGCTGACGGTTCCTTCACTCCAATGGTCTTGCCTCTTTCTCTTAGCACTCCCTGCTAGATGGAGACTATTAGGAAGGCTGGAGACTCCCCTCGTCTAGATCATGCTGTACTTAACCTTTTGTAGAAGAACTTCTTCAAGCTAGGGAACTTTAGAGGGAGAGACTGCTAGCTTGGTGTCAGGTGCTTTCAGAGAGCAGCCTTTTCATGGCTTCTGGGAGGGATGTTCTGTACATGATAAACATGGGGCTGTAAAGGAGGGTAACATGCAAATGTCACTTTCATGCATGCACATGTGATCTACATGCCTGTCCATGAAACGGGCTGGCACAGTCCAGAACGTTAAATTGGGTTCCCCATTTCTTGGGCAGGGGCTGTACGTACACATAGAAAGCAGCGTAGCCCCCAAACTAAGGTCAAGCTGCTCTGCGGTGGCTCAGAAGCATGAGTACCAACCTAAGGGCGGAGTGTTCGGAACCAGGGACCAACCCCAGACTGGCTGTGAGCTCTGTACGTAGATTTCACCAACCAACTGGCAAGTGTAAACTCCTCAGGCACCTAATCACAGAGTCATAGACAGTCCCCTTGGATACTCCCAATTCTGTCTTGCCACCCTGGTAAACTGACTTTTATGTTAGAACATCCCTTACACCAAGTATCACAGCAATATTCAGGACACTCCAGTCTCAAAGGACCAGTCACTTATCCCAGGTCACTTGCACTTTGGATCTCCCCCCAGAAACCACGCTTGTAGCCCATCCTATAATAAACTATCTAAAGATTTGTGTAGGAAAAGGATACAAGAGTTTTTTATAAGGTTAAAGCAGGAACATAGATACTCACAAATGAGTTAGTCTAAGTTTTAAAAGATAATAAAAGCTTCTATGATAAATAAGCTTTATATGACCTTTAGGGCTAAATCTGGCAGATCTTTTGCTTATGCCAAATAAGCCTTGCCCTCGAGTCCAAACAGCATAGAGATACAGTCCCTTCTTGTTAGGGGCTTTTATACCCATGGTCCCCTTCTGCTTTGAGCTGCAAACTGAGCTGATGGGAGGAATTCACTTGCAAGACTCTTCCTCATTGGATGTGGGGGGAGAGTAAACACCAGTCTTTTGTCCTTTGATTCATAGATTCATAGATATTTAGGTCAGAAGGGACCATTATGATCATCTAGTCTGACCTCCTGCACAATGCAGGCCACAGAACTTCACCCACCACTCCTAAAAAAGACCTCACACCTATATCTGTGCTATTGAAGTCCTCAAATTGTAGTTTGAAGACCTCAAGGAGCAGAGAATCCTCCAGCAAGTGACCCATGCCCCATGCTACAGAGGAAGGCGAAAAACCTCCAGGGCCTTCCAATCTGCCCTGGAGGAAAATTCCTTCCCGACCCCAAATATGGCGATCAGCTAAACCCTGAGCATATGGGCAAGATTCATCAGCCAGATACTACAGAAAATTCTTTCCCGGGTAACTTGGATCTTACCCCATCTAAAAACCCATCACAGGCCATTGGGCCTATTTACCATGAATATTTAATTACCAAAACCATGTTATCCCATCATACCATCTCCTCCATAAACTTATCGAGTTTAATCTTAAAGCAAGATAGATCTTTTGCCCCCACTACTTCCCTCGGAAGGCTATTCCAAAACTTCACTCCTCTGATGGTTAGAAACCTTCGTCTAATTTCTAATCTAAATTTCCTAGTGGCCAGTTTATATCCATTTGTTCTTGTGTCCACATTGGTACTGAGTTTAAATAATTCCTCTCCCTCTCTGGTATTTATCCCTCTGATATATTTATAGAGAGCAATCATATCTCCCCTCAACCTTCTTTTAGTTAGGCTAAACAAGCCAAGCTCCCTGAGTCTCCTTTCATAAGACAGGTTTCAGAGGAACAGCCGTGTTAGTCTGTATTCGCAAAAAGAAAAGGAGTACTTGTGGCACCTTAGAGACTAACCAATTTATTTGAGCATGAGCTTTCGTGAGCTACAGCTCACGAAAGCTCATGCTCAAATAAATTGGTTAGTCTCTAAGGTGCCACAAGTACTCCTTTTCTTTTTTCATAAGACAAGTTTTCCATTCCTCGGATCATCCTAGTAGCCCTTCTCTGTACCTGTTCCAGTTTGAATTCATCCTTCTTAAACATGGGAGACCAGAACTGCACACAGTATTCCAGGTGAGGTCTCACCAGTGCCTTATATAACGGTACTAAAACCTCCTTATCCCTACTGGAAATACCTCTCCTGATGCATCCCAAGACGACATTAGCTTTTTTCACAGCCATATCACATTGGCAGCTCATAGTCAACCTATGATATTTCACTCTAGCCCATCTGGCGCTGATGGGCCTTCTTGTCCAGCAGGATAGAACCCCTTCTGTGGGAGATCAGCATTTCGCTCACGAAAGCTTATGCTCAAATAAATTGGTTAGTCTCTAAGGTGCCACAAGTACTCCTTTTCTTTTTGCGAATACAGACTAACACGGCTGTTACTCTGAAACCTGACAATAAATAATGTTTCTCCTGTCTGGTAATTTGCACAGTTGCAAAGGCTTAGAATACAAATGTTCAAATATTACCTTACAGTATGGGATACAGATGTTATATGTGAGATTAATGCAGCGGCTCACAAGCATTCAATAAAGTTTTTCAACACAAAACACATCCTTGTAATTCCAATACCTATTTTAACAATACTAATACCCTGATGAGCCAGACTGACTTCAGCTGTGTATTTGTCTGTGATCCATTGAGCCATGAAGACCGTGGGCAAGAGTGTTCTCGCCCTCAGCAAAAAATGGCTTTCTCATACTGCCAGACCTGTCCATTTATTACGTGTGAGTGAGAGTGTGAGTGAGAGAGAACACGGAAGGGAGTGTTTGGAAGTAGAAGTAGGTGCTTTGCACAGCTGCACTGGCTGAAGTGTCTCCTGCATCCATCCCCTCCATGTTTATTATGCACCATCAATTTGGGGAGCTCCTCTGTGCTGCTGGAAGCCCCGGTTGGCCAGCATGCCAGCCAGACAGTGAAGGTATTTGGAGCCGGTGTCTGGAGGCACTGGGTCTGAGCGCATAAGTGAGCAATGGCTGTAGGTAAATGGTTTAATTGAGATGTTTGCCAGCTAACAGCTGCTAATGCTCCTTGTTCTTAGCTTGCTCCAGATGATGCATGGCGCTGCCCCCATTGCAAGCAGCTGCAGCAGGGGAGTATTACACTGAGCCTATGGACTTTACCTGATGTTCTCATCATACATCTAAAGAGGTTTAGACAGGTAAGAAACAGGTGCATGAAGTGGGAGACTCCAAAAGGAACACTGAAAAATGGGCTTTCAAACTACTGACCCTCTGAAGCTAGGCAGTTGATTAGCCCTTTGCCTTTCGGCTGCATTGCAATGGAATACTGCCCCCAAGTGGCCAATTGTGCTCACTAGAAGTATGAATATCCTAGATGGGCTTGTACTGACACCTGGAGTTGTGGTTCTTGTGCAAACCAAACACAACTGACACTGCGGTTCAAAGCCGCATTTACTGCGCACCGGAACATGTCGGCATTGCCTGCCATCCTGTGCGTTCTTCTGTCTGCCATAATCGCTTTCGGCTTTGGAACTTTGCTCTAGTTTCTCTTGCTGCTGTGTTGGTGGCTCAGTAGCCTCTGGAGAGAGGAGCTGCAGAGAGAAGTCCCTTACGGTGTGACTGTGCTTCTGCATCATGCATTCCTCTTCTCCTCAAGCTGTGGATCCTCCCTGCCATTGTAACACACATTTCCTTTTAAACAGGAAGGAGACCGAAGAATGAAACTTCAAAACATGGTCAAGTTCCCTCTGACCGGCTTGGATATGACCCCTCACGTCGTCAAACGTAGTCAGAGTAGCTGGAGTCTGCCGTCTCATTGGTCCCCATGGAGACGACCCTACGGACTTGGAAGGGATCCCGAGGACTATGTCTATGACCTGTATGCCGTGTGCAATCACCACGGCACTATGCAAGGAGGGCACTATACAGGCAAGTGCTCTGCAGCTTTAGACTGATGCACTTTCCAGGGTGGATCTCTGTAGCCTCACTGATATGCCGCCTTCCCAAACGTGCAGGATTCTAGCTTGGCCCCCCTGAGCCTGCTAATAAGGGGCCACTTAGTGTCCAATTTTATAGGTGTGTTTTTATGGCCTTTTGTGACCTGCTTACAGGGAACTGGAACAATGCCCTGTAGGCCCAAACTCCCTTCACACGTCCTACCAAACAGCCTGTGCACAGCTTCTTCTAGTGCCAGTAATTCTAGAAACACAGTAAAACAGCGGACTCCAACTCTAGGTGCTTGGAGAACATGATGATGAGGGCTGCTGGGTAGGTACTTAGAGCCCTGTTTGACTCTGACAGGAGTTTGCCTGAGTCTGGAGTGCCAATAGGGTTTTAGAAATGAGCTGCACATTAGATAAAACTACAATCAAATCTGACAAAAATTAGTTTCTCCCAGTCATCCTAACTGCTTTTCTTGCAGATAAAAATGCTAACAAGCCATAATCCTTAGAATGGACGATCAAATTAACCCTCCTTACATCTTACAAAATGCTGTTCAGTGCTCGCCTGCCACCAGAGCTTGTGTTGTATATGTGATGTGGTGATGCTTCAGCTATGTGTGTGCATATCCCAGCAGATCCCTACTTGCGTGGCCTTCTGTAGCTCTAAGGAACAGCTGGCGAGAGACAGGAATTTAACACCTTTCAATGTCTGTGCTTGTGCACTCCCAGCCCAGTGATGAGACACATGCCATTCCTTCCGTGTGTGTTCTCTGGATGGTATAGTCCTGCATCGTTCTGAATAGGTTTAGTTAAGAGACAAAATACAGCAACAGAGGCAAAATGCCACAAACAAACAATAAAACAAATAGAGCTGCCCCAAAGCAGGGGTCCCTTCTCTGGACAGCATGGGGCAACTGTAGGCACCGGCATGTGGGCAATGCACATCTCTGGTGGGCAATGCACAGCAAGTTTCCTGCTGGCCATTCAGAGTATGGGTAGCCAGGATAATAAATCTGTGATCCATCCTTCTCCACTTTGTCTAACTGAGCTTGTGGTAGCGGAAGAGATTGCTTGCAGTTTGTCATACAGTGGATTTGGCTGCTGGGTTGGCAGGAATGAAGTGAATGGTGCCTGGTGCTGTGAGGTCTCTAACGCACTCTTCTGTCTCACAGCATATTGTAAGAACTCTGTAGATGGCTTGTGGTACTGCTTTGATGATACTGATGTGCTGCAGCTGGCAGAAAATGAAGTCTGCAAGCAGACCGCTTATATCCTCTTCTACCAGAGGCGCACGACGATCCCATCGTGGTCAGCTAACAGCTCTGTGGCAGGTAAAGCTGTGCTGGCTTGGTCAAGGAACTTACCTGGTCTTTCCTTATAGAACTGAAGGAAGGGCTTTAGCTTAGTGATCAGATCAGCCTTGTGTCTCACTCCTCGTCAGCCCCTGCTGCACAGGGCTGCTGTGGGAGTGGTCAGGGAGCTGGCGTAGCTCCCTAGCTGTGCCGCTAGCCCTTGTGGCTGCCCGTTCTTAGTGACGATTTCAGCTTGTGCTGACCAGGCAGGAATAGAGACGGCTCCCAAAGAGCTTACAGCCCAAGCTCTGGCCGTCCTAGAGCATTGGCCTGAGTTTGCTCCCACTGAGGCCTCTTCTAGACGCTGGGAAATTCTTCCACGGCTGCTCTTGCACTGGCTCTGTTCTCTGGGGGACCCGCTCCTGTAGCTAATGCACAGGCACTTGTACCCCAGAGATAAAAATGCTGCTGGCCAGATTGCACTAGCATGGCCGGACTCTGGTCTCCTCGGTGCAGAGGGAACCGTAACCAACCCGGCTAGTGTCCATGCCCAGGGAGCTTCCAGTTCAGTTACTGCACTCAGCTTTGTCCCTTCACCCTGCCAGAGGCACGGGGCTTCCTTCCTGGATCCAGTTCAGCTCTGTTTTTTATCTGGGGCACGCTGATCTTGTGTATACAGGGCTTTGGTCAGTCCCCTTTTGATAGGAGGCCAGTCCACGTGGACAGCTCCATGTGTCCCTGGGGCAGCTCCACCTGCATGTTCTCCAGGCATGCTCTCCCTGCTGTAGGCTGGCTGCTTAGCCTCTTCCCAGAATGCACTCCTACAAACAAACTACTTCTACGTGTGTGCACCGTGCGTCAGGTGCCCTGTACCCAGGTTTCATCACCAGATTTGGGCTGCTGGTTGGATCGTTAGCTTCCCTGGCCCAGGCCAGGTACCGATGGGGACTGTTGATCCCTGCCCCCTGGCCACAAACTGAAGGGTTGTTCGTAACTGGTTGAAGTGGCTGTGCCTGGTTACAAAATCATGGGTAAGATGTGATATGGGCAGGGCCTTAAAGAAATCTCAGGAGACTTAATAGCCACAAAGGGAGGCTGATTTTTTTTCTCCCCTCCTTCCCACAAAAGGAAGAAAAATCTCCTCCAGGGAAATGGTACGTGTGCATGCACTGGGGTGGGGCAGGGTTAGAGGGGGATATCACCTCCAAAGGGCTGCGAGTTGAAGAATATAGTAAGGGGAAAGTTGAATATGAAGGGGAGAAAGCGAAGGGGAAAGAGTAAATAGGTGAGTCTTGGAGCCCATTTTGATTTGGATGTTTGTATATGTAGCAGCCAGTCAGATTGCCGGAGCATTATTCTTCTATTAAAATGGGGTTTTTTTGTTTGTTTTTTTTTAAAGCTAACCAGTCTGAAGTTAGTTTGTTCATCCAATTACAATGATATGGTATAAATATAACCTGGTCTGTCATTGGTAGAATCTCACTTAATTCACTAAGTCAACCAAATGCAGCCAGTCAGTCAACTGAAGGGAGTGACTCCATCCATGGTGGGGTTGGATAGAAGCGAAGGCACAGGGGTGTTGGGACAGGGTCAGGATCACTGCCGTGGGTCTGAGTGGCAGCCTGGGCTGCATTCGGCTCTAGTGGCTCTCTTGCTGCAGTTCACATGCTGCTGGAGGAAGAGTTTCTCTTTATGGGCCAAACCATGGGACGTGAATGTGGATTTATTGCTTCAGCTAGTCAGAACATTGCAGTCATGTAGGCGCAGCGCTGGTTTCTGGGGGTTAGAGTTGAATCCTAATGGTAGGAATGTAATTTGGTTGTGATCAATCAGTGCCTTGGTGGGGGGGTGTGATCTGTAATTGGCCACATGCTGCTGGTCTGATCTCAGTGCCCTGACCCCTCTGCAGGCTCTACAAGCTCTTCTCTGTGTGAACACTGGGTGAGCCGGCTTCCTGGCAGCAAACAGCCCAGCATCGCCTCAGCAGCTTCTTCACGACGCACGTCTCTGGCCTCGCTTTCGGAATCAGTTGAGCTGACTGGTGAACGGAGTGAAGATGATGGTGAGCGTTCCGGCACACAGTGTGGGCAGGGGGTTATAAAATCAAAACCGGTCTGTGGATCCAGTGTTTCCTCTCAATACAGACTCTCTCCTCGGATAGCAGCAGAATGCACACAGCCCTGGGAGTGGGCTCCCTAAGCTGAGCAGGGTGAGCTCGGGAGGCAGGCAGGCAGTGTCCCCAGCCTCTGGGAGCAACAGACAGTGGATCAAGAAGTGCTAGGAGACTGAGTGGCACTGATGGGCTGCCCTTTTTGGGAGTGTGGGAACCAGCATAGGGGGCCTTTTAGAGGAAGAAAATGTAAGGGGGAAACCACAGCGTGTGCCCAGCCCCTCTAGAAAACGTTTTTTGTTTTTTTGAGAATTAAGTTCTTCCATGTTTGTAGGGAGCAATATCAGGCTGACACTCCACGTGAGTTTAGTGTAGAGCAGGGGTTTTCAAACTTCATCGCACCACAACCCTCTTCTGAAAACAAAATTCCTACATGGCCCCAGAAGGCGGGCTTAAGCCTGAGCCCACTCGAGCTCTGCTGTCCTGGGGGTGCCAAAGCCAAAGACCAAGGGCTTCAGCCCCAGGCAGGGTCCTGTAACCTGAGCCCCACCGCCCAGGGCTAAAGCCTCAGGTTTCAGCTTCGGCCCCGGGTGGTGGGGCTTGGGCTTCGGCTCTGAGGCCCAGCAAGTCTAAGCCAGCCGTGGCAACCCCATTAAAATGGGGTCATTACCCACTTTGGGGTCCTGACCCACAGTATGAGAACTGCTGGTGTTGTGTTGCCATGCTCAAAGCACGCATGGGGTGCGATCTTCTCATTTCCCCAGGAAAGAGAATGCTAGCAGATTCACCTTTACAAATACCCCAATAGCTGCTGGCTGCACCCTGCTTCTCCAGGATTTCTCTATGTGCTGCTGGCTTAGCTTTCTGAGTTACAAAAGTAAGTGTTGCTCTCTTCCCCTGCAGGGGGGTTCTCAACTCGACCCTTTGTAAGAAGTGTCCAGCGTCAGAGCTTGTCTTCTAGATCCTCTGTCACCAGCCCTCTGGCAGTAAATGAAAATGGCGTCCGGCCATCCTGGTCGCTGTCTGCAAAGCTGCAGATGCGCTCCAACTCTCCTTCACGCTTCCCTGGAGACTCCCCTGTGCGCGCTTCTGCCTCGACACTGGAGAAGATCGGGGAGGCTGCTGATGATAAAGTGTCCACCTCCTGCTTTGGCAGCCTAAGGAATCTCTCCAGCAGTTACCCAGAATCAAGCGACAGCAGCAGGAGGCAAGAACATAGGACTGTGGGCAGAGCCCCTCTGGCTGTCATGGAAGGGTTATTCAGAGAGGAATCTACTGCAAGGAAATCGAATTCTGCTTTCATGGACCCGTATGGGAAAAGCTCGGTGCAAGCAGACAGGAGCCATCTGGCTCTGGACCCTTTTGATAACAACAATCAAATTGCTTTTGTGGATCAGAGTGACTCTGTAGAGAGCTCTCCAGTCAAAGAGGTGAAAGCCCCCAGTGGGACAGGGCTGCTCTCCGAGAAGGCAGATGGCACCCTGAAGAAAGCTCCCAGCTCCAAAGGCATTTCTGAGCCAGATAAAAGTTTGAGGAAAGGAAGGACAGTCTTGTCTAGCCAAGAATCCCCAATTTCTCACTCTTCTTCTGCCTCTGCCCCTCCTTTAAAGACCTCTCAGAAGATTTCCCGTTCCAGAAGCAAGACAGATTCTTCCAGGACTAATGGGCGACATGCATCTCCTGCTTCCGGCCAGGCTAGAAAGGAATCTGGTGCCAAACTCCAGGAAACTGCTTTGTCATGGGCTCAACAGAAACACAAGTCAGTTTCTTCCCCATCCTCCACAGCTGCCAAGAAAACTACTTCGGGCTCAGTGACACGGGGGCCCTCTGCTGGGAAGAGCAGGACTTCAGACCGAAGCCTCAGCAGGGAGGGCTCCAAGGTAAGCCTTGGTTCGGATAAGACCAGTGTCAATTCTAGCTCAAGAACTAGCTCTCCTCGGATAAGCCAGCCTAGAAGTGAGAGCAGAGCAATGGATAGCAAGCATGTGCGGAGCTCCTCTATGGCCAGCCTGAGGTCCCCAAGCATCAGTATGCGTTCAGGTTTAAAGAGGGACAGTAAGTCAGAAGATAAAGGGCTGTCTTTCTTCAAATCAGCCCTGAGGCAGAAGGAGACCCGACGGTCAGCTGATCTGGGGAAGACGACAATGCTTTCAAAAAAGACTGCAGGTGGCTCCTCCAAGCCAGGCAGTAAAAATGTGGCAGAAGACAAGTCAGAGAAGAGCAGCCTCTCACCATCCTCTCATGCAAACACCAAGGTTGCTGTGAAAGAGAAGCTTGTCCCAAAAGATGCCACATCCAGCAAACATTCTCTGCTGTCCAGCCGCAAATCCAAGTCTTCCCAGCTAGACCCCGGAGCGCAGTCTCCTTCCAGTGACAAACAGGCTGCTGACAAGTCACTGAAAAAGTTACCTTCCAGCATGCACATGTCTGCACGGCCTTCTCCGAAACCTCAGTGAGATGCTGCAATCCAGGTGTTTTTCTTTCTCCTGCTGAGAGCTAATTTATGCTGAGTTCTTGTTGTTTCTTTGTTTATGTGCCTAATGTGTGTTTGAGGAGAACTTAACTGCAAATTGGTAAAGCGCCTTTTGATTCTGCCATCAAACCAAATAGCCACAGCTGGCCAGCATTGATACCAAGTGAAGTCCAGCTGGAGTCATAGAATATAAACACAACTGTCCCATAGCACTTGTACAGTCTCTTTATAGAAAAATGCAACAACTTTCTTCAGACACCAGGTTTGAAACCTGTGACTCCATTATACTGTAACTAGCGTGCTTTATAGAACTGTGAACTAATATTCCATTGGTTTTAGTCTAAGCAGGCTCCGTCTGTGTTGATGTGTGGCCTGGTTCTTGGCTGCAGAAGATGCTAAGGGAACTGTGAAAAGAGAGACTGCTGCTTCTTTGTGCTCTCCCCAGTCCCCCATTTTTGAAGCTTTTTAAAGGGCAATATCTCAACACTAATGTTGTTTCTCAGGTATATACTCAGCCAGTATAGGAGGGTTAGCATTAGTGACCGGACAGATCCAAAAGGTACTCCCATGTATGTGTGTGCAGAACAGGGTTCATATTTTCATTCCAACAGGCTTAATTTTTTGTTGTTGCATATCTGGAGACTCCACTGTCTGCTCTAGCTTCCTTTGAAGTGTTACCTAAGCAACAGAGAAAATGACTAGTCAGTTGCCAGCCATTAGCTGTGAAATGTCCATGGTGAAAGATTATTACAATGCCTAGAAAGACAGCTGGAATTCTGAGTCTTGAATAATAGTGATGCTGGTAGGACCCTTATCGTTAAACCCCTGAGAAGCATTTTCTCACAGACATGCTCACAGGCTTCATTGTAGTGGCATCTCTCTATCTGCTGGAGAAGTCAATAGATAACCACATGTTCTCTGCTGCCTTTTTGCATTTTCCGAGTGTGTTTCAACGCATCTCTGTGTGGCCAGGCCACAATGCTGCGGGGTTGTATTTGGACTAATAGTGTAGTCCCACATTCTTCTCTTCATTCTACGTTTCTAATGCTTGCTGATGAGTCCAGCTGCAACAATGTCTTACAAGTCTGGTTTCTTGTCCTTTGGGAAATTCTGTCAGGGTTAAAACACTACATCGGCAACATCTTTGCACACACTTTCTCTTTGAAAGGTGGCTTCTCTTCCCTCAAGTCCTTTGACACACATGTGGCATTGTCTTTTTTTATTTCATGAGATGATGATGATGATGATGAATTGCATTCTCATTTTAAGAAAACAACAAACTGTCCTTCATGTATGGAATTGTGTTTTGTGATAAGTGGTGTATAATAGCCAGGTTGTACTGTGTGCACAAATCATCTCCAGTTTACATTATTATGTACATTAATTCTTTGCCTGTCACATGAACACTTCTGGCTCTGTGAGCTTAGTGTGTGGACAGACCTATTTATTAACCTTTCATGCTCAGTATTACAATAACAAATGACCCTGGAACAAATAGTTATTGTTAAATATCCAGTTCAGTCTCCTCTCTTGAACCTCTTGGGCAAGTTGCTCACAGGTCACTGATTGTGGCTGCTCTTTGATCACTTACACTTAGTTCATCTGCAACAAGCTGTTGAGAAATTTACTTTCAGGGTAGCTTCATCTTGGTAATACACAAGACTTGCATATACGGCCTCATACGTGATTGTGCATACCACAAAGCTCTGTGTAAC
This sequence comes from Lepidochelys kempii, assembly GCF_965140285.1. NCBI lineage: Eukaryota > Metazoa > Chordata > Testudines > Cheloniidae > Lepidochelys > Lepidochelys kempii. The sequence continues at coordinate 1,814,801 of NC_136389.1, read as the reverse complement.
CTGTGAATACGAACCCATGTGCAGTGTAACCCACACCATCCAGTCCAGACCATGTGCTCTGCAGGACAAGCATTCTTGATACCCAGAAGCAGCGCTCTAGCCTGTAACACTTCTCTGTACTCTACCTGACTTTCCATGTCGTGGATTATGTTTTAAAAGCCAAACATGGCCATAGACTCCATTCATTCCTGTTCCTATAGCACACTTAATGGAGCAAAAAGGGGGAGAGAAGCATGGAAAATTTATTTTAATTTGTGAAGCTGGATTGTTTTGTTTCTTGTACCCTGTTTCCTAAACAGGCAGGAGTTACTGGGCATATTCCTCTAGTCGTAAATTTCTACCTAAAATTTCTGATATTGAAGCATTAGTTTAAGGCTTTGTCGTCTTGAGAGCGCAAACCATGTTAGCTCCTTTGTTGCGACAGCTCTTCTAGCAGAAACACCTTTCCAGTAGGCAGTGCTAACATGGTCCGACATCTCACTATAGGCTGGGCCTAGTTTGATGCACTTTCTAGTGAGGTGGCATTGTGCAAAGTGACCTTATGGAATAGCTTTCCCCTCTTGTGCACTCATTCATTGTGCAAGTCCTGTATTACGTACAGCTGACAGTGGATTTAGGGGTTCCAAGTGGTAGCTTTACTGCTTGTGTTCACTGCCTATTGAAGCAAATTTGCAGCAGCGTCTTGAGACTGACTGTGCTGTAGACCAGTGCTAACCCAGTGCGCCAGCACCATGTGGTGAGTCTGCTCTACAGACCAGAAGCTGCAGCGCCAAAATGGGAACAAGAAGTTTATTGTTGCCAAATATTCTAATAGTTAAGATCAAAAACAGCCAAACTGCCCCGTTCTGGTAGGTAACTCCCATCTTTCTCTGGGGTCTGCGAATAATCCCTCTTGGGAATTCCTACTAGCTCCAAAATCCTCTCCTCTTCTGCAAACTGTCCAATGCGAGTTGGTATCTGCGCCTTTGAAAACAGGACCTATGATACACAGGACACATACGACTGGTCAATCCCGCCCATCTGAAGTTTTTAGAATATTGCCCTCTTCCCATTAATTTTCATCTCTAGGGAAGAGTATAATAACGAAATCTCTGAGTGAGTGACGTGCTGTTCTCCTGTGGCAGACTGCCTGCACTTCATATCTATTTTTGCTGCAGTATATTTTTGACTAGGCAGGCTGAGCCATACAGCAAATCACTTCAGTTTATATAGGGCGGTGGTTTTCTGTTGCTGGTCTCATAAAGTGCACAACTTTGGGCAAAGTGAGTAAAATATGATGGCCATGACTCTTACCAGTAACTAGAACTGGAGCTGTATCTTTATGGACAGATGAAACCCGAACACAAAACTGTCTGGAAAGTGTGATGGTCGTTCGCTGCTTTTCTCTGCATCCTCTGCCCTTGGGTTCTGTTGATATCAAATAGAATGTGAAATTCTGGGGATATGTGATGCTTGACCAGAAAAGAACCACCTTGAATATGAATCTAAGCCAAGCATCTGTCCTGCTAGCCCTAATTGAACCAGTTATGGGGAGTAGATTTTTCTAGGGCCATCTGCATGATTTTGGAGGCTTCCCACTGAGGAGATGATTTGGGGAGGAGGGACATCTCAATCTCTTTCCCTCACTTCCCCATCAATCCACTTTTTCTCCTTCCTGCAAGATGAGAGGAAGGGGAAGCAGTTGGTGTGTGCTGTTGTCTAACACAACAGAGCAATCTTAAATTAGGGGTAACCCCAGTACGGGGTCCCTTTGGCTGTGAGTTTTGCAAGTCCTAAAAGCCAGGTCTGGCAGGGGTTTATGTCTTAGTCCTTTAAAGGTCTTGGACTGCCCTGAAGCAGTTACCTGTACCTGGTTTACAGTAACTTAATTTAGCTTTGGCTCCCAGAGCAGCTCATACCTAATGTGGAGGAGATGCAACCTGGGGAGATGGCAGGACCCAGGATGCCATTCTGATCTCATGGGTTTGTATGCTGGGTCCTGTAGTCTTCATGCCTGCAGCTCTGAAGTAAAGACAAGTGGCTGTAATCCTGCTCCATTTTATTAGTCAGGTGCAGCCTTTGGGCCTCTGTTGAATTGCCAGTGTAGCCTTTAGTGGGGTCGAGTCTGGTCTCCAGCTTGTTTAGCTCACAGGTGAGAATCCTGTAAGATCAGAGACTGGTAAACTGGAAGAGAAAGTTACTAGATGTGAGAGTTCTTTGAGTAGGGAATTCCAGTGTTAGCTCTGTCTTTGAACTTCCAGCAGAGCCACACAATCCTCAGAGGAGACGGGAGAGAGTTAGTCATCTTGAAGGGCTTAATAGATGGTTATAACCATCTCTGGGTGGGCCTGGTGTGAATGAATTTATTTCTTAAATTGTGGAGATTCAAATGTCTCTAGTTACTCGCTTGTAATCCGGATGTCTTGCCTTCTGATTGCGGAAGAGCTGAGCCTTCATTCCGTAGCTAGATTCTTCCTAGAGCCATCTGAAGAAATTATTTTCACCCTTCTGGGCAAGGTTTTATGGGTAGTATTTAGAAGTATGTTAACTATAAGTACATTTTAAATGAAGTGTATTTATAGAGGCACCTTGTACTTTGTGTTACTTGCATTTGATAGACAAACTGGTGCCTACAATTCTTTGTAAGTGTGATAGGTGGCTCACTTTGGATGGATGTACAAACTTTTAACTCTAAAACTCTACGCGATCTGTATGGCTAAGTCAAAAACCACATGCTTTAGATAGAAAACTACCAGTTTAATTACAGTCCATTTGGCCCACTGCAAGTTCCCCAGTCTCTACACGCAGAGCTGTCTCCTTGTCACAACAGAAATTTGAGCATGACCAACTATTCTTCCTAAGAAATGAAGACCATTTTTGCATGGCAATTCTTGCTGTTTCCTGACTGCATGCACTTATTAACTATGCAAGCATTAAAGATAAACTAGAGATTGCACTGTCAGTATCACAAGCTACTAGGTAGACTCTGGGGCTCTGGTTTTGAGTCCCAGTGCAGCTGCATGTCAGCACAGAAAGTATCAAGCACCAGAGAGGAGCATGTATCTAGTTTCTTGCTTTATTTGCACATCTTTGATTCTCTTTCCTTTGCAGAATTTTGGATTACTGACAAGACTGCAGTGTAGAGTAAAGTCAGAAAGGAATCTGAAGTGTTGAAATGAGAACAAACTGTTTTTTTATAGATTTTTAACCGGAATAGCCTGACTCTGTTATGTTCTGTATGTAGCCTGCCACTTTCTATATGGTTTTAATGACCCATTCTGTACATCGTGCTGTGAGACAAGGAGGTCACCCGTAGCAGTGTTGACAGTCTAAAAGAGCTTTTTTAGAATTTCAGTCTCTCAGGGAGTGGTTACCAGCCATTGGCATGTTGCCTACGTTGGCACAGCAGGCTTTGGTGACTGGGATCTTAGGTTCCTCCCTGAATGATAAGCTTTTGTCCTAGGCCCTGCTGTTCACTGGCTGTCTACAATCCATTGTGTACCCCAGGCTATGACCACCAAGCCTCAGTCCTGTGTGAGTGCAGACTCCATGGTTGGTAGAGCATGCACGGCCTAATGGGAGCATCATGGGGTTGGCTGAGGTCTTAGCTTGGTACCGGTGCCCTAGGAGGTTGAGAACAGCTGGTCTAAGAGACTGTGCCCTCTTAATTCAAAGGTGGGTTTCAAGACTTCTTGAGGGATTAGGCATTTTTAGTACGGAAAACTGAAGAGCCACAATGAAATGTGTTTATAATTTTTCTGGAAAACTGAGTGTGACCCCGATAGGAGATATTCCCTCTTATAGAGACATCTTTTCCATCGCCAACAATCCAGTCAGTCACTGGTCACATCTAGGACATCCTTACTGCCTCCATTTCTTTGTGGCATCTGTTCCAGGACCCTTTTTTCTCAGCTCAACAGCAGTTATAAAGAACGTTTGTTTTGAAATGACATTCCAAATCATTTTACTGTAATCCTCTTTATCTTTGCTGTCATTTGCCTACGACTCTGAAATAATTTGGCAGTATCTCATGTTATCTGTGGAGGCAACTAAAATTTAGTTTTAATCTGTGGTGAGATGAAAGTACTACATGGTTTTCTTAATAAAAGCACCATAAAGCGTTTGTTACCACTGGGAGCTTTATTTTGCAGAACAAAGGTAAAATGAAGATTCCTACAGTATCTTTCTGGTTTTTCAAAGCTTAGCGGGGTTTTTTAAAAAGCCACTAACATCCAGTATACCTGCAAATAGTATTTAAATGGCACAGATTAAAACTAGGTGCAAACATACATTCTATTCCACTCTTAAGGTCCTGCAGCACAAACCCTTTTCAAGAAAGCTTGTGTTAGGATGCAGCATTTGTGCAATGCAATATGGAAATGTTTCTAGGTGCTATACAGCCTTGGGTAGTATTAAACACCAGGGGATATAGGCTACACATGGCTAGAACACTTGGCCTTCAGAGTATACAGGTTTGCTCACCAGCTGTGCCTCACCATTGGTTAAAATTGAATTTTAAGTCCCATTACAAATGCAGTTTCTCTTCTGGTCACCAAATTTCAGATTTTACACTGGAATATCTACAGTTCTAAAAGCTGCATGTCATATCACTGTACGCTGACACTGGGCAGTGGGGATCACCCTACCTTTGATACTCTTCTGTATTTTAATGTTTTTGAACTGTACAGTAATCTGGAAAGCAGGCTGTCTTTACTTGGGGTTGAACATTGTACCATAAAAACTTTTAAATTATTTGAGGACAAGTGCATGAGACTGTGATGCCTTTTATTATTTATTTGTATGTTTTATTATTCGAGGTGTATGCACTTTTAATATGCAGAATTTATATTTTTATGTTAAAAGATCATTTTCTTTCAGAAAGAAGAGTTTTGAATACAAGGAATTGGAATTAAGTGGAAAAAGTGGGAAAATGTAATAAAATACAATAAATTTATTACCATGCATCTTGGTTGTATGAGCTTTCTTCAGAGGTGAGGGGTTGGTGCCTGCTACCCAAGGCATGTGGTTCGGATTCACCCCATAAACCTGCCCCTTCTTCATATCTGCGATACTCCCTGTTTTTCCCCTTTCTCCACTTCGCTCCACCTTGGCCACGGACTAACTTCTCCCTTTGGGGTCTCACTGCCATTTCTGGGTTGGCCTCCCTTCCTTGCTCAAACCCTTTCCTGAACCTGGTCTGACACCACATCTCTCCTGCCAGTTCTCTCCTTCAGGCCAGGCCCAGGGACACACATAAAGATGGCATTGTCATGCTGTGGCCACTCACCTCCAATCAGCCCCCTGGCTTCACCGGGCATTCCCTCGCCCTCCTCTGTTTGCATGCTACTGCCTGGACTTGTGAGCTCTAGAGTACAAGGACTATGTGGCTTTGAGTGCAGTGTGTCTAGTATACAGGTGGTATACAGAGCCTTTATACCTGACATGGCAGTTTAGTGACCGGGGGCAGGGTTGTCTCTTGTCCCTGTGAGCAAATAATAGGAGATAAGCCAGATCCAAAGGCACTTCTTACAGTTAGATGAGATTCTACGATGTTCAAATTACATGGTTCGTGTCTTGCTGGTGGGTAGCGTAGAATCTCCTTTGTGGCCGCTAGATGGCACAACCATCCTGTTAAACCCTGACAGGGAGGCAAGTTTCAGAAACTCATCTGGAGGCTCCTCAGGTCTGCAGACTCCGAGAGGAGTGAAATGTTTTGATGCCTTGGGCTCGGTGGGTTTATATACCACTGAGGCAGGATTTTCATGGAATTGGTTTTCCAAGGTGCAGCGCAGACCTAAAGGGAGCGAATGTCCATGATTCCGGTGTTGGCTCAGAGCCCCTTGTTGGATGCACGACAAATCCTACTTCACTCCACTGCCTCATGCCCAAGGCCCCACTCCGCAAGGTCACTTCCTGCTCCGCTTGGAAAAGTGTCCGCAGCTAAACCAGGGCTTCACCCAGTCCCTCCCAGAAATCCACCCTCGTACTGCTCTGCGCAGCTCAGCTCTGCTTGGGCCTGGGATGGCGTGGTAGGTTGGTAAGGCGCTGCTGGGAACTTCAGGCAACCCAGGCCGCTCCCTGGCCCTGAATCACTTTGCCGTGTGCTCTTCAGCAAAGACAGAAAGATCCAGTGTGTCGTCTTCAATGTCAGTTCACCCTTGCACGGCGGGGGAGGCAGCCTGGGAAACCAGAGGGTTCCATTGCTGCCCAGGGCAGTAGCGATCTAGAAGTTGAATTCCATCTCCTGACCAACGGTGGGTCGGAGAGCACACTCAGTAAAAGGCACAACACTCGCATCTCTTCCTCAGAGGGCTGGGAAGCCTTCCACTCCAGGCCACCAAGGAGTCCTCCAGCAGAAGCGGGGAAGACCAGGCATGGTTCCTGTTTGCTAAGGTTAAGGAGAAGCAGACCCCCTGCCCCATCCCGCTTTTCTTTCAGGCCTCCTCTCTCTCGGACACTCAGGATGTTGGATGTTCTGGTTCGTGTGCTGCCGATGGCCGTTGCTATGTTGGACTGGAATCCCCTTGTGATGCCCTGAGGAGGGGAGATGACAAGCTGGTGCAAGCCTCATTTATCTTGGTGAGTGGTGGTCTGCGGGGAGCAGGCTAGCAGTCTGAATCGCTCTGATTCCTGTTTGGCTCCCTTGGGTGGATTCCTCCAGCCCTTCCCGTGTCTGCCATGCCCCCAGGCTGGTGTCTGGGGACGGTCCCCTTATGCAGGGTGCAGGCTCCTCTCAAGCAGCCTCACTGTCAGGCTCCCTAGTAAAATGGGAAGTCTTGGGCCTCTGCTTAGCAAAGGCAGCTGGTTCAATTCTCTGGCCATTTGCTTCTGCCTCTCCAGGAGGAACTGCAGAGTCCTACAGCTGCGATTCTCACGGGAGGGAGCTGGGAGGCTTCGCATTCAGGTCTTGTCTGACTCCTGCCTCTTGCTCCCATTTGCCTTTCGTTTTCATGCTGGTTTCGGCAGAACTCTCCTCAGATCTCTTGCGCTGGAGCAGTTATTGAAATGCAACATGTAACTTCCCTGTGTACATTTCACTATTCGATTAGCCTTTTTTAATGGCCCCTTATTGAACTGAGGCTTAAACTGGGTAAGACTGATAGTAATAGACCATTTAATTGTGTGCTTGCCTAGCTCTGTCCTAATTAAATATTGTTTTTCATTTGGTGGGTTATGCAGTGATGGTTTTTCCCCGTCAGTGACGAGAACATGGGAGCTCTCCTGGAATGTAGATGAGTTGCTGATTGATTCTATGCTGTCAGAACAGGGATGTACAGTAGTTCTCCAGCTCCATTGCTTGGCTTGTTCCAGGCTGTGCTGGCGAACGTGCTGGAGGGAGTGCTCCAGCCTGGTTGTGGGGCTGGAGGAGAAGGGATTGGAGAAATCTCCAGTTCTGATGGGTGATTACAGCTCCAACCAGCTGTTTGCTTGTGACGAATTCTGATGTCAATGAACACTCCAGGCTGTGGTCAGGCAGGCTGGGAGGTGGCTCCTGTTGTCGTGGCTAAGTACGTATGGAGCTGGGCTGCTTGAACCGGAAGCACCGTGACAGTCTGTATCCCTATGTTCATCCTTTCTACAAAACTATAATGGATTTTGTACAAAGTATGCCTTGTGAGGTTTCATTCAAAAACCTGTATTCCGCTGAACATTATTGTCCTGGTAAAATGTGCGTGGCAACATTGTATGTAAAGTTATAAGATTCTACTCTATAAGACATGTTCCAAGTCTGGGGAAACCACTTCAAACCAGTTCCCCAGAGACAAAAGGCTAGCCAACACTGGAGCCAGGTGTCATCAACGTCAGATGGACAATTACCTGGTTAAGTGGTCATTCTTTGGCAGGAAAAAGGGGGTGAGCAAGAAATTTACATTATGGCCAAGGAACAGCTGGAAGTTCTTGTCCACACAGACATCCTATCTCCCGAACCCCAGCTGGAGATGATTTTCCAGAGGAAAGGCAAAGTATAAAAAAAAGGGGAACAGAGCCCCCCAAATCTTCTCTCCCTTCATCTCTACTCACGGCATTGACAATACTTGAAAGACAAAGGAAGCATCACTGGACTGGGGAGGGATCCTGGCTGAAAGATTCAGTCAGACTGCAAAAGCATGTGGTGAGAGAGCCATTTTGCTTTGAATTCACTTAGCTCGTTAAGTTAGGTATTTGTTTTACCTTTTATGCCTCATTACTTGTAGTCACTTAAAAAATATCTGTAGTTAATAAAATAGTTGTATCTAAACCAGTGTGTTTGGTTGAAGTGTTTGGGAACCTCCACTGGAGATAATAGGGGTTGTGCATATTATTTCCTATTCATGAAGGGATGGAGTTTCTATAAGCTCGCATTGTCCAGAGGAGGAGAGAGCTGGGCGGTACAAGATGCACATTTCTGGGGACAAGTCTGGGACGGGGAATTGGCTGGTGTCACTTGGTAACACAGTTCGGGAGTGGGCGGCTGTCGCACTCGTGCAGCACAGCGGGGAGTAACGTAGAGGCTGGAGGCGGGGTGTGCGGACACCAGGAGTGGGAATGCTCACAATGAAGCAGTGTAAAAGGCACCCCAGGTTGGAGCACTGAGGGGACACAGTATGGAGGCTTGAACAGCTGTAACTAGGGTAACGTCCCAGTCCGGCTCCAAGGACCAGAAGGGCCGGTTAAGGATGGAATGGTGACTTCTGAGCCCAGTGCGGAGCGGCGTACCCTGGTCTAGGCAGGGTCCTCTAGCAGGTACCTCCACCACTGAGTGGTGGCAGCACCGGGGCTGGGAACAACCAAAGACGGGCCAAGAGCCTCACATCTTTCTTTTTAAGACCTCATGACTTTCCGGGTCTGACCTGTGCTTTGTGAGTACGTAGGGCTGCTGAGACTGGTGCCGTGCGTCTGCTGGCGGGGTTCAGGCTGCCGTTCTGGGACTGGTGGAGCCACTGCGGTGGGGATGGTGTTTGCAGGAGGGGTTGGGGAGACTCTCCTCAGACACGTAGCCTCTGATGACCAGGCGAGTCGCTCCCCTCGACTGTCGTCTTCCGGCCCCTTGTCCCCAGGGGTCAGACGCTCCTGTCTCGTCTGCCACGCTCTGCTCCATGCGCTTGTCCTGGCTGCCGCATGCGCTGGGAGGATGCCCCGTCTCTGGGGCACACGGCTCAAAAGAGGAAGTGGAGCCACTGCAGCCTCCCTTCCTATGGAGACTCCTTGTGCAGCAGGGCGGGGAGCTAGACACCTGCTGGTGGCCAAACGTGGACTGATCTCCAGATCTGTCACGGGGACTCCTGCTCCCTCCCAGCTGCACTAGGAGCCTGAGCTAAACCTGCTGCTTCTGGAGGCTGCTGAGCTTAATATTCCTTCCCTTGTTGACGCCTTGTCCTGCCCCCGGCCCCATGTACCCGTACTGCAGCTTGTGTCCATCAGTACCGTGTGAATGGTGCAGTTCTGAAATGAATGCCAGCACCTCTGACTCAGGGCACGTATGAGGCCAGCCATTAAGGGGGAACAAGACTCAGCCATTTACTAGGCTGCCAGTGTCTTGGAGGCCTCAGGAAATTTCATAACAAAATCAAGAGGCATTTGCCACAGTGTCTGGAGAGGCTCACGGCCGAGAGTGCCATCTTCAGGGCACAAACCCCAAACTGGTTGTGTTCAATGCTTACCTTTCACAACCAAGGTTTCAGAGTAACAGCCGTGTTAGTCTGTATTCGCAAAAAGAAAAGGAGTACTTGTGGCACCTTAGAGACTAACCAATTTATTAGAGCATGAGCTTTCGTGAGCTACAGCTCACTTCCTCAGATGCATATCGTGGAAACTGCAGCAGACTTTATATATACACAGAGAATATGAAACAATACCTCCTCCCACCCCACTGTCCTGCTGGTAATAGCTTATCTAAAGTGATCATCAGGTGGGCCATTTCCAGCACAAATCCAGGTTTTCTCACCCTCCACCCCCCCACACAAATTCACTCTCCTGCTGGTGATAGCCCATCCAAAGTTCACAACCAAGTAACAAGTGTGAATTCCTCAAGCATTAGAATGGCCTTGCCATGGAGTCATACAGTCCCCTTGAACATTCCAGTCTGTCTTGCCACCCAGGTAAGCCTGTCTTTGTGCTAGATGGTCCCTTTACATAAAATATCAGAACAATATTCAGGCTACTCCCAGTCCCAAAAGACCAGTCATTTGCACCTCAGATCTCTCACCAAAGACAACACTTGTAGCCGGTCCTGTAGTAAACTAATTAAAGATTTATTAACTAAGGAAAAGAAATGTTACTTACAAGGTTAAAGCAGGTAAACGTACAAGCACACAAGTGAGTTAGACTTGGGTTTCATAAGATAATAGAAGCTGCTCTAATATGCAAGATCTGTCTGCCCTGGACGGCTAACCCACGCCAAGCAGCTTGGGGATCCCTTGCTTAAGCTTATAAGTATCATCCTCTCCAAATTCCAAACGGCACCGTGGTCACGTTTATTCTAGTCAGGGATTTTTATTCCCTTCCTCTGGAGTTCAAACTGATGGAACAAGTGTCAGCACTTGTCTCCTTTTCATGGTGGGGGAGTGTGTGTGTGGACAATCAACAAAGTCTTTGGCCTTTATTTCACAATGGCTCGTTTGGTTTCAGTGGGCCCTGGAATGCAGGACCAGCACTTTGCAATAATTCAGGCTGCTTTCCTGTCCGGTGAGCTACACAGGGACAGAGGTTTGCAATGGAAACACTCAGTGTAACTTTAGACCATGGGCTGCAGATATTATAAGCGAGATCAATACATGCAGCATCCTACAAGCATTTCATATAGTCTAAACTAGGGCTGCCAAGCACTTTAAAAAAAATTAATTGCACTGTTAATGATAGAATACCATTTATTTAAATATTTTTTGATGTTTTCTACATTTTCAAATATTGATTTCCGTTACAAACACAGAATACAAAATGTACAATGCTCACTTTACATTTTTGATTACAAGTATTTGCGCTGTAAAAAAAACAAAAAATAGTATTTTTCAATTCACCTAATATAAGTACTGTAGTGCAATCTCTTTATCATGAAAGTTGAACTTACAAATATAGAATTATGTACAAAAAACCTGCATTCAAAAATAAAACAATGTAAAATTGTAAAGCCTGCAAGTCCACTCAGTCCTACTTCTTATTCAGGCAATCGCTAAGACAAACAAGTTTGTTTACATGTGCAGGAGATAATGCTGCCCGCTTCTTGTTTACAATGTCTTCTGAAAGTGAGAACAGGCGTTCGCATGGCACAGTTGTAGCTGGCGTCGCAAGATATTTGCATTCCAGATGTGCTAAAGATTCATATGTCCTTTCATGCTTCAACCACCCTTCCAGGGGACATGCGCCCATGCTGATGACGGGTTCTGCTCAATAACAATCCAAAGCAGTGCAGGCTGACGCATGTTCATTTGCATCATCCGAGTCAGATGCCACCAGCAGAAGGTTGATTTTTCCCTTTTGATGGTTCGCGTTTTGTAGTTTCTGCATCGGAGTGTTACTCTTTTAAGGCTTCTGAAAGCATGCCCCACAACTCGTCCCTCTCAGATTTTGGAAGGCACTTCATATTCTTAAACCTTGGGTCAAGTGCTGTAGCTAGCTTTAGAAATCTCCCATTGGTACCTTCTTTGTGTTTTGTGAAATCTGCAGTGAAAATGTTCTTAAAATGAACAACATGTACTGGGTCATCATCAGAGACTGCTAGAACATGAACTATAGGGCAGACTGTGGGTAAAACAGAGCAGGGGCCATACAATTCTCCTCCTGAGGAGTTCAGTCACAAATATAATTAACTCATTATTTTTTTAATGAGTGGCATCCGCATGGAAGCATGTCCTCTGGAATGGTGGCCAAAGCACGAAGGGGCATGTGAATGATTAGCATATCTGGCATGTAAATACCTTGTGACGCTGGCTACAAAAGTGCCATGCAAATGCCTGTTCTCACTTTCTGGTGACACTGTAAATAAGAAGCACCATTATCTCCTGTAAATGTAAACAAACTGGTTTCTCCTAGCGATTGGCTGCGCGGGAAATAGGACTGAGTGGACTTGTAGGCTCTGAAGTTGCATTGTTTTGTTTGAGCGCAGTTTTATGTAACAAAAAAAAAATCTACATTTGTAAATTGCACTTTCACGACAGAGATTGCATTACAGTCCTTGTATGAGGTGAACTGAGAAGTACTTTCTTTTGTCTATCATTTTTACAGTGCAAATATTTATAATCAAAAGTAATATACACTTTGATTTCAATTACAACACAGAATACAATATATATGAAAACATAGAAAAACATCCAAAATATTTAATTTCTATTGGTTAAGTGCGATTAAAACGGCAATTAATAGCAATTAATTTTTTTAATCACGATTAATTTTTTTGAGTTAATCATGTACGTTGACTGCGATTAATTGACAGCCCTACCCTAGTCTAAACACCTTCAACTTCACATCAGTTTTAACAAGGCTAATGCACAGGTGAGCCAGACTGGTTTCCAGCTCTCTGAAATTGCTGGTTGGTGATACGCTCCATGTCCGTGGCCAGTGAGGTGTACGGGCCTTGGCAGGAACTGGTACCTGGTCTGCCAGCGTCACCACATTGATTTTAACCAAGCTGAGAAACCAGCCATGCCTTAACTATCTCATTTACCGCTGGCGTCAGACACAAGCCCGGAGAAGCTAATGAAGAGACCGATGCTGCAGCTCCCTAGTGGAGTCTTGCTCTAGCCCTTCTTCAGCCACTGGGGTGAGACTTCAGATGGGATTGTGGTGATTTTCTGGAAGCATCCAGGTCACAGGGCTGCTTGAGGCTGGCGGAGGTGGGGGGCCCCGTGCTCTGTTCTTTCCCAGCTGCTGCGGGGATTCCCCTGCATTTGCCTATTAGCAGCACTGCCTGCATGCTGCTCCTTCCCCTCCTGGGCTTGTCTTTTCCATTAGGCAAAGTGGGCTCTGAGTCCTGGGCTCCGTAGGGAGCAGGAAACCACGTGTCGTGGCCGGCTGAGCCCCTGGCTCTGGGTCTGTTAGTTAACTTGGGCTCCCTCCGCTAGCTGCGTCTGCAGCAGCAGCCCAGAGACTAGCAGGTCCGTTGTGCCTCTGGACTAATGGGCTCTGCTGAGCGGGCGCCCTGGCTTCCCTTAGTGCCCACCCTCTGCAGGAGCTGCCACCGATGTGACCATGATGTGACTGTTCACTGGTGTGAACGAGCCGCGACCCAGGCTCAACTGGGGGGCTGGCTCCTCTCCAGTGCATCTCCCCTTGCAGGCAGGACCGTAGCTGATACTCAGAGCCCAAGACCAATCCCGTGTGTTCCTGCCGTTGGAAGCTTCCCCCACATAGCGGCCTGGACTCCGGAGGGGCCAGGTGACCCGTCAGGCGCTGACGTCCTGACACTTGGCTCTGAAGCTTCTAGATCATGTTCTGAATAATGCAGGAGCTTAATTGGGCCAGTGCATTGGTACAAGTGACAGCTTCTTCCTCGGAGTCTGTATCCTCCATAAGGAAAGTCTGTGCCCTTCTCAAAGCAGCCTGATCTGAGTAGCCTTAAATAGGGTTTTGCAGTCCCCCCGGACCAGCCTGTTCTGTATTGATTAAATTGAGGGCTGGATTGAATGTTGGTTTGGCAGCCAGTTACTGTGCTGTGCCTGCTCGGTACATAGATGGAGAGCTTGGGGAGGCAGGAGCTGGCTGCAATAGACAAGCCGGGCTCCCCCCCCCCGCCCCCCCTCGGAGTTGTGCTTTGTTTACAAGAGATGCATGCATCCTCTGCAGGGTAGTGAGGGTGAAGGAATGCAAAGCAAAGATTTCTGAGCGGTTCAAAATCCTCTGCCAGGTTTTGTCTGCAGTGGGTATGTTGGCAAATAAATTTCCCGGGGGATGGCAGCACCCAAAATGGACCCAGTACCCAGCTGGGTGAGACTCCAGATCGCTAGATGAGCGATGGTGAAGCTTTAAACGCCACATGAATTTCCACAGTAGGAACAGGCCTGCCCAGGCTCTAGATTGAGCATTACCAGAGCAGAACTAGTGTCCTCGTTGGCAAAGCTAAGAAACACCAGGGATGCTGGGAAAGGAAGGAGGGGTGATGCCCTAGTTAGCCTTGACTCCCGCCTTGGCGCTGCTAAGGAGCAAGCCCTGTGGGGGGTGCTCGGAAGCTGACCCAGAGTTGCCGATCTGGGATCTGAGCCTCTGGCTTGGCGACTTTGCCGTAGGCTGTTAGAGCAATGACACTTGATCACTAGAGTCAAATGCTTAGAGACCTCAGCAGGCGAGCAAGCTGTGACCTCCTGGGAGCCATGCAAACTTTCTGAATGGAAGAGAGGGACTGTAAGGCCAGAGATCTTTTTCTGCAGCTACGTTAGGACAGCAGCAGCCATGAGCCAAGAAGTAGAAAGTCACATTCTCTCTCAATTCTATCCAAACAATGAAATATTGGGCTGTTAAGAAGGAGATCCTGTTCGAATAGAATCCACCTTCACCAGATAAAGATACAGATCTTAAGAGGTTTAAAGAAAACTTTGTCTGATGGCATCTGTCTGGCAGGGAATCACTTATCAACAGTTGTGAGAGTGAAATCCCCACTTCTTTATTGTTTTATGGTCCTTACTTCTCTCTTGTTTATCTGAATGGTTTCTGTCTGATTCTTTAATTGTTTGTCCGTTGCATAACTAATTTTGCAAGATTTAAATCAGCTATAGTGGTGGGGTCTGATTGGTTAAAGAATTGTTTTGTAGTGGGCCAGGATTGGTACAAAACACTGTTTGTAGAACGAAAAGGAGTACTTGTGGCACCTTAGAGACTAACCAATTTATTAGAGCATGAGCTTTCGTGAGCTACAGCTCACTTCATCGGATGCATATCGTGGAAACTGCAGCAGACTTTATATATACACAGATAATATGAAACAATACCTCCTCCCACCCCACTGTCCTGCTGGTAATAGCTTATCTAAAGTGATCATCAGGTGGGCCATTTCCAGCACAAATCCAGGTTTTCTCACCCTCCACCCCCCCACACAAATTCACTCTCCTGCTGGTGATAGCCCATCCAAAGTGACAACTCTTTACACAATGTGCATGACAATCAAGTTGGGCTATTTCCTGCACAAATCCAGGTTTTCTCACATCCCCCCCACCCCCATACACACACAAACTCACTCTCCTGCTGGTAATAGCTCATCCAAACTGACCACTCTTCAAGTTTAAATCCAAGTTAAACCAGAACATCTGGGGGGGGGGGGGTAGGAAAAAACAAGAGGAAATAGGCTACCTTGCATAATGACTTAGCCACTCCCAGTCTCTATTTAAGCCTAAATTAATAGTATCCAATTTGTAAATGAATTCCAATTCAGCAGTTTCTCGCTGGAGTCTGGATTTGAAGTTTTTTTGTTTTAAGATAGCGACCTTCATGTCTGTGATTGCGTGACCAGAGAGATTGAAGTGTTCTCCGACTGGTTTATGAATGTTATAATTCTTGACATCTGATTTGTGTCCATTTATTCTTTTACGTAGAGACTGTCCAGTTTGACCAATGTACATGGCAGAGGGGCATTGCTGGCACATGATGGCATATATCACATTGGTGATATATGCCATCACAGACATGAAGGTCGCTATCTTAAAACAAAAAAACTTCAAATCCAGACTCCAGCGAGAAACTGCTGAATTGGAATTCATTTGCAAATTGGATACTATTAATTTAGGCTTAAATAGAGACTGGGAGTGGCTAAGTCATTATGCAAGGTAGCCTATTTCCTCTTGTTTTTTCCTACCCCCTCCCCCCCAGATGTTCTGGTTTAACTTGGATTTAAACTTGAAGAGTGGTCAGTTTGGATGGGCTATCACCAGCAGGAGAGTGAATTTGTGTGGGGGGGTGGAGGGTGAGAAAACCTGGATTTGTGCTGGAAATGGCCCACCTGATGATCACTTTAGATAAGCTATTACCAGCAGGACAGTGGGGTGGGAGGAGGTATTGTTTCATATTCTCTGTGTGTATATAAAGTCTGCTGCAGTTTCCACGATATGCATCCGATGAAGTGAGCTGTAGCTCACGAAAGCTCATGCTCAAATAAATTGGTTAGTCTCTAAGGTGCCACAAGTCCTCCTTTTCTTTTTGCGAATACAGACTAACACGGCTGTTACTCTGAAACCTGTTTGTAGAACTTTAGTTTAAAATGATTGGTTAAGGTACAGCTAAGCAGAATTCCGGTTTAACTATATAAACTGGGGTCCAACAGGAAGTTCTTTGGAACCTAACCCCAGGACCCAGCCCAAGATCAGAGCTGCCAGATCTCAACACCCTGCCAACTATATCATGCAGAAGTTGGAGGAGCCCTGGACGACCTGATCCTGACTGGCCCCTAGGAAACGTTTGTCTGCCTTATTGGGAGTGGTGAGCATCAAATGCTCAGTGCGTGCGTTCTGGTTTGGGATCTGATAATAAATAGAGGTTAAGGATATCCTTGTGTAAGGCTCTTTCACTGGTAAAAGGCCCCACAAACTGGCAGAAGATTATGCCCTGAGCCCTGGGAATTGGGTAAGGAGGGGTACTTAAATTAACCAAGTTACACTCTGAGCTCTAGGAGTTGGGTATGGGTGGCCCTGAGCCCTAGAACCTAGTAAAGGGTGTGGGTGCCTACATTAATGGGGTTACTCCTTGAGCCCACAGAAAGATAAATGTGGGTGCCCTAGAGTGTGCAGGTAACAGGACACCAAGTTGGGAGATGTTCAAAGCATATTGGACAAGGGTCACAGGCTTTGGGAGACTAGCCAGAGTAACGGGCAGGACCTGACATGCGAGTACCCCTCTGACAAAGGCTCAGGAGCACAGCAGTTCTTGTTACCAGTCCCCACCTAACTCTCGACTGGACCATGTGACTTACACCTGGCTGGAAAGCGGAGGGATGAAAGGACCCTGGTGCTGGAAGTTAATGGGTGACCTGGCATCTCCTCCAGCCTCAGGAGAGGTCAGAGAGGAAGTTAGTTTGTTGCTATTTCTAGTCCCTTGTGGATTTTTGCCCAAAATCACAGCAAGAGGCTCTGGGGGCAGAGGGGAAGGGCTGTTTTGCATGTTGGGGGAGGTGACTCTGGGGGCCGGTTTGCCCAGGGGAGACGGCTCTGGGGGGCGCAGGTTGCCTGGGGGCGGCGGCTCTGGGGCTGGTTTGCCTAGGGGAGGCGGCTCTGGGGGCCATTTGCTCTGGAGCGCCAGTGTGGGGGCGAGTTTGCCCTGGGGAAGGCGGCTGGGGGGGGGCAGTTTGCCAGGGGGAGGCGGCTCTGGGGGCCATTTTCTCTGGGGCTCTGAGGCCCCTGCTCACTCCGGTCTCTCCCAGGAGCCAGTTCACGAGCCGTGGGCCAGTGGCTGAGAAGTCTCCACCTGCTGCACGTCCGAGCCTGGCCTTTGGGGACGACGGTTCCATGGTCTCAGGGGGTGTAGCCAGGGCAGCTCATGGGCACGCAGGCTGAGGCCCCCGCGGGTAGCCTGGGCCAACCCCGCGGAGGGCGCTGACGACGGGAACTGAGTCTGACCCAGGGTCCAGAGGGAGCAGCGCCGGCAGCCGAGCCGGGTACGTTGCTCTGACCCACAAGGGCTGGTCGAGGGCTTCTTAGGCTATTGCGTGTGTGTCTGATCCCTGCTGGAGACTCGCCTTGTGGACTCCTCTCCTCCCGCTGGAAGCGGGTTCCGGGGCTGGCCACTCCCTGAGGCCGTGGGAACCGCGGGCCAGCAAGACCCTGGCTGTGCGCGGGTGCAGCCCGGGAGGCAACACGCGGGCCGCAGCCCAAACTCGGCCCCTGGGGGCCGGGACGCGAGACGTGCGTTCAGGCTCCTGCCGGCCCCGGCTGCTGTATTCCGTGTGCACGGCACGGCACCGCTTGCCTCAGTGGGGCCACGGGAGCAGCGAGGGGGGCAGGGCCCTCGGGTGGCTGCTGGTCAGGAAGGGTGCGGAGGTGGGTGGCAGAGATATGGGGTCTCACCACTGGCCTCTCCCATTCAGCCAGCACCCCCTGCTGCTCCTCAGCACCTCCCCCTGTCCCCCCCACCGCCAAATCAAGGAGCTGCTGCCTCCTGGAAGGGAAATAGGGGAAGGAGGGGGCACCTCTGGCTGCCCTCACTGGCCCCACAGCAGCCCGGGTGGCCATGAGGATCAGCTACCCCTCAGCGCCTGGCCCATGGGGACGTGGTGTGGAGCTGGGCTGAGGGAACGGGCCAGGCCCTGCGGGGCAATCGGCTGTAGCTGGGTGTTCCAGCAGCGAGGCCTCTTCTGTGCAAGGTGGGCACCAACCCGCCCCCTTGCAGCTCCTGTCCCTGCCAGCGCCCCTCTCTGCCACCTTCCAGGCTCACAGCCTCAGGCCCAGATTCGTGTTCTCTTCCCCCAGGCTCCTGCTGAGCTGCTGGCTCTTCCTCCCTCGTGTCTCCAAAGTTCAGCCTTTCTGGCGGCTGGGGCCAGGCCAGCCCTTGCCTTGGCTACTGCCCCCTCCTCCCCATCTTTGGGCAGGGCCCCTCCGCCACACACCCCTCCCTGAATTCCCTGCCTTGCTGTGGGCTCTGCCCAGGTCTCCTCCAGCTGCCTGGCTCTCCACCCAGCACCCCGGCTCCCTCAGTGAGCTCTGTCGCACAAGCAGCTCCAAGCTCCTTGGCCCACAAACTGTCCTGGGCTGGCCCCTGCTGTGGGGTCACCCGGCCTGACCCAGACACCTTTCCTCTTCTCCAAATTCTCCCTCCAGGCTCCCTTCCCTCCGTGACCCGGCCACTGCCGGCCTTCGCTCCAGCCCTCTGTATCAATGCAACCTCACACGCTGGCCATGCAACCCTTCTGCCAGGTGGGCCACCGCAGCAACGGGGCTGGGTACAATGTATTTAGGGTCCCTCCGGACAAATAATTAAACCACCCTGAGCCCCCACCGAGAAATCTGGGAAACTAAACGCCCCTCTGTGGGTGCCCGTAACAGGCACAATCTCCCTGCTCACAAGAACTCTGAGGCTGTGCGTGCGAGGGGCTTGGTGGGAAGGTAAGGAGCAGAGCTTGCGCTTGGGAAAAGACAGCCACAGTCAAAAGAGCAAATAAAGAGTAAAATTTGCCCCACTCCGGCAGTGGTCAGTCTCAGCTGCCTTCCTGCGCACCGCTGAGAATGTCCCACAGGAGCTAGGCCCTGGACTGCACCACCAAATCCAACTTGTGCTTGGAATCAGCGAGGAGGAGCGGACTGAGGAGCTCTTTACACATCTCCCTACACACAGCAGGGAGAACTGGAGGTCCTGGTGATGTCAAGGAACTATGACATGATCGGAATAACAGAGACTTGGTGGGATAACTCACATGACTGGAGTACTGTCATGCATGGTTATAAACTGTTCAGGAAGGACAGGCAGGGCAGAAAAGGTGGGGGAGTAGCACTGTATGTAAGGGAGCAGTATGACTGCTCAGAGCTCCGGTACGAAACTGGAGAAAAACCTGAGTGTCTCTGGATTAAGTTTAGAAGTGTGAGCAACAAGAGTGATGTAGTGGTGGGAGTCTGCTATAGACCACCGGACCAGGGGGATGAGGTGGATGAGGCTTTCTTCCGGCAGCTCACGGAAGCTACTAGATCGCATGCCCTGATTCTCATGGGTGACTTTAATTTTCCTGATATCTGCTGGGAGAGCAATACAGCGGTGCATAGACAATCCAGGAAGTTTTTGGAAAGCGTAGGGGACAATTTCCTGGCGCAAGTGCTAGAGGAGCCAACTGGGGGGGGAGCTTTTCTTGACCTGCTGCTCACAAACCGGGTAGAATTAGTGGGGGAAGCAAAAGTGGATGGGAATCTGGGAGGCAGTGACCATGAGTTGGTTGAGTTCAGGATCCTGACGCAGGGAAGAAAGGTAAGCAGCAGGATACGGACCCTGGACTTCAGAAAAGCAGACTTCGACTCCCTCAGGGAACGGATGGCCAGGATCCCCTGGGGGACTAACTTGAAGGGGAAAGGAGTCCAGGAGAGCTGGCTGTATTTCAAGGAATCCCTGTTGAGGTTACAGGGACAAACCATCCCAATGAGTCGAAAGAATAGTAAATATGGCAGGCGACCAGCTTGGCTTAATGGTGAAATCCTAGCGGATCTTAAACATAAAAAAGAAGCTTACAAGAAGTGGAAGGTTGGACATATGACCAGGGAAGAGTATAAAAATATTGCTCGGGCATGTAGGAATGATATCAGGAGGGCCAAATCGCACCTGGAGCTGCAGCTAGCCAGAGATGTTAAGAGTAACAAGAAGGGTTTCTTCAGGTATGTTGGCAACAAGAAGAAAGCCAAGGAAAGTGTGGGCCCCTTACTGAATGAGGGAGGCAACCTAGTGACAGAGGATGTGGAAAAAGCTAATGTACTCAATGCTTTTTTTGCCTCTGTTTTCACTAACAAGGTCAGCTCCCAGACTGCTGCGCTGGGCATCACAAAATGGGGAAGAGATGGCCAGCCCTCTGTGGAGATAGAGGTGGTTAGGGACTATTTAGAAAAGCTGGACGTGCACAAGTCCATGGGGCCGGACAAGTTTCATCCGAGAGTGCTGAAGGAATTGGCGGCTGTGATTGCAGAGCCATTGGCCATTATCTTTGAAAACTTGTGGCGAACCGGGGAAGTCCCGGATGACTGGAAAAAGTCTAATGTAGTGCCAATCTTTAAAAAAGGGAAGAAGGAGGATCCTGGGAACTACAGGCCAGTCAGCCTCACCTCAGTCCCTGGAAAAATCATGGAGCAGGTCCTCAAAGAATCAATCCTGAAGCACTTGCATGAGAGGAAAGTGATCAGGAACAGCCAGCATGGATTCACCAAGGGAAGGTCATGCCTGACTAATCTAATTGCCTTTTATGATGAGATTACTGGTTCTGTGGATGAAGGGAAAGCAGTGGATGTATTGTTTCTTGACTTTAGCAAAGCTTTTGACACGGTCTCCCATAGTATTCTTGTCAGCAAGTTAAGGAAGTATGGGCTGGATGAATGCACTACAAGGTGGGTAGAAAGCTGGCTAGATTGTCGGGCTCAACGGGTAGTGATCAATGGCTCCATGTCTAGTTGGCAGCCGGTATCAAGTGGAGTGCCCCAAGGGTCGGTCCTGGGGCCGGTTTTGTTCAATATCTTCATAAATGATCTGGAGGATGGTGTGGATTGCACTCTCAGCAAATTTGCGGATGATACTAAACTGGGAGGAGTGGTAGATACGCTGGAGGGGAGGGATAGGATACAGAAGGACCTAGACAAATTGGAGGATTGGGCCAAAAGAAATCTGATGAGGTTCAATAAGGATAAGTGCAGGGTCCTGCACTTAGGACGGAAGAACCCAATGCACAGCTACAGACTAGGGACTGAATGGCTAGGCAGCAGTTCTGCGGAAAAGGACCTAGGGGTGACAGTGGACGAGAAGCTGGATATGAGTCAGCAGTGTGCCCTTGTTGCCAAGAAGACCAATGGCATTTTGGGATGTATAAGTAGGGGCATAGCGAGCAGATCGAGGGACGTGATCGTTCCCCTCTATTCGACATTGGTGAGGCCTCATCTGGAGTACTGTGTCCAGTTTTGGGCCCCACACTACAAGAAGGATGTGGATAAATTGGAGAGAGTCCAGCGAAGGGCAACAAAAATGATTAGGGGACTGGAACACATGAGTTATGAGGAGAGGCTGAGGGAGCTGGGATTGTTTAGCCTGCAGAAGAGAAGAATGAGGGGGGATTTGATAGCTGCTTTCAACTACCTGAAAGGGGGTTCCAAAGAGGATGGCTCTAGACTGTTCTCAATGGTAGCAGATGACAGAACGAGGAGTAATGGTCTCAAGTTGCAGTGGGGGAGGTTTAGATTGGATATTAGGAAAAACTTTTTCACTAAGAGGGTGGTGAAACACTGGAATGCGTTACCTAGGGAGGTGGTAGAATCTCCTTCCTTAGAGGTTTTTAAGGTCAGGCTTGACAAAGCCCTGGCTGGGATGATTTAACTGGGAATTGGTCCTGCTTCGAGCAGGGGGTTGGACTATAAGACCTTCTGGGGTCCCTTCCAACCTTGATATTCTATGATTCTATGATTCTATGATCTGTCTCATGTGCTTTGCTGGCTGTTCTGGAGATGCCATCACCTTAATGCAGTTTAATGGATCAGCTGTACTGAGGTGTTGGGTAGGTGGAGTTTCAACGGAGAACACTGCTGCTGTCCTCGGTCACGTCTTGCTGCAGAGTCCTCAATCTGGGTCACCTCTCACAGCTAAAGCCGCACAGGAGAGGGGCCAAGAACTCATAAGACCCTTGAGCAAAGTCCTGACTGGTTGGAAATAACCTATTTACCACAAGATACCTCCCCCACCAGGCTGCTCTGAGAGCCCACTACCCCCCAAAATCCAAATTCATGCACGGTTACAGTGACTCCTCACGTGCCACAAGAGGAATTGTGGGTAGGCAGCATATCCAAATTCAGTGTCTCTATGGCACCACTTTTCCCTTTGCACCGTAGAAGGGGTAGAGAGCTCTACCCTTCTGGAGCTTCTGGCCACAGGGCAGAGCGATTGACATCTATTTAACAAGCCCGTGTCACGACCTGTCCTCCAGAGCCCTGCTCTCGGCCATACAGGCATCCCCTGCAGACACTTACGGACTCCATTCCCACAACCCACGTCGGCCGTCTGGCAGGGCTGTTACCCCAGGATACAGAGTGGGAGCTGGGGTCCAGGGAAACTAAACGGGGGTCCTGCGGGCAGCTGGTGGTGAAGACAGGCACTGACTTGCTGAGGAGGGCTGGCTGGGCCATGAGGAAAAAACAAAGTTTCAGAACTTGTTTTCATTGCAGCGCGGAGCAAACCAGAGCCCTTGTCATGTTTTTCACAAATGGCGGCACCCCCAGACTAGCCAATAGCCCAGTGGTTCGGCCACTCCCCCCGTCTCATCTCTCATGATCTGTGCCGAATTGGGCAGAGTAGGGACTTGACCCTGGGTCTCCCCTACTCCAGGTGTGTGCCCTGAGCACTGGGCTATGAACTAGTCTGGGGGATCCCTCTTCTTTGGATCAGAAATTCCATCCTGGGCCTGAGAAACCTTCCCAAGGATAAAAGTTTCCTTGAAACTGACACGCTTCTGCCAAGAGTTTTGGTGGCGACAAATAAGCATTTTCTGATTAAAAAAAAACCCCCATGTCACTGGAAAATTCCCTCTATTTCCAAGCCCTGCTCTCCTGCCATAACCACAGGCCTCTCTCCCCTCTTGTCCTCTCCCACTGGGTGTGTTGACCCTGGAGCAGCAGCCAAGCAATTGTGTTGACTGTGAAGGCCCCTGCTAGTGCCGTACAGCTCACTACCAGCTAGTTTTCACTTACCCTTCGCAGTCCCAGAATACCTGCATTTCTCCTTTTCTGTGGCTTGGCTACCCCCAGCTTTGGCCTCTAAATTTCACCGTAAGGTCACGGACGCAGATGAAATCCATATTTTTATTACATTTTAAAGAGCATAATTGTTTCATATCTTGTATGGAGATGGGTATGACAGATGTCAAATTAAATCATACACCCATCATTTATTTATCGATGATTATAGTAAAGATATATTAATATAGCCTTAGGCTTTATGGAATTATACACAATAAAATATATTAAGTCTTATTGGCCAATATTTTTCAAATCCTGGCAGGTTTTTACAGCCACTTAGTCAATTGAGACCCCCCTGCAACTCTCCTAACAGAGCTGGAAGGGTATTGACCAGATAATTGGAAAACACTTGAGAGCTTTGATCTTGCTGTGATTAGATTGTATTGCTCCTTAGCTTTATGAAGGGTCCTGCATAAGGTGCTTTGTAGTCTTTGAAATGAGCGGACAGTAGCTTAGAACGTGCAGTGGTTAAATCTAGGTCACCAGAGAAGGTTAAGTACCAGAGCAGAGCATGCAAGCCCAGCTGTTGTTTGGCTGCTTGGCCAGGATTATTGCAGGGCTAAACCAGGATTAGTTTATTGTGAAACAAGGCTAAGATTTCTAATGATGAGGTGGGGGTTGAGCTGAGGGGTTTGCTTTGGACCAGACGCTCTGTGTCAGGAGAAGGCGATTCTCAACATCACCACTGGGCCTTCCTTTGCCTCATTTGGCTTCCTGCGGGTGCCTGCCTGGCCTGCAGAACCCAGGGCAAATCTTCCATTTCCTTTCCCTAGTGAGGGAGAATCTTCAGCATGTTTTGTCTTGTGGGAATGCCGAGGAGCCCCCGTCCTGGACCGGCCCCCCAGTGTACCAGCTGCTGTATGAACATGGAACACAGACTCGGACCCTGCCCCCCAAACGCCAACAATCAAACCAGACTGCGAGCTCTCCGGGCCGCAGTACGGGGTGCTGATTGGCTTTAGATTCTGGTGCCTGGCAGTTTTCCGTGCTATTTCCTGTCGTAGCCCCTTTGCAACCAGTGCTGCTCCCAAAGCCAGTGGGCCCAACCCCTGCCTCTGAGTGTACCCCCGCCCCTGGCTGTGCGCACTGGCTGCTGCCTCAGGCCCCAGCGGGCAAAACCAACCCAAGCCGCAGCGACCGATGTGGCAGTTTCCTGCAATATCCTCAGGAGGCCGTATCGAATTAGGGTTAATTAGGTACCTCTGGGGTCCGTTGTAGTAAATGCAGGGTCACATGTAACCTCTCAGGGGGCGGGAGGGGGGATGTGATGCGAGGCCTGGGAGTTGGAAAGGACCTCACTGAAAGTCTGCCAGACAAGGGCGGACTTGTGGGATAACAAGCATGCAGTGGACTTCCCGGGGAATCACTAGGGAGAAGTTAACGCAAATTCCCCCACTTCCAGTGAGGCAAAACCCAGCCTTTTGATGCCACACCCGGGCAGTGGGTCATTGTCTGCTGATTGCCTGTTCCTGGAGATCAACGGCATTAGCAGAAATGGCTGCATCGCCCAGGTGGGGCTCTGGTTCTGGATTGGAGACCGTTATGAACTTGTAACTATGGGGCAAACTCAGTGGTGGGCTTTGGAGCATTGACACGCACCAGAGCCCGAGGCTGGAGTTGGGGTGTGAAGGCTCCGGGTTGGGGCCAAGGATTTGGGATGCAGGAGGGGGCTCCAGGTTTGGGGAGGCTCTGGGCTGCAGGAGGGGGTATGGGCTCTGGGCTGGTGGTGCGGGCTCTAGGGTGGGGCTGGGGATGAACGCGTTGGCATGCACGAGGGGGCTCCGGGTTGGGGGGGGTCTCAGGGCTGGGGGTTCGGGTATGAGGGAGTGAGGGTTCTGGGGCCAGGGATGAGTGGGTTGGGGTATAGGAGGGGGCTCTGGGTTGGGGGCGTCTCAGGGCTGTGGCAGAGGGTTGGGGTGCAGGCTTACCTTGGGTGGCTCCCGGTCAGCGGTGCAGCGGGGCTAAGGCAGGCTGCCTGCCTGTCCTGACGCCGCGTTACGTGCACCCCGGAAGCAGCCAGCGGGTCCGACACTAGTAGGTGGGGGGGGGGGGGGCAGGAGGCTCCGCACACTGCTCTTGCCTGCCACAGGCCTCCCCCCAGCTCCGATTGGCTGGGAACTGGCTAATGGGAGTGTGGAGCCGGTGCTCGGGGCAGGGGCAGCGTGCAGAGCCCCGTGGCCCCCCCGGCTAGGAGCCAGACCTGCTGGCCACTTCCGGGGCGCAGAGCGGTGCCAGCCAGGACAGGTAGGCACTAGCCTGCCTTAGCCCTGCAGCACCCCTGACTGGACCTTTCATGGCCCAGTCGGCGATGCTGACCGGAGCCGCCAGGGTCCTTTTTTGACCTGTGTGATGAAGTGGGACTGTTCTTAATGGTTCCTCTGAATAGTGTGGGGGTGCCTCAGTTTCCCCTATGCAGTTCTTAAGTATCTAGGGGGTGGGGTAAGGGTGCATGATCCTTGCAGAGCCCTAGAGGGCAGGTGTGTGCAGGGGTCTGGACACGGAGAATGGCCGACACCCTGTTTCCTGGCACCTGATGGCCTGGGCCCTTCCCCCCTGCAAGGTGAGAGCTAAAGGGTTGGAGAACAAAGGAATCAGGTGACCTCCTGGCCCAGGAAAGGGACAAAGCCCAGAAGAGTAGGGGCTGGAGGGAGTTTCAGTTTGGGGCTGGCTGGGACATGGAGTGAAGTGCAGACATGGTTGTCTGGCTCACTGCCCCCCAAAGTGGACCCAGCTGAGGGGTCCTGTTCTCTGCCCCTACAAGCTCTGTTTTAGATCATGTCCCTGTTGTCTGATAAACCTCTGTTTTACCGGCTGGCTGAGAGTCCCGTCTGACTGCGGAGTTGGGGGGCAGGACCCTCTGGCTTCCCCAGGACCTCGCCTGGGCGGACTTGCTGTGGGAAGCGCAGGGAGGGGCAGAGGATGCTGAATGCTCCGAGGTCAGACCCAGGAAGGTGGAAGCCGGGTGAGCTGTGTGTCCTGAAGACAGGCTGCTCCCAGAGAGACTTCCCCAGAGTCCTGCCTGGCTTCATAGGGAGCAGTTCCAGAGCATTGCCCGGGGACTCCGTGACAACCTGGTGTTCCAGTCGAAAACTGGACACCTGGTCACCCTAAGTTACCCTGAACTGTGACAGTGGTGACTTGCAGGGTGCAGCTGCCCCTGCATTGCAACTGGGCTGTGCTGCACCCGGGGTGGCTATGCCAGAGGTTGGAACTGGGGCTAAGTCCCAGTGTAAACGAGACCTTACCTTAGTCCCACACAGGGCTGGGCTGTGAGGCTCCTTTCTCTTCACCCTCTCTCCCCCGCGTTCCGGCTGGTAGGAATGTGTTCAGTCATTACAGAGACGTCTCTTGTTGGGAAAGGTAAAATTTCCTGTCCTGGTTCAAGCTGGCCTGTGGAACCACCCGCCAAACCCTCCCCAGGGCTTAGTCGTGATCCTCAGCCACAGTGACCCTGTCCTTCTCCCCACTGGGCTCGTGCTGCGTGACCCCACAGGCCGCGCCCTGCGTCCCGGGGTTGCAATCTAAGGGCTGGCCCTTGTGCCGCTGCAGAAGGATGGAGTGGAGACGGGGCCCCACGCAGCGGGAGCCCCTGCACAAGGACTCTGCCGGGCGAGCGCCCCCAAGCGGAGCTAGCCGGGTGCAGCGGGAAGCAAGTGGTGCAGTGGCCGCGCTCCAGGGGACGCGGTACCTCCAGAGCCCCTGCCGTTCCCACGCTTCCCCTGCAACCGGCTGTGGTCTCACACCGGGAGCCAGCCCTGCCCCTGTCGGAGAGCAAGCACGGCGCAAGGGTGAATCTGAACTGGACTGAAGTTCGTTCCCTGCGGCGGGGTGGGGAAGCCTGTTGCCGGGTGGCTGTGAAAGGATTCGCTTGCGTTGCACGCCAGTGTGACCTTTGGAGGCCCTTTTACCTACAGCCAGTACGAAAGGTCACATTGATTAGTGCGGAGCTGCAGCCAGTGCTGTCCGCCCAGGACTAACGAGGCCAGCTGGTGCTGCAGCCTAGGAAGCAAACGAGGGCGTGGTGCCCCCAGACCTCTGCAGTTAATGCAGCCAGAGGCTCAGCTTGGGCAAGCCGGTCAGGAGTCAGTGGGGGGCAGAGGAGCAGGAAGGCTGGGCCCTGGCTTGTGTGGATGGGGTCCTGGATGGAGCTGGGGGTTGCCTCTTGGGGTGGCTTTTCTGCAACGTGTGAAGGAGGGGGTGGAGCGAGTCTGGGTACCTGAGATTTACTAGATTGTTCCAGTGCCCCCAGGAGCACAAAGCTGCAGGACTGACCCCCCCACTCCCCCCGGGGCAAACCCCACTACAGTGACCGAGGGAGCCCAGGGTCCTGCAGCCCATCGCTAGCACTCCCCGGCTGGCTGGGCAGAGCCTCCATGGGCCTGTGGTGCAGGCCCGGGCCTGGAGACCTCAGTTCCCGGCTCTAGTACAGCCTCCCCATGGGACCTGAAGTAAGTCCCTGAGCTCTGGGCCTCAGTTCCCCATGTGTGGAGCAGGGCAGATGTTTCCTTTCTCCCACTCTGAGCCTGCCTGGTCAGTTGGGACTGTGTGCGGCCTGGGGCAGGGATGGGCTGCTAGGCTACTCCGCTGGAACCCTGGGTTGACGATTGCTGGGCTCGGGTCTCTCCACTGCGCTAACGCGGCCATACTGTGGTTAGATCCTCTGACTCGGGTCTGGGGCTTGAGCTGCGTCCACACTGCAAAGTAACAGGCTTGGACCCACGTCTCAGTCGGACTCTGGCTCCCCCCACATGAGGTGAGGTGAGTCCTGGGTCCTGAGTGCTTGCTGATCTGAGTCTACGGTTGCCAGGCGTCTGGTTTTTGACAGGAACGCCTGGTCGAAAAGGGACCCTGCTGGGTCCGGTCAGCACTGCTGACCAGGCCGCTAAAAGTCTGTTTGGCCACAGCGGGGCAGACAGGCTCCGTGCCCAGCTCTGCGTGGCCTCCAGGACGTGGTGTCCCATCCCTCTGGCTCCTAGGCACAGGGGCAGCCAGGGGGCTCCGCTTGCTGCCCCCACCTGGAGGCTCCACCCAGAGCGCTGGCTCCGCGGCTCCCACTGGCTGCAACCTGGGCTGCCTCTCCCTCAGGGGTGGTTACGTGCCCCTCTCGGGTCTGGTGAGGGGCAGGGACTGGAAGCATAACTGGCCATTTCAGGTAGTTCAAGACAATCCGCCTCCCTAGACAAAGCCACAGGGTGCCGCCCGCTCCGAGCCCCGAGATCAGAGGTTCTCAGCTTGGGTGGGGGGAGGACTGGATTTCCTGGGGGTGCAGTGACCCTTCTGACAGTTCAGTGGCTATGGCAGAAATGGGGTGTGGGGAGAAGTGCCAGGTTGCTGCACCACTCACTCAGATTTGCCCGGCCACCCCTCCTCTATGACAGAGGGCTGGCTGG
The DNA here is from genome assembly GCF_965140285.1 of Lepidochelys kempii. Taxonomy (NCBI): domain Eukaryota; kingdom Metazoa; phylum Chordata; order Testudines; family Cheloniidae; genus Lepidochelys; species Lepidochelys kempii. Next base: position 1,786,081 of record NC_136389.1, on the reverse strand, counting down.
GCCAAATCTGAGGAGTGGCTTTGGACCTGGTGCACAGGGCTGCAGCACCATGCAGGCTTGGCCTGGCACCTCTGCGGCCCTAAGCAGAGTCGGCCACCCTTGGGAGCTGCCTGGATTTCCATGGCTAGGGCGGTCCCTGGTCCGTTTGCAATATCTCCTGTGTCTCTTGCAGGTGAGCAGTGAGTGTGCTCGGCCCTTCTCAGGACAGGTGGCTGAGAAGAGTCTTGTGCTGGCTGGTGGGGCTATAACGTGTCCCTACGAATCAAACTGCCTGTTTCCCGTTCCCGTGCCAGCCTAGGCGGTAGTGATTCTGGTGGGGTTTCTTTCCTGTGTGCGCAGACCAGCTCTGTGGGGATCTGGCTTTGGGTGGGGTTCAGATGTCGGCTGTTGATGTGCCTGGCCGGTTCTGTGGAGGCATAAAAGCCACGCTCCAAATCGTGCTGTTCGGGCTGATAGGCAGGGTGAGCAAACTGCGAACCCCGGCCTGGTGCCGCTTTCTGGAGACTTGCACCCTGGCTTCCAGCCTCACTTCAGTGCAGCAGAAGGGCCTTTTGAGTGCTGCTAACCCTAGAAGAAGCTGCCTTCTCCTGGGTACCAGGATTGTGAATGACCTTTAAGTAGGGCTGTCAGATCCCAGTCAGGGAGGGAGCACTATTTAATATGCACTGCACTAGCAGTGAAATCACGGGCCGCTGACAGAGGTCAGCGAGAGAAAGAGGCGTGGGAGACGGGCTCCGCTCTGCCGAGCACGAGCGATGGAGTTTCCGCTCTCGGAGGGAGGATCGTTCGTTACACTGGCTGTAGGACACAAGCAGCAGGCAATATGCGCACAAGCGTCGCCTGTTCCCTGGACTTAGGTATGAGGCTTTATGATATTTTATGAACACCCAGCAGCCTCACAACGAGAGCCAGAACAAAAGCCTAATCTTAGGGGACGTCAATAAATTATAACATATTAGGCACTGTCAGCGGTAGCCCTGGACTCTTAAATTTTGTTCCAATTAGAGCATTGCTTTCCCTGTCTCAGCACTTTTCCCCTCTGCTGGGTATCGATCCGGTCTCTGTGGGGATCTGACCAACTGTTGACAATTTATGGTAACATAAAGCTAGTACCTCTTGCCGCAAAAGCACAGCTTTTAATAAAACCGTGGCCACCAGCCTCCTGGAGGCAGCCTGCCCTGATTATGGGGTGGATTTAGCAGGTAAGGGCGCACCCGTGCCGCTAGTCATTTTGCACGTAGGGATTTTTATTGTAGCACCGAGTCTTTCAATTGTCGGAGTATTGCATAAATATCTAGGTAGCTAATTGAAGCTACAGGGGCCAGTGGAAACCAGTGAGAGCTATTGGCCCCTCCACGGGCTCAGGAGGCTCACATCTTCTCCTGACAGTTAATAGGGGCATCAGTGGGGCTTGTATGATCGTGTTCCTGATAAACCATTGTCTCCCCCCCGGCAGAGAGACACTTGTGTGCAGCTTTTTTATGAGGTACAGAAAGGAGACTGGTAAGAGTGGGGAGATAGGGTCCTCTCCTATTACCATCTGAGTGCAGCCGAGCTCCGTGCCGAGAAGAACAGCGCTCCTCGAGGGCTGCACTGAATAGCTGCGGTCTGGAGCACAATTACACAATTGCAGAGATTTGCCATGCTATCGCCTCCATCTGCACCTTGGCGAAATCTCTCATTTAGGTTTGAAAAGGCCTCGCTCTGTGTCTGGGCTGGAAGGAGGTTGGTGAGGAGTTCAGAGCTGATGGGTGGTTTTATTCATTGAACTGCAGTGGAGGTTGTAGAGACTTGGGGGGGGGGGGGTGAATGGCAGGTTCTTAGGGCTCCACCCCATGCCAGCCCCACGCCTTTCGCTATGGGGTTCATTGCTTCCCACTTCCGCCCGTCTCTGGTACGTCTGTGCTCAGGCCCCAAGCAGAGGGAGGAGGGAGCCGAACTCTGAGATGGGAAAGGCCTCTCCAGGGCCAGGCTTAGCATCCGCTACTCTGTGGCTGATTCAATGGCGTGGGCTGTTGAGTTTCCACTCTGTCCTCAGAGACAGTCACTCCAGTCACTTCCGCTTGGGAGCAAGGACAGTGGGGTGAGAAGATGACTCTCTGCTACACCAGAACGGCCAGACTGGGTCAGACCAATGGTCCACCGAGGCCAGTATCCTGTCTTCTGGTAGTGGCCGATGCCAGATGCTTCAGAGGAAATGAACAGGGCAATTATCAAGTGATCGATCCCATGTCATCTAGTCCCATCTTCCGGAAAGTCAGAGGCTTAGGGATACCCAGAGCATGGGGTTGGCACATAACTCTTGATGGTCCCAGGGCCGGCTCTAGGTTTTTTTTGCCACCGCAAGCTCAGAGAGCTCAACTGCCCAAGCAGAGAAAAAGGGGGGTGGCCGGATGCCGCCCCTGGAATCATGCCGCCCCAAGCCCGTGCTTGCTTGGCTGGTGCCTAGAGCCGGTCCTGGATGGTCCTGTCCCCCATGAATTTATCTAATTCTTTTTTGAGCCCAGTTCAACAGTGTGGCCTTCACAGCATCCCCTGGCAATGAGTTCCACAGGTTGACTGGGCTTTGTGTGTGACTTCCTTTTGTTTGTGTTAAACCTGCTGCCTATTAATTTCATTGGCTGACCCCTGGTTCCTGTGTTATGTGAAGGGGTGAATATCACTTCCTAATGCACTTTTCCCACACCAGTCGTGATTTTATAGACCTCTATCCTATCCCCCCTTCGTCAACAGCTCCTTACTGTGGTGCCCTAAGACACTAGCTGTGTCTGGGCTAATAGTCAAATGGGACTTCCAGTTGAGTGTCGGGGCTTGAGATGTGAACGGCTGCTGGTCTAACAGGCCGCTCAGTCAATCGTCTGCTCGAAAGAGGGGTGGCTGCTGAGGGACAATGGGAGTTTTGAACTTTCTCTCCATGGATTGAGTCTGTTACCAGGATTTCAGAGTGAATGGACTCCTGCTGGGGCCCACTGGGGCCCTGGGGATAGGCTGGATGATGGGATTGTTAGAGGCTCATTGTGACGACTGTTCTTGCTTACATGGACAGCGTTAGACTGATGCCAAATGTGTGATCCGGAAGGAGTTTTTCACCCCAGTAAGGAAACTGTGGATTTTCATGTTCCCTGAAGATGTGATCCGGGATCATCCGGCAGGGCCAGGTAGATTCAATTGACAGGCTCCTTTTCCTTTGATAACAGAAGTGGAGGAGTGGATGACTCCCAAAGCCCAGCCCGTCAGGTCAGGGGGGAAATACTCTGCTTCTGCATCCCGCTCTCTTCAGCGCCCACACTGACTGGCCTCTCGGCGTCCATTGCCCTTTGTCTCTGAGGCACTTTTCTCCTGCTCTCTTGTGTCCGTGAGCAGAGTGAGGGCTCAGTCTAAGTCGACGACTGCCTCAGTATTTTTAGAAGTAGCTTCAGCTGGAATTACGGCTAAGTTGCCAGTTTGTGCCTTACATTTGCAACTGGATCCCTAATCTAGGAAGGGAGACGGCAGAAGGACAAGACTTCGATTAACAGAGTTGAAGGCCCCCGGGGGCCACGAGATCATCTGCTCTGGTGGCCTGTACGTTGCAGGCAATTATGTCTCACCCAGTTACTCTGTACTGAGCCCAATCACTTGTTTGACTAAAGCATCTTCCGGAAAGATGTCAAGAGATGAAGAATCCACCACTTGCCTGGGGAGTTTGCTCCAACAGTTCGTCACCCTCGCTCTTCAAAAAAACAAAAAGAAAATGCCTTATTTCTAGCTTAAATTTAATGGACTTAATCTTCCAGCCATTGGCTCTTGCTATGCCTTTCTCTGCTAGATTACAGCCTTTTAGTTCGGGTGGTTTCTCCCCGCGAAGGTGTCTGTACGCTGTAATCAAATCGCCTGCAGACTGTCTGTTTGCAGAACTAAACAGATGGAGCCCAATAAGAGCAAGTCCACACGACCGCACTACGTCGGCGCAGCCGCATGGCTGTGGCGTGTGTGGTGAAGACGCCCTATGCTGACAGGAGAGCGCTCTCCCCGGCGGCATCGTTACTCCACACCCCCGCCAGAGGCGGAAGGTGTGATGGCAGGACAGCGCTTAGGTTGATGTAACTTGTGTCGCTCGGGGGGAGGGGGCTTTTTCACCCCCTCTGAGTGACATAAGTTACATCGACTTAAGCGGTTGTGTAGACCAGCCTGAGTCTCTCGCTGCCGGGCGTTTCCTCCTGCCCTTGAATCACTTTGTTGCTCTTTTCTGCCCCTGCTCCAATTTTTCAACAACCTTTTTAAAATATGGTCACTAGAACGGCCCCCAGTATCCAGCGCCTGTCTCACCTATGGCCAATCCAGAGGGAAAATCAACTGCCCACTCATAGAAACATAGAATCATAGAATATCAGGGTTGGAAGGGACCCCAGAAGGTCATCTAGTCCAACCCCCTGCTCAAAGCAGGACCAATTCCCAGTTAAATCATCAAATCATGCCCACTGCTCTTCTGATTTATGCATCTAGGGATCACGTTAGTCCTTTTGGGCACAGCATCGCGCTGGGAGTTCACGCTGAGTTGCTTGTCCAGTGTCACTGCTTTCCAGGGTCCTGCCCCACATTCTGTAGGTCTGGTCTGAAATATTGGTACTTCGATGTGCAACTTTGCATTTTGCTGTATTTTAAAATGCATCTGATTTGAATGGGTCTGGTTTACCAAACGATCCCGATTGTTTTGACTGCCCTGTCCTCATCGTCATTTGCCACTCCGCCAATTTTTGAGTCATTCACAAATGTTATTAGCAGTGATTTAATGTTTACTTCCTGGTAATTGATGAGAATGTGTGTGTCAGACCTGGTACTGATCCTTGCGGAACACCACTAGAAACACCCCCATTAGATGGTGATTTTCTATTGAAAACTCTTTCCAGGGATTTGACAGTCTGTTTATAGTCTATGTAATGTGTGCTTTGTTGAAATTGTATAGTGCTAATTTTTTAAATTAGAATGTTGCATGGTACTAAGTGACACACCTTACTAAAGTATATTAATCTACACAGTTCCTCTTATCAACCAAATGTAATGTCATCAAAGAATGAAATCAGGTTTGTGTGGAGACCTGTTTTCCATATAACCATGTTGACGGGCACTTTATTCCTATCCTTTGATCCTGTATCAGCTTTTCCATAATTTTTCCTGGGATTGATGTTCAGGTTAACTGGACTGTAGTTACCCGGGTCATCCTGTTTGCTCTTTTTGAACATTGTCATTACGTTAGCCCTCTTCCAGTATTCTGGAATTCCCTGTTGTTCCAGATTTATTAGAAATTAACCTCAGTGGGCCAGAGATCTTCTTGGGCAACTCATTTGGGTGCAAGTTTCTCCAGGCCTGCTGATTTAAATAGATTTATCCCTAGTAGAGGTTGTCTAACCCCCTCCTCGGTAGGGAGCGGAGTCTGTGCTGTCACCCAGCTGGGGGGATGTGGTGATCTCTGCGGGGGCTGAGAGATGGGGCAGCAGCAGAGAGAGCTGGGAATGAGCAGGGGCGGGAGAGGGCGCTGGCCCGAGGGGGGAGGGTAGGACAAAACCCAAGGAAAGCAGGTGCCTTTCCCCAGCCCTTTCCTTGTAAGCTAGGGCAAGAGTTAGGTGCCTCTAACACTGTTCCTCTCCAGTCCCCGTGTGAACAAGGCCGTTGGTGGGACACTGTCTCAGCCAGCCCCGCGCGCTTTATCCAGGAGCAAGAGGCACAACTGGTCCTGTTGAAAGCGAGCGCTCGTCTCCCCTGTGCCGGTGCCTGGTGGATGGGGAGCAGCAAAGGGAGGGGCTGTCAGCAGGGTGGGATGGAGGGTGCATTGTATTTTTGGGAACGGGGTAGGTCCCCTAGCACGTCATTAATGGAACAATAAAACCCCAGCAGCAAAACCAATCATCTCACACAAGATCCCAGCCAGCTGCCCTCAGGACCCCTTCCCTGCCCATTCAGCATTGTGGGGAGTGCACCCAGAGCCCTCTCCATGCCCCTGTGGAACAGGTGCCCTTTGCAGCATGCCCCAAAGGTCACCACATTTGGGCAGCTTTAGCCCAAGTGACAGCAAATTCCAGAGTCCTGGAGCCCTCACAGAGAATCCCTGGCCAGCCACTCCCTGCCTTTTACAGTGCGGGAGGGGGGCGATTCTGTGAATCTGCTGAGGTTCCACTTAGACCTTGAAGATGAATTAAACAAACTAGATTTCCCAGTCTGCATGTTAAAGCCATGGTGAGAATGGAATCGAAAAGGGTGACCACCTTGTACTGAGTCCAGCGAGCATTCACTTACTAATGTAATGCTGGGTTCTTTTCAGGTCAACTTTTAACTGGAGCAGTATTTATCAGATCAGGGCATGTGGTTATTTTAACCAATCAGCAATTTATTAATTCACCCAGAACCACCTCAGTATGCAATACAGCTCATCAATCAAGTGTAGACACAACCAAGGTTCTAGGTAGGTACCGTCTTGCAGGCAATTGTCGTTACACCAAGGATCAATGCAAATCACCAAGATTTCTCATTACATTGACTTATAATCATCAGTTCTTTAGTACCTAACACACTCATCGCCTTCCCGCTATTTCTCCTTGGAGCAATAACCCACGTTTCTTTAAGGCACGTTTGAGAGTCTGATCCCTGCTGGTGGGTCCAAAAGAGCTAAATTTAGAATATCAGAAACAATTTCACTTATTTCAAATGTTGGTTATTTGTGTTTCTCCTTCTTTTCTTTACTATAAGCTTTGCAATGCAACCCATCACTTCTTATTCTGTTAGTCTTGGCATGGGGGCGAGTCCTTTCTGGCTAGTCTGGGCATCTTTTGCAGTGGGGATTCTGTAGCTTCTTTGTGGGTGCAGTCAACTCTGGGGTCCCACATGGTGACCTCACTTTTATATACCCTGATTTCAGGGCTCACTGGAGAGAGCCACCCTCTGACATGGCATTGTGGATCTTGGTACGGGCTTGCAATGAATATACTTCAATTTATCTAGGCGGGCTTCAGCGTTGCCAACGTTCATGATTTTCTCATGATAATTATTGTTTTCCTTAAAGCCCCAGCTCCTGGAGTCAGGTGGAGATGCGATGATCTCAGCTTTCGTTCTTACAGAAAAAGTGAGTTTCTAGCCCTAAAGGCTGTGGAGAAAGCTTCAAAATGTGACCCCAGTGCACCCTAAAGGCTTAAAAGGCAGAAGGCAAATGACCCCCCCAAATCTAGTATTTTTACACAATCTCCTGACTTTAAAGCCAATCTCTGGATTTTGGGTGAGCCTGACTCATGGTTTTTGAACGTTTGGGGTTGGCCGTACTGGGGCTTGTACAGCCGGTGCACCGTCTCATCTTCACTGCTCTTGGTACTCCCGCTAGCTAGAGCCAAGCTAGCTTTGGCTAACCAGACTGCAGGGGCTCCTGCCCGTGGCCGTGTAGACATGTCCTCCACTCAAAGGGCCTAGCAGCGTTCTGCAGCTAGTGCAGACAAGGATTTCTGCCTGAGAACTAGGCCCTCTCCTCCCTAGGAAACTGAGGCCCCTCTGGCCGTGCTAGGGGGAGATGGCATTCGGTCCCCGCCGACACATGGCACATGGCTTTGATGGTGGGGCAGGTGGGTTGTGCAGCAGCTGGAGCAGGGACCTTTTCCATGGCAGCGAGCGCTCCGAGGGGAAATAGGGGGAGACGCTGATGGGGAGTTCGAACGTAAGATGATGGTACAGGCTGGTGTGTTTGTGCATCTCCAGCAGGGTCGTGGGGTGGGAGAGCTGGTCAGTGAACTAGCCTCGTCCTCTGGAGTGCGATGTTCCTGCCGGCCCCTGGGAGCAAAGGCTGTGGCTCCGGCATCCCTTTCCCAAGGCTCGGGTCCCGCTGCACTCCTTCCCGTTGGGGAGGCCTGGGGAGGGGGCGGGGTCTCTTCTCTACCAGCATCACTTCCTTAACGGTGTCCGACAAGTAACAGCAATGAGCCCGGCAGGGACTGTGAGAGCCACGGTGCCTTCCCCTCTGCACTAATTCACCGGCTTTGGCAGCGTGGTGGTCTTCAGCCGGCTGCCACTCCAGCTACTGCCGCTGTGTGTAGCGGGAGCCCTGGTCCCTGGGTGGCCTTTCTGAGAATATAAACCCAATGTACCGACGGCAAATAGCAAAGCTGGGCTTGAATGCTGCTGGAGAACACAAGTTACTCCTTTGCTGCAGTGACCCTAGAGGGACTAGTTGTTCAGAGCGAGCTGTTGCTTGTTGAGCCGCTATTAGCACAGATCTGTTGGCCTGGTAAATTGCATAGGGAGGGAGGGAGCACTACCCCCCCGCCCCCCGGCTCGCCTTGTTGAGCTGAATGCATGCCATGTCGCCCTCTGCTTCCTCTCCGTTCGCTGCCTCTGACTGCCTGTTCTTTGGCACACCAACATTAATTTTTCGTGTAGCAGCTCAGCAGACACCAGGATTTGTGTCTATAGAGCCGAGTGTTTGGGGAGATAACGAGTGACATGCAAACACATTCTGAAGCCCCATGACCTCCTTCCCTGCTCGCTGGCCACGCTGGTCTTTGCTCTGACCCAGCTGTCATTCAGTCTAAAAACTCCTGTTCACGGAGCCCCGGGTGTCCAGATCCAGGGATAGTCAGTCGCTGTGACCTGCAGGGGCCCAAGGGGAACTTCTGGTAATTGCCATGATAGCAAATCATGTGAAACGTATTTATTTGGTAACTGAAGGCAAGTCCCAATCCCAGCCCTGCTGGGAGCTGCAAGTGCTCATTACTTTGAAACTAAGCCCCCCAGCCCCTCACTGAAGATGTTTAAATCAGGAATAATGAACTCACTGTTGGCTGCTGGAGCCATTTGTCACGTCCCCACGTGGTCTCCTTTTCACACCCGTTTCGTCCAGTGGAAAAATGATAAGAAACCTTGTGTCTAACATCACGACATGAATTTCTTAATAACCACGTGGAATATGGATGGCTGCATGTTTCCCCTCAGCCTGAACCAAGCCATGATGAACTGATCTTCCGAAATGTATCAAATGTTTCTTAAACTATTCATCAGCCCCACGACAAATACAGCTGTCGGCCCCAGCTGACGCCCTATGTTAAATCCCTCTCCCAGGAGGCCAACGCATGTAGATCGTTGCTGCTGCTTGGAAAGCAGGGACCTCATCGTTTCTTAATGGGCTGCCGTTCTTGGGCTTCTAGACTATTTCTAACAATGTCGTTATTTGCCCTGTGCGTTCACGGGCATCCCAGGCCAGCTGCTCTTGGGAGTGAGGAGGGGCAAGGGGCGTTTTGCTTCCCCCCCGCCCTGCTCATTCCCTGCCCCTCTTCTTCAGCAGCCAGGTAGGAGTTCAGATGCGCTTGCCCCTGGGGAGCTGCTCTGCAGGAGTGTCGATGGCTCCAGGGAGCCTCTTCCAAATGGAGAAGAGCTCTGCCCTGTCTGTGGGACTGGCGCTGGGAGCTGGTGGGGCCCTTCCCCCTCTCCCCACTGCGTGTTGGCCTTTGTCTGTAAAGGTCACGGACCCAGCTCTCGGATACTCTTGGCTTCCCCTCTGCTTCCCGAGTGGGTGGTGGGGGCTGCACTCACAGGAGCTGGGGTCTCCCTGAGCCTTGATGATGCCAATTTCGCTGCTCCTCCCACAGACATCCTTTCCCGCTGCCCCTCCTGCCTGCGTTCATCTGTAAAGCCACCACCCTCCCCTGGTTGCAGGCATCTCAGCAAAGGGTGGGGTTGCAAGGAGTCAGGCGCTCCGTGGTGATTGGCTTGTGCTGCTTGGTTATGGGGCTGGTTTTTATTTGAGAAAGAAATTAGTTCCTGAACAAGGTGCTGGTTCTTAAACGCGGCCAGTCTGTGTCCCTATGAGAGAACATAAGAACGGCCATACTGGGTCAGACCAAAGGTCCATCCAGCCCTATATCCTGTCTACCGACAGTGGCCAATGCCAGGTGCCCCAGAGGGAGTGAACCTAACAGGTAATGATCAAGGGATCTCTCTCCTGCCATCCATCTCCACCCTCTGACAAACAGAGGCTAGGGACACCATTCCTTACCCATCCTGGCTAATAGCCACTAATGGACTTAACCTCCATGAATGTATCCAGTTCTCTTTTAAACCCTGTTATAGTCCTAGCTTACTGCTGCTCCCCTCACCCCCCACTTCCACCCCTGGGGTTTGGTGCACTCTCCTTGCATCGGTCTCAAACTAGCCCGAGCTCTCTGGGGCTGGGACAGGCTCTAGCTCTGTCCTTGCTGCACCCGGCTCAAGGGGGCCCCAATCCCCACAACAGAAACAAGAGTAGGCCCTTAAGAGACTGATTCCCCAGGGCCTGGCTCAGCTCCCAGTAGCACGCGTCTCTTTTGGGTGGGGAGGGAGAAGGGGGTTTGGAGCCTGCTGGGGCAGGAGGTCTGGATTAAGCTGCCTGAAGCGAAGGTGAAACAGCCTGAGCCAACGCACACCACAGAGCAGCAGGGCCCATTCTGCTGTTTCCCTGCCGCAGGCCAAGGCCCAGCCTGGGTGGCAGATCATGGCCCTGACTCGGAGGGAGCCACCGTCATTTCCAGCCATGACGTTTGTGAGAACACAGTGCTTCGGGGGAGGCCGGTGCTGGAGCCTCCGTGTATCCTGATAACCGAGAGGTCTGGTGCAGCTGGTATGAAGCTGTTCCATGCATCTCTCTGATGGACGCACCACAACCCTGATATTCTATGAAATTCTAGCCAGCAGCATCTGATACAAATTCCTTCACCCTCTTGCTGTGAGCTGTGGGATTTTAATTCACTGTTTTCTTTGAAAATGTCTTCAAACCTTTCACTTGTCTCTTGTTTCATGCCCGATCCCCCTCCGTCCACGCCCAGACGGCTGCTCTCTGGGTTTCATTCGTGTAAATTATGGACTTCAGAAATGCTGAGTCAGGACACTAAGGCTACAGACAAATGCTTCCTGCTCAACGGGCTGATGCCAGATAACTTTAGGCTTCCTGGCCTCTTCAGGTCTCGGTCCCATGTTTGGGTTTCAGAGGGTGGAGAGGCTGGGGGAAGGGCAGGCAGATGGAGATGTTACTGAACTAACCCTGTATGTTCTGCCACGGTCGTGTCTATTTGCATTGCCCCGTCTCCTGCAGGTACCCCGCAAGTATTTAAAAATAGAAATAACCCCAACCCTCTTCCTTTCCCGCCTGTCAAGGGCATAGCTGGAGAGACTAATGTTGGTGCAGATTGATGTAGTAAATCCTCTTCTGCCTTCCATTCAGGCTGGATTCAGGAGGGGACAACGCACCCAATACCAGGTGCTTGGTTTGACTCAAGACGTACAAAACAGAGTCGGGGAAGAAAGTTGGCCTCGTCCTTAGTGGGCTACCGGCAGCCTATGGCACTGCGCGGGGCCTTGGGCTGACTGCCAAACTGCTGTAAGCTACTCCCTGTAGGCCGATGATGTGGTTCAGCAAAGAGCTGGCTAGTAACTGCAGATTCAGCCGAGAAGCAGGGGAGAAAAATCAGTCACCTTAAACCTCTCCACGACGGCTTTCCCCAGGGTCTGCTTGGCCTCCCCGCTTGTTCAAGATGCACTCACCTGTGAGCTTCCTGAAAGGCAGGCTGGCAAGTACAGCTCTGCACATGGATCTGGAAATGGCTTCCCCTGGATTGAAGGGAATCTCAACCAAGACAGAGATCTTTTGGCTACTTATTTCCAGCTATGAAGTGTGATTCTCAGTGAGACCAGGACTTTCCATCAAGACAACCCTCTTGCCTGTCAACCCACCTTGATCCCTGGGCAAGCCAGTTATGGCTGTTCCAACCAAATGTCACGTACTTGGGAGCAAAACGTGATTGGAGCTTGACATGCCAGCCTCACTAGGACACCTGAAAATTAATCTCTTCCCGCACTGCCTCAGTGCACCAACGATGGGGAGCCTCCTGGGGAGCAGACACTTTGGTCCTTCATACATCTGCATTGGCCCTGGAGCTTGCTCCAGCTGAACGCTGCTCTGCAGCCGGGCCACCACACTCAGCTTGTCACCACGGAGCTGAATTCGTCCACTCCTATTCTTAGTGGCCGCTTGAATTATACATCAATTTCAGGCCCATGTGTGCCAGCATGTAGCTCCTCCAGACCTTTGAGGAGATGCAGTGACTGTTAAGGCTGCCTGGAAAGCTGTGACAGATGATCCCAATCTTGCATCTCTGGTTGACAGACAGGAGACAACATGCAGGACCAACTCAAATGCCTGTTCATGTTCCAGGGAGGAATCCTGCGGACAGGGTTGTGACCCCGTGGCTGATCTCTTGACACCCTTTTGCTACAGCAGCTCGTGCACTCTGGACAAGAGCGCTCCCGACCCTTTACCACGCGCTGATGCTCAGCACAACCAGGGAACCGAACGCTGTTCTTACAGCGCAGGATGGGTGGGAGAGAGTCTGGCACATTAGGGACATTCTGGGGCCCATCGCTGCACCTGCATCCCTGTCCGCTTGATGGCAGATCCTGGACAGGTTCAGCAGGCTACTCTCTGCTTCGTCCAGAGTTGCTGCAACCATCCACCAGCTTGGCCTGGTTTCCTCCCCACGCTGTGACTGTGGGGCAGCAAAGCAGACGGGCACTTTTCCCCACAAGTTATTAACGCCGTGGCTGGAGGGTGAAATAGTGGTTTGCCAGAGGAGGTGTCATCTGATGTTCCACGCTGGCGTGTCCGGTGTCTGTGGTGGGCAGGAGATAGCAGTTTGCCCCAGGAGCTCTGTCACACCTGGTAATGTCTCTCTCCTGCCTGGGGGTGGGGTTTACCATTCCAGAGCAACTGCGTACAGACTAACACGTAGCCTGGGATCCAGGTATCCTAAGTGAGATTAGCACAAGCAGCAACTCACAAGCATTTCGTGAAATCTAAACACACTTGAATAACTCGAACCCGCATTGTAGCCATGCCAACCCACAGGTCAGCCAGACGGGGTTCCCGCTCGGTCTCTGTCCATGCTCAGTGAGGCCTCAGCATAAGGTGGGTTCAGCCCAACTTACTCCAGCTGGGAGTGAGAGCTGGGCAGCGCACGCTGCTCTCCATCCCCGGGAAACATGCCCCTGACACATTTATCATCGGGGTCTTTACTGCGACTTGGTGAGGGAAGCTGTGTAGCTGGAGGATGACAAGTACTCGGTTCCACAGGGCTGACGGGAACGGGGCTCACGCCCAGGCTTTGCTCAACCAAGGGCCCCATTCGCAGCTTGTCAGGAACGTGAGGGGTGCAGCTTATCCGTGAAAATCCCTCCTGGGCAGAGGGGCCCTGTATAAGGTCTAGGCACCGCTTCAGTCCTGCTTTGGCTCCCGGGCTACAGAGCCCCTCCCCCCAGGACTGATTTTCTCTCCGCATGCAATGCAGCCGATTGCACCCTGTCGTCTTGCTCCTGGGCAGGTGCACGCGGTGCTGAGCACAGCTCCGCCCCTGCCATGCGCCTGCATGGGGAAGCCTGTCTGACCTCAGTCTGCAGAGGCTGCCAGGGAGCTGTAGCCAATGTGGACGGGGCTTTTGGTTCTGCTGCTCTTTGCTGGCCCTGGAGAAAGCATGCAGGACAGCACCTCTTTGGAAAGCCCCACTCTATCTGAGCCATTGGAAACCGCAGCTCAGAACGAAGGCCTCTCTCTGCGCATGGCCACACACCAAGGGAGCCCCTTTGCCAGGCAGGCCCAGCAAAGCAGGGCTAAGTTAGGAGCATGTGGGAAGTAGCTGCGTATCCTTGGATGGCACTCTGGGGAGTCGATATTGGGGTTGGTCTGGCCTGCAGGAAGTTCTGTCCACTCCAGCCAGGTCCTGATACCTGACTAAGCCCCGGCCCCGTGCCCCGGGGGGGCGTGTTTGTGGCCGCATCCTGGGAGTGTGGGGCGTGTTCGTACAGGTGCTGTATGCTACTGAAGAGATTGCTTATGGGATGGGTTGTTGGTTCAAAGATGGATTCCGTGAATTGGCCTGGCTTCTCTTGGATCTGATACTTTCTATCATCTGTGGCATCGGACTGGTAAGTGGGAGACCTGGGTTCTTTTCCCAACTCTGCCACTGACCTGCTGGGTGACCTTGGGCAAGTCTCTTCATCACTCTGAGCTCCAGGTTCCCCCTCCCACCCGTGTCTATTTAGCCCATGACGACTTTGGAGCTGGGACTGTGTCTCGCGCTATGTGTTCATGCAGCACCTAGCACAATGGGGCTGGATCTCAGTCAGGGCCTTGTAGCATGACGAGAATGCAAATGAACAATCTCTCTGGATCTCAGCTCTGAAAAATGAAGGCCCTCCGGAAGGTGGCAGGCAGGCAGAGCGATTTGAAAGCAGGAGTGTAAGGGGTTGTTTCAGAGGGGAAAGTTGTTGGATTCATACCTGCTGCTGCGTCGTTATTTACGCCAGGACTGACAGCTGGATCCTGGCCTGCTGGTGCTCCACACCCTCCTGCTTCCCTTATTTCTCTGTCCTGAGTGATTTATTCCTATCTTCTTGCACTGGCTTCCTCCCAGCCCCCGTTGTAAGGTGAACAGGACCCTCTCTGCAGGGTATGTTTCTATCAGCTTGTTCTTTTGGGTGTCACAAATACTGTAACATCTGCTCTGGCTGCCATTTGCTGCCATCTAATTCTTTTTTTATTGAAATGAGTTTAAATTGACGGAGAATGTATTAGATTATTCTCTCCCTGAGGTTGTGCACTTGTGTAGATGTGAATAAACTGCACAGTTAGCAACACTCCCTCTTTCTCTTTCTCTCTCTCTCTTTTTAATCTAAGAGAAGCCGGCTCCCTGGAGAATTGGCACGTTTCCTAATGACCTTAATGAGTTTCCATAGCTGAGGTCCAATTTATCTAGGAAGGCTGGTAATGGTAGGGCATGGAGGTGGTTCTTTCTCCACTGCTGTGAACCTCTGATAGCTTTGTACTCCAGACGGTAAATAAAGCGGAATATGATAGCGCTGCCCGGCTCTGTGATTAATACATTTTCTCCTTTAACAGGCAGAAGCGTATGGATTGCAAAGCAATTCATGAAGACCAGATGACAGTCTTTAAGCATTTTAATATTTTGCAAATGATTTATCATTGGTAATGAGCAGATGATATACTCCACTTCAAGGGTATGGATTATATATTAAAGCTGGCACCATAAAAGGCAGCTGCAGATGACATATTGCTAACAGGAAATGGAAAATAAAGTACAACTTATCTTTTGTTTAACAGGAGAGGTCAACTGCTTCTGTCCCAACGTGGGAGATAACCTACCTTTGCATTCTCTCATATTAATGACTCTGGGTTTTGTGCTGTGGACAGCTTGCTCCTCCGGCGACTCCACGTGCAGGCTCGCACAGTGACCCGTGCGTATCTAGAGCTGAGTTTGGAGTCCAGGGCAGAGTTGATTCACACTCGATTGCTATGTTGGTTTCTAGTTCTTGGCACCTGATGTGATCATCTCTAGGGTTGGTTATGCTCCAAGCAGTTTGGGAGAAGGATGCTTGTTTGTTTGTCTCCAATTCCATTCATAAAGCCGTCAATCACTGGTCACCTAACCCAGGTCAACTGGATCTTAGAGAACAGGGTCAGGCTTTAGCTTGAAGCAAAACTTTCTGTTGGGCTGGACCAGAGCCTTCTCTTTGCAAACCAGGAGGAGGGGGAGGGTGTGTGTGTAAGATGACCCAGTACAGCTGGCTTTGGATGGGAACTCTGGTTTTGCATTTTGAGCCAATGCCTATGTTGTCTCTTGTTTTGTTCATGAGCTCTCACTGGCCAGTAGTCTGAGGTGGGGTACCGGGCTGGTAATGGAAGGTAATAAGCATTCACTGTTCAGTACTAGACACACATTTATGGAGGGTGACTGCAGTCAATGTGGAGAGCTCTGTTTTTATTATGTAATCGCCATACTTCAAAAACGAATCCTCTAGTGTGCAATTAGGATGCGCTTGCTCTCTTGCTGGCTCCAGGCTGCATCCAGCTAGATGAGACCTGCTGGGCAGCTGCGTTGTCCCAGGTATGTTCGGGGGTTTCCGGGATTCCGATACAATGTTCCTGTCAGGCCGCAGAGTGGATATTGTGGGGGACCAGAGGTGTTAGTGATATTACATGCAGCACTCCACCCCCAGCCTGGGCCCTTTATTCTATGAAAGGGAGTTGGTGGCTGGATGGGGGCACGTGCACGTGAGCAGGGTTAGGCGAGAGTCCTGCAGAAATGCCCTGTGCTGGGTGAGGCAACCCTCCTGCTGCCCAGCTGGTCCCATCACTCTGCTGGGAGCGCGATTTTCTTATTGCAGATCTAACCTTCCTTTCCCGGGGAGTGGCTGGCTGGTCATCGCTCCCGTAGCGATCAGGAGCGAAGGGCCCGAAGATTAGCACCGGAGCTTTGCAAGACTCAGTTCCTGTTTCGTGACTGTTCCCAGGTGAGGACCAACCACTGTGATGCTTTGTCAGCTCATGCACTCGGTGCGTCTGAAATTGTACCGTGGCTGTCAACAACTGCCACTTTTTTTCTGTGGTCGGGCAAAACCCACCTACGGGCTGATTTTTGGCCGTATTAATATTACTGATGATGAGCATAGCGTCTAGGAGTCCTGGTCATGGACCAGAACCCCAGTGTGCCAGGCGCTGTATACACAGAGCAAACAGAGGGAGGAGGGATTTGAAGACAGTTTGTCACCAACATGCTGGATTGGGTCCTGCTTAACAATCAGCCACAAAGTACTAGGAGAAACACTAGTTCCCATCAGATGCTTTATAATTATGTTCTATTTATAGTGTGGCTTTAATTAGTTATTAGTATTATAAGACATTAATTTAGCTTTATAAAAGTCACTGCAAATCAGCCATTCTTTCAACCTCACTTCAGGATTATTTGCCATCAAACTAACTTCAGCTCTTTCCCGGGGATTGTTAGGGAGATTCCCCCAGATAAGAGGGTAAGTGAGGTTTACACCAGGGCCTGGGAGCTGCGAGGTGTGCACACAGACACACGTTCAGAGGGGGATGGGAAGCAGACCCCGGCTGGTGTAAATTGGATTCAGTAGGCGGCCACTTGTTCGTGTGTTGTTAGAGGGTAAATAGCAGGGTCCAACTTACCCTCTCTGGATCATGCATTATTGTCTCTCTCTCGATCTCTTCTCTCTAAATGCAACAGTCCCAGTCTCTCTCTCTTCTCTTTATATGTCTGCTTTCCTCTTAGCACCTCTTCCTTCTCTGCCATCTCCTTTCTGAGATGGGGTGATGAGGACTGGGCACAGAATTGCAGGGCAGCACGCCCCTTTGATTTTAGGGAACAACATTATCATATTGATAGTATCATGCTGTCCTTTTTCCCCCATGCACCTTTGCTTCTCAGACTGCTCCTGCCCAGTGAGCTGTTTTCGCCAAGCTGCCCACACAGACACGGAGGTCTTTTCCTGAGGGGTCTGTTGATTTAGACTCCATCAGCATCTGAGTGGTTCAGATGGTTCCTTCCAGCGTGCTTCACCTCGTGCTTGTCGGCACTGGATTTCATCTGCCTTCCTGGTGCATGTTTTTCTGGTTTTGCTGGGTCCTTCTGGTCAAATTCTGCTCTTAGTTAATCCGGAGTCGCTCTACTGATTTTCACTAAAGTGCCTGGGATTTACCAGTGTAACTGAGAGCAGAACCTGACCCCAGGAGAGAAGGGGCCATGAAGTGACTTTTCATTGCTGGGGAAATGGTTGAAGTTTAATGTGCTGTCTTCAGTGGGATGAGTTTAGTCTCGAGTCCGTCATTAGCTGCCTGTGAGGAGCACTGATGTGTTATCTGAATGGGAATTGGCTGGAGAGAGAGCTGGGCTGCTGTACCAGCCGGCTGGATTGCTTCTGGGGAGAGAGTGCGGATTCTGGTAGCCCCTGGCTCAGGTCAGTGACTGAGAGGGCAGCTACTCTCCCATCAGAGGGTAAAGAACTATAGCCACAGGTGTACAGCCCTCAAGGCCAATGCAGAAGGATGACCTTATGGGTAAGACATCAGCCTGAGAACTGAACTAGCTGGGGGGGGTCAATTCCTAGCTCTGCCACTGCCTCCCTGTGTGACCTTGGTCATGTTACTTAATGCCTCACTGATAATAACCTCTCTGCCTCCCAGGGGAGCTGTGAGAATAATTTCATCCATGTCTCCAAGGAGCCCAGTTACCGCAGCCATGGGGGCCAATGGGAAGGTCATGGAGCGGGACTGAACCTGGGATCTTCCGCACATAAAGCAAAAGCCTTTACCAGCCAAGTTATAAGAGGGCTCCTCTAGCAGCGAGGAGGAGGATGGACAGGCACTGGGATCAGGCACTAGAGGAGGGGAGATGCTTGCACTCGTTGGACCAGTGCATTAGGGACGCACCTTGCACTGTGGCCCTGTGTCTGTGCGACAGGTGCCGTGGCTGGATGCAGCTGGAGCAGCTGAAGTGTTTTCTAATGATCTTGCCCTCTGGTGACTGGAGGCCTGAGCGTGAGCATAAGGTACCGAGGATCTGACTCTGGGCGGCTGCTGGCGACTCTCCTGTAACGCCAGGGCAGAGGCCTGCGCTGCTGGAACAGACGCTGCAAAGTTCAGCGTCTGAGGCGTGGCCTGCACCCGCTGTAGCCAAGCTATGTAGCCGCTGAGCCCCGGGGTCACTGCAGCGGGGGCAGCATCCCCTTCATGCTAGCGGGGAATAGATCCCCTCTTCGGCTCCTGGCTGGAGCGTCGCACCCTCCCCTCAGTGCCGCAGCCAGGAGGAGCTGGCCTGTTACTGTCTGTTTCCACCGGATGGCGTCAGATATTTACAGTTCTCACTTCCCACAGCTGTGGGTGCTTTTGGCCTCAGGCCTTTCCCTTTCCCATTCCTGCTCTTCAGCCGTGGGCCTGGGGGCAGAGCTGGTGCAGGTGGGCACAGGGCCCCCCGGGGCGGCTCCTCTGATGCTGGAGACACGGAGTTCCTGTGGGGTGGACCTGGCTTCCCTCCTGCCTCCTTAGTCCCTGGGATCTGTGGGGGTCCGGGACAGTCACAGGGATCTGTTCCATGGGGTGGGGGGGACAACTCTCCCCCCTCCCCCCCGCCGGAAAGAGCAGGGGGACCTTGCCATCAAGGGCCCATGACTGTTTTCTCCCCCGACCCCCTTCCAGGGGGTTCCCAGGGGTGGCAGGGGCGGAGCTGGCTCGTGGGCAGCAAAGGGGGTGAAGCTGAGACCCGGGCTCTGAGTGGGCTGTGGGCAGCCGAGTGCTGACCTGGGGGCGCACCGAGATGGGCCGGGAGGGAGGGGGAGGCTATGGGGCAGTGGCACTGGGGGCAGGGCCCAGGCGCTGGGAGGGAGGGGGAGGCTATGGGGCAGCAGCACTGGGGGCAGGGAGGGGCAGGGCCCAGGCGCTGGGAGGGACAGACTGGTTTGGGGGTGGCTGTGTGCATTGACACGCTGCACTGGTGAGCTTGGCCATGCTGCCCCATGAGGTGCTGACCTGACCCCCTCCCCCCCCCGCTGGGTCTGAGCACCTCACAACCTGTGATGTATTTACCTTGCCTGCAGCCCTGGGGTAGGGCCGTGCTATATTCCCATCGTACAGAGGGGAAACTGAGGCATGGTGTCTGGCTGACTTGTCGCAGGGCAACAGGGAGTCCATGACAGAGCCAGGAATTGAACCAAGGTCTCCCAATCCCAGACCAGCACCCTAACCCTTGTGCCCCCCCCCCGGCAGCGTCTGACTCACTGCCGCTGGGCCCTGGGAGTCCACGTCCCCCCTCTGTGCACAGGGGCTCTAGAAGCAGCTTGCCTCCCACATAGGCATCTGCGGTGGATGAGGGGGCAGCTCTCCTCAGAGGAACCTTATTTGTCCCCATCCAGGCGCTCCCAAGGTCGCTGGGTCCGTCTCCGTCTCCATCTCGTTCTGTCACTCGGTCGGTCAGTGCCGGGCTCGGCATCTCCTCGTTTGCCATTGCAGGGTGGCCCTGCAGCAGCTCAGTGGCCCTCCCGTGCCTGTAGCAACTCCGGCACCGCCCCTTGGCCCGGGCTCACACCCGCCGTTTGCGCGGCCCTGGTGCGAGTCGCTCAGCCAGGCAGCGTGAGGAGGATGCTGCCTGGGTAGGCCCCGCCGATGCAGGGTGGTGGGCTGGGTGCTTGCGAAAGGCTCTCGCCTGCCCAGTTCACAGGTCTGTGTGGCTGCATCCAGCGCTTCGGAGATGTCCGCTGCTCTCGAAGGGCTCGTCCACACCTGGCCACGCAGCAGGGTTACGCTGAGCTAATGAAGGGTGCCATTCAGAGCATGTTAAACCCCCATGTGGACGCGCCCCTTCAGAACTAAAGTGGCCTTAGTTTGCTTCAGCTTATGTACTGGATTGACAGCCCCGCCGGTGCCCAGAATAGGGGCGACTGGCAGCTTCCCACATGGCATGCCCCAAAACCCCACATCATCCCTGACTGAGGGACCACTTCCAGCGGGCTGAGGGGAGCCCAGGCTGTGTGGCCTGGCTGCTGAGTGCCCAGCAGGGCCACCTGTGCAGGGGTTGGTGACACGGCCATTTGTCCACTGCAGTGGGGGTGATCCCACCAAGTTCACTGGCACAGGCTGCCAGTCTGGTAAGCTCCTTGCCCTGACCCTTCTCAGGAGGATGCTGCTGGCACCTCTCCACGGGGGAGTGAGTAGGATGGTTGAGATGGAGGGCGGGGAGAGGGGGGATTACTAGCAGCATGGGAAGTATCAGGGGGCCTGACCCAGTCAGGAAATAGCGCTCCTGCTCCTGGACATGAACCAGTTTCTCTAGAAGTTTGCTCTGTAGCCACAGCTATACTTAGATATGTCTACACTGCAATTACACAGCCATGGCTGGCCCGGGCCAGCTGACACTCTGTGTGTTTCATTGCGGTGTAGACGTGCTCGGGCCAAAGCCTGAGCTATGGAACCCTCGCAGGGTCCTAGATCCCGGGTTCCAGCCCGAGCCCAGACATCTACACCGCAATGAAACAGCCTCTTAGCCCGAGCCCGGTAAGCCCGAGTCTGCTGGCACAGGCCACCCATGCGTGTTAACTGCAGCGTAGACATACCCTGAGAGTGTCCTCCATTGGCACTGAAAAGTGATTTCTTTGAATGTGTCTTTGTTGCACAGAAGTGTGTGTGTGTGTGTTGGAAGGGAGAGCTAGCTCATGCTTGTAGACCTACAGTCGGTCATTCTACTGGTGGCTGTAAATGCAGACTGAATCTAGGTATTAATTCATTTTAAAGGTTTTGTGCCATAGGGTTAAAATCTAAAATTACATTCTCCCAGCAACCAACTTTAGCTGTAAAACGGTGCAGTAGATTGTCCTTGAAATTGAAATCATTGAATTTTCTCAGTCTAACAGAGGAAACTAGTAAATCAACATGTAGTTTAATATTCACAGATATTTTCACTTGCTTTTCATAAGAACATTAAAATGACCACACTGGGTCAGACCAGTGATCCATCCAGCCCCGTATCCTGTCTTCCGACAGTGGCCACTGGCAGGTGCCCCAGAGGGAATGACCAGAGCAGGGCAATTGAGTGATCCATCCCCTGTCGTCCAGCCCCAGATTCTGGCAGTGGAAGGCTAGGGGCACCCAGAGCCTGGGGTTGCATCTCTGCTAATAGCCATTGGCGGAACTATCCTCCATGACTTATTTAATTATTTTTTGAACCCCGTTCTAGCCTTGGCCTTCACAACATCCCCTGGCAATGAGTTCTAAAAGGTGACGGTGTGCTGTGTGGGGAAGCACTTCCTTTTGTTTGTTTTAAAGCTGCTGCCTGGTAATTTCATTGGGTGAGCCCTGGTTCCGGTGTCATGTGAAGGGGTAAACGACATGTTCCTAGTCACGTTCTCCCCACCAGTCATGATTTTATAGACCTCTGTCATATTCCCCTTTAGTCGTCTCTTTTCCAAGGTGAACTGTCCCTGTCTTTTTCATCTCTCCTCTTATGGAAGCTGTTCCCTGCCCCAATCATTTTTGTTGCTATAGATGCCAACTCGGTGGATGCTCCAGGGCTTCATCACCCACTGAAAATAATAGGGGATGCCCACCCCCTGCTCTGCCCGAAGGCCCTGCCCCCACGTGGCCTCTTCCTCCCCCCCCCCGAGACCCCGTCCGCGCCCTGAGGCCTTGCCCCTGCTCAGCCTCTTCCCCCCAAGGCCCTGCCTGCTGCTTGCATGGAGGGGAGGGGGCGGAGAGGAACACTCACTGGCAAAAACAAAAGTCGGTGTCTGTGTGTGTTGCCCTTCTCTGAAACTTTTCCCAATTCCAGTATATCTTTGTTGAGATGGGGCTACCAGAACTGCACACAGTATTCAAGATGTTGGGGTACCATGGCTTTATCTAGTGGCATTATGATATTTACCGTCTTCTTATCTCTCCCTTTCCTAATGGTCCCTAACATTCTGTTAGTAGTTTTGACTCTCACTGCACATTGAGCTGATGTTTTCAGAGAACTGTCCACAATGACTCCAAGATCTTTCTTTGTATGTGTAGCTGGGATTATGTTTTCCAATGTGCATTACTTTGCACTGATCAACATTGAATTTCATCTGCCATTTTGTCACCCAGTTTTGAGCGATCCCTTTGTAGCTCTTCACAGTCTGCTTTGGAATTAACTATCCTGAGTAATTTTAGATCATCTGCAAATTTTGCCACCTGATTGCTTACCACTTTCCCCAGATCATTTGAGTATGTTGAATAGGACTGGGCCCAGTACAGATCCCTGGGGGACACCACTATTTACCTCTCTCCATTCTGAAAACTGACCATTTATTCTTACCCTTTGTTTCCGATCTTTTAACCAGTTACCGATCCATGAGAGGACCTTCCCTCTTATCCCATGACAGCTCACTTTGGGAAGGAGCCTTTGGTGAGGGTCCTTGTCAGAAAAGCCATGCTCACTGAGATCACAAGGAAGACTCTGCTCCAGTATGGCAAGACCTGCAGCTCTGTTCGCTCCCCTTTGCAGTTACGCCAGAGGAACGGGCTGTTCCAGCGCTGGGGATAGCTCCTTTGCAGGGCAGATTAGCCCACGTCCTCGTGGCTGCCTGGAGCACCGGTGAGCCAGGCTATGAAGCAATACAAACATCCCTGCACCATCGAGGGTCTCTACGCTACAGCTGGCTTCCAGTATGAGCAACAAATCACATCTTACAATCAATTATGAACTGTAATTTCTTCATCCGATTTGGATCAGAGGCTACAGCTTTATGCTGATTACGGGCTGCTGTTGGGAGAATAGTAGCAGATCTTTGCATTTGATCCCTTGTCTCTACTGAGTTGAAGTTCAAGGATCTCTTGGACTCATGACAGTTTTACCTGCTTGACCAGCCCACGCCCTATGTACATCAGGTTTGCAACTGCTCATGCACTGGAGTGGTTCTGAGCTCCTGCCTGCCCCTTACCCTAACAGACATGGCCTCTGCTGAGAACCATCTTGCTCAAACTCCACTACCCTGTGGGACAACAGAATCCTTGGCAGACTTCCCGCCCTCCTGACCGAGATCGTGGTAGAGTAAGCACCGCCAGGATGGAATGGAAACGTTTCACTAACGTTTGGGCTCCACGGGGAGCTGGAGGCAAATCCCACTAGCCCACTGCCTCCAGTAACCGACCATTGGCCAATCCCAATTACTAACAGAAAACACTTGTGTGTGCAGAACTGGGGCAGAAGATGGCAAGGGTCCAGGAAGGAACCTGGCTTCGCTGACCAGAATACAGCCTGCTGGGCACTAGGGATGCTCAGGGTGGACTATCGGGGATCTCTCTTGAGAGCGCAGTCCCAGCTCCAGCCAGACACGGGAGCAGAAATGCGATGGGAACAGCCTTGCTTGGAATGTTTCTTGTTTATCTGAACCCAGGAGAAACTTGGTGTCTTGCAAGTCAGTCTGGCCTGGTGCACTGCCAGCCCCAGGTGGTTTGGAGAAGTTGGGGTGAGCTTTGTGTGTGCAATGGAGCCCCCAAGTCTTGTGAGGCTTCCCCCAGCCATGGCTGGAAACCATCTGGCTCCGCTATAGCTGCTCTCTCCACGAGACCCTTTCACTGCAGAGCTCCAAGCTGTGTCATGTTGCTGCACATCCAGCCTTGCTGTCTCACTTCACATTTGCAAACACTTTAAATGGTGCGAACCGGTGTGGGAGTGACGAGCTGCCCTCGTTTGTCAACACATCAATTATTTTTGCGAGCACTGTCCTGTCACTAATGCTGTGAGATGCCTTCTCCTCAGGAGAACGTGCTTGCTGGTTGTTTATGGGCATGGGGAAGTGCCTCCCCACGCCGGTATTGTTCCACCTCGCTGCTCCTGCCATCCCCAAGCTGTGGGCATGCCGGTGCTTGGGGCGGGGAGAGGAGGGAAACGTGCAGACAGCCGGCACGCACTGGGAATGAGCGCAGCACGCAGGGCTCTCTGGCAGCAGCCGTGCCCCACCTCCTGCCAGGTACTGATGAGCACAGCAGGGAAGAGATAGAGACCTCTGAGGGAAGGGATGCCACGTCCCGGCCAAAGAGCCACGTACCCCTCGGGCACCCTATGCCCCCTCCGGCCCAGCATCCTTCGGGCATCCAGGCCACAGACTTTCTGCCAAGGCAGCTGGGTACCGGGATGTGCATAAGAACAAGTGGAAGCCAGCTGCAACCTTCACCCAAACCTCAGCTGAGGTTTCTTTGCAGCTACAGAACCTCACACGGCTGCCACGTGTTCCCCAGCGCAACAAGGATTCCGTCTGCCGAGCCGTTTCACCCCAGGCCAGGGGGCACCGAAGACCTCAAAGAGGGTGCGAGACGTGGTGCATGCTGGGGCCCAGGCCTGTCCCTCCTCGGCAGTTCTCCCAGCAGCACTGCCCGTCCTACAGGAGTGTCTAGGGACGCCAGCCAGCGCCGTGCCGGGCGCCATATAGACCGACGTGTAGGGAGCAGCCGGGCTCTGCCCTAGCGAGCGCACAGCCTGGCTTTATGATGAGAAAAATAAAGCCCGTTGGCACCGCCATGTCGCTTGCAGCTGTGGCGTTGGCTCTCGGGAGCTACCGGGTGCAGCCCGATCCCAGCCGTTGCAGCCGGGGGGGTTCTCTTGGCTCTTCTCCGCCCAGCGCCTCCTCCGTGTGGCCACGCTCTCTCGGGGGGAGGGGCCAGTGGAGCAAGCTCGGTGTATTGCAGCGTTGCCCCCCAGGTGCCCCAGCTCCACCGCACAGCCACGTCCCAGTGCCCTGCAGCCGGCACAGAGCAGAAACCTCTGCCCTTCTCAGTGAGTGGGTGGGGCCTGCGGCGACCCAGGCATGTCCCGGGACCACACTAACCATCGTGCCGGCGTGACTCGCACCTGGGAGGAGGTAGCCCGGGCTGCAGCCTGGAACTAAATCTGGCCTATTGCAGAATAACACAGGCAGTTACCTGGCGCCACATGGTACAGTGGCATTTTACTTCTCCCTTTAAGACAGTGCAGCAGCCAGGGTTCGTTGTTAGCTTGGGAAAGAGCCGGATTCTAATCTGCCCCGTCAAGGCCGGCCTCTTTCAAACAAGCCCGATGAGCATCTTGGCTTCTCGAAATGGACATGCTCCCGATTTGTAAATATAAACCAGGGGACGCAGCGTCCATCCCAACAGTGCAGCGACTGCCCTTTGTTTCGAAATGCCAGGTGGCACCTGAAGGATAGTCTCGGCGTCCGCCGCGGCAGACTGGGGCTTGCTAAGGAAAGCAAGCGTAAAACTAAAGAGCAGTGGGTGTGGCCAAGTGCTGGCTATGGAAGCAGGCACAGACCAGCATCAGGAGACAATGCGGGAGCGGGAGGCCTGTGTTTTCTTACCTGGATGAAATGTTTAAAGAACTGTACAGCTGTGGCCAGCTTTGCTCTTGCTACAGTAGCTGGGGGGAGGGGGAGGAGCAGGCCGGACAACTCAGGCTTAAACAGGCAAGATACTTTTAGAAGTAAACCTGAAACGGGTCTGCAAAGCCTCCAGGAAATCTATAAGCTCACAAAGGGCTATTAGCAGATCGGTCATGGCATAGGGATGTAGCAGCCACTGCCTGCAGTCCCAGACCCTGCCCAAACCCAGTCAACTAGCTTCTGGGGAAAGCACATTGCTGAAGTGAAAGTCAGAGGAGGTTTCCTGCAGGAGCTGGAGGGCTTCCTGCCTGGCGTGGTGACCCTCTTGTCAAAGGTGCGCTCTGCTGCTAGCATCTCATCAATGCAAACCGGGGTTTAAAGCAAATCCTTTGCCCTGTCCCTGGAGCCCCACATCATTCTCCTGGGCACTTTAACGTCGAGACAGCCTCCCAAACTTCCTCCATCTGAGCTAGGGCCACGCTGATGATCTGCCAAGAGCCTGAGAGCTGCTGCTAATCTCCTTGAAAGGCCCCTGTTCACTCGGAAACCACGCTTCCATCTGAACGTTCGCACTCGCTAAACGGCCCCTAAGGCGGCTCTAACCGGACCCAGCGGGCCAGTGCCAGGGGACCCAAGCTGACAACGTCCCCTGAGGATGGAGCCGGCTGCACGAGCTGGAGCTAGTAACCCAGCATGCAGGGGGCTGCTTTGCTGCAGCTGGTTCATCAGCTCCTGGACCGCGTCTGCCACGAGGGCAGCAGCTCCGAGCTCAGCACCAGGGCAAGCGCACAACTGTGAGAATGCAGCTCAGCGGCAGGTGCTGCGGGGAGCTCTGCTCCCAGCCATGCCCTGGGTTATGTGGGGGCAGCTCTCGGGGTGTCTGGGGTATTGCTTCTAGGCATGAGTAGAGAACGGGGTCCAAACTCCTCGAGTCCGAGCGCCAGCTCTCTGGACAGAAAGCAGCACCTTCAAAGCCCGTGTGACCCCTTCTTGAGTGCGGAAGTAGCTGCTGAGAGCTTCCTCTGAAGTGCGTCCTGCCAGACTTCTACAGGGGGGCTCAGGGGACGGTGCCTGGGACCCCCCCGGCTGGCCAGTCTGCGAGCAGCTGAGCCTCTCCTCCGGGGAGGCAAGCAGACCCGGGGAGGTTCTGACAGCTGAGCGGGGCTGTCGGTGCCGTTCCAGGAGTCCACGGCCTGGTCCCTGTAAGCGTGGGGGACACCCGGGAGCTGCAGGCTCGCTGGAGGCTGCTGCCCATGCTGTGTTTGCCTGCGGGGCTCGTCCTGTGTGTTTTGCTGAGGGAGAGGGAAATGCTCTCCCCTTGCTGCTGAGGGCCCTACTGCAGCAGAGATTGGGGCTGGTGCCTGGCAGCGGGATGGAGCTGGGGAGCTGTAGTTCTCTAGCCAACGGGGCACGCCTGTGGTGATGTTTCTGTGCTTCGTTTTTTTACTTGTGGCTTTAGGCATTAGGGTGAGGGGATCATGCAGACAGAGAGCCGGCTCCTTTCTGAGCCTGTTCTTTTGGGTACTCCTGCCCCCTCCCGCCCCCGAAGGGCAGATGGGCTCCAGCAGGCGGGTGTGCTTGGATTCTGCCGGTCTCCGGGTTAGGGCCAGGCAGACGCAGAACATCGGCGCCACGACTGGTGTTGGGAGTAGGCCACAGCGGGTGATGGTGAATGGCTGCAGAAGAGCGGAGGGGGCTCAGTAAAGACAGAAAGTCAGCATGGAAGGAGGCATCGACTGAGTGCGTGGTGGCCTTTGGCCCCCGCAGGCAGGCACCGAGGGGAGGCACAGGCCCTCTTGCACTGCAACTGCAGTTACGTTTCCCTGGGTCCCCAAGCAGAGGCCATGGTGATGCTGTGAGCTGTCTGCTCAGCCAGAAATAACTGCCGTGAGTGGGAGCTGTGTGACTCCCTTCCCTGGGAGGCTTCAGGCAGGGCCTGAGCTCCCTGTTTCCCACTTCCTGGCAAAGCTGGCATCATAGCCTGAAAAAAGTCTGAACCCCCATCCTCCAAAGCCTGCTGTTTTCCTGCAGAGCCATGG
Source organism: Lepidochelys kempii (assembly GCF_965140285.1). NCBI lineage: Eukaryota > Metazoa > Chordata > Testudines > Cheloniidae > Lepidochelys > Lepidochelys kempii. Next base: position 1,758,326 of record NC_136389.1, on the reverse strand, counting down.
AATGGCTGGAGGGGTGCAGCAGGCCCGGCTCCTTTACCCCAACCTGTACCCCAGCACTAATGAGCACCCCCTTTTCTCCACACATCAGTTAATGATGAGCTCCTCTCCAAGAACAGCCCTGACCTGTACACAGGTTAGACATGGCTAACTCAGCCCTGCCAGGCCAACCCCTCTGTGACGCTGCCAGGCCAGGGGCCAGCTCATGCCAAGGACCCACTTCTCAGCTGAACACTGACCGCTCCTTGGCTGGAATCCACCTGGCTCACCTGGGCGTTAGGATTGTTAGAACAGGCATTAGAGTTATAAAAACGCGTTTCGGCTTTATGAAAAGCTTGTAAGTTGCTGCCTGCATTAATCTCCCTTACAGCACCTGTATCCCGTGTTATAAGGTGATACTGAGTGCGTGCGTTGTAATCCTCTGTCACTGCGTAACTCACCCAATGGGAGAGACAGTCACTCGTGTGAGATGCTGCCTTCCCGCAGAGGGCGTCACGCCTTGCCCCAGAGAGAGAGCCCATCGACGCCAAACTATTGTGGTACCTTAAAGGGGACAAAAGACTGTCAATTGCTCATCCCCTCTCTCCCGCCCCCACACCCCCTCAAAAAAATGAGTCTTGCAAGTGAATTCCTCCCATCGGCTGAGAAGCACAAGGCTGAGGGATGGGATAAAAACCCCTAACAAGAAGAAACTGTATCTTTCTGCTGCTTGGACTTCCAGGAGATCCCAATGTTTGGCCTGGGTTAGCCCTGAAGGACACACAGAGCAAGAAGCTTCTATTCCCTTTTGAAACTTAAGACTGAAAATCACTGGCATGTGTATGTTTACCTGAGTCAACCTTGTAAATAACTCTCATTTCCTTTTCCTAGTTAATGACTCTTTAGTTTGTTATAGGATTGGCCATAAGCATTGTCTTTGGGGTGAGATCTAAGGTGCAATTGACATGAGGTAAGTGACTGGTCCTTCGGGACCAGGAGCAGCCTGAACATTGTTGTGATCCTTGGTGTAAGGGACCATCTGTCTCACAGGCAGGTTTGCCTAGATGACCAGAGAGGTGGGAGTACCCAAGAGGACTGTCTGTGACTCCGTGGTTAGGCTGTTTTAGTGACCGAGGAGTTTACACTTGATGATATCTATGTATAGAGCTCACAGCCAGTCTGGGGTTGGTCCCTGGTTCCGATCAGTCTGCCCTGAGGCTGGTGCTCACGCCCTGGAGTCACGGCAGGACAGCTTGACACAAACAGTTCACCGAAAACGCCGAGCATGGTAATTTGAGGAAAGACCATTTATCCAAATGTATCGGAACAGGGCCCACTCCTGTCCCTGCTGGTCCGGAGCCCACGTGGCTGCTCTGCGAAAAAGGCACAAGCACCCAGATTCTTATGAGCCACCAGGCTTGTTCGTCTTCATTGTAGGAGTGGAGGCAGGCTGGCTGGCTTTGACCGCTCCCCGCAGGGTGTGTGCTGGCAAGGCTGAGGGGTGCTGGAGCGCCCGACCCAGGAATATGAGTATTAGGATTTTGTCTGCGGGGCTAGTGTAGGCTGTTTGTAGTTAGGGTCTCATTGGTTATAATGATCCCAGCTTATGGGAACGAATGCAGCTGCCCTCGGCGCATACCACCCCCACTCACAGTAGGGAGGTTAGAAACAGGAAGATGCCAACTTCTCCCTCCAGGAGTTATTACTGTTCATAAAGGAGGTGTCACCCCCATCCTGTGGCTGGCAGAGATAGGCCTGCTATAGGCCTGCACTTTCCTGAATGCAGCTATTACCAGTCCCAAGGAGTTATGAAAGGAGCCAAGCGTTGGCCTCGCCTGGGGGAGTTGGGGAGGGGGCAGGCCTTGGCTGGGAGAAGCCTGGCCATTGGGATGTCCTGTTCCTTTCTGTAACCCGAGTCATAAAATCAGAGTATCAGGGTTGGAAGGGACCTCAGGAGGTCATCTAGTCCAACCCCCTGCTCAAAGCAGGACCAATCCCCAACTAAATCAGCCCAGCCAGGGCTTTGTCAAGCCTGACCTTAAAAACTTCTAGGGAAGGAGATTCCACCACCTCCCTAGGTAACGCATTCCAGTGCTTCACCACCCTCCTAGTGAAAAAGTTTTTCCTAATATCCAACCTAAACCTCCCCCACTGCAACTTGAGACCATTACTCCTCATTCTCTCATCTGCTACCACTGAGAACAGTCTAGATCCATCCTCTTTGGAACCCCCCTTCAGGTAGTTGAAAGCAGCTATCAAATCCCCTCTCATTCTTCTCTTCCATAGACTAAACATCCCCAGTTCCCTCAGCCTCTCCTCATAACTCATGTGTTCTAGTCCCCTAATAATTTTTGTTGCCCTCCGCTGGACTCTTTCCAATTTTTCCACATCCTTCTTGTAGTGTGGGGCCCAAAACTGGACACAGTACTCCAGATGAGGCCTCACCAATGTCGAATAGAGGGGAACGATCACGTCCCTCGATCTGCTGGCAATGCCCCTACTTATACATCCCAAAATGCCATTGGCCTTCTTGGCAACAAGGGCACACTGCTGACTCATATCCAGCTTCTCGTCCACTGTCACCCCTAACACCTCTAACCACACTCAGCAGGGCTGCCCGGGTGCCCTGTGCTGGCAGGCGTGGGGCCTACATGTGATTGCCAGATGCTGGCCGGTTGGTTCTGCTGCCCTCACCTGCCCCAGTGTCCCAGACTCTTCGCTTTTCCAATGTGTCCAGAAATACACCCCCCCACACACACCCACACCCGAGGTGCTGACTGGCCAGTTTCAGAGCGGGTTGAAACCCCTGGGACTTGGTCTCTGCTCGGAGCCCTGTCACCGTCTCTCCGTGGACACGCACCAGGCCTCTTGGGAGGCCAGTGAGTGGCGCTGGGAGCTGTGGGATGAGCAGTGAAGAGAGGCCACCCAAGTCAGTGCCAGAACCAAGAAGAGACCCAGGCGCCCTGGCTGGGCAGGACATTACTGAAGGCTGTGTCCCCAGTGCCTAGCCCTTGCTGGGTTGGAGTGCTTAGACTGGCCTGTGGGGCTTGTCCTGCATGTACTGAAGGGGCAGAGGGCCAGGGAGAGTCCTTCCTCCCCCAGAATTGGCTGCTCCCCTCTTCTAGCTGTGGCTATTATGGCAGTCCTGGAGCTCTCCCAGAAAGGTAAGCCAGCGCTTTGAGCCACTGCTGCTCTTTGGGGGAAGAATAGGCTGCCCTCAATTATTATGCAGCCTTTGTTACGGTGAGATTAATGTGGGTTATTGGACTGGGAGTTTTATCACCTGAATGTTTCCTCTTAGCTTTCGAAACAAACTTCAGCATCGATTTATTACCTAGCCAATAAATAAAAGTGCAAATTTAGTTCACTTCCTTGTTCCTTGGAAGGAATGAAAATGTAAGCAAAAATTTAAAAATAAAATAGACTTCGTTTTACTTTAATTGACCTTTGATTCTCACCGTAATGCCTTTCCCATGTTGCTGCTCCAACCTTTAATTTCTTTTGGTGAAGTGGCTGTGCTCAGTGATTCATTCTGTCCCGAGGCAAAGCACACCCTGTAATTGGTTTTTAACTTCCGGGAATGTCAAAGCCAGGATTGAAATTTTACGTATCATACCACCAAGTCAATGCTAGCTTTAATAATAATGTTGCAGAAAGGAAGGCAGATTTACAGCTGTAGAAAAATGTAATCAAATTTTGAGCCAGAACGCAATAAGTCCAAATACTAGTTTTCATTTGGAAGCTTGTTAGATAAATATGGTATCACCTGAACTGTTCCAAAATAATTTCTTCCTTTCCCCACAGTATTGAGTGGCACTTGTGGCTGGGAGAGAGGAGAGTTATAAAAGCTGTTACTGTGGTGACAGTCTGTGCTAGGGCGAGCCATGGCTCGGGGCACAGTTCGAGTGACTGGCATCTGGTAGATGCATAGGCAGCGAAGGCTGCACTGTGTGTAGAGGGTAGATGCAAGCTAGACAGCTGCTGTTAATCTTCAGGAATGAGCCTTTCACCTTCATTATGGAAACGCTTAGAAATGGGGAGGCCCCAGCTGCTCTAACGCCGTTCCTCAGGGCGCTCAGACGCCCCTGCCAGCCCCGGAAAGGGAAGCTCGTGAATATGGCTGTGACCGTTGTATTGAGGCCCCGGCTGGTCACACAAGTGGTGGCCCAGTCAAGAACAGAACCCAGGGGTCCTGGTTCCATTGCTCTAATTCCTCGACCCCATCCGCATCCCAGGTCATCTCCTGTCTGCCAGTCCATTGCTTTATCACTGGGCCCCACCCACTCCATGGCATGATGTGGGTGCTGGCTTTATAATTCTGGGTTTAATTTTTCAGTTGGGTCAGGACAGCAAAATGGAGGCTGAGTGGCCATCAGCAGAGCAGCCAGTTGCAAAGAGGAAAGTGAAACGCACCTCGTTCCATGGCTGTGTTGAGTTACAGACGTCTCCGGCAGCGCCCAGCCCTGGCAGGTCAGGCGGAGAGGAAGGGGGCAGCGTTTGGAGGAGTGAGAGCGGGAGCTCTTTGCAACTTGTTCTGGTTTCCAAAGTGTGTGCACAGGAGACCGGAACGACTGTCCTCACCATGTGTCCCCGTCCTGGCTTTGCCAGCTCTCTATGGGCTCAGCACTGGCCTAGCCTCACTGGCACAGTGCTTTGTAGCCTGGAGAAATGACCAAAGAAAGCTGCCCTTCCCCAGCTCGACCTGGGCCCTGGCTAATCGCTCCGCTCTTGCTGCACCAGCTCATTCCCAACTGAAGTGCATTCTGATTAAAAAAAAATACCCCTAATACACTGCAAATGCCAAATAAGTAATTGATTTTAGCCAATTAATGTCTGATTAAAAACTAATAACCCTCCTACCCCCTTCTGATTACCCAGTGACCTCCAGCAATCCATTAGCTTAACAAATGGCATGTCAGTGTTCAGGATGCCTAATGACTCTGGATTAAACCCAGTGACACCTAATTCATCAATGAACTCCTCCGCTGCACTTGCCCATTAAGGCTTATTGTCGTCCATCATTACGGTTTTCTTACAACTAGGAAAACATAATTTGGGTTGTGGATTGTGCTCCGCAGGCCTGCGGGGTACAGCAATCAAACAGAACCCCCCATATGCCACTACCCTTGGTTTAAAACAAACAAAAGGAGGTATTTTTTTACACAACGCACAGTCAGCCTGTGGAACTCTTTGCCAGAGGATGTTGTGAAGGCCAAGACACCAACAGGGTTCAAAAAAGAGCTAGATCCATTCATGGAGGATAGGTCCCTCAATGGCTATTAGCCAGACTGGGCAGGGATGGTGTCCCTAGCCTCTGTCTGCCAGGAGCTGGGAATGGGGGACAGGGGATGGATCACTGGATGATTCCCTGTTCTGTTCATTCCCTCTGGGGCACCTGGCACTGGCCACTGTCAGGACACAGGATACTGGGCTAGATGGGCCATTGGTCTGACCTGGTATGGCCATTCTTATGTATCCCTTTATGGCTGTACAGCCTGGAAATGTCCCATTGCTGGGAACTGGACTTCCAGAGAATGCATTGTGCTTCCCCTAGGCCTTGGCTGACCTTGCTTGGCGGGTCTGAGCCTTGCACATACAGGGAGCTGGGCTCATGGTGCTTAGGGCTCTTGGGGCCTCTCACTGGGAACCGGCCACTATAACGGATTCTTACCCTGAGTATTGGAGCCTGTCCCCACTGCTGAGTGCTGCTTTGCTCTGCCCCTGGGGCCTTGGAAGAGCTTGTCTTTCCCAGCTGCCTTGAGAGAGCCGCTAGCCATGAGTCAAGCAACCTTCTGTACTTTTGAGACTTTTAACGAATAGTTCTGAGCAGCCCCGGGTGACCCGAGCCGCTGGGACAGTGCTAATGCGCGGCAGCCTTTCCACTGACAGGGCGGCAGGCCAAACTGCTTCACGTTTCATCGCCTGCACTGCTGCCTGCAGCGTCCACTCTTCGCTTATATTGTCCTAAAAAGCTAATTAAGCTGAAATGATTTTCCTTCCGTAGATGAGCCTTTAAATAATGCATCACCGTCTCTTGCTGTTACCGAGTAATTCTAAAAATCCAAGAGACTTTCCCTCTTGCTCATATATTTGCATCTGTTTGTCACCAGCACCAGGAATGGTTGGTAGGTGCGATTAAAAAGGATCTTTCAAGCACAGAGCCCTGACGGTCTCTCCACAGCACAAACCTGCGTGGGGGACTCTAGGTCCAACCCCAGCCGCTGCGGAGACTCTGGTTTGAAACTATGCTGCTGGACCCTGTGGGGAAGGTGAGGATGGAGAGACAGTCGCTAAGAAATGGAGGGGGCAGCAGCCCCGTGAAAGCCTCATTGGTTATTGGCTAGTAATGGGTGGGCCACTTTGTTAGCAACTGCTAAGCAGCTAAATCAACCTCCTGCAGAAACTCAAGAGGGGCTCAGAGTGCAAAGATTGAGGGTTCAGATACCTATCGTTCTTTGGCATGGCTGGGGGCTGGGTTTTGGTTTGGCCTGTTGTAAAAGTGTGGGCCATGAGGAAAATTCAGCTCCTGCTTCTCGTGCTGGGTCCCCTAAAATTTGCGGGTGTTTGGGCCCGTTGCTGGCACGCACCCAAGTTGGTCTTTCGCTCTGAGCTGGAGATCCCCAGTCTTTCAGTGTGGACAAATCAAACCAGCCAGGACCTTCCCCCTTCACCCAGCTGCAAGGAGGGGTGCTTTCCCGATAAAGGTAACCCCTTCTCCTGGGCCAGGCAGGGGAAGGAGGCCTGCTCCCGAACCTACATGATGTATATTTTATTCGGTGGATCGTGACCCAAAACTCCTCGTTAGCATAATTGCTGGGGGTCTGTTCTAGGGGTTTGTTGTTGTTATATTCCTAAATATTCCCATTAGCAAAGCAGATGCTGTTGGATACCAGCTGTGTGGCTCACAGACTGTTCAAATGTCCTGCTTTTCATATGAGACACCCCGGCTGCAGCAGTGACTCCTGCTCTTAGGCCCGAAGCAGGGACTGAGCAACTCCAGCCTCTTGGGAACGGTGACTGCCCGTAATTGTGGCATTTTAAACACTAGCAGTTGGTGGCTTGCTCTTGTTTATGCCCCCCCCGTCTTGGCAATCTCTTTGCAGCCCCCTGCAAACTCCTCTGCCTCCCAGCTAAATGAACTTTGAATCTAATGATGGCAAAGCCTCAGCTGGGAGATTTAATGATGCAGAATCATTAGCAGATATTCCCCCCCCAAGGACAAACGAATGCACATCTAGAGATGTAAATGTAAATACAGTAACTGCCCTAGTACTGGGACATATGAGCCAAATTCAGCCACTGGGGGGCAATATGCAAATTCAGGGACTCCCCTGGGGTTGCACTCATTCACCCCAGGGCTGTATTTGTCCCTGTATCTTTAACCACCCATGCGGCTAGATTTTAGTTCTCAAGACGTGCGTTATTTTGTGTCAATGTTGCTAACACCAGACAAGAATCAAGAGTTTGTAGCGTCCATCCATGGCAAATGAAAGATTGCTCATTCTTTCCTCCAAAGTATTTCTGAAAACTGCGGAACTGCCAGACTCCGTGATCTGTGACAGAGGGGTGAATTCGGACTCTGCACTCATTGAGGTGGGAGCAGGAGGGGAACACCTGTAACTCTTGGGACCTTCAATGCCTGGGTGTGGCCAGGCCCTCGCTTTTCTCTCTCCCCAGGTAGGTGGCACCCCCAGGGCCAGCTTGGGCCTTTGCCATCTCAGGACACTGTTTTTCGGGGTGGGGGGGCTGGGATAGTTGAGTATATAAGACAAAGATCGGGATGTCTGGTCACCCTAACTAGAACGAAATTCAAAAATATTGAACATAGCACCTAACCGCCATTCTCCTGAACCACTCACTGCCTGGGAAACGGTGCCAAGAACTCCCTGGAGGAAAGCAATGAAATTCAATGAAACCTCAGTAAAGCAAACCCCTCCTGTCTCGAGCATCTAGTGGGATGGTTCTCCTACCTGGTTCAGACGTGGTCTCACTCACTCTGCTAGGTTACAAATATAATCAAAATTAACCCCAAGCATGTGTCAAACTGTCTGGCTTGAGAGGCTTATGGCTTCACATCCCAGCCCAGGACATTGGCAGAGGCTGGAGTTTTTGATCAGTTGAAATGAAATCACTTATTTGAGCCACTTTCCTGGTTGGCTGCATATCCAAATTCATTTGCAACCTGCATTTCACAGGAAATTAAGCTCTCCCAATAGAGCTAAAGAAAATATGAAACTGGGTCAGTGTTAAACCTGTTACAAACGGGTCCCATAAAGTTGCCCCCAGATAGATTTCCCTGTTCCTTGAAGTGATCGTATTTTAAAATCTTGTGTAAAGCCCTTGTCAGGCCCAGGAACGCCCGCCCCAGCATGTACAGTCGGCTTGCAGAAAATAACAGGGCTCCAAGGAGGGATTGAAAATTGCGAGCTGGGGTTTGGCCCGATTCTTATGACCCTGCATGTATCTAGGTGGGACCTGCTGCTGGACCCTGGCAGCGCTTCAGAGATTACATGGCTGGGGAGGCACTGACCCCACTGGCTGGATTAGGGTGTCACACCTGTCGGGAACCTGCAGGCCCTTGTCTGCACCTCGCACACCCAGCTGAGGAAGGAACAATATTAAATGAACCCTCCCGATCATGTTCGTCACGTCACACCGCCATCTTTAAGGCTGGATACTTTGAATTGAGCTGGTCAGGTACGTGAATGGCAATGACTCAGTCTCAGCCAATGAAGCTGAGCGGAGTGAGGTCCTTTCCCCCTCTGCTGTTAAGCGAAGAGCAGCCCCACAAACCAATCCGAGTGGCTCCCCTTCGGCTGCTGAGTGAATGAGGCCTGTGGGACTCTCCGCCAGGGCACCGCTGGGTTGGTCAGCGTGCTTTGCAAGTGCAACGAAAGGCCAGGTCTCTGCCTCCCACTGCTGCGCTATCCAGCAGGCAGCGGCTGCTGACGACCGCTCTTGGCCCAAGCCTTGGATTCACCAGGCTGCTTCTCAAGGGCTTGTGTATTTCACAGAGCCTGTTGTAACCTGCTGAGCTGCAAAGCAGCAGCTGAAAACAGGCTAGACCCAACATGATGAGGAGGTCTGATACCATGGTGTTGGGTGTCATACAACAAACTAACCAGACAGTCCATTCCCTTCTGGGCAGGTATCCACTCTCCAAAGCCCCCTGACCCAAATGGTCCCTTCCCGGCAGTCTCAGAGGGACTGAATGGGCCATGGAGACTGAGCTCCTCGTCTGTGTATTGGTCCTTTAAAGCCAGGTCCCATCTCTGTGCCCCTGAGCCCCCCGACCCCTCTGGGAGCCTGTGGGTGGGCGAGGGAGGCAACGGAACATTGGATGCCCGAGGCCGGCTGCCAAGGAGCTCAGGAAATGGGCAGTAAGCTGGGCACTGTTACCCTGGCTGGTCTCCTAGAGGGGAAGGCGAGCAGGGCCTCTCTGTCACAGGCCACTGAACACCGCCCGGTTCCCCTGCTGCTGAGCCCAGGAGTGTGGGGTAGGTAAAAGGATGTCAGTCCTCAGGAGACCGAGTTGTAACCACAGACAGGGAGCAGGAGAGACTGAGGTGCCCCCAGTGGCTGAGGCCCTGCAATGGCAGGGAGTTGATTAGTAGGAAAATGCCCAGGGGATCAGAAGCTGGTCCACCCCCCTGCTATTCTAAATGTGGAGGAAATTCCTTCCCACCATGGGCAGTGGGTGGGCCCACACTTTTGGGGAGGCTGCCCCTGCCCCTTCTGCATGAGGCCCTGCCCTCTGCAGCAGGAGCCCTGAGCCCCCTGGCAACCCCCCTGCAGCTGGAGAAGCCCTGGGCCACCCGGAACCCCGAGCCACCCCCTCCGCAGAGGAGCCCCGGGCTGGCCCCAGCTGGCCAACCAACGGCCGGCTGACCCGAGCAGCCCCAGTCATACTGACTGGCTCGAGCAGCCGCAGCCCGGCTGGCCAACCTCAGCCCTAAAACCTTCCCTGGCCTATTGCACCCGCCACCAATGCTTCCTACCCCTAAATCTGGCAATCCGAGTGACCCTGAACATGTGAGCAAAACACAGCAGCCAGGCAGCTCGACAGAGGTCCCTTGTGCACCCGTTCAGAATGCTGGTGTGCCCCAGGCAGTGTCCCGTCTCCAGCTGTGCCCAAGCTCTGATGGGCTGGGGGAAGATGATAACCTCTGGCATGCCCACCTGAGCGAACAGACCAGCTGCGACCCTTCTCCGGTCCTGTGTCTGCTTGCCCCATCTCAGCCCGTGTGTCCAGGGCCAGCAAGAGAAGCCTGAGCAGCTGGGGATAGCCAGCCCCCAAGCTGCTGGACCAGCCTTCCTTCACCTGCACTCCGGAGTGCGCAGCTCCTGGGAGGCCACGGTGACGCTGCTGAAAAGAAGCGGCTCTGGATCTCCCTGTCTTTGCCCACTAGTGGCCAATCAGGCTCTGCTCTTGGAATCCACAGGGCTTAGCTGGTGAGGAAATCCCAGGATGTCTCCAGAGCGGCATGCAACAGGAGCGGGCATACAGGGTCAGAGAAAGTGGCGGGGTGTCTCCCAGCTCTGATGTCCCCAGGGCTTCTGTCAGAGGACACTGCCCCTGTAGTAAGGACACTGCCCCTGAGATAAGAGGTGGTTTTAGTTAGCTAGCGCTGAGGGTCTGTCCATAGCTTTTTCTGCTCTCCTTCCTCAGTGCCGAGAAAAACTGAAGAGCTTGTGGGCTTCTGCAATGGTTAACCTATATTTATTATTTAAACCCATCACAGGAGAGCATAGTCCAGGCAATTAGTGCCTAGAATTACGGTCTGCGTTTCCATTGTTACCACTCAAGTTCCTCCTGTCCCTCACTCAACCTGGCTGCTACTGCTGGTATCATTATCATTATCATCATTATAACTTCACTCTAATGAAACCAGCTCTCCATCTCCAGGCGAGTCCCTGGCGTGCCATCGAGATGCCAAATTTCCAGGGAGGGAGAGCCATACTCTAAGGAGCTTCCATTAACCTCAGCCCTTCTGCTGTTGGTTCCTGGGAGGAAATGATTATTGCTCTCGCATGTGACTTTGGGAAGAAAAGTGGGGGGTAGGTGCAGGTCTGGTCATCCTGTGTGTGTGGGTGGAGTAGGTGGAGGTCTGGCCATCCTATGGGCGGCGGGGTGGGGGGGTAGAAGAAGGTCTGTCCATCCTGTTGGGGGGGTAGGTGGAGGTCTGGCCATCCCGTGTTTGTGGGTGGAGTAGGTGGAAGTCTGGCCATCCAGGGGGGAGGGGTAGATGGAAGTCTGGCCATCTGGGGGAGGGGTAGGTGGAGGTCTGGCCATCCTGTGTGTGGCGGATGGAGGTCTGGCCATCCCGTGTGTGGGGGTGGGGAGGGGTACATGGAGGTCTAGCTATCCTGGGTGCACAGTGGGGATGAAAGGTAAAACAACCTGACACACTGAGGGTCACACGCAGGTCCCGTAGATAACCGTCTCTCCCGTCTCCAGAGGAGTCTGGCACTGAAATGTTTTTCTTCCTGTGGAAGAAATGGCAATGGAGATAGGGTGACCAGATGTCCCGATTTTATAGGGACAGTCGTGATTTTGGGGGCTTTTTCTTATATAGGCTCCTATTACCCCCCACCCCATTCCGATTTTTCACACTTGCTGTCTGGTCACTCTAAATGGAGATTCCTCACATTGTGTAATAGTTTAAAGCCCTGGTGATTTTGCTATTATCTCCTTTTGGCAGAGCTCACACCACACAATGCTTTTGTGTCTTCCATGCTAGCAGTGAATTGCCAAGAAAGTTTTTCAGCCTGCATTAGCCTATACCTGGAAACGTCACTGACTTTGAAGGCCTGGCTAAGTGGCGTGCTGTGTCGGGAATCCCATTGGAGCCTTCGCTCAGACTGACAGGTACGTTCCTAACTTCCCTCTCCTCTGCTCTGGAGCTTGTCCCATGACTGCCGAAGGCAGAGATCTCGTCAGAATGTCGGTTCTCCGTTGGTGAACTGTACGCAAAGAATTGGGAGGGGTTTAACCGAGTGCTGAAACCCTGGCAGAGAAGCGGCTGTAACCAGGACTCTTGTCATATACATTTTGCATGGTAAATTCGCTGTTTAATGCATTTCTTCTATAATCTCTGAGCAATGTGGCGTGGTGCTCTTTTAATAGAAAAGCAGAATACAGTACAAATGAATATCCACTCTGACGGGCTCGTCTGCTGGAACAGAACATTTTAGTGTGGGAGTGTTTCATGAAAAGGAAATTCATGGACTGTAATGAGCTTGGTATCAGATGTAAGCTCTGGCCCTCAGACCAGGAAAGGAAGGGAACAGGGGAGAGACAACTGAGAAAAAGAAGTTCTGAGGGCCCCGGGCATGAACCTTAGGGGTCCAGCTGAAGCTGATTAATGGGTCATGGTCACAGTTTAGCTGGAGGAAAGTGACACAAACCATAAACACGAGTGTCTTAGCCGTGCGTCCGTCGTAGGGCAGATTGAGTCTCGGCCGCAGGAGGAGCCACAAAGGGGCTGTCCACATGGCAATAAAAGACCCCCGGCAGGGACGTGGCTGGCCTGGGCCAGCTGTCAGGCGCTCAGGGGCTATAAAATAGCCATGCAGATGTTCGGGCTGGGGCTGGAGCCTGGCTCTGAGATCCTCTCCCCTCGCAGGGTCCCAGAGCCGAGCTCCAATCGGAGCCCGAACGGCTACACTGCTGTTTTGAGCCCTGCAAGCCCGAGTCACCTGACCCAGACACTGAGAGTCGGTGCTGTAGGTTTTTTACCACAGCGTAGACATAAGAGACCGCTGCTCTCCTGCCTGTGAGCCAGCCCCTCCCACAGCCCTGGCACCCATTGAGCAAAAGGCTCATGCCGCCATCCCAAGTGGGTGAGGGGAATCCCTTCTGTACCAGCCCGCAGAGCCGAATGACGTGGGGCGGGGGCACCGAAGTTGCACCTTTCTAACAGGGGTGCTGGAACAATGGGTATAGCTGAGAGCCATTGAACCAAACTGTAAAGCCTGGATGTGATGGAAACCACCGCAAGCCCGGGGGTGCGGCAGCCCCCCAGCACCCCTAGTTCCAGCACCCATGTTTTCCAAACCATGGCTTCACTGCTACCCCAGAAGAGCAATGGTGTGGTTCAGGCTGCACCTCTCTGTCTGTCTAACTGAGGCTGTCTCCGGCTTCCCACAGCAGGCGTGTGAGCCCCTCTCCTGCTCGTTATCCAGACGTTTTATCCTTCACTGACTGCCCGCAGCTCTGGAGCGGGCCAGCTCCTGAGGAAGCGGCAGAAGACGGAGGCGGTTCTTTCAGAAAGGAGCCCGTGTGGTTGCAGGTAGGTGAGAAAGGTACAGGGGGCTGTGGGAACCAGAGGGGTGCGTGGCCTCGGGGGAGGGAGAACAGGGCACTCAGATTTCCTGATGAGCTTCGTGTAAGAGCCTGACGGGGTGGGACAGACTAGACTAGCAAGAGCAAACTGAACATCGGGAAAAGGAAATTAATTTCCACACGTCATGTGACTAGCGGGTGGAATTCGCTGCCCGAGGCCTGAGAGAGGCTGAAAGAGGGACCAGACGTGACTATGGCTAAGAATGAAATGGAGTTGTTCTAATTAATTGTGGTTTTATTTGGAGGGAGACTAAACCTCATGCTGTAGGGTCAATGCCAATCTCTACTGGAGATTGGGATGAGACCTTCATGGCAGGCAGGTTATCCTACGTCTGCTACTGCTGGGTTTCTTGGCCAGGATCCTGGCCTAGATAGCCGCTGGTCTGAGCTGGTTTGAAACTCCTCACTCCTATGTGCCCAAGGAAGGCCCTCGCTATTCAAAAAGGGCCAGCACTCCTGGGGCCAAATTGAGTCCAATCTATAGCATCAGCAAAGCTCTGTCTGGCAGGCTCCATGTCGTTACTGGGGCAGCTTCCATCTGATCCCTCCTCCAGGGCCCCCAGCGGGGTCTGCTGGCCCTGCACATGTGCATCCTTCTCCGGCTGCTGGAGAGGACACTTCTCTCCCTGCCCTGCTTGGATCCCAGGCACTCTCGGAAGGTTCGCTTTGAGGTCTCAGTTATTCATTGCTCAGTGACTCTGTTGGCAGAGCAGCAGATTTCGGTTTGGTTCGTGGCGCCTTTGATATTTGACTTTGATTAAACTGTAACAGAAGGACTCTGAGAAATGAAATGAGCCGGAGCTTTGTCTCCTCCAGAATAGATGTTAAAAGAACCTTTCTGTGGCCCAGCAGTTTGGATGGGATCAAACTGGAGCTTTCACAGAGGCGGAAGCGAGGACCCCTGTAATTCAGCCCTCTGGCTCTAGGCTGGGGGCGAGCTGAGCCCCACACCGATGCGCTTGCTTGGGGAAGTACGTTTCGGAAGGCTTGGAAACAGCTGCCTTCATCCCCACGGGGCAGGCTGCTGGAAGGGAGGGAGATTCCGGGCCCTGCACGTCTCCGGGAACAGGCGCGCCAGGGGGCATGGCTGAGACCGTGACCTGCAGCCGCCGCACGGGTGCCCCCAGGACCAGCAGCAGCAAGGAGATGCTGAGTTCTGGCGTCCTTTCAAGGCATGCGTGGATCGGCTCAAACCAGTGGTTCTCTGTGGGGGGCGGGAGGGCTGTCAAACTCTCTAGGTGGGGTACCGGGAACCGTCCCACCCACTTGTGGGAATGCGACCCTGCTCACATTTGGCCTGGCTGTGCCTCTATCCTGAGGGGTGGCCAGGCCAAAGTGCAGTGAGCGGCAGTGTGCCGGGTCATGGTGCCCACTGGCAGTCTTCACTGCTGCAGCTGGGAAATGCTGCCCGGAGAGCGCTGTGGATACTAAGGTCTGTGCTTTTAAAAGGTTTCCTGGCCTGGGAGCATTTAGACAACAGGGTGATTTACTTAAAGTAGAATCCTCTTCATTGGCATCGATGGTCCCAGTTCCAGCTAAATTACATAAGAAAGGCCCATTTTGTAATGGGGGGGGGCCTCCAAGTTAAAAAATAATAAAAAGACCGGGGGGGATACAGGGGGGCTGTGATTCAAGAAAGGCTGACAGCCCCTGGCTTAAACCTTCTCTGCTTATGACAATAATAAACCTCAGTGCTCTGTACATGGCACTTTCCCTCTCTCAGCACTCTGCAAACAGTGCCTAATAGGTGTTGTGGGAGTAGGGCTATGCAGGTGATCTCAGTCAGCTTTCCTGGGAATTGACATCGGCTCATTAATGGATGAGAAATCTCCAGATCTCCGGGAACAGCCTATTAGCCAGGCAGGGACTGGAGCTTCCAGAGCTGTCTGGCGTTTGCAGCGCAGACTGGGGAGCCTGGCTTCCTGCAGCTGTGCGTGCTCAGGGCATCCTCTGTGACTTTGAGACTGAGCTGATCCTGAGCACGTGGCCTCCTGGGACTCTGGAGCCTTTCCCAGTTTGTACAGGTGCCTAGGAGTGCCCAGCTCAGGGCATGAGGCTGAGGACGCAGGGTGACTCCGCTCCGGCTGGAGCAGCAGCTTTGCCCCTCAAGCACACAGGGCTTAGACTGTTGCGTTTGCCAGACAGACGGATATTTTACTGGGGCATCACACACCATGTGCTCCAGGCCCCTGAGAAAGGAGCGCCTCCCAGCAATCTCGGCACGGTCTAGCAGGAGGAGAGGTCTTGGATGAGCTGTAATGAAGCTGGATGGAACCATTCCCAGCAAGTGCTGAGCTCAGCTCCATAACTTGCTGAGCACTTCATGGATCTCCTTAGCCAATGGCCACGTCTATCTTGGAGACCTCTCTGTGTCACCAATAGTAACACCCCATCCTCAGACCCATATTCTATCCTAGGCTTAGAGAGAATCAGGGGGAGTTCTGGATAATGGGGGCACGATCTCTGAATGGAGCCCCAGTTCTGACTGGAGCATGTTGCCCTTTTCACATTCAGTTGCATTTTCCAGCCCTGCTTAGAGATGTCTCCTGTCTGTGGGTTGCAGGAAGTACAAAGCGGCTGTTACGTTACAGGACATTGAAACTGTGAAGACAGAGAGAGAAACCTGACCACTGCTTCCCAAAGCACGTGGATGTTAGTCCGTGGAGGGGTGGGGGAGTGTTTCTGGAGCACAGTCGGACATAATAGGACTATACAGATTCGGCTAAAGAACACATAGAATCATAGAATACCAGGATTGGAAGGGACCTCAGGAGGTCATCTAGTCCAACCCCCTGCTCAGAGCAGGACCAATCCCCAATTTTTGCCCTGATCTCAAATGGCCCCCTCAAGGATTGAACTCACAACCCCGAAGATCTGGATGCTAATACACCAGCCATGGATGAACAGGTATCTGAACCCCAAGTTAGTGCCCTTAGCTAGCATTCTGCCCTGAGAGGTGCTTCAGTCACGTTCATGCTCACGCCACCAATGACCCTTTCTTTGAACTTGTCAGACCAGCTCTAGTGGAGTGACACCGATTTTCACCAGGTGAGGGTCTGGCTCAACTAACCATCCGGGAGTGTTTTGTAGGTTTCGGTATTCTTAGTCTTCTCCCACCTCTGAAAACTAGGCTAGGAACACAAGGCAAAATGTTTAATACTCTAATTTATAGAAATGAAACACCAAAAGTCCTGTTGCTCTGTTAAACCGCTACTGTGGAATCACTGCAGAAAGAGACGGGTGGGTTTACGCTCTCTTGAGCGGCAATTCTGGTGAGACCGTGTGTTTTGTACTTAGCTGCCTCTAAATAGCTGGCTGTCAATTGCCCTCTTATTCCCCCCTTCACGGTGTCGTATTTGCCATGATTCAGTTTCCAAGCCTCTCATGCTTTTAGGTATCATTTAATATTTAAATACTTGTCACTAGATTTGCAGGCTTTGAACACATTCAGCAGGGAGTCTATCCAGCCTGTCAACCTGTGTTATTGTTGATGGGACTTACGCGCAGACAGCAACAGGAGAGTCGGCCCCCGAGTGTTTTGGCAAAATCCTAGAGCACAGGAAAAGCACCAGCCTTTGAATTATGAAAAGCCCGTTTGGAATTCTGTTTCTTCTGATGCTTCGTCTTTTAATCCTAATTACAAACAATTGAATTCTAAGCATCTCTGTAGTTGCTCAGAGAAAGTTTTTACGGCGTTTCATTCTGGGGCCGTGTGAGATGGTGTCTGTCAGAGAATTGTTTTCAATGTGCAGCTGACTCCTTTTGAACAGCATGAGACTCTGTCTTTGCACGTGTGCTGTAGGACAGCAGATGGCCGGAAGACATCCTCTCGCAGTCAGTTCGGCTCAATCAAGAGACCACAGCTGAGAAGAAAGCATATTATTGCGCACACCTTTGGTTTCCTGAAAGTGGAGGCTTGACTGTGTCCATTAGCACTGGGAGAGCTACATTTGTCTGTCTGGAAGTGCGCGAGCTCTTCAACAGCTCTGAGTGATGCATAACCTAACCAGGGAGCGATCTGTCCCCCCTCCCTCTCCATGTTCATTATAAGGCCATTAGCCGAGAGAGTGTTTTCAGCGGAGATTTGAACTGGGGGTGGGGAAAGGGGAGGTGGGGGCAGGGAGGGAGCTGATGAAGCCAAATGACATGGGGAGGCTGTTTCAGGCTGAGCAAGTGGCATAGGCGAGGGTGTCTGAAGGGCTGGAGAGGAGGCGGATGTTGGATAAGTACAGGAGGCAAAGCGAGGGAGACATTCCATTGAGGGTTTTTAGAAAGAGGGAGGCTGTTTCCATGTGGTATGTATGTACAGCGCCTTGCACAGTGGGGGCTGGGCCTCAGCACCACCCCAGTACAAATAATTGACAAGCATTAATGAGGGCAATTGACCTGAAGCAAATGGGGAAAGAACAGATATGATTCTGTCTATACCTACGTTTGCCTAGGACCCTCCTGGAGCAGCCAAATCTCTTAGTATCCCTCCCACTCCTGCTTCACTGCTTATCTGCTTCGTGCCGGCACAGCAGAACCCATCTGAGCCTGGGCCGGGGGTGCACGGGAACTCCCAAAGACTCCGACAAGTCCACAACAATTCTCAAAGGCGGAACCGAGAAACGTTTTGTGACATTCTATACCTTGGGGGAGCGTCCTGGAACCCCCATATTCCTCATTTTTATACAGTCATGATTTTATAAATAAAGGATGCCTTGTACGGTGTCAGGGGAAAGGTTTTGATCTGCTGAAAGTCATTTCTCTATCCATATGTGTGTGTATCATCAATGCCTATGACGTTATGAGCATTGTATGGTGGTCACTAAAACATGCTGTAAGTTGGGGAATCAGGCAGACATTAGCTCCCCAGAAGCAGCAGCAAGGAAAGTAGCCAACGCCTGAGCGGGGTGTCAAACAACCATCAACAACCACTGTCCAGCCAGGGAGCTACGATGCAATTACTCACTTGCATGAGGCCACACCAGGGGAATTGCTCAACCTTGCTTGGAGAGACTCAGCAATGCCCCCAGACATGCCTGGACTTGTGCTCCCCAAGCACATGGACTGAGGGTATACAACAGGCAGAGTGGACGCATGCGGGGCCTTTTCTCCTGCCCCCACCTATGCTGCAAGCAACTAAGACACTGAGAAGAAGACAAAACTCCAACAGAGGAGGTTGGCCCAGGTTTAAGGGACAAACCTGTATATTAAGGACTGCAATATCCAGTGGAGTGAGAAAAACTGCTTAATCTAGATATTGCCCAGACTGAGAGGGTTGAGAGTTTAGACTGCATGCGTATATTTTATTTCTTTTGGTAACTAACTCTGAATTTTTGACTATCTTTTGTAGCCAATAAACTTGTTTAACTGTTTATCTTTACCAGCGAGTTTGTATGACGTGTGTGGCAAATCTCAGGGTTTGCAAAGGCTGGCGTATGTCCCCTTTCCATTGCTGAAGTTGTGAACCAATTAATAAATCTGCACTGCCCATCTTGAGCAGTGCAAGACGGTATACTCCTGAGGTTCAAGGTTGGGAGCTGGGGGGATTTGGCTGGTGCCTTTCTCTATGTGGTTCATGAGTGGCTCTGGGAGCATTCATGCAATATAGCTGGGTGTGGAGTCTCCACATGGGTTATGCTGAGAGATCACAGCACCTGGAGGGGCTTGCTGCTGGTCACTACCAAGGCATTGTGACAGACAGCCCAGGCTGGAGAGAGTTCAGGGGGCCCAGCGATTCCACAGTCCCAGGCTGCACCCTGGGGATCCCATCACATGTTTAATCCCCTCTCCCACTCCAAAGAAAGCCGTCTGCCTCCCTGGAGCAAGCGCTGGGCCATTCACATTTCCCTCAGGATCACGTTTTGTCTGGTTTGCAGATATTTACACTCCTGTTTCCTCACTGGTTCGGAGGGAAAATCTGCTCCAGTTTGCTTTGGGTGAGGCTGGAGCCTTGTGCCAGGTCTTGGGGCTAACCTGGAGAACAGAAGTTTGGACTTTGTTCCGGGGCAGGTGCTTGCTTCTTATAGGGCCATGGCCTGCACTGTAGCTGGTGTCAACTTCGCAGCCGCCCTACCCTGGTAGTTACATGGAAGCGGGCGGTGCTCTGCACCAGGGGCTCTGGGACCGAGAGCTCCAAGGTGCTGATAGTCACTCCTGAGGGAGAATGGGCCACTGCTCAGCTCTTCTGTCTCCCCCTGGATTGTGCTGATGGGCTATTCCCTCTGCTAGGTTCCTGTCTCTGTTCTCTCTCATGTTGGCCTGCCTTTGACAAGTGCCCACGGAACCCCTTTCAGCAGGCGTGGCAGGTGGCTTGGCTTTTCTGGGTTCCCCTCTCTGTGCCCGGAGCTAACAGCTCTTCCACTGTTATGTTCCACTTAATTCCACTATGGGCCCCTCCAGAGGAAAGCAAATCTTCACTCTTACCAAAGTGCTCCCTGTCTCAGTTTGAAGCACCCACTCTAGGCTCCCAGCTCCTTGGCTGTCACCAGTCTGGGCAGAGACCTGCGTCTCTCTCCCTCCTGACTGGTTTTTTTTTTTTTTTTAAGGCTGCACAGTTCGCTGCCCACACTGTGATATTCCCAACAAGCCAGGCCACCTGCACGGGCCAGCCTCTGTCCTTTGCTCTCTCTCTGAAGGCTAGGCCCAGTGCTTTGCCCCCAGTAATAAGTTACCACATAGCTCCTTCTAAGCAAGCACATTTATTCTTAAGGGGAAAGCGTTACAGAGAAAACATATTTAAACAATAAAAGAACCTACATACAGACTCAAAGCTCACCGGGGGTCACCCATGAGTCATATGGGCCCCTCATAGGTCATGTCCTTCTGCAAAGATTGGGACCACCCCGGGACAGAAGATCCTGTCTGTTAGATGGGTTAGAAAGAAGGCCCCGCGTCAGTTTACATTCAGGCTATTTATCCTGAAGTCCTTTTCTTGTCTGTTGCTCTCTAGATAATCTAGTTTGAACCAATACATGTGAGCCTTTCCAGTTTTGCCAGAAGCTGGGAATGGGTGACAGGGGACGGATCACTGGATGATGCCCTGTTC
The DNA here is from genome assembly GCF_965140285.1 of Lepidochelys kempii. Classification (NCBI taxonomy): domain Eukaryota; kingdom Metazoa; phylum Chordata; order Testudines; family Cheloniidae; genus Lepidochelys; species Lepidochelys kempii. The sequence continues at coordinate 1,737,972 of NC_136389.1, read as the reverse complement.
TGTTCATTCCCTCCGGGGCACCTGGCACTGGCCACTGTCGTTAGACAGGATACTGGGCTAGGTGGACCTTTGGTCTGACCCAGTATGGCCGTTCTTATATTCTTATGTTCCTGTATGGACAGACCATGGAGGCCAGGCAGGAGGGGAAATGCGCTCCCCCTGGAAGGTGTGGAACACTGTGCAGCAGGTGCCTGGTGTGAGGATGGAGCTGGCCTGCCTGGCAGCACGTGAGGTTTGGGCTATTTTCAAGAGGGCGAAGTCTCTGACTATGAGAATCACTGGTGAAAGTTTGAGGAAGCGGAGAAAACTCCCTCCTCAGCGAACATCATCTGCTCAGGATGTTTTGTGTCCTTCTCACCCTCCGCCTCTTACACGTTGCCCTAGGAATGGGCAGCAGGCACGGGAGGCTGGAGCATGGGACTCTGGTGTGGCTCAGAGCTTGGAAAAAACTCATCAAAATCTATTCCAGCCTTTTAAAGAATAGCAGGTGCCCAGCTCCCAGACAAGTCTTTGCTCAGACTACTGTTCTGATCATGTGTGGAGATGGAGCTGATCTCTGAAGAGACAAGAGCTTCAGGAATCCCCATATACGCGTGGTGAGGATGCTCCGTATTTAGGGCAAAACTCTCCTTTCAGTTGTGCAGGGCAAGATGTGCCCATAGATCCTTAAGCCTGTGCCCACTGGGTCACGGTTTCTATTCCAATTTGTAGCTTTCTGCCAGTTTTTAGCATCTCTCCAAGCATTTTTCAATGTCAGTGGTAAAAATAGCTCCAAATTTGCATTGGGTTTGATTATTTAGAGGCTGCTGCTTGGCCCAGTGACCTTTGATTCAGCAGCTCAGTTGTGTGTTCAGAGGTGGAGATACACAAGACTTTGCCATCAGACGAAGTCAGGTTCTGTCCACCAGAAAAATGACTCTTTCTTCCGCATGGGATCTCAAACTAGGAGATTATGGCAAGTGGACAAAATTTGAGGAAATTGAGCAAAATTACATCTTGCAAATATTTTTGCAACACTTGCGACATTCTGTGAAGTGTCGGTGGGGTCGTGCATTTCACCCAACCCTACCCAAGACTGAACCACTGAAAATTAGAAATGAGGTATTAGAAAGATAATAGAAAACAGTAGGGACTCAAAATGGTGCCCCGTACTTATGTCAGATCCCTACAGGGAAGCCAGAGCTGTAGCAATAAACTGACAGGGTCAGTGCAGACACGATTCCACCGTCTAGCAAATGCCACTCAATCCTCCCTGCAAGGGCCCTGGGGTTCTCCGAGAAAAACAATTTGGCCTCCTGGCAAGCAAAGGGCTTTTGGAAACGGGATGACAGTTTGCAAATGCCGGTGTGAGGCTGAGCTGCTGTGGGATAAAAGCTGCCAACTTAATTTGTGGTGAAAAGTCAAACAGCTCCTCAGAGCAGCAGGAAAAGGACAGGAGTGGGGCTGCTGCTTCTTCCATCCGTGCCGACAGAAGGAATCCGTCTCACTTCCGCCCACTGGGCAGGGCTTGAGGAGCTCTTGGCTGCGCCTTGGCCTGCGTCCGCAGGGGAGCTCTGCTCCGTGCTTGTTCCCTGGTGTGGTTGTTATACGGGCTCTTGTGTGGAAGTGTTGCCCATAATGACCATTAGACGAGCTCCTTTTCTACCCTTCTCAGTGAATTGCAAAGCCTCCACGCCACTTAACGCTGCTGATTAGGAGCCTCCTTCCCGGCCCACTCGGCAGCAGCCCTGCAAGCTGCGGCCACTGAGCACTTAATATTCCGAGCTTCCCTGTGTCCCTGCAGGAACAAGGCTCTGGCTAAACCCTGCAGCCTCAAGTGGGGGTGTCAGAGCAGTTGTAACAGGCTGACAATTCGCCGGGGCTCAGATTAAGACGTTGCCAAGTTCGTAGAGTGCGTTGGGTGCCCGGCTGGCTGTTGGGCTCCGAGGCTGTTGAGCAGGGGTGGGGAAGTGAATATGTTTAAAGTAACAGTGTTTATTTGACTTTTGTTTGGGGTCCAATGGCTGGTCCTGGCCCCAGCTGGGCAGGGGAGATGGCTGCTTTGCTCTCCTGGCACCCTGCACTCCACTGAGCCCCTGGCCTTGCGGTCTCTCTTCTCTCCTACTCAGGGCTTGGAGCCATTACACGCCAGCCCCTCATCCTGTGCACTGAGTGGCCTTGCTCTCCTCCTTCAAGTCCGGGCTTCTCGGCACTGGTCTCTGGCCCAGGCCAGTGAGAGCCAAATCTCCAGTAGGGTTGCCAACCCTCCTGGTTTGGCCGGAAGTCTCCCGGAATTAGGCTTGATCTCCTGGAGGCTACTGAAGCCAATCCGGGAGATTTTAGGCCACTAAAAGTCTGGTGGCACAGTGGGGCTAAGGCAGGCTCCCTACCTGCCCTGGCTCCGTGCTGCTCCTGGAAGCGGCTGGCATGTCCGGTAGTGACTCCTAGGAGGAGGCGCGACCAGGGGGTCTCTGCGCCCTGACCCCACCCTGAGCGCTGACTCCGCAGCTCCCATTGGCCAGGAATGGGGAACTGCGGCCAATGGGAGCTGCGGGGACAGTGCCTGCAGGCAGTGACAGCACGCACAGCCACCTGGCCTCCCTGGCCTAAGCCTAGGAGCTGCTGCTGGACATGCTGCCACTTCTGGGAGCTACTCGAGGTAAGTGCCACCCGGACAGAGCCCGCATCCCGAGCCCCCTCCTACACCCCAACCTGCTGCCCCGGCCCTGAGCCCCGTCCTGCACCCAAACGCCCTCCCAGAGCCCTCCCCCCTCCCTCCTGCCCCAGCCCTGAGCCCCGTCCTGCACCCAAACTCCCTCCCAGAGCCCTCCCCCCTCCCTCCTGCCCCAGCCCTGAGCCCTGTCCTGCCCCCAACCTCCCTCCCAGAGCCCTCACCCCCTCCTGCACCCCAACCCCCTGCCCCAACCCGGTGAAAGGGAGTGAGGGTGGGGGGCTGGAGTGAGCAGGGGAAGGGGCGAGGCAGGGAGCGAGGCAAGGGTGTTTGGGTTTGTGCGATTAGACAGTTGGCAACCCTAATCCCCAGACACAGCGGAATGACAGATCAGGGATCCGGGAAACACACCCCTTAAACCTCCCAGCCCCTGCCATTGAGAAACTACTGCTGGAGAACTCTGCCCTGTTCCCCTGGGCCTGCCGTCTCACTCCCCCGCAGGGAGGCGGGGGGTGGTTCTTGGTTACTGGCCGGCTCCTTCAGGCAGGGGACCTGGTCTCTGCTAATGTCTGTAAGGCACCCGGGAGCCTGCTTCTCCTACAGCTCTAACTGATTGCACCGGACTCGTGTCTTCTCAGCCCTTCTGTGGCACCAGCCCTTCCCCCCGCATTGCTCTGCAGCTCTGCCCATGAGACCTGCTGGGAAAGCGCTGGACGAAGCTTCACAGACGGGTTTTGCTCCCTGGGCAAAGCCGACTACATAAAGGCCCCTCCACGTTTGGAGTGGGGGACGTGATCCGCAGCTCATGCAGCCTCGCAGAGCTCACTCCCACTGAGCGAGCGCACTGAAAATAGTCGTGTAGCCGCAGTAGCCCAGGGAAAATCAGGGCGAACCTCTCAGGATAGGTGGTGCAGGGCAAGACTTCTGCATTGGCCTTGTGCATGAGGAGACCTGGGTTTAGAGGGGTTAGGTCAGGAGGATGCGGATTTGAACATCTCTCTCCTGCCCCTAGTGGGACTCTGTACATCACAGATCCCTCACAGAGGCTGTGAGATTTGCCGTGTCTCTCACTGATGGGATGCAGAAGCCCGGGAGTGGAATAGCTGCGGGTGCGGTGGGTCACTATCGAGGTGCACTAGTAGGGCTGTGGGTGGGTGAGCGATGGGCAGGGCTGAAAGAACAGGGAGTGCCACAGATCTGGTGTCTCGGCAGAGACACCTCCAGGCCAGGATCGAGGCACGTCGGCAGAATTCTGCGGGCATGTTTGTAGGCCCAGGACTGGAATAATGGCTGCTACAGACCAGCTTAGGGCTAGGTTGGCCGCACGGCGGGCTCACAACTTGCAGAGCCGTGGCAGCTGCTGGTCAAAATTGGTGCATGAGCAGCGCTATCGTGGAGTGTCCAGAGCAGCTGCCTACACTGTCCCTGAGATGCTACCTCCTGCTTTGGGCTTTAATGTCGTTAGCAGAAAGCTTCACTTCCTGCACTTCACTTCCGTGCAGACGGCCCAGTGCTCACTCTGCTTTCTGACGCAAGGCTCACTTTGGCTGGGGAGGCTGATGGCATTACAAGGGTGTAAGGAAAACCTGGAGCAGAGATGCGGGGATCCAGCCTCTCAAATGCTCTCAGGAAGGGCCTGGCATCTCTCTGCTCACCACCTGTGCTGCTAAGTATTGGATTCCTCGCTGCCTGATCACAGTGTAAACCAGCCACTTCGGCTGAGACTCACACACCTGCCTGTGAACTCCTGCAGTTAACTCCGTCTGCCCTGTTCATGATGCTGGCTCACCGATCAATGAAGCCCTCAGTGGCTTGTCAGCTCTAATCTGCTCTGCCGCTTCCTCTGTAGGGTTTTGGGTTTTTTATAAAACCTAATCAGTGCTACTAAAAATTTCCACTAACAAAAACCCTGCAGCCTGCATTATTTATTCCTGCAGTTCAGCTAAGCTGCAAGCGGGGGGAAATTATAACTCCTCTTATTTCAGTGAGGCTCTTTCCTGTGTGAGTTTATGAAACAGGGCACCAGCCTAATTGGGGCTATTGCTGGCTTTGTGGCTAATTCTATTGTTTTACAGCAACAGGGCTGTGTTTCCCATTGATTTCATAGGTTGCTAATGGCTTTTTTTTGTACAATAAGAGGCTTTTGTGGCAACAACTTAATCCAGTCATTATAGCAGAGTGAAATTGCGCAGTTTACTGCTTTGATTTCCAGGACGTGATTTGCTTTAATAGGAGAAGTAGTTTTATCTAATACCCTTAATGCTCTGATATTTTTATGGCACACAGGATTCTAATTAAGCTTTGCGTCTGTATCGGAAATGTGCCGGGCAGGGTAGCTGCTGTGTGTGCATTTTACACAGTCAGGCGTGGATTCTGCAAGCTGCCCCATGGCGGGCTTTCCTACAGGAGTGGCACCTTTGCTGACTCTCATGCAGCCCCGAGGGAGGTTCAGCACTGCACCCCACGCTGGCAAAACACAGATTTGCTACAAGAATGGTGACGTGTCTTGGCGCAAGTAGCAAATTTCTCTTTTGTGCAGAGTCAACACTTTGTTCCTCCAGGGGTTTGAATTTCCACTTTTCTTTTTCTTTTATTTCTGTTGCAAAAAACCTCTGCTTGTCAGGTGAAATGTCCAGTGCCAGGACTCAGAAAGTGGGTGGAATGTCCCTGCGTGGGGCCGACTAGGCAACCGCTGTCACCTGGGACACCCAAAACGTGTCTGACGAAAGCCGTTGGAAAGGTGCGATGGGGCAGATCTGCCTGCCACAGGGGTGGCCTGGCCTGGATGAGTGAACAGGTCCAGACTCTGAGCTCTGCTGCTGTGTGATCTGTGCTGTACCCAAAGAGGGGGGGGCACCTGGGAATGCACTGGCCAGTTACTGAGGTGGTGACACCAGGTTGGAGGCGCGAGTCCCACAAGAGTGTCTTGGGGCAGTGTGGGGCATGGCGTCTGGCAGCGGGACGTGTCTGCTGGGGGCACTTGCTGAGTTCTTTTCAGTCTCTTGAAAGTAGCAGACTGACCTTAGAGCTGATGGCTCAGTTGTTGTAATCCTGCTGCTTTGCCTTCCTCTCTCCTCTCCCTGCACTTCCGGGGCCCCTTTTCTTCAGTTCCCCACAATCCTGTCGCTGCTGGTCCCATGGTGCTGGCTCTCCAGGGCCTTTCTCGGCAGTGAAAAGCTGTTCTTCACACCCTCTGTCCTCGCCGTTGGCACCACTGGGCTGGGGGAGGGCGAGGCAGTGCAATCACGCAGCTTCTCCTGCGGCGTCGGCGATCCCTTGGTCTCACTGCCTGGCTGGAGGCCAGCGGCTCTGTGGTGTGGCAGTAGACGGTCCTGCAGGGGAAGGGAGTGTTTTCTGTCACTCTACAGAGACCCCCTTGGCCCGTGGTCAGAGGGGCAGCGACTCTCCTCGCTGGGGTCAGGAACACTGCAGGCAGGCTCTGTGGGGCTCTAGGTGCCAGCTGGCCTTGCTGCTTCATCCAGGTGGGTTTCTGCATTTATGACGGGCAGGGCATTGCAAGAGTGAGTCCTGTGGGTAAAGTCAGGCTTGGAGCAGAAGAGTCGTCTGAGGCCCTGGGCAGGGAGCGAAAAGAGAGCACAGGTATCCGCTCCTTTAAGCAGCACTTTTAGAAAGAGGGAAGCAGTTGGAAGGATCTTCCTGGGTCTAGAAGACTAAGAATGGGGAGTTCTGTGATGGCAGCCCGGAGGGGGAATTGGGCTTTGCATGTGCCTTTGAATTAAAAGTGCAGGAGATGTCTAAATGGATTGTGACTGGAAGGATTAAAGGTTAGGAAATTTCCCTGTGTATCTTATTTAAATGAGGACTAATGAGGTTTTCATGATTGCCTCTCATTAGCTTTACTGCATGTAGAGCGGATTTATAGCCATACGAGCTTGGACAGATGACGCGCACGCACGCACCCAGGGTCTTGCCGCCATTAAAATGGGATTTTTTAATGAGTCTGCAGTATTCCAATTACCTATGAAATGTTTAATAAAAAGATTCTAGGGGGAGACAGGTACAAACGTAGTGTCGTTTGTTCAGTCTCGTCCCCCTCTGCAGGGATCCTTCCTGCTCAGTAACCCTGGGACTTGGCCTGAAGACGCCTGATCCCGTCACTTCTGCCCGTCGACGAGGAGTCGTGCGCTGGGCCCAGGGAATGGTGAAGCTGGGAGTCACAGACGCTGGATGATCAAACCCACGGGCCCCTCCCTCCATTTTGCTGGGAATTACCATTGGTCTGGGGAGCGGCTTAACGAACCCCCCCACAAGTACAGAACGTTTAAACCTTTCGGTTTTAATCAAACCAACGGCTGTGTTAGTGGCGGGGAGCTGCTCGGTCTCTCTGATGTTCGTTAGGGGCCAGACTGTCAAGCGTTAGTGGCGGTGGGGATGGTGTGGGGTTGCTGCAGCTCTCAGGGCTGGTGGGGTTGGGGGGGCACGCTGCTGGGGGCTGAGCACTTCTGACAGCCTGGCCTATCACTGTCACACTGACTGCCCTCCATGGGGTGTGGTTTTGCAACGGGAACACTGGCCCTGTCGAAACTGGTGGCTTTCCCCATGGGCATTACTGTTGTTCTATTTGATTTCCATGAATCCTTTCGCTCTCCTGGTTCAGCTCGGTGCATGGTACGGGACGATCACAGTCAGATTCTGCCCGTGTGGGCAGCTCAGGCATGACATCCATCATTAGCCGACGACAAACATGCCAGAGCTCCCCCGTACAAAGGCAGAAAGCCTGGCGTGACCTGCCTGGGGAAGCGGAATAAAGGAATGTGCAAAGCAGGACACTGGCTAGACCTCAGTTTAAAGCCCCTTGTGAATCGAAATGCTACAGGTGCGGGGGATCACTGAGGAAGGGCCTGACGGACAGGAGAGAGTCCAGATACAGCTAGCGGCGTGGGTGTGGGCAGGGAGGGTGTCTAGGAAATGCTAATCAGAACTACAAGTGCAAACAGAGGAGAGAATCAACAAATAAAGAAGTCAGAAAATCCACAAAGAAAAGCATTCAGGATAAATGGGTACGGACCCCCACGGAGAGTCCAGGGGCATTTGGACAGAGGTGTCACAGTGACACACACTTCCCTGGATTCATGGGCCTGACGGTTCCCCCTCTGCCCCCAAACACCTCCTGTTTGCAGAGGGAAGCAATGTTCCTAGTGCCCCAGCTCCACCGCCTGCAAGGCCATGCCCTGCGTGCTGCCCGGGTCCCGGGGTGCTCTGACTGGGCATGCTCGGAAGGAGGGCTGCTAGTATAAAAGAGCCGCGTGCTGCCTGCCCCGGCCTGGAGCCGGGCCAGCAGGTGCACGGAGAGCCGGAGGCTGCAGCTTTGGTGCAGGCGCCGGCTCGGACCTGGCTCCCAGGGACGCGGCGTTAGCGGGGTGCTGGCTCTCACGACCCCGGTCGGCACTGAGCTGGCTGGTTGCCAGTGCCCAGGCGGGTCCTGATATTCTGCCTCTGCAGTGGATCCGGGTGGTGCTGTAGAGGCTCAGTTCTGCCTCTCTCCTCTCAGCCGTGAGTCTGCTTGATCCTCCGGGGAGTTCGGGAGGGACTCTGGGGAGAGCTCTCCTAAGCCCTACCAAAGGCTGCAGTTCCTCTTGTGCTGTGTGGGGCGAGGTCGTTCTCGTTGCTCCTCCGAGTTAACCTCCTGCTGGCTCCTGATCCCGCTGGCCAGGCTTTAGCAGGGGGCTGCGTGTGGGTAGCCGAGTCGCTGAAGGTGCAGGCCTGCGTCTGCAGCGGGGGCGGTTGGCTCTGGGAGACTCTGCTGCACGCCCAAAGCAGGAGCTGCATGGCTACAGTAAACCCTTGGGTTGGGGGGCTTCTCTGTCGGCTGAGGCGAGCTGTAATAATGGCTGACCCAGAGAGCGAATTGTATTCTCTAGCAGCCTTGTGAGCTGGTCTCAGGCCTCCATCCTCACAATCAAATGACTTGCAGCTGAGAAGTGACGATTTGCAGCCTATTAATCCAAAATGCAAACCTGCTTCTTGCTTGTTGGGTTCCACAGGGATCCCCAGTTACTCCCTCTTCTCCCTGTCCTGCTCACCATCCTCAAAGGCCCTGGCCAGGGTTGCCCCCTGCAGCTGCCTGGACTGAATGGGGCTACAGTACTTCACGCCCTGGGGAGACAGCCTGTCCTCTTGCAGAGATTGGTTTAATCTAATTGCTCCTTGTTGTATTTTCTTGACCCCCAACCTGAGCAAGAGGTGAGTTGGCTGAGTGGTTCAGGCATTTGACTGCACTCCGGAAGGTTGGGGGTTTGAGTCCAGCTGGGTCTCACACTGAAATGCCACCTCCAGTTCATGCAGCTGCAAAACGGAGACCTGATCCGTCAGGCTAGGGCCGTGGAACCAGGCACCTGGATGTGGTGCTGGCCGTATCACTTCCTTACATCGGCTGCCATGACAGTGTCAGCTGGTGAGCAGTTGTGTGGAGTCCAAGTCCCCCTGCATCCGTGCATCACTCTCCACGGCGTTACCGATGGGTTTAATGGCTGCTTTAGCAGTCGTTTGGCAATCCCCATAGGGGTAGGGGGGAACCATCACTGACTAGTGGGGTTCTGCTGGCATCAGTACTAGGCTCAACGCTATTTAATGTTGTCATTAATGATCTGTCAGGATGAAATCATTGCTGACCCAGTGATGGCTGGATGACCCAGAGGCTGGGGCAGGCGGATGGGAAACGACAGCCCTACAGAGCGATCTGGGTCACTTGGCTAACTGGGCCCATTCAAACAAAATGTGTTTTAGTACCAAAGCCTTCCCAGTGCTCCTCCAGCTCTTGCTGCTGGGCTCTGAAAAGTCTGGGAATCTTTTCTGGAGAGAACAGTTTTGTTGAACCTGAAATGTTTTTCAGAAACGTGTTGATTTTGATGTAACTTTTGATGGGAGAAAGTCTAAATGAGGCATTTCATTACCAGTTTGTTTTGACTTTTACATTTAAAATATTGTGTGTGTATATATATCTCTGACGTGACTGAGATGAAACATTTCAGTGTTGTTTGAATAACCTCTTTGGACTTTCCATTCCGCTGGAAATGTTGAAGTACTGACTCGGTTCTGGTCGGCAAACAAAGCTCAGAATAGCTGTTTGGTATGGAACGTAAATTCCGTTTTCATCTCTAATGAGGAGAGCGCCGGTTACCAGGCTGCCTCCTGCGACCTCCTAGCACGGCTGGTATTTACTAGCGCCGCTGCATGGGGCTGAAACTTTGCTTCTCTGCCTTAACGTGCCTCCTTGCCCAAGTGGCTGGAGGCCAGGCTGGCAAAGAGGAGAGAATCACTAAGACTATTGTTTGTTTAATGTATTTACGTCAGGCCCACCAGGCAGCATCTGATGGCTGTGCAATAAAGTATCCTAAAATATTACAATCCAAGACAGAAAACAATCCCTCTGAATGGACACCCACAGGTGATAGAATCACAGAACCATGGGATTAGAGGTGGGCCACAAGAGTCATCTAGTTCTAGTCTGACCCCCTGCCCAGGTGCAGATCAGCAATTCTGTCAAGCGACCCCCACCAGACAAGAGCACCACATACCCAGTAGGGAACAGAAGGCGTTAGCCACATGCTGGCAGCAAGTGCAGATTCTCCTTCAGCTTGTGTGTGTGATGGTTTTAGGGTGCCCGGTTTGAATGCTCGCGGTGGTGGAATCTCTCCTGCAGGAAGTCCTGGCTTAATCCTGCTGTTTGGAGAGCTAGAATATTAACGTGCTCCAAGAAGTTCTCAATCGACTTCCTTAGGGCAGAGGTTCTTAACCGTTTTCTTTCTGTGCCCCCCTCTCCCTGTTGGGGACACTGGGGCATGGCCACTAGGTAACTCGAGGGGATGGAAGACCACGAGTGTTGATGAAGCCCCCTCGCACTAGGCCCAAGTGTCCTTGGCCCCCCCGCCTGGAGGCACTCGCAGCAGTTATGCTGAGGATCTGCAACAGTATGTTGCAGAGTCAGATTGCCTGAAACTAAGCAAGGCCAAACAGGGCAGATATGGAAGAACAATGCTGAATAAAGCAGCTTTATGTATAGTTTAACAAATGATACAGAGAACCAGGGAACTAGCTGGGAACTGGATTGGCTGGCTATATGGATACTTGGGGCAGCTTGCTATTGGATAAGTATGCTGGGAAAAAGGATGTATAAAAGCCTGTGTAACTTCCTGCTGTGTGTGCAGGATTTGAGATTTTATTCTCCCTGTACCTTTTTGCAGCTGCAAATAAACTTTTCTGCTTTTCCACCCCGTTGTGATTATTGGGTGTAGCACACTGGGTAACGAACCAACTCAAGCTGTTGTTCAGCCTCTCGGCACTGGGTGCCAGCAACATCCCCCACATGCTATAAAAACTCCACAGCCCACCTGTGCCACAATAACTCGTTTTCTGCATCTAAAACCAGGGCCGGCATTAGGGGGTAGCAAGCAGGGCAATTGCCCAGGCCCCACGCCATAGGGCCCCCAACAAAGTTAAGTTGCTCAGGCTTTGGCTTCAGCCCCGGGTGGCGGGGCTCAGGGTCCCGGGCTTCAGCCCCATGCGGTGGGGCTTCGGCTTTCTGCCCTGGGCCCCAGCGAGTCTAATGCTGGCCCTGCTTGGCGGACCCCCTGAAACCTGCTCATGGCCTGCTAGAGGACCCTGGACACCTGGTTGAGAACCACTGTCTTAGGGGACTCCTTCTGCGACTGCTCCAGGGGGTCTGAGGGCTTCCCAGTTGCAGTCTTGTCTGCAGCTCCATCAGAGAGCTGGAACTGTGACTTGCCGAGCACTAAACACACTGGCTTTTATGAAAGCTGACTTAATCCTTTCCTCTTGCAGAGGCTTTCTGGGGAGTGGAATAACTCTCTCTGCCTGTACTGCTGAGGAGAGGAGCTCTTAGGTGGTGGTGGGGGGGGGGGAGTGCGGGGGAGGGGAGACCGTCAGCACTGCCCGCTCGTGTTCAGCAGTCATGAACGAGGCCTCAAATCGCGAGATTTTAAAACAGTGATAAATGACTGGGTTCGTTCTTCTCGCTTCTGAGCTGGGGGGGTGTATTGGGGTCACACTTTCAAGCTCTATGGGGGCTAGAAACAATCTTCAGATGAAAGCTGAGATTCTCACGTAACCCCACCTCCTGGAGTCAGGTGGCTTTAAGAAAAAGCACCCCATATTGCAAGCCATGTGCTAACATTGTGAGGGTTGGCAGACTAATCATTTTGGGGGCTATATTTGCTGTATCCCTTCCCCCCCATCCCCGCCAGGTTACTGACATGGCTGGTCTGAACTCTCCCTGCGTGTGGAGCTGGTTGCAGGCAATTAATGCCTGTTCTCTCCTGAACAGAGGCGACTGGAAACTGGAAAGAATTTTCTGCAGTTATTTGTTTTTAATTCCAGAGTTAACTGTGTGTCTCCGGGGTTCCCAGCTGGCATTCTTTTCGCTTCCCGCAGACCTGCTTGAGGTCTCACTTCACCAGCACACGTGCTGAGTGTGAACTTTGAAAATAGTCGCTGGAAGTGACTTTCAGGTTTTAGCTTTGATGATGCTCTGAATGTGCAATTAATCAGGGAACAGAAACCTGTCTCAGGACAGCACCTAGCGCAAGGGGGGGCTGGTCCAGGGCCCGCCCTACAGTAACACAAACCATCTGTGACTGAGGTTGCTCGCCAGGCCATTGTGAACAGACAACTGAACCTTTCCACTGAACTGTCCTGGGGGGAGGGGCGGGGGGGGGGGAATAAATCTTCAACAACTTTCAAATGATTGATTTTAAATGATGAATACACTTGTGGCTGTCCCAGTCTGCTCCTGGGCATGTCACAGACCGACTGAAGAGACATGCAGTGAATCCTTTCTTGGTACATATGTTTTGCTTGACTTTCCATCAGGAAGATGGGCTTGGTATAGTGTGGGAAGAAGGCACCAGGATGGAAACCGGTTCTAGAAACAGGATGGAGGAAATGGAGAAGAGAAAGGCGGAGGGTGAGATGAAGTGGATAAGAGAGGGGGGATATGTTGGGGAAAGAATTGGCTATGAAGCTTCAGTTTGACAGTCCGCTTCTCTGGCAGCGGCACCAGCTCTGCTGTGTCCTGCATAGGAGGCTGCTAAGAAACGTATGGTGCAAACACGGTAGGGCCACTCATCCCTGTAGCAAGGTGGCTCCACTCTGAATATGAATGGGAAGAGAAATGAGTAGCATTTGAGATGTTCCTAGAAAGTGAATTGCCCGGCGCTTATCAGTGAGTGCACGCTGCCTCCCATTAAATTATGCACGGGCTGTCAGGGGAAAATGCACATTTCAGAAAATGTCAAGTTTGCTTTATTTTCCAAAACCATTCTAGGAAGATGATTCTGAGCACAGCAAAGCTACGGAAGTAAAGCCAGAATCCACCCAATTATGAATGGATTTAATTAACCAGCATGTTCTCTTTATCCACGCTCTGGCAATGGACAGATTTACGTAGCTCTTGTCTCATTCCTCCTGGACACTTTGGCACATACTTCAAGGTGAAGGAAGAGATCGCTTGTTAGTGTGGCACCTCCTTCCAAATCCACCAGGCTAAGACTGCTGTTGTCTCCGATATGAATTGGCAGGAGGGTGTGGCTCAGCCCGGAGAGGAGTTCTTAGACGAGGGGGGCTAAAGAAATGCTCCAGAACTAACTGTCCCCCAGGTGCACAGCTGTGTGTGTGAAACCAAGGCACCCTGTTGGCTGAGCACAGGACTAGGATCAGAAACTCCGTTTCTTTCACTGGCTCACAGCGGGCCTGGGCCAAATCACTCCACCTGGCTGGGGCAGCGTCCTCCTTGGTAAAATGCGGATGCTGCTGCTCTGGGCCTTGCACGCACCTATGGGGGATTGTTTGCGACGTGCCGAAGAATGAGTGTCGGTGTCCGAAGAGCTTCGTATCTGGGCCTGGCTGGGAAGCAAGAGTTCTGTTCCCTGGAAAATGTTGGGGTTTGGGACTTTTGTTTTTGATTGTTCTCCATTGGAACAAAACTGAGCCCTCCCCCCCAAAAAAATTCTGGGGGAAAACCAGAGAGTGAAGGCTCCCCGTCCTAGAGCAGTCAATAACCCAGTGGAGAGGGCACTCACCTGGGATGTGGGAGGCCCTCCTTCAGAACAGGGACTTGAGCCTAGGTCTGCCCTTCCTGCTGAGTGCCCCAGCCACTGAGCTGTTGGCTGTTCTGGGGGAGTGTGTGTCTCGCTTCGACCAGAGATTCCACCCGGGACTCTTGAAACTGAGACATTTCTGCAAAAAGTTTGGGTTTCAAGGAACTGCTGTTCTCCCACTAAAGCTTCATGGGAAACCTCCTGGCCTGCTTCGCTCGCCAGCCCCGTGCGCTCTTGGGAGGGGAGTTGTTTTACTCTCGCGCCCCCCCCCAGCTGCTTCGTGCTCAGTGTCTCCGGAGGGAGCAGCGCTGGGTTGTTGGCTGTCTTCTAAGGTATTCCCTGGCAGCTGCCACCTGTCCTCAGGACCGGCGTAGCCGAGGCAGCGCAAACGGGAGTTGGTCAACGTGGCCCCTTCAGTCCAGGGCCTCTCTTCTGACCATGACCATTGTGATGTTGCACTTACCTAGCCGGAGCTGGCTTGAGAGCACCAAGGCACTTCACACACTTCACTGAAACACTGTCTGGGGTTGTGAGTGGCCCCTGCTAAACTCAGCTGGGTTTGAACTGTCAGCTCAGGTGTGTCAGGTTCCCGCCCCCTCCCCCCCCGCCCCCATTTACGGCTCTCGGCGCCTTGTTCTGGTCTCGCTGGGAGTTCAAAAACTGCCCTAAAAGCTTCAAAAACTGCTGGCCACGCGTGTCTGAAAACGAGACGAGACACAGCCTGGCTTCCACTGCCCCAGCACGGCCCCCAGCACTCCCCTCCCACCTACGCCACCCTGGGAAGGGCAGCGCTGGGGAGAGAACTGCTGCTTGGCTTCAACCAAATCTGTAACTACTAAAAATTTAATAAGGAACTTGATACTGTGCTAGTTGCCAGAGAACATTGTGCTTTCGAAAGCACTTTATTGCTGCCTTATAAATACCATTTTTCTTAAAATATAACAACTGCACAGCAGTTCTGACTCTAATTGTAGACAGGTACAAATTACAGCCCGCACTAAAACGTCTGAGGGAAACTAAGCAGGCAAGCAGCGGAAAGCAGCAGGGACGCAAGCGTGCACCGAGAGAGGTGACTTACCCAGCAGCTTCCAGAACCTTCGAATGCATGAGCTCGCAGAGAGAAAACGACTCACAACCTCTAATGGGCACGTGACACCCCAGGAGGGTTAAGTTGCCTGGAGCAGCTCTGCAGTTGTTAGGTGAATGTCTGTCCCAGGATCGCTCGCTGGCCCAGGAGTTTGTTGGCTGTTGTAATATTTGCAGGTTAAGATCCAGTGGTCTAGAGGCTAGGCAGAGGTCCGGGTTTTCCATTGAAGTCAATGGGGGCTGTCACCTCTCCCCTCCTTGTGTTAAACTCTGTTAATGGAGAGCCCATTACCTCTCTCACGTGCCGGTGGCCCCTTGGCCATTGCTGAAAACCCAGCCAGGTGACTGTCGATTTGGAAGCCCTGCCATTGGGTTACTGCTAGATGTGACATCACCTCAATGGCCAATCAGGGCGAACCAAAACTGGTGTCATGGCAGAAAGATCCATTTTTATGGATTTGCATATTTAGAAAAATTGCCATTCACAATGGGGGTGGCCACTGGTTTAGATGTGGGGGGCGGTGCCATCCAGTGGGTTTTCCTCGGGGATTCTGCATGCACCCTCCTCCAATGCTTGCCTGCTTGGGACATTTGGTTCAAGCCGTTGCCAAAGGCACAAACTTCCCACCGAAGTGTGACACGTCCCCGTTGTGCTGAGAAATAGGAGCTGTCGTCCTTGGCATGTGCGTGCCTGGGGCCGTGGTCAGTAGGCACCGTCCCTACCTCACACTCACTGAGCTCCCACAGGTCTGGTGGTGAGAGGTGCTGTGGGCACCTCCCTGCGCTCTTTGGGTACAGGGCGAGCTCCCTGAATGACTGGAAGTGATGTTCTTGGCCTCCCCCGGCCCCTCCCGCTCCTTCCGGGGCAGAACCCTACCGGGTGGGCACAGGTCCGCAGGCCGCACTGAGGTGAGGGGTGGCTGTCTCCGACGTGTGGACTGGCTGGCCGGAGATGCTGTGTGAATGAGCCCGCTCTCGCCAGAGCACATCACTGTTGTCAGGCGTTCAGAGACACCGTGTTGAGCTTCCTCACCTGTGTGTGACACAGACCCTGCTGGCCCTGCAGGCCACTGCTGCGGAGCAGGTGTGGACGAGCTGCCAAATCCCACTCAACAGATCTCGCTTCTGTACAACCTACCCCGATGCCACCTGGTAGCGGGAGGGGCGTGCTCTTGTCTTGTAAGCCGTGAGCCATAAGCCCTGCCTCCCGAGGGATTAGCGGCTCCAGGCGTGCCATGCGCCTTGAAAAATATCCCATAGACGTGACATGAGCTTTCACCAACCACTGAGCTGCCACAGTCGCTGTCTTCCTATATATTTAAATCCCAATGACTCAAATGTCTGGCAACTCCTGGAGACCGATTCCCACGGGTCATGCTACCCACTCGGGATTGTCTTTCCCTGACTGGAGGAACTGCTGCCGTATTATTCCACTTGTTCAAACTAACCTCACTAGTTTGTGTCTCTGAACAGCTAGAGAGTCACTGCAAAACGGGGCATGGGCCTGGAGATGCTGGGCTGATGTCCGGCTATCTTTTCTCAGCCAGTTCCTCCTGTGGCTGCAATAGCATGCAGCAGCCGTTCAAAACCCAGCTCGCTGTTCGGTGGCTGATCTCAGTGCAGGCTAGAGCTCTGCGCCCGATGCGGACTCCCAGCACTGCAGAGGTGGCCCCGGAGACCCGCGGCAGGCTTGGTGCTCCAGGTTAGCTCTGTGGACTGAGGCAGTCGGCTCTGTCTGAACGTGGGCTGGGGTGTGAGTCCCCTGCACGAGTGTGCAGAATGCAGCTCGTTCCCACCACACTGGCGTAGTGACACTTAGACCTCACTGGTTCAGGAGCCACAGCAGCAGCCAGCATTACCCAAAAAAGCGAGAGAAGTGTGAATTTACCATTTTTATAGATAATAAAAATATCTAATTTATATATAAATAAAACAGTTATACAATATAATCCCCAGCACCCTGACTGGCCCAGTGTATCATTAACGACAGTTGGTTAAAAGCTAGTCCTACTGGGGGACTTTAGCCTCTAGACCCGTTCAGTCCGTGGTTTCCCTGCAGTCTGACACAAGGGGGCCGGCTCATACCAGGCTAGTTGTGATGGCTTCTATGATGTGGATCAACTTCTCCTTGGACAATGTAAGCACCCCAGCCAATCATTCCAGCTCCAGGCTGCCAAATAGCCCTCAGAAGGGAACGGCTGTCAGTCAGTATTGACCAGGGCCATATTTGAGCTGATGCCCTGGAGGTGAGAGGACCTGTGTTTCACCAAGCCATGATCTGTGATGGCTGGGGCAGATAATCTAAAATTACGAGTACAGAAAGCGAACTGCTATTATGACTGTCCTGGGGTGCATCACTTGGTACCTGGCTCTTTCTGCTTTTGCTGATCTAGCTTTGATTGCTCCTTGCTAGTTGCTAACCTGCCAGATGGTTGCAGAATGTAACTTCATCCCCTTTCCCTCCTCCGGGGCAGGAAGACACCCCCGCAGCTGGTAACACCAGGCCAGTGGTAGCTGTGCGTCTCTGGAGTTCATCTGCATTCACACATTGAAAATGGTGCAGTAGCCCGTCACTTGTGCGCAGTAACATGTTGCAATTTACATTATGGATACAACACCTGATGAATTTTCATGATCAGGAGCATGATCCAAAGAGATCCGACCCAGGAATAAAAGAATTCCACCCAGACCCTGGTCCTGACAGCCTGGTCCTCTCTGGGGAGGCTGAGCTCATGAGAATTAGACCTCACCTGGCCGTATGCAAAGCAGACTTCCAGCAGGCTGACGCTCTGGCCTGTGCCTGTCCTGCGTCCGCGGTGGCCGACGTAACTGCACACAGGCTGCTCAACCCACAATAAACCTTAGAGCACGTGGGTGGGTGCGTTTCACTCGCCAAGAATTCCATTCAGGTGCATTATTAAAACAGGCCTGATGTCCTTTTCTCTCAAATAATAAACTTCTTTCAAGAGCACAGCCATGGAAATGTGACTGCAGACAGCTTGGCCGCCCGCAGGCCTTCTGAATCAGCTGGTTCTCAGTGTAGCGCCCACACCCACCCTGCAGGAAATGTTAGAATGCTGAGTCAGTGTACACACACGCACACAACACACACACCCAACGCACACCCAACGCACACACGCTCTCTCTCTCTGCCTTCCTAAACGGCGCGTGTGATGCAGTCTTTTGGGTAGCCCCGGTGCGGCAGTGGCTGCTGGGAGCTCGATAGAGCGTTCTCTCTCCAGGAGCAGCTCAATGGGCCGGGAACCAACGGTCTGTCTCCCAAACCTCGTCAGCTCTAGAACTGGCCCAGGCTGCGCTCAGGGCCTTGGCTAATCGGGGTGGGGGGACGTCTCTCAGAGAAGAGGTGAAGCTGGTGGTTTTTGTCTTCCAGCACCTGAGCTTTCCAAGCTACTTTTTTCAAAGTCAGAGCGAGGCATTGCCCTTCCGGCTCGCAGCTCACACAGGGGACAGGTGCAGGGCCCTAGAAGTGTGTGGGATGTGTGGGGGGGGGCGGGGGGCGGGTGCGTGCCCATGCTGGGGCAGGGGAGGGGGTTGCGTGTGCCCGCACGGTGTGGGATGTGTGTGGGGGGGCGGGGGGCGGGTGCGTGCCCATGCTGGGGCAGGGGAGGGTGTTGCGTGTGCCCGCACGGTGTGGGATGTTTGTAGGGGGCGGGGGGGCGGGTGCGTGCCCATGCTGGGGCAGGGGAGGGGGTTGCGTGTGCCCGGACGGTGTGGGATGTTTGTAGGGGGCGGAGGGCGGGTGCGTGTCCATGCTGGGGCAGGGGAGGGGGTTGCGTGTGCCCGGACGGTGTGGGATGTGTGTGTGTGGGGGGGCGGGTGCGTGTCCATGCTGGGGCAGGGGAGGGGGTTGCGTGTGCCCGGACGGTGTGGGATGTGTGTAGGGGGCGGGGGGGCGGGTGCGTGCCCATGCTGGGGCAGGGGAGGGGGCTGTGTGTGCCCGGACGGTGTGGGATGTTTGTAGGGGGCGGGGGGCGGGTGCGTGCCCATGCCGGGGCATGGGAGGGGGTTGCGTGTGCCCGGACGGTGTGGGATGTTTGTAGGGGGCGGGGGGCGGGTGCGTGCCCATGCCGGGGCAGGGGAGGGGGTTGCATGTGCCCGCACGGTGTGGGATGTTTGTAGGGGGCGGGGGGCGGGTGCGTGCCCATGCTGGGGCAGGGGAGGGGGTTGCGTGTGCCCGGACGGTGTGGGATGTGTGTGGGGGGCGGGGGGGCGGGTGCGTGCCCATGCTGGGGCAGGGGAGGGGGTTGCGTGTGCCCGGACGGTGTGGGATGTGTGTAGGGGGCGGGGGGGCGGGTGCGTGCCCATGCTGGGGCAGGGGAGGGGGTTGCGTGTGCCCGGACGGTGTGGGATGTTTGTAGGGGGCGGGGGGCGGGTGCGTGCCCATGCTGGGGCAGGGGAGGGGGTTGCGTGTGCCCGGACGGTGTGGGATGTGTGTAGGGGGCGGGGGGCGGGTGCGTGCCCATGCTGGGGCAGGGGAGGGGGTTGCGTGTGCCCACACGGTGTGGGATGTGGGGGGGGGCGGGGGGCGGGTGCGTGCCCATGCCGGGGCAGGGGAGGGGGTTGCGTGTGCCCGGACGGTGTGGGATATTTGTAGGGGGCGGGGGGCGGGTGCGTGCCCATGCTGGGGCAGGGGAGGGGGTTGCGTGTGCCCGGACGGTGTGGGATGTGTGTGGGGGGGCGGGGGGGCGGGTGCGTGCCCATGCTGGGGCAGGGGAGGGGGTTGCGTGTGCCCGGACGGTGTGGGATGTGTGTGTGTGGGGGGGCGGGTGCGTGCCCATGCTGGGGCAGGGGAGGGGGTTGCGTGTGCCCGGACGGTGTGGGATGTTTGTAGGGGGCGGGGGGGCGGGTGCGTGCCCATGCTGGGGCAGGGGAGGGGGTTGCGTGTGCCCAGACGGTGTGGGATGTTTGTAGGGGGCGGGGGGGCGGGTGCGTGCCCATGCTGGGGCAGGGGAGGGGGTTGCGTGTGCCCGCACGGTGTGGGATGTTTGTAGGGGGCGGGGGGGCGGGTGCGTGTCCATGCTGGGGCAGGGGAGGGGGTTGCGTGTGCCCGCACGGTGTGGGATGTGTGTAGGGGGCGGGGGGGCGGGTGCGTGTCCATGCTGGGGCAGGGGAGGGGGTTGCGTGTGCCCGCACGGTGTGGGATGTGTGTGGGGGGGCGGGGGGCGGGTGCGTGCCCATGCTGGGGCAGGGGAGGGGGTTGCGTGTGCCCAGACGGTGTGGGATGTTTGTAGGGGGCGGGGGGGCGGGTGCGTGCCCATGCTGGGGCAGGGGAGGGGGTTGCGTGTGCCCAGACGGTGTGGGATGTGTGTAGGGGGCGGGGGGGCGGGTGCGTGCCCATGCTGGGGCAGGGGAGGGGGTTGCGTGTGCCCAGACGGTGTGGGATGTGTGTGGGGGGGCGGGGGGCGGGTGCGTGCCCATGCTGGGGCAGGGGAGGGGGTTGCGTGTGCCCGGACGGTGTGGGATGTGTGTAGGGGGCGGGGGGCGGGTGCGTGCCCATGCTGGGGCAGGGGAGGGGGTTGCGTGTGCCCGGACGGTGTGGGATGTGGGGGGGGCGGGGGGCGGGTGCGTGCCCATGCTGGGGCAGGGGAGGGGGTTGCGTGTGCCCGGACGGTGTGGGATGTTTGTAGGGGGCGGGGGGCGGGTGCGTGCCCATGCTGGGGCAGGGGAGGGGGTTGCGTGTGCCCGGACGGTGTGGGATGTGTGTAGGGGGCGGGGGGGCGGGTGCGTGCCCATGCTGGGGCATGGGAGGGGGTTGCGTGTGCCCGGACGGTGTGGGATGTGTGTAGGGGGCGGGGGGCGGGTGCGTGCCCATGCTGGGGCAGGGGAGGGGGTTGCGTGTGCCCGGACGGTGTGGGATGTGTGTAGGGGGCGGGGGGCGGGTGCGTGCCCATGCTGGGGCAGGGGAGGGGGTTGCGTGTGCCCGCACGGTGTGGGATGTTTGTAGGGGGCGGGGGGGCGGGTGCGTGCCCATGCTGGGGCAGGGGAGGGGGTTGCGTGTGCCCGGACGGTGTGGGATGTGGGGGGGGGCGGGGGGGCGGGTGCATGCCCATGCTGGGGCAGGGGAGGGGGTTGCGTGTGCCCAGACGGTGTGGGATGTGTGTGGGGGGGCGGGGGGGGCGGGTGCGTGCCCATGCTGGGGCAGGGGAGGGGGCTGTGTGTGCCCGGACGGTGTGGGATGTGTGTGGGGGGGGCGGGAGGGCGGGTGCGTGCCCATGCTGGGGCAGGGGAGGGGGTTGCGTGTGCCCGCACGGTGTGGGATGTTTGTAGGGGGCGGGGGGGCGGGTGCGTGCCCATGCTGGGGCAGGGGAGGGGGTTGCGTGTGCCCGGACGGTGTGGGATGTGTGTAGGGGGCGGGGGGCGGGGGCGTGCCCATGCTGGGGCAGGGGAGGGGGTTGCGTGTGCCCGGACGGTGTGGGATGTGTGGGGGGGGGCGGGGGGCGGGTGCGTGCCCATGCTGGGGCAGGGGAGGGGGCTGTGTGTGCCCGGACGGTGTGGGATGTGTGTGGGGGGGCGGGAGGGCGGGTGCGTGCCCATGCTGGGGCAGGGGAGGGGGTTGCGTGTGCCCGGACGGTGTGGGATGTGTGTGGGGGGGCGGGAGGGCGGGTGCGTGCCCATGCTGGGGCAGGGGAGGGGGTTGCGTGTGCCCGGACGGTGTGGGATGTGTGTGGGGGGGCGGGAGGGCGGGTGCGTGCCCATGCTGGGGCAGGGGAGGGGGTTGCGTGTGCCCGCACGGTGTGGGATGTGTGTGGGGGGGCGGGGGGGCGGGTGCGTGCCCATGCTGGGGCAGGGGAGGGGGTTGCGTGTGCCCAGACGGTGTGGGATGTGTGTGGGGGGGCGGGGGGCGGGTGCGTGCCCATGCTGGGGCAGGGGAGGGGGTTGCGTGTGCCCGGACGGTGTGGGATATTTGTAGGGGGCGGGGGGGCGGGTGCGTGCCCATGCTGGGGCAGGGGAGGGGGTTGCGTGTGCCCAGACGGTGTGGGATGTGTGTGGGGGGGCGGGGGGCGGGTGCGTGCCCATGCTGGGGCAGGGGAGGGGGTTGCGTGTGCCCGGACGGTGTGGGATGTTTGTAGGGGGCGGGGGGCGGGTGCGTGCCCATGCTGGGGCATGGGAGGGGGTTGCGTGTGCCCGCACGGTGTGGGATGTGTGTAGGGGGCGGGGGGCGGGTGCGTGCCCATGCTGGGGCATGGGAGGGGGTTGCGTGTGCCCGGACGGTGTGGGATGTGTGTAGGGGGCGGGGGGGCGGGTGCGTGCCCATGCTGGGGCATGGGAGGGGGTTGCGTGTGCCCGGACGGTGTGGGATGTGTGTAGGGGGCGGGGGGGCGGGTGCGTGCCCATGCTGGGGCAGGGGAGGGGGTTGCGTGTGCCCAGACGGTGTGGGATGTGTGTGGGGGGGCGGGGGGCGGGTGCGTGCCCATGCTGGGGCAGGGGAGGGGGTTGCGTGTGCCCGCACGGTGTGGGATGTTTGTAGGGGGCGGGGGGGCGGGTGCGTGCCCATGCTGGGGCAGGGGAGGGGGTTGCGTGTGCCCGGACGGTGTGGGATGTGTGTGTGTGATGACTGCTGGATGCTGCCGCCCACCGGCTGCACGGGGGGAATTGCGACGTGCGTACCGTGGAATCTGTCGGGCTGGCAGGCCCCACATCAGCTGTGTTCTTCCCTTCTGCCAGGTCCCTCCTGTGGGGTCGGCGTGTGACGCTTTTGGGAGCGGGGCTCTTTCCAAGGGGAAGGCGAAGGGAAGGGAAGGAAGTGGGGAAACAACAACGCAGTCCTAAGACCTCAATAAAACGGCAGTGAATCATGGCCCAGTTGCTGTTACCCTGGACTAACTGCCATAAAGTGCAATGAGGCAGCACCGAGTGCGGCTTTTATTAGCTCCACTCCGCCGTTATTAAGACGTTGAGATAAAGACCATCGAATTCAGTCTCTCCACGTTCTTTAGAGAACCGAGCAGGGTGCAAGCAGCCGCCTGCTGGGGGGCCGTGCCGCTGGCCTGTTTCCCGCAGTTCGCCTGTTGCCTGGGAGCTGGGGGAACGGTCCCCGGGGCAGGAGTAGATGGAACAGTTCCTCCAGGCTCGACTGCACCGAATGCAGCTGGGGAGGCGTCAGGTTTGATGGAGTTTAAACGTAAACAAGTGTGGCTAAGGGACATTCCACCCCAGTCACCCCTGTTCTGGTGACACCACCTGGGGCTCGGGAGAGCTACCGCCATTGCGCAGGCTTCAGGAGCGCCAAGGTATTGACCTAGTGGTGTCAGCGGGGGTCCCGATCCTGAACCTGGCTTGGGTGGGGTTGTCCGAAGTGCCCGAGTGAGTTAGGGGCCCAAATCCCACTGGACTCTTGGGCCTCACGTAGTCACTCCTGCAAGCTGCTAGAGCAGAGGGGACAAGCTCCTTCCAGCACCGTGACCGGATGCAGGACTGACACTTGCTCCCTAGTGTAGACGGTACCCTGCTTCGGGCTCTTTGTTCCCTATTAACAGAATGAGATCTTTATTTATCAGGCATGAAGCTCCCTTGGCTTAGGTGATAAAATGATGAGCAGTGACTTGGTGCCTCCTTTGCAATGGGCAGCCTTTGGCAAATGCCGAGAGATGGCAGCATGCTCCAGAAGCGGGCCTGAGGCCTGAGCTGGCAGGAGTGTGCAGAAGCAGTGAGGATGGATGGGCAGGGCACTGATCGGCTCACTGGGGCATCCCTTAATTTAACTTTTTTCGTTCTGTGGAGGGACAGTTCCTCTTTCCCAGCAGTGCAAACAGCCTCCCCTTCTCTCTGCGCGGGAGCTGGGTGCATGGGGCTTACCCCAGAGACAGGAAGACCAGGCCCTGGGGTGACCTACTCCTTGGTGGAACAGGATGTGGGGACGCATTATAAAAGTGAGTGAAGGACTATGGCTGATGAGTGCCAGTCAGGGAGCCAGCCAACTGTAGCCATACTTGGCCCCAATAAGGAGACCAACTTCCGGCTCAGTTCTCAGGGCTAATGATTCTAATGAGATGAGAAGTGCTCTCCCAGTGTCCCAGTGCTGAGGTCCAATTGGTACTGACTGCATGGAATCAACGTGCGGGGGGCAGACACACACTGCCCTGGCCCCACGTGGCTTCCAGACTGAGTTAGACTGTACAGGTCAGACCCGCTGCTCCAGTGACCACAACGGACCATTCGCTAAGCAGTGCTGGGCTCTTTCTTTCCCCCTCTCTCTCCTTTTCATTGTGTAGATTCTCTGAAAGCCTGCCTGGTAGAAGTGAGCTTGAAGGAGGGATCTGAGAGATGAGAGGGAGATAAAAGCTGACAGTACAGATGGAGGGTTTTGAGAGACGGGCGGAAGCCTTAACCTGGGGCTGCTGTCCTGGGGTTGCTTCTTTCGAGAGGTAGCATGATCTCCTCAGGTTTCCTACATGCATTCCAAGCACAGGGCTGGGGAATAAACTATCAATTCCCACAATGACTGTACAGCATGAAAAATTCATTTTTCTAACATCTTGAAAGTAAGAATTTCTAGCCCCATGTAAAGTTTCTTACTGGTGGTATTTAGAAATGGTAGAACAAGGACCATTCTGTGTGTGTAAGAGACAAATTAGAGGCAACTGCTAGCGAAACGCACCCTAACTTCCCAAAGCACTTGGAGTAGGAAATAGACACAGGGTCATGCAGACGTTTAGCTGCTACAGTCTAACGTTCAAAACTTCTCAGACTCCTAAGTACTCAGTTGTCAATTATTTTTAATGCATTTTTTTTTAAAGTTCCCTTCATCGTGTTCTGCAGGGAAGGCACCGAAGCCATTTCAAAGCAACCCCTGCTGCAGGGACTGTCCCGCGAAGCAGAGTGTCTTAAGGAAAATCTGTCTGTCTTGAAAAAGCAAAGTAGATTAAACCTTTTTATTTTTAAATTTCCACTTTCGTTGGACAAATGTCCACTGAGCTGACGAGCAAAAGGTAGAAGAGATTCAGCTCCAGCATTCACTCAGGCCATCGGCCGGACTAGCCAGCCAAGGAATTCCCGGGAAAATGTCTGTTGGCTCAGACCAGGTCTCTTCCAGCAACTCAAGGAGCCGGGGTCATTCGTTTGACGTCTTCGTTCCAGGAGGGATAGCTCTTGTAACGCCAGACCTTCTGTTATTTGCCCCAGATAGTTAAACTGTGTGCAAAACGCTAACCAATTCAGAAGCACTGTGGAAGTTCTGCCCTCCTGTTGTCCAGGGCTGAACTCCGCTGGCCTCACCCACCTGGCTGGCATAAAAACAGCGACAGTATCTGGTTCTGTGGGATCTGACTGTTGGGAGCGAGGGAAGTGCGACAGGTGCGAGACAACCAATACATTAGAACGAGCTATCTAGTGGTGGTCCTGTGGCACACCCAGGCTCCTGTGTGGGCCAGAACCCCTTGGGCTAAGCTCTCTACAGATACCCGATGCAGTCCCTGCCCCAAAGACCTCCCGCCCCTCCCTTGCCACCCTCCTGCAGCCAGGAGCAGAAGCTGAATTACTTTTCTGAAGTACCATCTTCCTGGCTCAGCCGCTGCCCTGGGCAGTCTGGGGGCTCTGCCTGTCCGTCTGCACTGCATTACCAGTGCCCATCTTGAGCGCCTGCCATCCAAGGCACTGTTCAGACCTCAGCCACCTTCTGCTCCCACGCTCCTCTGCAGCTGGCCAGCCGTTTCCCCCATTTGACGGGGGGGAAACATTAACTTCTGCTTTCTGAAGTGCTCACAGTCAGTGGGAGGTAAGCGGGGGACATCTAGAAAACAAGGCAGCTGGAGGGCTGAGCACCTGCAGTCCACTTCACAGCAATAGGAGCTGTGGGCGCTCAGCACCTCAAAATCCAGTGCTAGTCTGGCGGCCAAACCTGTGTGAGGGGTGAGCTGCCCATGGCCACCCAGTGTGTCTGCAGCAACCTCAGGAGGAGTCTGCCCTCACCTGCCCCTCTGCACTAACCGCCTTGCCTGCCCCTGCCCCGGCCTTCCACTGCCGGAAGTGAGCTGACTGGTGGGACAGAGGAGCGACCCCCCATGCAGGCTGGGGGTTGCGTTCCGGCTTGGCCTACCTGCCCCGTGCTAACGGAGGCCTAGAGAGCAGAAGGCAGCTCTGCACCCCGTCCTGCAGGGCCTAGCTCTAGGCGTTGTGGAGAGCCGTGAGCTGCTCGCTCTGTTTCCCGAGTGCTACGAGTGGGGCGCTGGTACCCCAACACGCGCCCTGGCTGGCTGCACTGAGGGGGTGCAGAGCCACGTGGGGCGGGGGAAAGGCAGGGAAGGCCTCACACGGGGAAACGCCATTGAGCAGCACTTGATTAACTCTAGTTCCCTGCCATTCCCAAGTGTCCGTGCTGCGCTGTCGAACGCCGGGGACCGGGTGCTCCGCCAGGCTGCCCATGGGCCGGCCAGACATGGAGGCTGCCGGTGAGGAGAGACAAGCAGCTAAAAGGCACCGGGGACTGAGATCCAGAGCAGCACTGTGGATTATGGACCCCCACACCCCCCCAACAGCTGCAGCTGGCGGGAGAGACTCATCCCTTGCTGCAGCGGGCAGAGCAAGAGGAATGGAGCCAGCTGGCCCTCCGGAGCAGCTGCCCCCTTACAGGTGAAGCAGGCGCTGGCCTGCCGTTCCCTGTCAGCCTGTGCATCAGCATCCCTGAGGGCTTGGGGTCCCTTCCTAGGAGGTCAGGGACACAGAAGCGGCTGGGGCCTCAGGGCCGTCTGAGCAGCTTGGGAGCGTCTTTGCTTTTCTCTTCCGGGGCAGTTTGTACGGAATGGGGCTGATGGTCCTAATGCAGCCCGAAGCTGCGCCGGGGATCAAGTGTCTTGTGTCCCCGGAGTGCAGGGCTCCGTGGGGAATGTGGCCAGGTTCTCTTGGCACAACAAGCCCTCGCGTGCTGTGGGACTGCTGGATCTACGGCCGGGCCTGGCCCTGGGCTCACAGAGTCCGAGCTGGGGGAGACCTCAGCCATGCTGGCACCGCTGTTAGGGCCAGTGCAGTCTTGGTCCCGCTGTAGTAATCTCGGCGCTTTGTCTGCATTAGCACTTCAGAGACTGCAGCCATGTTGGCCTAACTTCCCTGGCAGCGTAAGGGGTAAGCGTTCCACAGGCTGGCCCCCCTCTCTCTAGCAGAGTGGGATGTGTGGCCCCAGGCTGGCCCCTCCTGCGTTTCCTCCCCGTGGGGCCTGCCTGGCTCTTGTGGGAAGTGCTGGGGTTTGCAGAGGTTTGAATAATGCAGAAGTTCTCTCTGAGTAGCAGGTGGGGATGGAGCCTAGTGCAGGGTGAGGCTCGGCTGCCCCGCCGCCCGGTACAGTGAGCCTTAGTGGGAGACCCGGGGTCACAGCCGGGCTGCCTGTCGCTGCTTGTTCCTTTGCTATTATTATTTGTTTGCCCTGTCCTGTAGCAGCACCTGGGGCAGTTTCCAGGCACCCTTCTGAGAGCATGAACGGGCAGCAAATAGATTTGGGCCACGATACCACACGGAGTACAGATCTGGGCAGGATGCAAGGCTGGGTCTGCAGCTCCACTGAGACACTCCTACTGGGCCCAGCATGGCCCCGTGGGCACACAGTCCCCAAGCACCTTTGTGATAACGGCTGTCCCGCAGCTGGTGCCAGCTGGAGTTGAGGGGAGAAGTCCTGCACTGAAGAACTGCACCGGCCCCGCGCCCACAGTGTGGATCCTGCATCCTTGGCAGGCCTGGGTGAGCCGGTCTGAGGGCGGGGGCAGCCCTGGGATTCACAACTGCTGCGGGGCCTTGGGATTTGTTACTGTTAGTGAGTGTGTAGTGGGGTGGTCAGCCTGGGGAGAGGGCTGCCCTGGGGAGCCAATAGTAAAAGCAGCCCTGCAGTTGGCTGTGGCTGGGGAAAAGCAGTGAGAGCACCTGAGTGAGTAGCTGACCACAGGTGTGGCCAGGTCAATCAGCTGGCCCTGAGAAGAGGGCTGTGGGCAGGAGCCTCACTCTAGCCCTGGAGAGGGAAGGACCTGGCTGCCTGGGAGTAAGGTACCTGAAGCAGAGCAGTGCTGGGGAAGGGCAAAGGGAGCGCCAGCCTGGTGAAGGCCTACTGAGGTCCTGGGGCTGCAGAGGCAGCTGGTCCAACCCCCTTGCCAATGATGAGTGGCCATGAGCTGCGGTCTGCCCCAGGGGAAGGGGTCTAGATGATGGCTGGCAGTAGCCACTGAGCCAAGGTGGGCTTAGAGGGTTGGGGGTTCCCCTGGGAGGGGAGATCCAAAGTGTGGGGGCACTGCCAGGGGGCAGCACCCTGCAGTAAAAGGGCACCGGGGACTGGGAGGGACAGGGGGGTGGGGGGAAGGCAGTGGCGGACGAGACGCTGTCCTGCAGCAGGCGCTCTGGAGCTGGAGCACTAATTCCCGAGATGAACAGGAGGAGGTGTTGCACTGGTGAGCCTCCCATTGCTACAGGGTGAAATGGAAACCACCCATCTGCATCTCACCCTCTTCGCTGCTATTTGCCACAGCTGCTCCTGTTCTCCCTTTGTACTAGCCACTGGGCTCGGACCAGCCTCCCCAGGGCGTGCAAGCATCTCTAAAGCAGCTCAGTCGTGCTGCTTGCTGGCATTGGTCCCAAAGGTGCACCAGGTCTCTTACATGAGAGGTCACTACCCCAGGAGGCCAGGCATGGACAAACAAGCCAGTGTGAGAGCAGAGGGGAGAGGGGCAAGGCAAGAGCCACCAGCCTGTGGGGGCTCCCTTTGTTCCTGTCCGTGTGCAAGTGATGTTTGTTCCAGCCTGTTAGCAGGCATGGGGCAGCATTCAGTGGATGAGTCTCTGGGCTGTGCAGGGGGCTGGTGAGATGGACACAGGGTCCCTCTGTGTGGGTAGAGCCCTGGGTCTGCATGGCACTCAGGGGAGCGCTGGGTCTAAGTGAAGAAGGATTTCTCTCTTTTCTCCCCTCCCACCTTTTGTTTTAATTTCATATTGAACTTAGCTCACGTTTATTCTCTGTGTGGCTAATGTCAGGTGCTCCATGCATACAGAGGGTCATTTCCCTACGTGCCATCACATCGCTGTTATTGCAGGTAATTTGCTCTGAAACACGTGACCGTGCACTGCATGCAGCTTTTGAAGTAAGGGGGACGTGTGACTGTTTACAGCCCTTTCCCTGGCAGTCACTAGCCAGGGCTAATGTCGAGCCCAGGCTGGCAAAGGCTTTAGCTCTAAGCAGCTTGTGCAGAGTCCCTGGGCTACTGGCTTTAGCCTAGCCATTTGTTCTGGAGCTTTGGCATTTCCCCTCCACAGCGCCACAATGGATCAGACTCCAGGCAGCATCATAGAATCATAGAATATCAGGGTTGGAAGGGACCCCAGAAGGTCATCTAGTCCAACCCCCTGCTTGAAGCAGGACCAATTCCCAGTTAAATCATCCCAGCCAGGGCTTTGTCAAGCCTGACCTTAAAAACCTCTAAGGAAGGAGATTCTACCACCTCCCTAGGTAACGCATTCCAGTGTTTCACCACCCTCTTAGTGAAAAAGGTTTTCCTAATATCCAATCTAAACCTCCCCCACTGCAACTTGAGACCATTACTCCTCGTTCTGTCATCTGCTACCATTGAGAACAGTCTAGAGCCATCCTCTTTGGAACCCCCTTTCAGGTAGTTGAAAGCAGCTATCAAATCCCCCCTCATTCTTCTCTTCTGCAGGCTAAACAATCCCAGCTCCCTCAGCCTCTCCTCATAAGTCATGTGTTCCAGACCCCTAATCATTTTTGTTGCCCTTCGCCGGACTCTCTCCAATCTATCCACATCCTTCCTGTAGTGTGGGGCCCAAAACTGGACTGCATCTGCACTTGTAGATTATAACACGGTCCCTGTGCTGCAAACAGCATATGACAGCTCAAAGCGAGTGCAAACCCGCTCCTGCTGCTTGCTGCCCCTTGCCCCAGATCCGTAATGACTTGTGCTGCACATCAAAGGAGACTGGCAAAGGGTCGGGCGCTCTCCTCTCCTTTGCTCTTTAGAGTGAGAGAGCTCCCCGGACTCCTGGTGGCTGGAGCTCACAAGGCAGGAGCCTCTGCTGCTTCTCCACCCCTGCTCGCTTTCCCCCTGGAAATTGTTTCTGTCAATATTTTAATTTCATTTGGGCTCTGGAAGAGGAGGTGGAGTTAGTGCATTGTAAGCAGGTCATTTTTCACCAGCTCCAGAGCTCTGCGGCATCCGTTGTACAGAGCCATGGAAGCAGCTTTGTGCTGTGTATAATTCCGCTACAAAGCATGATTGTGCAGGGGCAGGATGCTAACAGGCTTTTAGAGGCGTAGCCAGCTCAGGGGACTGGTGAGTGGGTATGGACCCCGTCCCCTCCAGTTGCCCAGTCAGATGTGATCCAGGCTAGCCAGTGCCATAGCTGTGTCCAGTTGATAGCAGCTTGGAGATGCGCATGAGGGGGTGGGGAGAGGTGGTCAGTTTGGTCTCTAGATGGACAGGTGACCTGATGGTAAAAGGAAGTACCAGGGTTGGCATTAACTGGCACCTTGGTTGGCAGTCTCAGCAGGGACGAGGGGACTGACTGTCCCTTACATACTGTGACTCTCCAGTGGGGGTTCCCCTGAAGTGGGGCACATCACTGGGGCAGTGACTGGTGGTAGGGTTGCTCCAGGGGGTGCTACCAATCGTGTCTCTCAGTCAGAGGATGGCTCTCTGCAGCCCCGCTCAGCTGGTACCAGCCACCAGCAAGAAACACATGAGAGAGCCCGCAGGCAAGTCACAAAATGCCCTGAGATGTGTTTCTCGTTCTGTCTCATGTCACCCATGGGTCCCCAGCTGTGGAACAAGCAGGTGGATCTATGCAAAAAACCCTCCCTGTCTCTTTCACGTCTCCATAATTCCAGCAGAAGGTATTTTCAGCTGGGGGGAAGAAATGAAGCCTAAGCATATGGTGGGCCTAATAAATGACACCGGGGAAGCAAGCTTGTGTATGCAACCTGCATTCCCCATCACATCCACTGCAAAGTGCCAGAAGAAATCTGTCTCCAGACTCATTTCAGCAGGCGAGATCTATTCCCATTTACTCCTGCATGTTAGAAGTTGCTTAAATGCATCCAGTTGGTTATGAAAGGCAAGGAGCAGCCAGGAGCTGCCATGAACCACAGGCACTGAAAGAAAATAAATTCGCTGATTGCACTCGGCCCTTCCCTTTGCTGGGGAGCCACAAGTGAGGAGGGCCTCCGCCGTTAAGTAACAAACAGAGTAGTGAGGAGAAGACCCACAAGGGGACAGCACCTCAGGAAGACAACTCTCTCCCTTTTGAAGTTGGGTCTCTGCTCTGCAACTTGGTGCGGGGGAGACCAGCCATTGCTGGTAACGGGATCCGCGGGCGCTGTTCAGCCAGTGCAGTGGACCTGGTGCTGGCGGGGATCCTGGGAGAGGTGGGGGAAGAACTGGGCTGTGCCGCCTCCGACATGCTGGCCATGATGCACTCTCTGTGCCAGGCCCACGCAAAGCAGTCACTTCCTAGTACTCCCGTGGGTCACCCCTCCAGCCACCTGCCTCCCAGACCCACCGAGCCCAGAACTGCTGCCTCATCAGGGCTCTTGGCAGCCCAGAGGCCCTGCCCCATCACGCCTGACAGCTGCTGGGCATCGCTAAGGAGCACAGGCCTTTCCCCCGCCCGGGCTCCTCCTGGGCAGGATGAGGGCACTGGAGCCATGAGGCAGAGGCATTCAGCTAGCCCCGTGGACATCCCTGGACACTTCTCCCAGACAGGATGACGGTCAACACAACCAGTTAGCTCCTGGTGGTGTCCGGTGCAGGCCAGGCGTGAGGAGGGGTGCTGTCCGTCAGATGATGGTGATTGATGGTAGCTACAGAAACCAGCCCCTGCTCCAGGTGTCCGTGTTCTCGGAGCACCGTGGCCTGGCCGCCAGGCCTGTCTGCCGCGTGGGTGTGACTATGTGCTGCAGGGCGTGAGTCCTGCAGGCTAATATGAAGTACCCTGATGTGCACAGAATAGCTCTGCTCCAAGGGCCCGGCCTCCCGCAGTAGTGTGGGAGACGAGGACGTTTGCAAGTCAACCGAATGTGCTGGCCGAGGAAAGGGCCTTTCCTTTGCTCTGGTGTGGAAGGATGCAGCCAATTTTTACCAGGTGGGCCCTTGTGATTAGCAGGGACACGCAGCCCCACCAGGCACTTCACAGGAAGTGCTGAGCCTCGGGGGCTGTAAACTCCCGTTGTTGGCCTGCACCGGGCCGGGGCAGAGAGGTGACTGAGCAGGAACCATAAATCTGTGGCAGGCCTAAATGTAAGTGAGGAGCTGCAGCTCCCAGTCTGGGCACAGCTTCCGCTTCCAGCACATGCCGCTTGCCATATAGACGGGCTAGATAGCCATACTGAGATCTCTGGCTCTGAAAACCTCTAGGGCTGTCAGGGGGAGGGACCCTACTTGGAGTCGGTGGGGAGGGGGTCATCCCTGAGTCAGAGGAGCAGGGGTGGGGTTCTCCCCTGCCCCCAGAGTCGGTGCGGGGCAGGGTTCTGGGGAGCATCCTATTAAACTAAGTCAGCTACTTCCCTGCTGTGTTTGCAGCTGCATCGCTGCCTGCTCAGGCTGTTACTCTTTTCTCTCCCCCCCAGCTGTGCCCAGCAGCCTCTGCGACAATGAAGGCTCTTTCTGAGGGTGTTTGGCCTGAGGGCTCCAAAGGCCTTTCCTGTTTTCTCAGCAATTAGCAGGTAGAATAACCCGGGGCAGAGGAATACACCAGCTGGCCCAGCTCTGCTCCTGTTTCTTCCCCCCACCTACACTTGGGAGCAGGGAAATTACAACGAGGCCAACTTGGTTTGGCCGCCGGCTCTGTGCCTGAGGTCCGGTCAGGACTCTGCTGGAGCCCCTGCTCTCCAGCGCTCAGAACTTCCTAATCCTTTCTCCCTGTCAGCCGAAATCTGCCAGGCTCCATCCCTGCTGAGAGGTGACTTCGTTTCCCCCTTTGGAGAGGCTGAGGGAAGTTTAGGTTTCGTTTGGAAGTTATGTGCTGGGGGGGGAATATTGAAAGTGGTAAAGAGACCGGGCCAGATCAGCAGCCAGCCACCCACCCAGGGGCAGCAGGTGTTGTCCTGCCTGGGGATGAGAACAGAACAGGACTGAACTGGGATCCTACTTCCCCCTCCCTGCAGGGGGATCTGCTGTTTTAGCCCCTTCCCTGCCCCAGCTGACGTCTCGTCCAGGCTGGCTTGGTTGCCCTGGCTGGTGTCTGGTGTAGTGGGGTGGCTCTTTCCACGTGGGGCACAACTAAAGTGAAGATCTGAACCCATCCTGCCACCCAGCCTCACACAGCGCCGGGAACGCGGCTGTTTACTGACACTTGCTGGCAGGCACCTGGGAGTCAGGACTCTGGGTTCTTTCTCCTTTCAGTTGCTGACGTGCTGTGTGATCATGGCCAGGCCACCTACCCACCCTGGGCCTCGTTTTCTCCCTGGTGCAATGTGGAGGATGATGTTAACCGACCCACCGGGCCATTTCTGAGCCGTGACAAAGCCTGGGGAAGTTCTTGGGGGAGACCCGAGAGTGCAGCTGCTGAATGTTCCCCTCCTGTGCCGTCACTGCAGCCTGGCCTAGTCCCGGCGCGCTCGCCTGGCTTTGCTGTCCCTTCCCAATCCCATCCTGTCTGGGGCCAGGCACAACTGCACAGCCTCCCCCCACTGCACAGGGTGCTTCCAATCCCGGCGTGATTCCACTGGGCAGTCGACTAAGTCACTGCTCCAGTGCGTCTCCCGTCCCCTCGCTGCGTGCTGGAGCGAGGCCGGGCTGCAGGGCTGCACCGGGTATGCTTCACCCACTGCCCCGGGAGCTCACCCTCCTGCCGCTAGCCTCGGCTGGGAAAGGACTAAGCCCCATTTTTCATTCAGCCCTTTTCAAGCTGGCCCGTAATGAATGCCAGCCTCTGGGTGGTTTTTGTTTTTTTAACCTCATCCGAGAGCTGCTGTGCCAAGTCCGTGGAAATGGAGTGGGTACCATTGTTTGCTTGGTCCAGAGCATTTCACTTCCCATCTCATGGGATGACCCACCGGGCTCTCTGGGGTCTGACTGCTGTGTCTGCCACCCACAGGGTGTGTAGTTCTTAGCTGTATTCACCACGCTGGTTGCTTGGTAGGGTTCTCTCCTCCCTGCTTCTGTCTCCCTCTCCCTCTTCTCCTCCTGGGGGTCTGTGGCTGCCATGTGCCCAGGCTGGTTTCCAGGGTGT
Source organism: Lepidochelys kempii (assembly GCF_965140285.1). Classification (NCBI taxonomy): domain Eukaryota; kingdom Metazoa; phylum Chordata; order Testudines; family Cheloniidae; genus Lepidochelys; species Lepidochelys kempii. The sequence goes on along the minus strand of NC_136389.1, from coordinate 1,703,992 downwards.
GAAGCAGGCACTGGTATTGTCACTTTCAGACATTGGTTTTTACCCCCCAAATGATGCTGAATTAATCCATCACATCTTTCTGTATCTGCATGACTGCCCTGGGCGAGTGGGACTCCGGAGAGTGGTGTCATGTAGCCAGGGGACTCTGCGCTTTCAAGTGATCTGGAGTTCAGGGAATGAGAGGTGGGCCATTCCTGCTGGGATTCCAGCTGTAATTGGACCAAGAAATTGCTACGGAAATAATGTGACCATGAAAAAGGTTTCATTGAACCAAAGTACTGGACTGACACTGCACCAAAAAATGTCTGCCAAAAAGACAGCGAAGCTCTGTCTGAAATCTAGGTGCAGCATGGTACCACTTGCTATTTACAGTATTACTGGGCTGGCATGTCTAGTGCACGTGGCACTGGGGACAGATCAAATTGGAGAGGTTTCCTGAGGCTGCTAGGAATGTTGCCCCTTCCCTAGGGTCCTGTAGCCAACAGGAGTTTGTTCTGAAGATGTAACTCTCCTCGCTCCCATTCTGCTGGCCAGAGGAGTCTCCCGGGGGATGTCGTGCTGCACGTTTTGGGATGGAGCGGTCAGAGGGTGCCCCCCAGCCCAGTTCAGCTTCTTGTTCTTTCTTGTTCTTCTCTTGACTCAAGCGGTGGGGATGGGGATGAAGTCCCTGGTGGTTTAGAGACATGGAACATAAAGAGAACATGGCTTGTTGCTCCAAAGGCAGAGCAGGCTGTTCCCGCTGCCCGCCTGCAGTGCTGTGCAGCCTCCGGAGCAGAGCTTCTCGAGCTATCTGAAGTGGGGGATGGGTACTTCCCCCACCCCCCCACCCCCCCGTGTGCGCGCAGACCGGCAGCCGATGGCTCGCGGACCACCACTTTGAGTAGCACTGCTCTAGAGAATTGTCAAGTGGTTAGAGTGGGCGACAGGTGTCAGGACAACTGGGTTCTGTTCCTGTCTGGCACTGACTCAGTGTGTGGGCATCCTTGGGCAGGCCACTGCCCCATCTGTAAAACAAAGAGATGAAGAAAAGCTGAGCCCACGATGCAGAGCTGGAGTATTGATTTATATAAGACTGGGGCCTCCCAAAGTTCTGGTGTGGGCCATTCCAGAGATGGACTCAGCCCAGGATGTTCTGTTCTGGCTTGGAACCTTTCAGTAGTTTGAGGGTGTGGGGATTTGGGTCCATGGGCCCCTGCCCCAGGTGGATGCTCTAGGATAGGAGAGTGCAGAGCTGGCTGCAAGTGGGTCAGGAACGGGGAGGAGGGCACATCTAGGGCCCCCAGGCAAGGACGATGTTACAGCAACAATGCTGTAGCTACCGCTTGGGGCAGCAAGCCTGGCTGTGGTGGAACCGCGGCTGCGGAGCAGGAGCTGCAGGTCCCTGAGAGTCCGGCGACTTTCTGAAGCTACTGTGATCACACCTGCACGTTTCTAGAGCGGCCCCGGCTGCCCTATCCAGCCTGAAATGTGTGAGAAATCACTCCTGGCCTGGGGGTGCAGAGAAGCTCCAAGAGGCAGCCCCTTGGTGCTTCAAAACAAAGATGTCGTAGTTTTTTTTTCTCGAGTATTAAATTGGTTTCTGTGGTTAAATGCTTCCTCAGTGAGCCATGCCTTTGGAAAAGATGTCACACACCATTATGTCCGAAGTGCAGTGGGGCTATGCAGGTCACTCAATCCGTGTGGCAGGCTCAGGAATACAAGTTACTGGTGCTGTCATCTCATCTGTGCCAAGCAATAGATTTAAACTTGAAAATCTTTTTTTCCCCCTTTACCCAACATCACCTAGACTTTTAGGAGTTAAGATTTTCTTCTGTGCCTCAGTGAAGCATACACCATTGCCTGCATCATCCACTAGGCCTAATATTCTGCTCTGCATGGGCTTTGTTAGTGCAATATTAAGAGCTAATAGGTAAATTAATTAAACAAACTAGGGATACGTTAGCCCAGAGAACCCCTGCCGGCCTCCTCTGGGAGGATGCTATACCATTGTGAGCAAACCTCTGCTGGATCTGACAATGAGTCACTTTCACTGCTTTGTCTAGCCTTTCCCAAAATCCAGAGAGTGTCCCACCCTTCCCTCTCTGTCCAGGCCACATAGCGTGTCTTCAGCTGTGAGGCTTCTAAGGGACAATGCAGCACATTGGAGGAGGGACCACTTCACAAGTGTGTGGTGTACCCACACCACAAACGCTCTAAAATCTACAGGAGCAAGGGCCCACTCTAGGATTATCCAAATGGAGGGCCTGGCAGGGCACTCTGCTGGAGAAGAGCATTTCTCCACTGCATTTAGCAGAAGGAGAAGACTGTGTGGGTAATGGAGAGTCCTGGACCCAGCCTCTGTTCAGCTCCCAGGCAGCAGTAGGGAAGCCTGTGCACTTCCAGCCCCAGCTCTTCCCTGCACTAACCAGTATTGTGCATGGTTCAGAGGAGCAGCCGTGTTAGTCTGTATCCACAAAAGAACAGGAGGACTTGTGGCACCTTAGAGAGTAACGCATTTATTTGAGCATAAGCTTTTGTGGGCTACAGCTCACTTCATTGGATGCATAGAATGGAACATCTAGGAAGAAGATATACACATACATACAGAGAACATGAAAAGGGGGAAGTTGCCATACCAACTCTGAGACTAAGATGAGTTATCAGCAGGAGGGAAAAAAACTTTTGTCGTGATAATCAAGCTGGCCCATTTCAGACAGTTGACAAGAAGGTGTGAGGATACTTAACATGGGGGAAATATTCAATTTGTATAATGACCCAGTCTCTAGTCAAACCCAAGTTAATGGTATCCAGTTTGCAAATTAATTCCAATTGAGCAGTTTCTCGTTGGAGTCTGTTTTTGCAGCTTTTCTGTTGCAGAATTGCCACCTTTAAGTCTGTTACTGAGTGGCCAGAGAGGCTGAAGCGCTCTCCTACTGGCTTTAGAATGTTATGACTCCTGATGTCAGATTTGTGTCCATTGATTCTTTTGAGTAAAGACTGTCTGGTTTGGCCAATGTACATGGCAGAGGGGCATTGCTGGCACATGATGGCATCTATCATATGGGTAGATGTGCAGGTGAACAAGCCCCTGACGGCGTGGCTAATGTGATTAGGCCCTATGATGGTGTCCCCTGAATAGATATGTGGACACAGTTGGCATCAGGCTTTGTTGCAGGGATTGGTTCCTGGGTTAGTGTTGTGTGGTGTGTGGTTGCTGGTGAGTATTTGCTTCAGGTTGGGAGGTGTCTGTAAGCGAGGGCTGGTCTGTCTCCCAAGATCTGTGAGAGCAAGGGATCATTTTTCAGGATAGGCTGTAAATCTTTGATGCACTGGAGAGGTTTGAGTTGGAGGCTGAAGGTGATGGCTAGTGGCGTTCTGTTATTTTCTTTCTTGGGCCTGTCCTGTAGTAGGTGACTTCTGGGAACTCTTCTGGCTCTGTCAATCTGTTTCTTCACTTCTGCAGGTGGGTATTGTAGTTGTGTTTGTCTCTGTCTGACAGATTGGAGCAAATGCGGTTGTATCGCAGAGCTTGGCTGTAGACGATGGATCGTGTGATGTGGTCTGGATGAAAGCTGGAGGCATGTAGGTAGGAATAGCGGTCAGTAGGTTTCCGGGATAGGGTGGTGTTTGTGACCATCACTTATTAGCACAGTAGTGTCCAGGAAATGGATGGCTTGTGTGGATTGGTCCAGGCTGAGGTTGATGGTGGGATGGAAATTGTTCTTGTCAGGTGTAGGCCTCCAGGGTAGTCTGTGCAGAGCCTGCCCAGGGAGCTCTTAAAAAGCTGCACTCCAGACAAAATGTGAGCATACAGGGAGCTATTTAGGGCTGCAGCCTGCAGTCCTTCCACAGGCAAAATTACCAATAGGAGCTTTAGGTGAACAAGAGCTACAACACTGGGCCCTGGCAGCGTAACACCTGGGAACCTCCCCCACCCCGAAGTGAGGGCTCTGTCCCTGGTGCTAAACTAGACAACGCATGTTGCCAGAACCAGGAGGACCAACTTTAGCTGCACTTCTGCCAGACCCCAGGGTGCTGGAGGCTTGCAGCGCTCCCAGCCCCAGTCAGCTCTGGGTTCCCCTCCTATCTCTAGCCGGGGCAGTGAGTTCATTTCTATGAAGTGCTCTCCTGTTGCAGCGCTATGGAAGCCTTTGTGCAGGGGGCAAATAACTTGGCCCCTTGTCTTAGTTTCAAGTAAATATCCCCCTCACACCATTGAGGATTCCCTTGTAACATACCAGCCTGGCTCTTCATCTTTCGCTGCAGATCCCAGCTAATCTGGAAGGGACCTCATGGGACTTGCTGGTCACAGAGATCTTGCTGGCAGTTACACGCTTTAGCTATTTATAGTCCTATAATACCTTAATCACGGGCTCTGTAATGCACAGTCTGAAAACTAGCAAGCTGTCTCCTCTCATTTCTCCCTTTGCAGCTCATGTTGCTTTAGCTGTTAGTTTGACTAATTGTGTTGAATTGATTTCTGATCGGAGGCAAGTCGGACTTTGGTGCTTTCGAAAGTCTGAGTGATTTCTGTCAATGCTGGTGTCAAGCTTGGGTGACAAGGGAGTGATTTTTTTCAAATGATCTGAAATTCACTTTGTTCACAGTAAGGCAGCACCTACACCTTGGTGACTAAGTGGTTCCTGGAAGCGTGTATTCATGGCAAAATGCCTCATTATTTCACACTGTAGCTTAGTCACCATATCTGACATTATCCAGTGAGGCATCCAGAGCGGCGTGTGTGTCAACTAATTGTTAGTGTCCGTTGCACTTTCCACCCAGTCTTCAAAGTGACTTTTTTCTGTGCCTCAGCTTTTGGGGGCCCAACCTAAGACACCTCAAATGGGCCTGATTTCCCAGAGATTGCTGGGGACCCACCCTCAGGAAATTCAGTCCCATTTAAGGGGTCTCAAGAACCGAGACACTGTAAAATCACTAAGTGGCAGCTGCTGATGGAGGCATGCTGTTCCACCTGGCGGGGGAGCATTCTTCCCTCCCTCCCTTGTTGTCACTTCCCAGTTCTTCTAAATAATCGCTATTTCTGGGGGGCCCCAGTGGGTGAGATTCTCTGCTCCTGCTTTTACTAAGCAGCTGAACCTGGACTGTGACAGCTGGGAAGGCACTTGTATTTATGGGTCTAAAGCAAAATATCCAGAATGACCTTCCCTGCCTGACTCTGCTTCCTCTTCGCTCTGGAGCCATTAACCTGCATTCCCAATCACTGGTTTCTGTTCAGAATACAGCAGTGGCTTCCAAGCAGGTGCCTCCATGGTTGTCCATGCTAGTTTAACCTTTATTCCCTTGTTTTGTGTCCTACATATAACTGCAGTGTCTATTTTAAAGCCTTTGCCAGACATATAGCTCTGTTGCAGTCTAAAGGCCTCCTCCACAGCCCACTGAAGTCAATGGAAAGACCCCTGCTGTCATCAGTGGGAACAGGAGCAGGACTTAATCCTATTTTATGTCATTTCTAAGCATTCTCTGTCATTTAGTTCCTTACAACCGTCACTTCCATACATCTCCTGGAAAACCTTCTTTGAAATGAGCCTGGAAAACTACGGACGGTTTCAAGTGTGGGGTCAAATCCCTGCACTAAGTCGGGGGTGAGAGATTTGCACTTAAATGTGCTTTCTGAATCACTCACTGTTTGGAAGAGGTGTGGCTGACAGGTCTTCTGGTGCTGACATGCTGCGTCTGCCCAAGTCTCATGATTGTACCTAGCAAGTGGGTTTACTGATGCCCTGTTTGACATGTACACTAGCGACTGTTCCCAGCACCACAAATGGTGTCACCCAGTGCCTAAACACTGACCTCTGTGGCACCTCCATTTAGGGAAGATGGTTTGTCAGATGTACCACATGCCACCTTGTGTCGCTCTGCGGGACTAAACGAAGAGTTCCCTCAGTACTGTGCGATGCCTAGGGCCCACCAAAGTCACAGCCATGAAAACACACCATGGACTGTGAAATCTGGTCTCTTGTGGGCTTTTACCCTACACTATAGATTTCGTGGGGGGAGGGTCCTGACCCAAAAGGGAGCTGCAGGGGGATTGCAAGGTTATTGTAGGGGCCTTGCAGTATTGACACCCTTACTTCTGTGCTGCCTTCCGAGCTGGGCGCCCGGCCAGCAGCCTCCGCTCTCCGGCCGCCCAGCTCTGAAGGCAGCGCCCTGCCAGCAGCAGCGCAGAAGTCGGGGTAGCAGTACTGCGACCCCCCCCCCAACTCCTCCTTTTTGGGTCAGGATCCCTGCAGTTATGACACTCTCTGAAAGTTCAGATTTAAATAGCTAAAACCATGACATTTACAATTTTTTTAAAAATTCTGTGAGCAGGAAATTGAACTTGGTAGGGGCCCTAGTGAGGTCATACACTCCAGATACACGAAATACCCCTGAGAAATCGCAAATCCAGGAGTGTCGATAGTTCTAGGGACTGGACCAAGGTGAGGAAATACCTTTTACTGGACCAACTTCTGGTGGTGAAAGAGCAGCTGCTGCATTTACACAGAGCTCCTCAAGGCTGGGATGGGTACTCAGAGTCTCTACACTTTAAATGCTACAGCGGCACATCCCCCGAGATATAGCTATGCTGGTCTAAATTCCCAATGTAGGCCGGCCCTCCAAGTGTCACAGCGAAATACACGATGGAGCAGATTATTTAGCATAAGGCGTTTACACGTATTGTAAGAGACCATTCCAGGTGAAGCAGGCAGCCCTTACCCAGAGGAGAAAGGAGGGTTAGTGGGGTATAAAACCAGGGGTTGTTTAGAGTCCATGATTTCTAGTGTCTAATAGTTATGAATTGACGCTCCCAGGCTCCTCCTTTCTATGCAGGTTTCCTTTGAGGCTGAGGCCTGAGAGATTTTTGTCTCTTATCATTTTCTTTGTGAGTTTACTGGAGAGCAGAGTGAGTGTCTCCTTTCACCCACGTAGTAGTTGTTGGGGCATTTATTGCACTGGATGAGGTACAGCACATGTTGTGACAGGCACATGTAGGACGCATGGATCTTGAAAGGTGGGCTGTGTGGGGCATGGATCATCCTAGCAGTGAGTAAGTCTGCAGCTTCGGCGTCTGTTCTAATAGGATCTGGTGCCGCTTTGAGTTGACGTGTCCTGGTCTGTGGGGAGCTTGCTTCTGATGATGAGCTTGGTGAGGTCGGGGGGCTTAAAGGTCAGAGTGGGTTTGGGAAAGATCTTTCAGGATGGGATCCCCAGTGAGTATGGGCTGTAATTGTTTAATGATACCCTCTATGGGTTCCAGTGTGGGAGAATAGGTGACAACTAGGGGTAGCTCTGTGTGTGTGTGTCCCCGTCCCCTGTATTGAAGCAGGTTCTCTTAGGGTATTTGGTGGCCCATTCCATGACGCAACCTATTTCTCTGGTGCAGTGTCCTTGTTTTGGTGTAATAAATATAATTTGTAATGTCTCCCTTAAAGCCTTCACTAGCCTACTGAAGTCAAGGGAAAGACCCCTGCTACCATCAGTGGGAACAGGAACAAGACCTAATGTCTAATTATAATGATGACTTTGGTGGGACACTTCTGAGTGTATCAATTCAGGACAAATCGCTTAGAGCGGGGCAGTTACAGCCCAAGGCTGGAGTTTCTCCACTTCTAAGGGACCAAACCAGCAGGACAGAGAGAACTTTTTTTGGTTTTACACCACTGGCTAACCACAAGTGTTACAAGCAACCCTTAGACACTCCAGTTTCCCAGTATCCCCACCAGTGCCACTTGTTATGGGGACAAATGGTTATGAAAACCAATACCCCAGTAAAAGGAAAAAAGGGTCTTTTGATCCCAAAGGACCAAGCTCCAGACCCAGGTCAATATACAAGTCAGATCTTAATAACAAATCATGCTGTTGCCAATCCTTTAGAATCTAAAGGGTTATTCTTAAGAAAGAAATATAGATGAGAGTTAAAATTGGTTAATGGAATCAATGACATCCAGGAATGGCAAAGTTCTTGGTTCAGGCTTGTAGCAGTGATGGAATAAACTGCAGGGTCAAATCAAGTCTCTGGAGAACATCCCCAGCTGGGATGGGTCCTTCAGTCCTTTGTTCCCAGAGCTTAAGCTTGTAGCAAGGTTCCTCCAGAGGTCAGAAGCAAGGTTGAAGACAAAATAGAGGGGTTTCCAGGGCCTCTTTTATTCTCTGACCTGTGGAAGATCACAGCAGCAAGAGTGAGTTTGGAGTCACATGGGCAAGTCCCATGTCCATGCACAACACTGTTTACATGTTAGTTTGAATGTTCCCAGGAAAGATCACATGTGGATTGGCGTCTCCCAAAGTTCATTATAGTTAAGTGTTTCTTGATTGGGCACTTATTGAGAATAGTCCTTTCTCAAGAAGCTGACCCAGTGCTTCCCTGAGGCTACTTAGAATCAAAGCACATTGAGATACAAGTACAGAGCCAATATTCATAACGTCAACTACAAAATGACAGGTTTCAGAGTAACAGCCGTGTTAGTCTGTATTCGCAAAAAGAAAAGGAGGACTTGTGGCACCTTAGAGACTAACCAATTTATTAGAGCATAAGCTATTACCAGCAGGAGAGTTAGTTTGTGTGTGTGTGTGTTTTGGGGGGGGGGGGGGGTGGAGGGTGAGAAAACCTGGATTTGCGCTGGAAATGGCCCAACTTGATGATCACTTTAGATAAGCTATTACCAGCAGGACAGTGGGGTGGGAGGGGGTATTGTTTCATGGTCTCTGTGTGTATATAATGTCTGCTGCAGTTTCCACAGTATGCATCCGATGAAGTGAGCTGTAGCTCACGAAAGCTCATGCTCAAATAAATTGGTTAGTCTCTAAGGTGCCACAAGTCCTCCTTTTCTTTTTACAAAATGACACACACACATACACACAGATAGCATCATCATAACCAGCAAATCATAACCTCTTTAGAGACACCTCACACAACAACCTTTTGTACAATATTTGCTGCAAATATATAATGGTGGTTGCAGCAATGATCTATATGGTGACCAGTAATGTCACATTAATGGGCTAGACATACTGTCCTGATCCAGTCTCAGGACCTTATTGCTGGCTATTCCTGCCTGCCTACAGTAATACTGGTGTGTGAGGTTTGAGAACCACATCACTTCACTGTGTGTAGTTAACTGTTGGAAAAACCTTACCATTAACCAGGATGTCAGATACTTAGTGCAGCCACTCCAGCATACAGGTGCAGCTGTTCTCGGGAGTTTATTTGCTCCCTTTCTGCAACGTCTCAGGAAAAACAGAGCAATTCTTTTGTTCAAGGGAACATCTTTCTGGATTACCATAATGTTCCTCTCACACCCCTCTTGTGCACTCTGTGCACTGCGGGAATGGGCAGGAAGAAATCCTTTTCATTGCTGATTTTTCCCCAGACAAATATCTGGCTCCCTTCACCTTACACATCCCCGGGCATGTAATTAATCCGTTAAATGCTCGGTGTTTAGCAGGTTGCTCTGCCTCCCTCTGCAGGACTGTAAAGTGGGAGATTGGTGCAGACATATTAACCTGTGCTTTCAGGTACAGTAAATGTCTCTTTGCACAGTTGTTTGTTAGGGCTGTGAGACTAACAGATACAGTAATAGCCAGTAGGACAGGCCCTTTCATCACAAGTATTTATGGTGAGGTGTGAGGCAGAGACTGTTACCACCTTCTAATAACTGTCTGGTCAGCTCAGCACTTCGTCCCATTGTTACGATTGTTGTTTATATTATGTTTGCGTCCCAGGGTCCCAATTGCAATCACGGCCCCATTGCGTTAGGAGCTGCACTAACCCCGGTAAGACTGTCCCTGCCCCAAGGAGCTCTCCGACAACAGAAGCAAAGGGTCGGAGAAAGGAATGAGGTGAAGAACTGAGGCATAGAGACACTCAGTGACATGCCCTTGGTCATGCAGGAGGCCATCCCAGTCCAAGGCTGTAACCCAGAGCATCCATCCTTTGGAGGTAGGTTGACTTGGTCCCTGCGCTTTCTTTGTGGGAGTCTTGGGGTGAGATCTTACAAGTGATTTTAGTTGGGGATTGGCCCTGCTTTGAGTAAGGGGTTGGACTAGATGACTTTCTGAGGTCCCTTCCAACCCTGATATTCTAGGATTTAAGTGAGGTCCCTATTTTTTCCCCAGACAAGTGGAGGCGGTGGAATGGCTGCCAGAGGTAACAGTGGTGGGGTGGGGGGAGTGGTACTTTCAAAACGCAGCATGGACTGGTGCAAAGGATGAAATCCTCAAATGCCCCTGGGGACCTGGCTTTCACGTGTGATTGTGGCCGTTTCACACAGCTGCCCAAGCCAGCCCTCCGGGGGGGCAGGAGTTCACAGTATTTGAGATTCAGAGGCGTGTCAAATACCTGGACCGGGAGCCACATGCCTCTTCGTTCGTACACATTCTGCAGCTGCCCTGAGAGCGCTGGGAAGGCCGCGACTGCAATCTCCTGGCTGCTCATGTGGCCAAGCAGTAGGTGTCGGTGTGCATATTACCGATGCAAACACTCGCTTCTGCTAAGCCTTGCCGGCTGTGTTGCCCCAGATTCATGTCAAAATACAATTTTCTTCCTCTTAATCCTCCCAGCTCAACAGAGCTCCTGTGACTCCACCTTCCTTCCCTTCCCTTTGTGGCAAGGTCTCCACCAGCTGACACTGCTATCTGGGACCACGCCATCCGAGTGAGGCCGCCTGGGGGTTGAGTCAGCCTAGGAACACAGAGGGGCAGGAAGGGCCTGTTCACTTTTGGGGCCCAGGTCAGTTCCCATGGAAGTGGCTCGGTGCAAGGGCTCAGTACTGCCTGGCTGAAGTCAATGGGAGCCCACAGCACTCGGCACTTGCTCTGCAGGGTAGATCTGTTGGTGAGCAAACAGGACAGTTCTAGACTTCCTGGTGCTCCTCCACCCCCATCCTGTGAGAGGAAAGGTGCTAAACCCATGGTGGTGATAGCTGGAGAGGAGGGGCAGGGAATAGGCTAAGACATGCCCAGCAATGCCCCAACAGCTCTGGCAATCCTGATTTGTCCCTGGGAGCTGCCTTTTGGGATTGCTCTCCTAGAAGTGAAGGCACAAGGCGGCAAATCAGAGTCTGTGCCTGATGTTGGCCAACCCATGGATGGGAAAAGGGCAGCAGCTCTTGACATGTGGTTCTGTGAAGCTGACACAATGCTGCCCTTGCTAGCTGGCATGTAGGCCTACTGTGACTCTCTAGACAGGGGTGGGGAGGAATCGTAACATTAACAGCACAAAGAGTGCTTCAGGGCCTTCCACTGTGACCACACACGAGCCCCATATAACAGCTATGGCACTGTGCCCCAGTGGTCATCCAGAGGGCCATGGCTATGGCTCCTGCTGCCTGTTCCAAGAGCAATGACTCTTGACGACCCCTCCGCCTCCGTAGGTGGCAGCCGGAGCAGCAATGGCATTAAAATGCTGGTGTTGATTTGACACGGGGGCACCTGGAGACATTTTGCTGGGAAAAAAGGAAAATGGCAAAGCTCCCCATCAAAATTGTTATTACAGCACCATCCCTTCATGTCAACAGCCTGCTCACGAAAGCTCATGCTCTAATAAATGGGTTAGTCTCTAAGGTGCCACAAGTCCTCCTGTTCTTTCTGCAGATACAGACTAACACGGCTGCTCCTCTGAAACCTTTCCCAACAAGGGGAGTTTTTAATACAACTTGATGTAGTTCTGGCAGAAAGGACGCTACTAGACACAGAGCTTGGTAATGTGCGGGCTGTTCATGCTAATTACACGTTGTTTCTAAAATTATGCTCCCAGGCTGGGGGGCTGTGGGCTGGGATCAACATTAAGAGCTTTCTGTGATCAGATTATTTCTACTGTGATACACATTCGAATGAGCCTGTCAACTGAAATTTTCTGTCTGGTTAGGAATTGATTTTTCTAGCTTCTTGCTCATATGTAAACATTTTTAGTGGTCCTCAGCCAAAGCAGGAGCAGGGAAAGCAAACATCAGACCAAGCAAACTCGATCCCTTTAGGGAAATCACTGGCCACAGAAGGAAACAAAATGCATGATGGCTTCAAAAGACATCCATTAAACTGTGTGCTGAAATGATTCATAGCATGGGTACTTAAAGGTTTAATTAGATCTTAATCACATAATTTTATCTTTGTTTTAGAAATTAGTGCTTAATGACTGTATTGCTCTCATAACAGCACCGTGACAAATACGGCACTAACCCACGGGGCAGAGATGGGACAGAGATTGTGAGCTGTTCCTCAGAGCAGGATATTAAACACCCCTAAGCCAATCAGACCTGGCAGCATTTAGCAAGGACTCTAATAGAACCCTCTAAAAGTGGAGAGGAGGCAACGGGATCTACATGGCAGATACCCGGCCCCCTGTACTGTGGCCAGGTGCAGGAGCTGGCTGCGTTCTCTTGGCCAGGCCCTGAGGAGCACTAGCCTGGATGGACAGAGCTCTCTGCATGCCCTGGGGATCTCTGCTCAGACGCCTAAGCATGGACTTGAGCTCTGGGCTGCTGAGCTTTGCCCTTTGTTTCCATTTGGGCAGTTGAAGGGTGTGGGGAGCCTTCCATGGGGGGTGACACCTGCAGACCTGGCTTGAGGCAGCCAGCAACTCTGTGTTAGACTTAAATCTGGGCCTGGAAGGGAAGATCCGCCTCCCCAGAAGCTGCTGCCGAGAGCCAAATGGCCTTTGCTGTGCCCCATTGAGACTCTGGGGCTGGGGAGAGAGGGCCCCTCCAGCGTGCTGGAGGCCTGATGAGGTTGTGTAAACAGAGCTCTCCTTACAGGAGAACAGGGTTTGCAGCGGGATAGGAGAGCTCAGGCCAGCTGGCAGCAAGAGCCCGCTCTGACTCCTGCCCAGCCTTCCTCCAGGCCCAGGGGTGCTCAGGCCCCCCGCTCTCCCGACCCCTTCCCCAAAGCCCTCACCACCTGCTCTGCCTCTTCCTGCCCTCCCCTTCCTCCCGGAGCCTCCTGCGTGCCCCGAAACCACTGATAGGCGCTGGGAGGGAGGGGTGGAGCGGCCGGCAGGTGGGGGAGCCGCGAGGGAGAGCTGGCTGTCTGTGGGTGCTGACCACTCGCTAACCTTTTTCCATGTCGGTGCCCCTGCCCCTACCGAATAACAACCTAGCGACACCTGAGCTGCAGTGGAAGAGGAGTCACAAGAAGCCTGGCACCCACCTGGCAAGGTTCAGTCTCCCATGAGCCCAGGGGATCACTGTGTATGGGCAGAACTAAGACTCGGGAGTTTCACCCATCTAGGAAACAGGCCGATGTCCCTCAGGCCAGCGTGAGTGGGAGGTGGTTTAATTGAAATCTAGCTAATGAGCAGAGTTTCTTGAAGGTTGGTTAGAATCTGTAAGAAAACAGGATCTTACGTCTTCATCTCGTCCCCGGTTCAGTGCGATGCTCTATTAATGATGTCAAGAACTGTCACGGGGCAGCCAAAGGGCAGGGGCCTTGGAGGAATGGGATGAGGGGGAGGAGCCGGGGTGCTCTGGGGCAGTCTCCCAAGGGAAGTGGTGCGAGGTCAAGTCATTGTGGGGTATCAGAAGAGGGCTGAGCAAAGCACAGGAGTAGCTGCTGTTGGGGGGTCAGTCCTGAACTGGCCAAGAGAGGCGAGTGGTGACCTAATGGGCTCCTACATCTCAGCTTTGAGTCAGTGGATCGTGGCCGGATGGTGTGAGTGACAAGGACAAAACCCACAATACAATTCTTCTGCAGCTTCCCTTCTGGCGTGGCTGCCAGCCCAGTGCTTGGCTGGCCACGGGTTCCCCTGTGCTCCTTTCTTGGAATTGCCCCAGTGCGTTGCTCCTGGCTGCCCTGCTCCTGGGTGTGACCCGGTTTTATTTTCAGTGGGACATCTCCCCAGGAAGGGGAAGAGACCCCTGTCGCTTCTGGAGGCTGTGTGTGTGTGTGTATGCATGTGCACGTTAGAAGCATGTGTGTAGGTGCTGATTGATGCTGAGGGACTGGGGTGTCTGGTCCTGACATGCTAACTTCACGCATTGCATTTCCACTACGCGGTGGGAGCTGGCTGGCGTTTAGGTCTCCCTGCTCTTTCAGGTAGCGCAGCAGCTGTCCGATTGCACCAGTTCGGGGATGTGTCCGAGTCAGCCCTGTTTGCTGGGGATGCAGAATGCCGGAGACGGTGACATAGATTGGAGTGAAAGGCTGCATGCAGCAGGTTGGACCCTTCACAGAATAGGGCGACTGTCATTAATCTCAGTCACTGCTGGGCACTTGTTCTCCCAGGCTGCCACTTCAGGCACCAACAGAACCTTCAGTGCCATCACCGATTTTTGCATGCTACAGAGGCTGTGTTTGTGTGCCCAGTAATGTGGGGTGTGGTCTGCCTGGCATTTGCCACACGTCCACATGCTTGGCCAATACACACACAGACCCAGGACACTTGCGTTATGCTGCTCTGTGGAGGATCACGTTGGCAGTCTTCAGATATGTTAAGGGTGTTTATAAGGAGGACACTGATCAATTGTTCTCCATGTGCATTGAAGGCAGGACAAGAAGCAATGGGCTTAATCTGCAGCAAGGGAGAGTTAGGTTAAATATTAGGAAAAACTTTCTAATTATAAGGGGAGTTAAGCTCTGGAACAGGCTTCCAAGGGAGGTTAGAGTCCCCGTCACTGGAGGTTTAAGAACAAGTTAGACAAACCTGTTGGCCCTGCCGTAGCACAGGGGCTGGACTTGATGACATCTTGAGGTCCGCTCCAGCCCTACAGTTGTGTGATTTGTTGGGGTTTGGGGGTTTTTGTTTTTGTTTTTTTTTTTTTGCTCCATACTAAGGCTGGTGTTTCGTTTATACCTGCAGCAAGAGGAGTGTAGCCAGAGCTGATCCACATGCGTCTAATGCCTGTCTATTTTATTTCAATTCGTACGCAAAGCCTAGTCATATGCACGGGGCACCCTTGGCTGCAGTTTTAAAGTTTTATGCCAGATTTGTACCCAAATGTAACTATTGTGAAATTCCAAAGAGCTTGCTAAACACAAACTGAGCAAGGTGGCGCTCCAGTCACCCGCCCCGTTCTCATGTACCTGGGGAAAAAAAGACAAGCCTTGACTTTCTCCAAGTTCTGGGCCTGCGTATCCTGCAACAGCAAGATCGACAGGTTAAGTTCACATTGTGTCACGGGTTGTTTCCTTTGGTCAGTTCTTAAAATTGTTGCCTTTTAAAAATTCCTTGAGTTTGCTCTTGTCCCTGTACAGGGCAGGATGTAGAGCAGGTGCACGCCTGGCCCTTTCCATCCCTCAGAGTGGCCCTCATGATCTCATTTCGTGGCCCCGTCCTTTAACTTTATCCTCCCATGGGGGGGTTTTCTCCTGACAGAAAACAATGTTGCTGTGACTGAAGAACCCCTTAATGCCATCTGGCAAGGGGATTCCAGGAACCGATGAACCGGAATCGGCCCAAGAATGTCCTGGGCGGTCTTGACTGGGAAATGCGTGTACAAGTGCAGAGTTGGGAGCTATGTTCTTACTGCAGATTTGTTCTTGGAGGCGGTATCAAGCTGTGAATCGCCAGGAGAGGTGAAAAAGCAGGTTTTCAGTCAGCCAGAGCCATTTATTCACCTGTCTGTCAGATGTAAATGGAGCACTGCGAGCTGACACAATGGATGGCCATTTACATACAGAGTCAATGAAGAGATGTGACCCCAACAGGGAAGGATGGACCATGAGCTGTGCAGCCTAAGTAGAAGGCAAAGAAGCCACTCCTTATCCTGCACCAAGGCAGTAACCGGGCAAAGGAGGGGTGTGAGAAGAACTTCTGCAGACAGGAGCTTAGCCTGTTGGTTAAGGTTAGTCTCTAACAGCCATGTTATAATTGGAAACAAGAGGCAAGGAGATCGTAATTTACATGTAACCAACAATTCAAGTTATAACCAGTAATACACTTGTTGACTTCACTACAAATCTATCTCAGGGCTGTAATATTGGGCAAGGTGCTGACCCTGAGTTGCATCGCATGAGCTGCTGTGTACACAGGGTCTCTGAGGACAGCAGAGTTGGTATTTCAGTGGAGAAGGGGCTGAACATGCTTTAAAGGGGCTCGGGGCCTGGGATGCCTCTGTTGTTAACCAGCAAGGCATGGGCAGGCTGGGCACCCCTACGTGAGAGACCCAGCCTGGAGCGCTGCGTTGCATGCACACCACTGTTACTCGTGCCCCACGGGAGAGGGGCGTGCAACTTGTGCGTTTGATAGGAAGCACTGAATGTGTTTTATTAGACCAGATCGCTGCCCTGTGACTCCTAGCAGTGCAGCCTGCCCCCTCTCTGAGCTCTCGGGTTTACGACCCTGCCTCTCCAGCTGACCCATCTTGTTATTCCCAGCAACAGCCCTCTGACCATTCTGTTGATACGGCTGCATTAATACAGGACTTGCCTTTGATCCGCAGCATCTGGGAGGCGCAGGGAGATGCGTGCCCCTTCCTACAGCCGTATTTTTACTGGAGCAATAAAATCTCTTTGCAATTGAAGTGACTCTCTCCTTTATCCTTGAAATCCACGCTGCCCTTGCTGCCTATGGAGGCGGTGCCCTTCCCCACCTTCCCTGTCTGGTTGTCCTGCCAGGTGACCCGCTCGCACTCCTCGCTGCCCCAGAGTAGGGGCCCTAGGTCATAAAGCATCTTTGGACAATTACGAACCGGTTCCCTAGCAGGAATGAACTCCATCGAATCCCTTCAGTCCCTGGGTAAATATTCGTGCCTAAACTGTTCCAGTCTCCCTTTCATGTCCTCGGCTCGTGCAGCCCTCGGAGCTACAGCCGCAAAACGCCAGCGGCAACAGAGATGGCTGGCTGGCACTGGGCAGGGCTTCCTGAGGTGTAGCAGGGCAGAGAACTGGGGGGCTAACTGGGAACGCCTCTAAACCATGAGTAGGTCAATGGGGCTCTGTGTGTAAGGGAGGCCAGGACTGGGCCTGGGGTGTTCAGGGCAGCCAGGTGGGTCACCTTGCTTCAAAACCTGGGCGTGTGCGAAACTGTGAACAGGCAGAACTGTAGCTTGTTGCCGTGCATGGTACTCCCTCAGAAAGCCGCTGAGACAGGCGGCGGATTGTGATCAGTGCTGTAGAATTAATCTGAACCCCAGGTTGTCCTGAACTGAGCTGAAATCTCAAAATCAGGAGAAAACCAGAGCCCTGAGCATAAAAACTCCTGACCAAGGCTGGTGACCTCAGGATGTAAAAGTTCCAGCAGGGCTTTCTACCCCCCTGTGTGCCGCTGGGATCCGAGATCCCTTGGGATGTCGCTAGGGTGTCTAGTGCTATTTCCCTGCATCCCCTAGTTCTAAGCAGAGAGAGGCCTACGTGCAAAGTCTGATCTGAACTTTCCAAAGTTTGAGGTGTTTGGAGCCAGGGGTTTGGCTCAGACCACTTTCTAGATGTAGGGGTCAGCAATGGAGCTCACAGCAGGAGCCAAACTCTGCTAGCATTCTGGAGTGCTCGGATCTGGGTCTTGGGTTCAGTCCGGTTGGGTTCTGGGCCTGATCTCAGAATTTCTGTCACTTGGCAACATGGAGGCACCATCAGTCTGAAAAGGCATCCAAAGGCCAGTGCTCTGCTGGGCTTGGGCTCCGGGGTGGCAGTGGGTGTCACGGCCCTGCTAGGGAGGTCTGAACTTGCCTGATAGTCTGGCTTGTCCAGACCGTCCTGTCCTCGCTGCCCGCTGAGCCGCCCCGTAGCCGCATGCCTGTGTGGGTGCACTCGCGTGTGCAGCTTCCAGGGGCCTCCGCATGACACGGGACATCAGGACAAAGCAGCTGTGCTGCCCCTTCCACCAGTTCTGTGGCTCCCTGCCCCCAGGCCGGTGCCTGGCACGCCCCCCAGCACCCACCCCCAGCTAGCCATTGAGCCCAGCCTTGCACCATTCGCCTCTCCGGTGGAAAGAGCAGGTTTGCGTGTGGAGGGCCTGGGTGAGTCCTGCGGGTGTGTTTTGGGGAGGCAGCATCTCAGCCGAGTTTGGCTGCCCGCGCCCTTTCTGGTGCCGCCTGGCGCTTCCCCCTGCGTTGATCGCTGCAGTCCCACAGCTCCGTGCCAGGGGTGCCTTCAGGGGTCTTGCTGGAATTGCTTCTCTTGCAGTGATAAGAAGCATCGCTTTGCAGTCAGCGCTAGAATGTATTTGACAGGAGCCTTCACAGCCATCACTTCGCATGATGCCCAGCACCATCTGTCCACAACCCTTGGAGTAACTGACATCATTGTTCCTGAGCTGGACAAAATCTCAGCGAAGCTGCCTGCTTGCAGGGATCTGTCAGGGCTCTCCCTCCTGGTCTGATCTGCTGCCTGAGCTTGGCTGCACAGGTCACCTTAATTGGACCAGTCCTTTGATTAGCTGTCAGACTGTGAATTATGGGCAGATGCCACAAGTTCAGATCAGTGTCGATACGATCAGATCTTCCAAAAAAGGATAATGTAGGGATTTTTTTACTCATCTATTTTTTTTTTTAAGACGCGCACTCTCTCCAGATCAGTAAACTCAAATGAGGCTTAAAGGTGAACTCCAAAAACTTTTTAGAAGCAAATTAAATGCATTAACTGGCTGTGTAAGATCCTAACTTGGTGAGAAGACAGACGGGTGGACTCACGCAACTAATAACACATCCAGAAGCCTAGGAGGCGAAGATCAGCTCCTCCTTCATGTAGCTGCCAACATGGGCTGGGGGCCCAGCGTCTCCTTCACAGCAGGAGACGAAGCCATGGGCACCTGAAGTACCTCAAGATGCTGCACTGGCTCTGAGAGGTCTGGGCTCTGCAAGGGATGGTCACAGAGATCCTGGGCTCTGTGCCAGACCCATTGGCCTGGAGCTTCCCTCCTGCAGCGGGGGAGCCTTCCCACGCTCCTTTGGGGCATAGCTAAGGGAAAGGGGTTGTAAGCAGAGCCACTCTGCCTGCCAAAACCCCCTCTTGGGGCCTTCAAACGGCTCCCCTGCATGCCTGGGGACCAAGCGGGGAGTGCAAAGGACAACTTCGCATAGGGCTAGCAGTGAATGCGCTGTAATGAGAACCTCTGACACCCTCATCCAGTCCTCCTCCTTCCAAGTCTTGACCCCTCATGCTCGCCTCCACTGTGATTTCTCAGGGCTTATGGGGACTGTGGTCTCCTCCAGCCAACCCTGCTGGGATGCCGTTTCGCCAGTGGTGCGCACAGCGGTGAGTGACCTTTCTGCCGTACGCTCCCCTCCCAGCCAGGGCCTGATTTGAAACCCACTGATGTCAATAGAAAGACTCCATTCCTGTGGATCAAGCTGTTGGTGACTGACCAGTAGCCCTGCCTACGCACCCTGCTCGCTGGAGTCTGCCGTGGCCATGTCCAGGAAACCCTTCCGACCTTGCTGCCACAGGTATGAGTCATGCTTGTATTAGGAGCTGTAACATCTGTGCGTCTTCCTTGGAGAGTGGGCAGGGGCCAGTCAGCCCTGAGGACAGGGCATTTCTGTGCCTTAGTGCAAGGTCCTAACAGATTGGTAGGAAACGTGACCTCCCTGGACATAGCAAGACACCAGTGTGCAGCCTCTTGACTGCCGGGGGTAGAGCCTCAGGAAGGTTTCCCGCAGGGATGATATTTATTCAGGTGGGTGCTTTTCTAACCGACCTGCTCTAGGAATGATTTGGGTGAGGTTCTCTGGCCTGCATTCTGCAGCAGGTCAGGACGAGATGGTCACAGTGGTCCCTCTGCCCTTGGAATCTCTGACTCTGGGGCACAGCTCCTGCTGAATGGAAGGAGGTGGCGTATTATAAATATATGAAATCAGCGCAGAGGAGCTACAGAGAAATGGGAATCCTGACAAAGAAAGCTACAGACCACAAACTGCTGGCAATGAGAAGCCGAAAAGCGGGGGAAGAGACCTCCTCTGAAGTTGGGAGTCCAGGGAATCTGGAAAATGGGGTTTTATGATCAGAGTCCAGCTCTGAATCTGTCTTTGCAAATTACTTGGTTCTGAAGTGCCCTGAAAGCTAAAGGAAGCTAAAAAAGCATCAAAAAGGGGCCCTGAAATTGGATTGGGAATGTGTGGATTGTTTTAAAATGAATGAAACTGTACAGAACATCTGAGCTTTGGAGAATCTTGATTAATTTATATACTGTACCACGGCAGCTTAAATAAAAGAAAAATGAGATTTGTTTTTGTAACAGGACTCTGAGTTCCGGCGAGCGAGGATCCCAGGAGAGGCTCGGGTAATTATTGGGTGTACGTGTGATGCCAGTTGTCTAGCTACAGTGGTGCTAGCTTGTAATGGAAACACAGTGAGGAGCACAGTGAGGGGGAAGGTGGAGAGGAGGGAGTGAGAATGGGGATGGAGAGCAGTCTCTTGTGGCTAGGGAAGGCCAGTGAAGAATACCTGGTCCTGGTGACAATGTTAGTTATCGGAGCCTCCAGCACAGAAGGCAAGTTACCAGCCACCCTGTCTAGCCAACCATGAGTAGGTCTAACACATCACCACAAAGACCTGCCACTCACAGCCATTTCCATCTCCTTTTGCTTGGCAAGGTCTTGGAGTGGGGGACGATGAATAAACCAACCACTGCTTGGGCTGGAAAGAAATGTCTCTTACAGGCAGGTTCTTCTAGAATTTCCTATTGTGGGTGTTTTTTTTGCAACTTCCGTTGAAGCACTGGGCACTGGCTACTGTGGGAGGCAGGATACTGGCCTTGTCTGACCCACAACAGCAGTTCCTGCCTTCCCACAGGGAGAACAGAAGAGGGCTAAGAACAGAGCCTTGGGCCTGACAGAACAGAGGAGATTACATCAAACCTCCATGAGAAATGGAGCAAGGAGCAGGTCGAGAGACATCGGAGCTGGAGCTACCCTGGCTTCTTGCTCAAAAAGAATAGAGTGAGAATATCAAGAGCTGTGTGGAGATCAAATACAAGGAGAAGAGAATGGGATCTGTCATCGGAGGCAAAAAAGCAGAGACCTGTAGGCCATTAGCACCTGGCAAGGGGCAGAGCCAGCTTTAGGAAAGAGTAGGATAATGTTTGAACTAATGATAGGCTGGCCGTGAAAGGTTTAGTGCAGATGAGAACAGAAAGTCTGGGTTCTTATCTGCACGGTACCAGCCTCGCTACTCTGCAGCCTGGGGCTGGGAATCCAGTGAGATTTCAGCCATTTCCTGCATCCAGCTGCACTAGAAATACCTTGAGAACAACCTTCCTTAAGGATTTTGTCACTTGCATTTCCAGTATGACTTCAATCAGGAAACAGGCACTTGAATTGAACCCTAGTAGTAATAATTTAGTTGAAATTTTTTCACAGCTTGGGAAGGTGTGTTCCTGGCTTGGCTTGAGGGAGGAATGAAGCTGCTTATTCTATTGAAAATGCCCCAGTTTAGCTAACGTTTAGACCCAGATCCACAGTTAGTGTAAGCTGATGAAGTTCCATTGATTTTTATACAGAGCCGAGCCTTCATACCAGCTGAGGATCTGGGCCTTAGCTTGCATTATTAATAACTGTATTGATCTTTATTGGTCACTCTAAGATTTTAATTATAAACAGATTATGAAAGATTAATAAATAGTTTAAAAAAAACAGCTAATCTGAGTCAACCAGGTAAATAGGCCGCTTATCCCCTTCTAGAGCGTAAACCACTCATGTTTACAACATGCTTCTAACATGTACTAACAATGGATAAAGTTCTGTTTATAAAGAGTTCAGTATAAAATCTGACTGACCTATTTCTCAGGAGATGTAGGCTGACACAGCCCCACATAACAGGAGCCTTTCCCAGAGAAGTGCTGGGAGCCTTGTCCCCAAGACCTACAGTCTGAGGATACAGCTGGGACAGAAAAACCCGAAAGAAGTACACAGGAAAGGCGCAGGGAGGGGCATTGCAGTGGGAATGAGCCATTGCTGGGTTTTCAGGCCTGTTTGGCAGGAGGAGCGATGGCTCTTGTGGTCGTAGGAATTGGATTTTATAGTTACTCTCCAGGGGGAGTTGCTGCACGGATTGCAGCAAGCTGTTTAATTAGTTGATCCAAATGCTGCGGCTGGTGTGTTTAGAGACTTTGAAATTCCATGCTGCCAAGGACACAGACTGGTCGTTTTCTGACCATGAGAAGGGGTCAAAAGATGACAAAGCAGAGCCTTTACGGTTCTGTTCTGAGTATTCAGGAGGCCCTGATCCTGCTGCCCTCAGTAGCGATGGCAGGCTTGGGCCCTAAAAAGGCTTGCTTTGAACGGATCTGGCTCAAACTCTTACGGGAGCAGAACCCACTTCAGTTTACATTTATGCTGATTAAGTATTGAGGAAATGATGAATATTAAAGACCTTCCTGCTGGGGGTTCAGGCTTGAATGAACCAGTCTAAACATGGTGCACGCAATGGCCATGAACAAGCAGCTCTGCATGACTCTGGGGAGTGTGGGGATGCTCCTGGCCGTGGGCTGGGCGCGTTCAGGGGGATGGATGGTGGCAGCTGAACGAAGGGGTGCGATCCCAGCAGACACTGCCTGCCCTACCCCTGAGGTAGCTCAGCGCGAGCAGGTCACGCAATGCGCTTCACGTGCTTCCAACAGGCTCTCGGAGCCTGGGAGCTGCTGCAAAGGCTCGGTTTGGACTTGAAGGCGTGGGGCCGGATCCGTCCGGCTGAGCAGGAGAGGGGAACAGACGCTTCATTGTTCGTGTTTCAGCGCGTAGCAAGCGCTGCCTGCTGGTGGGACTGGACACCCCAAAGAACAAACCACCCTAGTCACAGACCACGCCTAGCCTGGTGTGTTCTCAACCAGGAGTCCAGAGGCACCTGGGGGGCCACAAGCAGGTATCAGGGGGGTCCTCCAAGCGGGGCCAGAATGACACTCACTGCGGCCCAGGGCAGAAAGCTGAAGCCCCACTGTATGGGGCTGAAGCCGAAGACAGTTTGCGGGGGCTCCTGTGGCATGGGGCCCCAGGCAACTGCCCTGCTTGCTACCCCCTCACACCAGCGCTGGATTTTATATGCAGAAAACCAGTAATTGTGGCACAGGTGGGCTGTGGAGTTTTTATAGTATTTTGGGGCAGGGGCGAAGGGAGAGGCTCAGAAAGAAATAGGTTGTGAACCTCTGCTCTAGGAAACCAGCATGTCTAGCATCTTGCTCAGGCTCCCGGCCCTCTCGTTAACGGCTGATGTTCTCTAAGTCATTAGAACAAACCAAGACACACTGTGCTACAGCATTCCCTTTAATAGCTGTTAGGTGTGTTCTTGCCGTTGTATATTTGCGTGGCTTGTCTAGCTACACGTGTCTCTTGTTTTTGTGGTTGTCTGTGCTGGCCTCGTAACTCAGAGTTTGACTGTAGCGTCAAATCCCAGGGCTGCCCCTGGAGCAATTGTTCTGGGGGAGTGATGACACCCTTATTACCACTGTCCCGCCCCACCACTCTAACGCCAGCACCCTGATTGAATCTGTCTCTGCTGCACTGTGGTTCCCGACGTGTCACGCCACTCCTGATCTGTCTACCCGTGCCCTGCTAACTGCTCCCACAGGCGGCTACCCCTGCTCCCTGGAGTCTTTGCATTGTGGTTACTGCTGTGCAGTAGAGGTCAGAACAATGTTCTTCTACTCAATGGTACAGTGAAGCAGAGTTGCCCCTTGTCCGTGTGCAGGTCTTCACACAAGGCTCTAAAAGATCCAGCCGTATCCAGCCAGCTGTGCTCCATCTGGGAGGTTTAAAGTCAGAGCTACTGTGGGTGAAAACTAAGCAATGTCTTGTGGGAGGAAGAAATAACAAAAGGTCTCGGACTAATTAGAGCTGGCAAACGTTTCCCAGGTCTGACTTGCGAACCTTACAGTGTTTACATGGAGATCACATTTAATGTGCAGCCAATGCCCTTGATAAGGAGGAGAGAAAACTTCTTCATTTAAACAGGTTTCAGAGTAACAGCCGTGTTAGTCTGTATTCGCAAAAAGAAAAGGAGTACTTGTGGCACCTTAGAGACTAACCAATTTATTTGAGCATAAGCTTTCGTGAGCTACAGCTCACTTCATCGGATGCATCGGATGCATCCGATGAAGTGAGCTGTAGCTCACGAAAGCTTATGCTCAAATAAATTGGTTAGTCTCTAAGGTGCCACAAGTACTCCTTTTCTTTTTTCATTTAAACAAAGGGCCGAGTGTCTGTCCCTTCCTGGCTCTCGAAATATTTCTTAATTATACGTCTCCTTCTCTAACCTTGTGTTCCAAGTGCCAGGTGGAGGAGATCAGCATAATGAAAACCATTAAAAACACTCTGGTTTCCTTTGCGAAGCAGCACAGGGTCCAACCGGAACAGCCGTGCCCATGTGTGCTTTGTGTCAGGATGATGGCACGCTGCTCTGTCTGTTCCAAAGCACTGGATGGGGTGGAAGGAGAAACCATCCCCGGATGGGAGAGCCCTTTCTTCTAGGGGGATGTGTTGGTGGCATAGAAGAATACGGTGGTGCCATTTCGTGCTGGGGTACATAGATTTTTCAAGTCTTTGTTTTTATGTGTGCGGTGGAGCGTGAGTTGATGATGGGGCGGGACAGGTCACCGGTACCTCCATTGCGGAGAGTAATATTGTGCTCGTGTTAGAGCATATTGGGAATGGACCCTTTGAATAGAAAAGGGGAGTTGACTCTCTCCTGATCATTTTGTCAGCTTGCGAGGTGTTTGCGGGATGAACTTGCAAACACAATGAAATGAGATGGGCCCACAAAATAACCAGGAGGGGTTGAGGCAGCGTCCTTACAGATCAGCCCAGGAAGGGCATTGCATGCGTAGGGGACAGCATGGAAGAAAGTACAGGGAGGGTGTGGGAGAGGTGGACAGCACAAAGCCTGGAGGCTGGTAGTGTTGGTGGAGAAGCAGGGAGTGACAAAGGACAAGGCTGGGAAAGTGGGAGGGGCAGGGCCCTGGAGGTGAGGAGGAGAGGGTTGAATTGGATGTGTTGGAAAAGGGGGAGCCAGTGACTCTGTGTCAGGATTTGTACAGGACTCCTGAGCAATGTGTGCTCTGGGGCAGCCGAGTCCCAGTGCTGCTGTGGGGCAGGTCAGGCTCTGGGGCCACACTCACTGGGTGCAGGGGAAGTGAGCGCTTGGCACTACTCTCGGGAACCTCTGTCCCTCACACCCAGCCAAACGGGGAGGGGCAGACCAGGGCTGGGAGAGCGAGTGTGTCTGGCATTGAGCCTTTGAAGAAGAGATGGCGTCCACCTGACCAAGAAGGGGAAGGGCATCTTTGTACACTGATTAGCCAACCTAGAGAGGAGGTTCAATAGGTGGTCAAAGCACAGAGTATAAATGGGTGACCCTAACAGAGGGTTAGATGTTGGGGGTACACATGGGATACTCTAGTAGGGTCAAAGGAACAACAAGAAGATCAGTGGGGGAATCTGATCAACATTTTAGATGTCTGTACACAAATGCAAGGAGAATGGGGAATAGACAGGAAGAGCTGGAAGTACTAGTCCATAAGCTAAGTTATTATTTATTTGGCATCACAGAGACTCGGGGGTGGGGGGGGGGGGGAGAGGAAGAAGTCTCATGACTGGAATAGTGGTAGCGAGGGGGATAGCTTGTTTAGAAAGGACAAGCAGGATAACAGGGAGGAGGGGTGCATTGTACATAAAGGATATAGACACTTCTTCTGTGGTCCAGAAGGAGGTGGGAGGCAGACCGGGTGCGAGTCTCTGGGTAAAGATAAAATGATTAAAGATGGGGTGACATCAAGGTGGAGGTCTCCTATGACCACCCAATCAGGAAGAGGAAGTGGATGAGGCATTTCTAAAACAAATAACAGAAATATCCAAAACACAAGACCTGGTACTAATGGGGGACTTGAACTTCCCAGACATCTGTTGGGAAAGAAATATGGCAAAACACAAAATTTCCAATCATTCTTGCAATGTGCCAAGGATGACATTTTGTTGCAGAAAGTGGAGGAAGTAACCAGGGGGACAGCCATTGTAGATGGGATTCTGACCAACAGGGAGGAATTGGTAGCAAATCTGAAGGTGAAAGGCAATTTGGGAGACCGAGATCATGAAATGAGAGATTTCATGATTCCTAAGGCAAGGAAGGAGTGAGAGCAGCAGAACAAGGATAATGGACTCAGCAAATCCGACTTTAACAAAATCGGAGAACTGGTGGGTAAGATCCCATGGGAAGAAAATCTAAGGGAAAAAGGAGTTCAGAGGAGCTGGCAACTCCTCAAGGAGACAATATTAAAGGTGCAACTGCAAACTATTTCAGTGCAAAGGAAAGAGCAGAAGAATAGTAAGAGGCTCATACGGCTCCATCGGGAGCTATTTAATGACCAGGAAATCAAAAAGGAATCCTACAAAAAGTGGAATCATGATCAACTTGCTAAGGAGGAGTGAAAAAGAACAGCGCAAGTATGTAGGGACAAAATCAGAAAGGCTGAGGCACAAAATGAGTTATACCTGGCAGGGGACATAAAGGCAAGATGAGGAAGTTCTTTAAATATATTTGGAGCAAGAGAAAGATGAAAGAAAGTATAGGCCCTCTACTTAGTGGGGAAGGAGAGCTAATAACTGATGACATCGAGAAAGTGGAGATACTTAATGCCTATTTTGCTTCAGTCTTCACTAAAAAGGTTAATGATGACAACACAGTGTTAAGCAGGGGGAATAAATGCAAGCTGAAATAGTTTAACCTGTTCCTTCCCTATCTTTAGATAAATTAGAGGTATTTAAGTCAGCCGGCCTGATGAAATTCATTTGAGGGCACTTAAGGAAATAGCTGAAGCAATCTCAGAGCCATTAACAACTCCTGGAGGATGAGAGAAGTCCCAGAAGACTGGAGAAGGACAAACACAGTGCCTATCTTTATAAAGGGGAACAAGGAGGACCTCGGGAATTACAGACCAGTCAGCCATACTTTAACACCTGGAAAGATATTGGAGCAAATTATTAAACACTCAGTTTGTAAGCACCTGGAGGATAATAGGGTTACCAGGAAAAGTCAGCAAGGATTTGTCAAGAACAAATCATGCCAAACCAACTTAATTTCCCTCTTTGGCAGGGTTACTGCCCTAGTGGATAGGGGGGAAGCAGTAGACACGATACACCTTGATTTTAGTCAGGCTTTTGACACAGTCCCCCATGACATTCTCATAAGCAAACCAGGAACTGTGATCTAGATAAAACTACTATAAGGTGGGTGCACAGCTGGTTGAAAGACTGTACTCAGAGAATAGTTATCACTGGTTTGCTGTCAAATTGGGAGGGCATATCTAGTGGGGTTACAGGGGGGTTAATCCTGGGTATTGTACTAGTCAATATTTTCAGTAATGATGTGGATAATGGAGTAGAGAATACGCTTATAAAATTTGCAGCTGACCCCGAGCAAGCACTTATGAAGACCAGGTTTAAAATTCAAAATGACTTTGACAAATTGGAGAATTGGTCTGAATTCGAAAAGCTGAAATTCAATAAAGACAAGTGCAAAGTACTACATTCAGGAAGGAAAAACCAAAGGCACAGGCTGGGGAATGCCAGGCTAGGCCAGGCTGTAGTACTGCTGAACAGGACCTGGGGGTGTTAGTGGATCACAAACTGAATGAGTTCTCAGTGTGCTGCAGCTGTAACAAAGGCTAATATTCCTGGGAGTATGAACAGGAGCGTTGTATGTAAGACACAGGAGGTAATTGTCCTGCTCTGCTCTGCTCTGGGGAGGCCCCAGCAGGAGGATCGGGTCCACTTCTCGGCACCACAGTTTAGGAAGGATGTGGACAAATTACAAAGAGTCCAGAGGAGAGCAACAAAAATGACCAAAGGTTTAGAAAGCCTGACCTATGAGGAAAGGTTAAAACAACCAGGCATGTTTAGTCCTGAGAAAAGAAGTTTGAGGGGTGACCTGATACCAGCCTTCCAATATCATAGGGGCTGTTATGAAGAGGAGAGTGATCAATTGTTCTCCCATCCACTGAAGGCAGGACAAGAAGCAATGGGCTTAATCTTCAGGAAGGGAGAGTTAGGTGAGATATTAGGAAAAACTTTCTACCTCTAAGGGTAGCTAAGCTCTGGAACAGGCTTCCAACAGTGGTTGTGGAGTCCTCATCATTGGAAGTTTTTAATAACAAGTTGACAAACATCTGTCAGGGACGGTCTCGGTTTACTTGGTCCTGCCACAGCGCAGGGGGCTGGGCTTAAGGCCTTCTCGAGGTCCCTTCCAGCCCTGCATTTCTATGATTCTATGAATAAAGGAGACAAAATTGCAGAGGGTTCCAACCCAGCCCTCCCTTCCCTGATCCAGCCAAATGTGAGCATTTCCTTGGCCTTTGCTGCAGTTAAAACGTGGTAAATAAAACCATTCTTGGTCATTTTCTGCCCTTCCTGCAGACAGCAACAATGGGACCTTGACAATAGAAGCAGATGGTTTTGCACAGGATGTCTGTTTCCCATCTAATTGACGATTAGAGCGAAGAGCACCCCGCCTTGTCATTTGCATGTTGAAAAGCAACACCGATGATATGAAATCACACAATTCCTATTCGTCCCAGGGCCTGGATGTTGCTCCCTGGTTGGAGCAGTGCCGTTTGGGCACCGCTCCAGATTCTTTATTTCAAATAAGCCCCTGAAGTTGCAGTGTTTCTTGGTGGCCACCCTCGCTGTGACAGATGTCTTTCCGAGCACTGTTACAATGACGTAGCTCACCTCTTTGCAGTGCAGGCTATTTCTAGCTATCAAAAGAGAGGCCCGTGTTTGTGAGACGTGGGTGCAGATGAGGGCCTCTGTTGGGATCTTGAACTCCAGGGCAAAGCAGGCTGTCTTGGCATCTAACGGTTTCCATTATAAGCCAGCTTTGCAGAGCCTTTGAAGCTGGCTCAGTGTAAAGTGACTCCAGGTAGAATCATGGAGCCAGAGGGTTAGAAGGGCCCGCAAGGGTCACCTGGTCTAACCCCCTGCCAAGATGCAGGATTTGCTGGGTCTAAACCACCCAAGACAGATGATTTCCAGCCTCCTTTTGAAAACCTCTAGTGAAGGAGCTTCAGCAACCTCCCCAGGTGTCTGTTCCATTGTCCGGCTGTTCTTACGGTTTGGGAGTTTTTCCTGAGATTTAATCTAACTCGGCTGTGCTGTAGTTTGAACCCATCACCTCTTGTCCTGCCTTCTGGGCCGGAGAGAACAACTTTTCTCCATCCTTTTTGTGGCAGCCTTTCAAATATCTGAAGACTGCTCTCATATCCCCCCTTAATCTCCTCTTTTCCAAACTAAACATACCCAGTTCCTTCAGTCCTGGCACAGATGGCTGTACCTTCAGGTACAGCCCTGGCTGTCAAGGGCCCACCAGGCAACTTTAGCATGTAGACTCATGGACTTTAAGGCCAGAAGGGACCGTTTTGATCATCTAGTCTGCCCTCCTGCACATTGCAGGCCACAGAACCCCACCTACCCACCCTATAATAGACCCCTAACGTCCGGCTGAGTTACTGACGTCCTCAAATCATGGGTTAAAGACTTCAAGTTACAGAGAATCCGCCATTTACATCAGTTTAAACCTGTACATGACCCAGGCTCCAGGAAGGTGGAAAAACCCCAGGGTCTCTGCCCCTCTGACCTGGGGGAAAATTCCTTCCTGACCCAAATATGATCAGATCAGTTAGGCCCTGAGCATGTGGGCAAACCATGCCAGGCAGATACCAGCATCTCTCTGGTTCCTACAAAACATTTCTCTCTTCCCAGTCAGTATGGGGGTCTGGAGCTTCAGGTGAGAGCGAATCTAAGGGAAGCTCAGCCCAGACCTCAGGGCTCCAGCTGGCTTGGGCTGGAACCATGTGAGCTCAGGGATTTGTATAATGCCAACTCACACATCAAGCCAGGTTTGTCTGAGACTGGGACAGGTTCCAGTGGGAGACCTACTGAGAAAACCTTGGGATAAAAATGGTCCCAGACCCAGATCTGTGATGACCCCTGAAGCCAGGTGAGCTCTGTGAGGCATCGGGCTTGATCTCAAACATTTTGCTACAGCTCAGCATGCCCCTTGTCCCTCTGTTAGAGCCTGGGTGGCCTCATGCCCATAGGTAGCACTCTGAAGGTCGGTCTCTCTTGCAGAAATGACCCATGGAGAGTCTTTGGTGATGGAGGAGTCACAGTCCATGGATCCGGGGTACCAGCCACCAGCTCAGCAGCTGCTGCGAAGTCTTTCTTACAGCTTGAACTGCTTGGTTTTTAAATGGATATTTTCCTCCTCTGTTTAGCACCTATAACTACAGGTCATAATGAACTGGAGGAAATGTTAATCACGTTAAGGGACTGCTCTAACACTGCAGGCGAATTAGCAATGGGGCTTAAACTCTTTGCCCTCCTCCCACCAGTGCCTGGCTACGACGTCTAGCTGTCCGCAAACCCATAGCAGAATGAGCCAGGCTAGGGATGGTGTTTGAGTCTTCACCTCAGACATCCCCACTTTCTGGTCAGAGCCTTTACACACACTGTGCATGTGGTTTGCTGAGGTTTAATATAACTCATGGCCAGCGCAAGGCAGCTTTGTCAAATTCCAGCGGAGCATGTGTTCATACCCATGTGTGCACCGGGCAGCCCCGGAGGGAGGTAGCTGGCTAGTCTATATTACAGTTACAAGGGCAGTGCTATTTGACTACAGGCTGAACTTTAGTTCTGACATCCTATTACTGAAATCTCATCCCCCCTCGCTGTGCAATCGGGCGTTAGCATTTTGGACTTGGCATGCACATTAATCACGTCACCGAAAGGTCTGCCTTGTCACCATCTTTGGACATTTTCATCAAGTCTTCACAGTATATTGGAGCAAAGTGCACTGTCTCCCTTACCAAGTAAATAGATGGCTTCAATTATCAGAATTGTACACTGGCCATTACAATTTATATGCTAGCTTATAAAATCCACACTCAAAGAAAATATTTCCCCGAAACTATCTCAGTAGTTAAACAGCGGGGAAGCTGTTTGGGGCCGCAGTGTCCTACCAGAGGAAATACTGAACAATCAAAAATAATTGGCTTTGAAAAAGGGAAGCCCAGCTCTCACTTAGGGGCAGGACTGAGTCTTGTCTGAGAGAATGCAAATAACCATAGACAAAAGCCCTATTAGCTCAACTAGCCCACCCCCCTCAGAACCTGGATTGGTCCCTACTGCACATTTACTAGCATTTCATCCAGTCCACTTTTACGTCTGCCAAATAACGGGGTTTCTACTGCTTCCCATGGGAAACTGCCCCAGCCTAGCACACCTCACTCTCACCCCCTTTCCTAAACGTCCCCTTCCTTAACTTCATCACAGGATTCCTAGTTCTACCCTGTGTACACGATGCTAAATAAGTCCTTGGTGTTCACCCCCCGTTATCCCCATGCCCTCCTGAGTTGCGGGGCAGCCAAGCTATATAGGGTTAACTCTTTTAAATTTCCACCCAAGTCAATCCCTCTGCCTCCATGGTCCATTTTATTGCTTTTCTGCGAGCTCTCCAGTTTAAGATGTTTCTGGGAATGAGACCCTTGGAGCTGAGCACAGAATTCCAGAAGTGGCCACACCAGAGCCATGTATTCGTGCTACTGCCCAGGGCACCATTATTATTTCTCCCTAGAGCTCACCAAAGCATTCCACTGGAACATGCAAAGACCCATCTAGCCTGGTATCCCGTCTTCCGACAGTGGCCAGTGCCAGGTGCCCCAGAGGGAATGAACAGAACAGGGAGTCACTGTGTGATCCATCCCCCTGTCACCCATTCCCTGCTTCTGGCAAACAGAGGCTAAGGAAATCCAGAGCACAGCGTTGCGTCCCTGACCATCCTGGCTAGTAGCCATTGTTGGACCTATCCCTCTAGGAACTTATCTAGTTCTTTTTTGAACCCCGTTATAGCTATGTAGAGAGGCCAGCATATTCTAAAGTGGCCACTCTTGTTTGTTGGCTCAGTGTGTGAGTGATTCCATCTGAGACAGAGGGGCCGATTCTCAGAGGTGCTCGGCACCTGCAGCTCCCAGGTACTGTACCGGGATCTGTGGTGCTCAGCGTCTCTGAAAATCGGCTGTATTGACGGTATCTCCCAACAGTAGCTGCCCCTTTTGAAGATATTGGTCACAGTGGCTGTTTTTACCTTCCAAACAGCTCCAAAGCTGCCAGGCAATCTGGAAGAACAGGGATAATTTAGTGGTGTCTGAGGGGGTGGGGGGGGGGGGAGCATATTCAGAGTTGAGGGTTCAGAACACGTGGCTTGGGGGCGGGTAGTGAGAACTCAGCCAGAACCCTGCTGTCGTCCCCTGCTAGTGTAAGAACACTGTGATTGTGCGCGTCTCCCCCTGCCCCACCAGTGAAAAGGGCTCCGGTTGGTACCCCCTCCGTATCCCCCTCGCACTGAGAATATTGTTACCACGCCGACGCTGGGGACAAAGAAGCAACCACCTCCTGATTTGAATGACTGAGCTTTTCTGGGTCACCAGTGACTTCACCCATGGGTAATGTGACTATGTAATAAGCAGATGTTTGTGTCCTTTTTAACATCAAACATATAGGAAAGACATAGACCTAATGGCAGCTTCTATGGGCCATGCGGACAGTCCCATTCATTCACTAGAGGTTGTGGTTGCTGGGTTCAGAAGTTGCTCTCTCTGGTGTAGGACGAGTTGCCCCATTCCTGACTAACCCAGGATCCTCTGAGCAGCTCAGTGTTGAGCCCAAACCAATATGGCTCTACCGAGGGCCTTGCAGCGCATGATCTGGGGGAAATGCCCGGGGAGTGGCAGGGGCCAGTGGCCTCGGGGGCTTTATAGCTTTGGAAAGATGTTATTGGCACATCTAGCAAAAGGGAGCAGCCTCTTAATTCAGGGTGGGGGGAAGGGGGTAGGAAACTGTTACCAGACCAGTGAGTCAAGAATGGACGCTGGTGATTTAAGTGCCTCCCGATTCCTTTTAAGTCTCATTCAGCTTCTGAAGCAGCCATCAAAACTAAACAAGATCTCTCTCGAGTGCTAGCTTTGAACAGGTTTAGCTGCTGGGAAGAGATTCGTCTAGCTAATCTAGTCAGTTTAAAACTACGCTCGTCACCAGGGGGCCCAGCTCCTCAAAGGTGTAACACCCATTGATTTCCATTTGGTGTCTGTCACCTTGAGGGCCGTGGCCTGGATTCCTACCAGAAAGTACCAGAGAAGCTTGACAATTGCTCAGGGATCTGTAGGGATCAATAACAAGCCCTTGGTTGGCATGTAATGAGTGCCATATGAGTGCCCCAGTGACTGACTGGTCTAACCCGAGATGTGAAAGGAGCTGAGCCATGGTTAATTCACCTTTCACAGTAAGAGCTGATGTTCAGCATGTCCCAGATCATTAACTGCCTCATTCTTTGGAGTGTAAAACGGAGCCCAGCAGGATCTCTGTGTCCCCGGTGAGCTCCCCTGCTCAGTAGATGCCCCTGGCCTTGTGCCCTCCGGGGAAGGGCTCGCGTGGGAGGGGGAAATGGCTGCTTGCCCTTGAGGCGTGTGTCTGAAGTCCCAGTACCAGCCTGCTACTTCTGGGTTCTGCATAGTGCAGCCTGTGGGGATAGGTAGGTAAGATACAGGTGTGGAGTAAAGCGCTAATGCAAAAGCCAATAGGTCTCAAGCCTGTAAAGAGAATAGCTCAGCCAAGCTCAGGCCCAAGGCCTAAAGTTTTGACATAAGACCCAACCCAGAAATGACCCTACAGGATGGGAAGCTGCAATACACAACCGGACTAAACTGCTGACAGGTTGGCAGAGGATGCCAGTTGATATCCACTTTAGATATTTTAAGTTAGAAACATCAGCAGACTTTTGACCACAAGAATGCCATGGTGACTAATTGACCTATATGCGATAAGTCTGAGGCGAAAGGCTTAGTAACGTAGGGGAGAAGGGTACCCCAGCATTCGCAAGGTGAGGAAATACAGATAAGGGTAAGGGGCTGAAACCCCTGCTGAATAGGCTACGTGCCGTGGGAGGAGCATTGGGGTGGTGACTACTCTGGATTTTTCCCCAGGGAGGATGTGAGTACGTGGATGCTCAGGCGAGGGATGTTTTGACTGTGCTGTACTCTCTCAGTCTACTTTGCTGGGTTGGAGAGTTTGTACTTTTGCTAATGGTGCTTATAAAAATATTACAAGAACAGACAGCCTTTCCAAAGTGTAACGGTCTGTCTTGTGCACACTGGGGTCCTCATAATAACTCTAATATTTCTGGCTCTGGTCACGAGGCAGAACCCTGCCAGACTACAGAATGTTAATTGGTTTTGCTAATTAAGCAATAGAACTAATATAAAACCCATAGCTATGCAAATCACCAGTGTTTTAGGGTAGACACCCAGCTGGCTTCCGGAGGTGATGTGGTTTGGAGGAATGAGCACAGGCTGCGGATTCTGGCTGACTTCGGTAAATTGCTTCACCTTTCTGTCTTGATTTCTGCTTCTGTAAAATGGGGGAGGGAGGTTTAATAATTTTCACTCCCCTACCTCACTAGGGGGTTGTGAGGATCAATGAGTTCAGGTCTGTACATGGCTTTGCACATAGAAAACTATATAATACGATAATATTACTCAGCATTTACGGAGTGCTTTCCAAATGGCTCAGCGACCAGAGTGGTGAGTGCAGTGTAACTGGTGTGCAGGACCCCAAGCCTCTGCTGCACTTGGACCATGCATAGAAGAAAGACACTTCTGGGGAAGCCCATTTTGGCAAGCAGGAATCAGGTCTTGTAGCTGAAAACTTCCAGCCATAGTGAAGGGATATTCCAGGCACCTTCTACACATCCAGGCTCAGATGCTCAAGTGGTGTAAACGGGGGCAGCTCCTTTGGGGTCAGTGCGTTTGGAAGGCTTGGGGTGTAGAACCCACTGAAGTCAATGGTGCTGTGCTGATCTGCGTCACCTGGGATCGGGCCATCAGTCTACAATGAGCAATGTGTCAGGAGGTTCCACGCACGCACACAACCTCCAGCGCTTTAATTCCTGTCTGCAGCACTTGGGAAATCCAGCGTGCGTTCCATTTCCATGGCCTCTGTCATCCCAAGCTACCAGCTGCCCAATGTGCCCCTAGTGTCAGGGGAGACTGCAGTGACTGGGTGTGGGAGGTCCCTGGCCCCAGCGAGGGAGGAGCACACAGGGCCGGAGAGCCTCTGCTGATAGACCAAGGGGGCAGTTTGCTACTAAAGTGAGTCCAAGCCTCACTAAACAAACAGCAGGAATGGAAGGGTGAAGCACATCTCATAACAATGCGTCACAAGCTCCCTCTGCCGTGCCCGGAGTAACGAGGACTAGCTGTGTGCATTCTGGGCTTTGCAGACTCGTCCATTTACCAGGCAGTGACGTACTGCATAATAACCACAGCTCTGGAAACATTTACATGCCTGGCCTGGAAGATCTATGGCCAGAGAAGGCACTTTACTGAGGCTGGAACAATCCTGCTTGGACTGCAGCTGATTAACAAGCTGCCGAACAATGGCGGGCACAGGAGGGTCTAGCTCATTGGTGCTACGCACATTATAGGCTTGAGGGCTTTCTGGCTCGCAGAAAGTGCTGTGTGAGGATGTGTTGAGACACAAAATAGCCCAAGCAGATGCTGGGCTGACCTTCACTCACTGCAGCTTTGATTGCCTTTCTCCAACCATCGCAAGCGTCCCTGAAGGTGCAACTTTAACCCTTTGCTTCCGATCCATCCTTGCACTGCATGCCCATGGTCAATAATTTATGACAGACTTCTCTGTGTCTATCAGGTATTCTCTGTCATATGGCATGCAGCCCCACAAAGCCCTGCATGTCTGCACTGTGCCCGATCCCACTGGGGATCTGCCCCCGGACCAGGACATCACAGGCATCAAACAGGAGAGAGCCAAAAAGCAAACACGCAAACAGGTCTGCCCAGATCCACGCTAAGCTCTTTATTTGAGCAAAGGAGGCAGCAAGGCCTGGAGGTTAAACTCTTGGCATGGTAGAAGCACTGGGCAGAGCAGAGTGTCCAGTAGCAACACTGCTTGATCCATGTCAGAGAGAAGAAATAAGTACAGGTTTGGAGCGTGATCCCCCCATGTGGCTTTGGCTCATAGCCTGTCACCCCTCTGCTCCCTTTCTGGTCTGGGGCGGTCCTGTGACCCCAGGAGGTTGGAAAAGTTCAGGGAAGTTTCGAAATCGTTGGCTACGTATTCAAACTGAATGTTTGCAATGTGTGAGGTGTTTCAAGATCCTGGCCAGTAAGTCTGACTACACATGTCGCCTAGCAAGAGACTTGCCCAGCTCATCCCGTGTTAGGTCAGTCTCTGCTCTGTCACGTCATCACAAGGGAGTTTCGTCCTAATGCAGTTATGGTTGCTCATAATATGGCAGCGACGCATTAGGCCTGATTCTGAGCCACACCCAGATAACACTCTATTGATTGAGCTGGGTAGAGAAAGGTAATTCCATTTCATGGAAGATTTTGATATTTTGACATCTGATTTCACTCCAATTTAGAACAAAAGGGAATGGAGCCCCGGTTTCAGGGCAGTCTGCCTGCTGGGCTGCCCCAGACCCAAAGACCTTGGAAACTTGCGGGGGGTCCTTGATGCAGAGGCAGTTCAACAGGTGGGCTGTAGAGGAGCTGGGTGGGTGAGCTGCCCGCAAGTTTCTGTCAGAACTTCGTAGAAATCGAACTGTCTCTGAAATAGGTTTTGATTTTGACAAATCAGCAAATTTGGATGACAGAATGTGACATATCCATTGACTGATGTGGCGTTACTCCTGATTACAAAGCATGTGTCAGAATCAGACTCACCTGTATAAACCCCGAGAGAGCTCTCATTTGAATTCCTGTGAGAATAACTGAGGTCCAATGTATAAATCAATGGCTAATTTGAAGGTAAAAAAGGAACAACAGTATAATTTAATGCTTCAACAAAGCCTAAAGGGATTGGAGCACAAAAAACCTAGTCTTCCATGTTTAGCTTGGCGTGGTACTTTAAAACTCACACGGTACCTCCGCAGGAGCCATTTCATCATTGGGGTGAAATTACAGCGGAGAAGAAATTGCCATTCTGTTCTGTGATATCCCTCAGCCATCTGTATTCGGGCTAAACTAATTGGATCCAACCATCTCTCTCCATCTGGAGAAGGAGCAGTTTCCTTCTAAGGCCTTTTGCATTTGGAACAAGAAAAAACACCAGTAAGAATATTTTATGTTGTTCAGTCTGAAGGATCCGTTACAAAGGGTCATATATTCAGAGGAGAGCACGACCCAGTTGT
Organism: Lepidochelys kempii; assembly: GCF_965140285.1. Lineage (NCBI taxonomy): Eukaryota > Metazoa > Chordata > Testudines > Cheloniidae > Lepidochelys > Lepidochelys kempii. The sequence continues at coordinate 1,666,900 of NC_136389.1, read as the reverse complement.
CACTATGCAAACAATAATTCCATCTACAACAAAACTGACATGAACAAGATGTTCAGGCTGCCTGGCTGAGTACTCAGGTTGGGAAATGCTTGATTTAAAGCCGCATGACTAGTTTGTATGCATCACAATAGCGCTTCACTCCCAGGATCTTCTGTTGTGTCTCATGCCCTCTCCTTGTACATGCTTCGTGTAGCACCGCACACCACAGTGTGTCTGCCAAACCAGCTGTGAAAGTCACTCGTATGCATGATGCCAGTGTGGCCATGATCAAAAGCCACGGAGGTCAAGGGGAGTCTTTCCATGGACTTCAGTGTGGTTTGGTGGGGCTCATGTTGCACCCGGCCCCTTTCCCTGTGTGCCTTACAAGACAGGTCTCACCCGGAGGTGGACGACCCTGCATGGTATGATCTAATCAGTATTACTGGACGCGTTCTCTGAGAAGCAGTACCTGGCCATGCACTAGAGCTGGTGTCCTAAGACAGCTAAGGAAAAGAGGCACAATGAACTTGGGCATTTCCTTGTCTTTTGAATCTTTGCCGTCTTCATTTTTTTAAATAAAGGTTTTTGATGGAAATTCCTAGGTGTTTTTCCTTAATCCCCTCCCCCAAATTAGAAAAAAAGGAAGGATGCCTTCCCCGCTGAGGTTCATAGCAGGGAGCACCTGGCCTGTGCATTGTGTGAGTCTATCCTACAAGACACCTTCCCAGGGACAGTAAATTCTGTTCCATGCTGCTTGTTGACTGAACGGCTGGTCCTGCTCCCCGCCAGGCAACCTGGGGGCTGTGTCCCTCGACTTGCAATGCTCATAGGTGTGTCAGGCAGAACTGTGGGCTGGTAGAAGTGGGCTGGGCTGGACAGTCTCTTGTTCTGGGCAAGAATGGCTGGGAATGACTGTGTCTGCCAAGTGCCAGCTGCATCCTGCTATGACCCTAACCGGCGGGTAGGGCCTGCTGTGCTCACATCGTGCCTTTTCTGAACTACCCCTCTGGGCACGTGGGCAAAGGCTGCATCATATGAGCCAGGCAGGAGCTCTCCTTGGCCCGGCTGGCTGGAGCAGTGCTGAGCTGGTCTCTACTGTGATTCCCCTCTGGCTATGAGGGGCTCGTCCCAGCTGGAAGCCTCGGCATCATCTCACTAGCTTTGCAACAGACTGTTAGCAACCCCGGCTCGCTCTGTGCAAAGGCCTCCGCTTGAGCCTTTTCAATTTCTGGCACAGCTCTCTCGAATGTCTGTCGTCTACACTAATGCTTTGAAGCTGCATTTTAAGAGCCCCTAATGTGATAAACATTTTCCGCTTTACAGCCCTTCTTGAGCCCTCATTTGCTGACCCTCTAGAAATCTAGAAGCACACGTCTGCTCCCTCCCTTTGTAAGGCCAAATGTAAAGTAACCGTCTGATATTGCAGCGCGTCCCTCAGCCTCAACAGGGGCCCCGCGGGCAGTTGGGTCCTGTTCCCTGGGGGGTGTTTTCAGTGAGTTCCCACGGAAGGCAGGGAATCACTGGGAGCGGGCAAAGCAGCCTGGGCTGTAACATGCCAACAAGCACGTGGCTCCTGCCTTCCTGCCAACCCTGGCACTGCCATGGGCACTTCATCCAGCCGTGGGCCCAGGAGCAGCGTGAAGTGCTCTTGGCCTCCCCTTGGGCGTAGTGTCTGGGCCGCCTTACAATGCAGCCATCGGCTGTGTTACCGACTGGATCAGTGCCCCTCTGTGTGATGTATCGTCTGGGTCCGGCCCCCCAGCCCGGACACCTACACCCTGACTGACGCGGCCTGGTGAGTCGATGCTGCAGCGCATTAGGGTTCTAGCCCTGGTCTGCAAAGGGGAGGCAGGGAGGGAAACCTCTGAAACCCGGCTGAAGGTGCCCTCAAAATGTCTCCACAGCTTCATGGCAAGAGCTCGTTGGCACGTCCTGCCCTAGAGGGCTGGAGTGTTACAAACTGCTGGCATCGCCGCATGGTGCTGTCACAGCCTGCCAAGGTGTTTTCGCCGCACGAGAGCAAGGTTTGCTCCTTCGGGGGCACGGGGCTGCTAGCTCTCGTTGCGCGAGGGTGGCTCTGGAGGAAGGGAGCTGTGTGGGCAGCAGAGTTTTACAGTCGGTTCTGGGGGCAGAGCTGCTCTCCAGGAGCTTGGCTGAGGCGCCTGGAAGAAGGGACTGCCCTGTGTGCTGTGGGCTCTGGACTGGTGTGTAGGCACTTAAAGCAAGTGACACTTAGAAAGTGCTCAGGCTCTACCTCGCGGGCGGCTTCCCAGTGCTGGAGAAAATCTTCAAGGCCCCAGTTGCCTGCTCCCCCTTGGCAGAGGAGGGGCAACAGGATTCTGTTGCCGTGAGCTGATCTACGGCTGCTGCGTTGAGTGTCGGGGTGGAAGCACTGCAGTGGTGGGTAACTTCGCCTTGTTTGTCTAGTCTAAGATTACGAGGTGCTTCTGAATCCTTTGGGGGTGAAGTGGCCTAGGGCAGCATAAGCTCGTTCTCACGGATTGTCTGTTGTTGCTATTTACGGACCTAGCTGCAGATGGACCCATTGGGGCTCCAGTCCTGTTTTCTAGCCTGCCCCACTCATCCACCAGCTGCCCTCTGACTCCCATCTGACTGGCAGTTCTGGGGAGGGGGCTGCAGGCAACTGGACAAGTACCACTTGCAAGCAGGAATAAGCAGCCTGAGCTGGGCATGGGAAGGCAGCTTTCTCCTCAGCCTCTTGTGCCCTGCTCGGTTCTGGCCTTACAAACGGCAGTTTAACAGCTGGTGGGAGCATCTTGCTCCTACCTGGTTTAGGAGGGGCTGGGGAGCCGAGGTTTATACACGCAGCCGCTGCGATTCCTTTGGCACCAGGAATCAGTTGGGCGTTTCCTGGCCTCCTGTGACTCCCCTGGCCCCCCAGGGGAGAGCAGCTCAGTGGTTTACAAAATGGTACTTTAAACTATTTTTACAGTCACACGGAGGAGGCTGGAAGCAGCAGCCACTCCATTGTGATTTAGATGCGAGTGGTAAATTGTAACCTTTGACAGAAATAGCTGAGATTTACTAGGGAAATCAATAGATGACTCACACAGGCCAGCACTCCACGAGGCAAATAACACTTCACCACCATGCCGGCAGGCGTCCGCCTTGATAGTCAGTGAAGGGGCCACTCGTTCCAGCAGCTGGGCACAGGCTAGTGAGATGGATTGCTGCAGGAGGGGCTTGGGACAGGAGTGTGTAATTACACAAGCCCCTCTCCCTTTGTGGTGCGTGCCTACAGCCTGCCCTACAGCCACATCACCAGGGCAGTCTAGGCTCCAAACCCACCGCCAGCAACCCTTCACTCCAAAGCCAGGCTGGGCCAGCTCCAGCCTCCCTTTCCTGAGCTGCGGCTGGTTCCCAGGGAACACATGCACCATCCCTGCCAGCTGGGCGGAGAAGACTGAAGCCAGCGGTCATACTGCCCAGCGTTTACAGATGGGGGTTTCTATTGCCAAAAAATACTCCAGACTTTGACCAGGAGCCCAGATATCCTGGTGACGGGTGTGGTCTAATGACCTGAACAGAATGGACTAGGATACACCACCCCCATGGGCTGGAATTTGTTCTGAATCCCAGTTTTGCAGGTGGGGAAAGCAAGGCATGGGCTTGGTCAAGGCCACCCCAAGGGTGGTGGCAGAGGTGGGGGTTAAAACCGAGGAGCTCCTGGCCCCCCCTCCTGTGCTCAGCCCTCTCCTCTATTGCTGAGTGCCCCATAAAGGAGGTTGGGAGATTCCCTGGGCGTGACTGACTCATACAGGCAGGTGACTAGCTGGAGAGGAGAGGAGAGGTTAGGTTATTTCCATTTGCAAGCTGGGGTGCTGGAAACCCTGCTGTAGTCACCCCAGGTAGTGGTGTAATGTGCTCGTTGTCAAAGAGGCCAAATCAATGAGCCTCTGTGTGATGGGAGGGGCCCCAGGTGTGACTGGGCCCCTTTGCCCTGCTGTGGCTGGCAGGGCGTGGGTGAGGAGTTAAGGTCGGCGTTTGTCCTAGACAGTTAACAATACAGCAGTTCATTTCCAGGGGGCCCGGCAGGGAGCGGGACTGCTCAGCACTCAGCTAGCAGCACGGAGACAAGGCGTGTTACACCCCGGAGAACTGAAAGAAGCAACCCCATGATCACGAGCCCCTTCCCTCAGCCCCAGCCCAGCTGTCCTGGGTCTGGTTCTCTCGAGGGCTCCAGCAGCTGCTTAGTTCATTTACCCCTCATTGCTTTTTGAAACGCCCAGCTGGTCACGGCGCCCACCGCGGAGCAGGTGACCCGTGGCTGGTGGGGCCTTCCCAAGGGGGATTGAGGTATTTCCCTGCCCGATAGGGGGCAGCTCGTGTTGTTTGTGTGCAGGGGTCTGCAGGCTCGTGGAAAGTTGCTCTTTCTTTGGCCATAGCTTTCTGAGCCCCTCTGTGCATCTCCAATTCCTGGGGCATGCAGGGCAGGGCTTGGCTCGGGGGCGAGCGCTGTATCCGGAGGGGTCTAACCCCACTGGCCTAACCCCACTTCCCCGCAGAGGGATGAGGCAGCAATGTGGCTCTTTCTCCTCCCCCGTGAGCTTTTGGGCTGCTCTCTACGCAGAGTGCCTGTGGCCCCCACCACCTCCCCCCACTCTCTGGGTAACACCCACAGACCCCAGGCGTCGGCGGGCAGGATCGAACCTGGGACCTCTGGAGCTAAATGCATGAGCCATGTGGCTCTTAGCTAAGGCTGTAGCGGACTCATTAATCTCTAGGTGGTCTCGGTACCGCCAGAGGGGACAGAGCACCACACGCAGGAGGTGTGTGGGTTACACCTGCCCTGGCCGTGGTGCAGGGGTGCCTGGGTCTCTGGGAACTCGCGTGAGCCGCCCGGCAGCACAGAACAATGTGGAGCACGCTCTGTCACTGGATTTAGAGCGGGTGGAAGTGCTGCTGAGTGACGGCCCTGGACAGCGGCCTCCTCTCCGACGCAGCCTGGGCAGCGGCTGCACTAGCTTCCCCCGTTTGCTGCCCCTGCCTTGTCCGTGGTTGGGGCTCCATGGCCCATTTGATTGGTGGCCTGAGCTGAGAGGCTGCCAGCCTTGGCACCTAGAGCCCGGGGTGATGGGTGCGTCACAACGGTCAGCCTGTGGAACTCCTTGCCAGGGGATGTTGTGAAGGCCAAAAGTATAACTGAGTTAAAAAAAGAGCTAGATCCATTCATGGAGGACAGGGCCCTCAATGGCTTTTAGCCAGGGGGGTCAGGGATGTGACCCCTGGCTCTGGGTGTCCCTAAACCTCCAACTGCCAGAAGCTGAGAGTGAACAACAGGGAAGGGAATCACTTGATGATGATTCCCTGCTCTGTTCATTCCCTCTGAAGCACCTGGCACTGGCCACGAAGACAGGACACTGGGCTGGATGGCCCCTTGGTTGACCTGGTCTGGCCGTTCTTATGGTCTTAAGGTTTAAAATACAGAGGTGGCCAGCATGCCAATTTACTACCAGTTGGGGTCTGGACCCCGGGCCAAGGCCACCAAGCAGGTCTCACCCAGAGCATCGGAGCCACGGGGCAGTGACGACTGACCTGCTGCCGGGCTGGAAGCAGCGACCCAGGGTGCAGGTGGGAGCTCCTGTCCTGACCTGTCACGTTATAAGTCACAGGTTGCGCATCTTCCTAGTGTCCCTTTGCCCATGGGGGAGGAGAAAGGGGATCTTTCTGGTAGGGGCCGCATTAAGGAAAGGGTTGTCTAGGAGGGGCCTATGCCCAGCACTGACTCTTCCTGGGTAAAACAGAGGGTGTCTGGGGCATTAGCTGGATGGGGAAGGAGGTGCTAAACCAGGGACGTGGCAGGTTTGTTCACTCTTGTGGGGCAGGTTTCTACACCCCATGTGGGTGCTTTTTATCCCTGCCCTGCTCTAGGCCCTGGCACAGGCGCAGCCCTACCAAATTCACGGCCATGGAAAACGCGTCACGGGCTGTGACATCGGGTCTCCCCCATGGCATCTGCCTCTGGTTGGGGGTCGCCCTTACTGCTGTGCGGCCTGAGCTGGGCGGCCGGAGAGCAGCGGCTGCTGGCCGGGAGCCCGGCTCTGAAGGCCGAGCCGCCATCAGCAGCAGCACAGAAGTCAGGGTGGCAGAACCGGGCCCTTCTTACAATAGCCTTGCAACCCCCCACCCTTTTGGGTCGGGACCCCCAGGGTTACAACGCCGAGATCTGATAACATGAAATTTAAGATTTAAAAAAATCCTATGACTGTGAAATTGATCAAAATGGACTGCGTCTGTGGGAGGGCCCCCGCCACCGGGGCGGCGTTGGGTGCTTTGCCACTTTGGCCCGTGTCTCGCCAGAGCCGAAGGCATCGTGAGCCTCCTCTGTGGGTTCTGCATCCTTCTGACACAGCAGGGCAGGAGGCCGGGGGAGCCGGCCAGACAGTGCTCACTGCAGAGGGAGTTTCTGTGGAGTCCCTCGGGCCATGTTAAACGATCGGGGGGAAAACAAACCATCTGGTCCAGGCTCTAGCTGACAAATTAATTTGGAAAACACAGACATCAGTGTCTGTGTTGCAGCGTCTCCTGAGGAAGAGGATGCTCCGTCACCCACTGCACGTGCTCCCGCCAGGTTGGATCAGCGCATGGGTTGTTTGAATGCACTAATGCAACAATACCTAGGGAGGTGGTGGAATCTCCTTCCTTTGAGGTTTTTAAGGCCCGGCTTGACAAAGCCCTGGCTGGGATGATTTAGTTGGGGATTGGTCCTGCTTTGAGCAGGGGGTTGGACTAGATGACCTCCTGAGGTCCCTTCCAACCCTGATAGTCTATGATTCTAACAACTGCCCAGAGCGGGGCTGTAACTTTCCTCTGTTCCCCCCCACCCCCCAGTGGATAGTTACACACAGCAGCATGTGGGAGATTTGGCTCCGTTTCTCTTTTCAATGAGAGCAAGGGGCCCGGCGCAGCCCAGAACCAGCCCAAATGGGCCACGGGGAGGAGAAGGCGGGGAGGGGATTTGAGTGAAAGAATTAATATGAAAAAATGAACTACGCGGTGTGAATTGTTTGGAGACACCATCCAGCAAGAGTCATGGCACTTGACACAGTTATAACTGTGGGGTCTTATAAAACATCCCATTAAGTGCGGCCATAACTTACTAGTGCGTGTGATGCCCTAGTCACTAGCTAGTACCTGGCCTAAGGAGAAGGAGTTACCAATGGGACCTGTGCCTTGGGCTCGTTCTTCAACGACGCATTTAGTCGCTATAGGGCTGACCCTGGACGCCCTGCGGGTAGGAGCAGGGCTCCGGCTGTGGCAAAGGCCTTGTCACCTCTAGTCCTGCATTGGGCTTGGCCTGAGGATGGGGCACAGAGAGACCTGCCTTGACCCAGCGCTGGCTCTGTTCGTCCTAGGCCAGGCAAAGCAAATAATTTCCCTTTGCCGGTGGGGCCCCCCCCCGATTGTCCATGTCTGAGCTATTCCCGCGCCAGGCTCTGGAGGCGCGTCACGTTCAGCGGGGCGCCGTAGGAAACCAGGAACAGGGAGGGCTGAATGGAGCTGGGTGGGGTTAAGTGTGAGGCAGGTGTGTGCTATGCAACCCCCACCGCTCTGCCAATGCACCTCGACCCCGACCCTTAGCCGCCCCCTGCTATGCCAGGCCTGGGCACTACCCCATCTCCCCCCCGCCCCCAGCCAGCTCTGCTGGTGCCCCTCAATCCTGACCCATGGCTCCCTGCTCTCCCAGCGCCCCCTTGGCCCTTCTGCTGAGCCTCAGTCCCCACCCAACGCCCCCTGCTCGTCCAGTGCTGGGCGCCCCACCACACAGCACCATGAGCCTTGCCAGGCCTGACAAACAGTCACCTCTGGCCACGCCTCAGCTGGGGCCTTTGGGGTTTGGGAGCCTCCCCTCAGACAGGCCTTTCCCTCCCAGCACATGGAAACCCTCTGGCAAACAGGAGCTGCTGGGGCTAGTCATGGCTTGTCCCACTCAAGGAGCAACTTGCCCCCCAAAGTACAAGGAAGGCCTGGGTGAGGCGCTGGGCTGGGAGCGGCTGCCCGGTGCTGCCGTGCGCCCTATGGGGCTGCTTGCATGAGACTCAGCTCTGTCTGGCGCTTGGGTCACTCTCCTGACTGCGGAGGCCAAAGTAAGGGGCCCTTGGGATAGCCCCAGGCGATGTCCCAGGTTCCCTTTTGGGAAATACGGCCACCCCAGGCCAGCAATAATCTCCTCTGCCAGAGCCACACAAGAGCCTTGAACATGCAGATTTCTGCATCAGCCAAGTTCCCCACAAAACCCCCAAACAAGAGTGAGGGACCAGGCTCATAAATGTGCTGGGTGCGCCTGCAGAGCCCATCCGTGATGCTAAGAGCGGGCCAGGCAAAGAGAGGGTCCGGGCCCAACGACAGGAGAGTTTTATACCTGTTATCAGTCGGGCTCAGTCGGTGCCTCATCAGTGTGGAAAACGGCAGCTCCAGCAATATCCCCTGGCCATGGAAACCTGTCACCTTTAAAGCCTGAAAATGCTGACTTTCCTCTGACTCCCTGCCACCTCGGGGTACCTGGGGACTGCTCACCCTGGTGTCCATAGGCTGTGTCAGCCCATCCCATGTGTGTCACATCTCAATCCACCCTGGGTGGGACGGTTGGGATCTGTCCCCTCCTATGTGCTCTGAGAGCACTGGTCCATATGGCCTGGTTTTCTCTCGCTTGCTTGTTCCTTCTCTGGCCCCCGTCACTGCGGAATCCGGCCGGCGCCTGATGCTTTGGTGGTTTTGCATAGTGTCTGAGGGCGTTTGAACACAGACCCTGTGCGGGGTTCAGGGCCAAACCCGCTGTGGAAAGACCATTCCTAAGAAAAGTACTTTAATAAGGACCAGTTCTCTTCATCTTTATTTCATAGGGAGTCACATGCTGAACAAGAAAACTAGTGGCCCTAGAGTACCCGTACCAGCAGAAATCTGTGCTTTATTCACAGGACAAAGTATCATCACAATGTGTTTGGAAACATTTTTTTTCAAGCATACACATCACCATCTTCATGGGTACATTCTTCGCTCAGGTGACAAAAGGCAAAATGGAGAGGCCCACCCCAGCCTGAGATGCATGGCTTCCTATGGGTCATAGAGCCCCATGTAGGCCCCAGCCCCTGCGGGCGTGGGACATTCATCCTAGTCCTGGTGAACTGGATGAGGAGGCGAGAGGCTGACCCACCCAGAGCCTGGGAAGCTTTAGCCAGGGAATGCTCCAATTGGTGGTTATTTTCGGAACATGCACAAGGTACATGCCAGGTAGACGCTTGAGCCAGTTTGCGCATGGGCAGCAGTGTGTATCGACCAGCCATTATTAAAAATCAGATGGCCTGTGGCCTCCACACAGCCCCTGGGGCCCTTTTCTGGCTGCTCAGGGAGTGCCCGATCACAGTATAAAAACCAAATGCAAAACAAGCCCCCCAGCTGTTGACAGAAGCTGGTGAGGGCTTGGCTGTGTCCAGCGGTCTCTGCCTGGCACATGTTGGGCTGGGGACATAACTCCACATCCTCCTTGGCCTTTGGCCTGGAAAGACCTGGCCTCCCACAGGGTCTGGAAAGCCGCTCTCACCAGCACCCGCGAGAAGGGACAAGATGGCCGACGGAGGGGGTGGCTCGCACGTTGGCCCCCAGTTTACCACCCTCATGGAAGACTGCGGCAAGCTCACCTCACCACCACTCTGGGCCTCGACATTTATTCCCACCTGAAGTCCTGCCCGACGGTTTCATAGAATTTAATATTATATGGTCTATAAAAGTCCCGGAGCTGCTCTATCACCTCAGGGTCTATCTGCACATGAGTTCTCCCTTTGGACTTGCCCAGACAGCGTGGTAAACTGCTGCTCTCTGTTTTCTTCAGGCAAGGAAACCCTTTTGTCTTGTTGAAGTAGAAGTGCTTGTCCGTGATCACCCGCTTGATGCCCAGGAAGTCCTGCACTTTGCCCATCTCCCCAGCCGGGTCTGTGATCAGCCTTTCCCCACTGACAAAGTGGATCTGGGAGAGGGGGAAGTACTGGAGCCAGCTGTCCAGGTGCACCACGTACATCCCGATGCGGATGGCGTTCCACGAGGTGTCCACCAGCCCCAGGCTGCGGTTCTGGAAGGACAGCCCTTCGAAGGTGGGGATGTCGGGTTTCTTGGAGAGCGTCTGCGTGTAGTCCGAGATGGCCCTGGTGACTGGGTTCCGCACCACCACGATCAGCTTGGTGTCTCTGGACATGTTGAAGATCCGCCGTGGGGCCTCCTTGGTGACAAAGTAGCTGGGTGTCTTTTCCATTGTGATCTGGCTGCTGAGCGTCCTGGGCATCAAGCTTCTGTAAGCAAAGAAGCGCACAGGTGAGGACAGGAGCTGGGACCCACACGAGGCGCTTGCAAACACAGCCCAGGTGCCCCATTCTCAGAGCCCAGGCAGCTGGGGACTGCCTGGAAGGGCACCGATAGGGGTTTAGCTCCCTAATAGTCAGACTAACACGCACCAGACAAGAGACTCATTCCCATCCAGATGGGACCACGCCACTGAGAGGCCAGGAGAAGACAGGAGCCCCCAACAGTTAGCTGTAGCATGCAATGCCAGATGAGGGACATGGGAAACTTTCCCTGCACTGTAGCTACTGATGGGACAACTGCCATAGTCTGGCAGGTTCAGAGAAGCACCCAAGAGTTCAGGCACCCTTCCTCACCTGACCGAAGGAGTGAAACCGCCATTGCTTAAGTCATCTCACTGACAGGACAAAGCCCCAGGGAAGGCACTCTCGGGATTGCTTTGGCCCCAGGGAGATGGATTATTGTTCTTCTAAGGCTTCCCAGCTCTTGGGCTCAATGAAAAACCCACCCAGGTTTTTCTTCCAACCATCCAAGAATGTTAATCCCACATTCATAAAGTTTCAGCCATTCCCAGCCTCCCTGTTGTGTGCACTTGGGCTTTGTAAGGTGGAAAAGGACTTGAGTTCAGACAGACAGCCGGACATTTAGAACATCTGTCTCAGAAATAGAGAGAGCCCAGCTCAAAGTCCCCACCATGGAGGTGGGCCACAGGGACACTAGCCAGGCTAGTGCAGGGACTGAAAACAAGACGGTGCCCGATTGAAACTTCTGGAGGGATTGAGAGAGGCCCAGTGGAATTGGCCAGGACTTGGGTTATCACCCCTACTCCTGTGAAAAGTCTGAAGGGACCTTCAAATGACCAGGCCCTCAGACCTACAGCTCAGCAGCGCACCTCCGGCACGGCAGGGCCCCTAGTACCAAAGCGGGGTATCGGCGTCAGCACTAATGTGACCTACTGACTCACCCACATCATTTCCTGCTGCACCGGCGTGTCGGTGTCCCTGGGAGGGCTCCCACCCAGGCACTGATGCAGCCACGGCAAAACCTGCCCAGCCCACAGCACAAGGTTGTGTTGCTGCCCGAGAACTAACCCCTGAAATGGTAACCTGCCGCTTCGCCCGGGGCGGGTCAGTAGCACGGCGTTCTGGCTAAGGTTGCACAGAGGCGTCGAGGAGAAGCTGGCTTTCCACATTACAGGCAATTATCCCGCTCTGGCAGACTGCAACAGGGAAGCTTATGCACCCTGACATGGAAAGCCCTGGGTTTTGAATACAGAGGAGCTGGCCACACTTGCTCCCTCCCCACCCCCTCAGCTAGGACATGTCGCTGTTCAGACAGCGTAGGCTTCAGACACCGACGATGAGGTGGGATATTCACGCACCCGGGGCTGCTCCCTCTGAGCGGCTCATGGAGACAGACCCAGGCCAGAGCCATGCTGCAGAGTGAGCATCTCCTGCTCTGCTCCTGAGCCAGACAAGCTGGCTGAGGTGCCAGCAGCAATGTGCGAGGGCGTCTCCGAGCCCTTCACACTCACACCAGCTCCAGCCGCAAACAGAGGCTGGGCCGGGGTGCAGAAAACAAACACAGTAGGAGACGGTCATGCCGTTCTGCCACTGGTCTGGGCACCACAAGCCAGACAGTCTCTATGTAAAAGAATAAATGGACACAAATCAGACGTCAAGAATTATAACATTCAAAAACCAGTGGGAGAACACTTCAATGTCTCTGGTCACTCGATTACAGACCTAAAAGTGGCAATTCTTCAACAAAAAAACTTCAAAACCAACTCCAACGAGAGTCTGCTGAATTGGAATGAATTTGCAAACTGGATACCATTAACTTTGGCTTGAATAGAGACTGGGAGTGGATGGGCCATTACACAAAGTAAAACTATTTTCCCAGGTTTAATTCCCCCACCCACCCCCCACTGTTCCTCAGACGTTCTTGTCAACTGCTGGAAATGGCCCACTTTGATTATCATTACAAAAGGTCCCCCCCTCCCCCTGCTCTCCTGCTGGTAATAGCTCACCTTAAGTGATCACTCTTGTTACAGTGTGTATGGTAACACCCATTGTTTCATATTCTCTATGTATATACATCTCCCCCCTGTATTTTCCACTGAATGCATCCGATGAAGTGAGCTGTAGCTCAGGAAAGCTGATGCTCAAATACATTTGTTAGTCTCTAAGGTGCCACAAGTCCTCCTTTTCTTTTTGCGAATACAGACTAACACGGCTGCTCCTCTGAAACCTCTCAGGGACAGTATCTCTGCTGACAATCTCTCTGCTGCAGAACCAGCCCCTCGCAACCACCAGCAGAGTCCCCAGGGGCGTGACGGGGAGATCGCCCCCTTGCTGAGGATTACCACCAGGGCAAGGTCTTGCTGTCTGCTAAAGTCAATCGCCCTGCTGAACAATCAGGGGGTCCGGGGGTTCCTGGATTTATTGGGGCTTGGCTCAGTCACACGACTCCTTGAAGGTCCTTTCAGTCCCTTATAGCCCATAGCATGGGGAGATTGTCGCAGAGGCCTGGGGCTGTGAGAGACGCAGAGCTTCCCAGTGAGACCTCAGCGGTGGCTTGCTGCTACAGGGCCCCATCTGCCCTTGAAATAGTCATGATGGTATTTGTCCTAGTGTCACTGGCCCTGCCTCCAAGCAGCCAGCCGCCCGAGACGGGCATGCAACTGAGATCGTTAAACAGACCCTGAGAACCCGGGCAGGCCCCAGACGTGAGCTGTTAGTGGTGGGGAAAGTCCGGGGCTCAAGCTCAACGACAGCTCTAAGGAGAGGGGCATGTGCTGGGTATCTGGATGTGCCGTAGCACTGTTCACAACTTGGGGCCACAACTGCACTGCTGGGCTGCACCAGGGGCCAGGAGGGTTGGAGACTAGCAGGAGGAGGGCCATGGACATACGCAGACGGGGCGAGTACCCCACTGAGCATCACTGGGCCGGCGGGATGGGGCCAGCTGAGCCTGCCCCCTCAGCCACCAGCCTGGGCTGCTCCTCTAAGCACAGATGCGTCAGCTAGGGCCGGTCCCCATGAGGGCCTCCCAGACCAGCAGGAACCATAGCATGGCAGAACAATGGAGACAGGGACTGGTAACCTCATGGGCTCCAGGCCACCGGTGCAGCCAGTAACTTTGTCAGTGCCTAGGATGCTTGTCTTCATAGCCCCCTGGCTGTGGACTGAGGTCTGGCTCATCCAGGCCCAGGCCCTGGGGCTGGAAAAGCTTTTCCAATAACCCTACAGCGTATCAGGTTCAGTCCTAGCCCAGCGTCCGCCTACTACATGCATCCCACTGGCAGGCAGGAGCCATGGCGCCGGGCAGGAAGCTGTCATTGCTAAAGGCGCTGGACGCACCTAGGCCATGCACTGCAAGCAGGCAGCCTGCCTGCTTCTCCTCTGTGTGGACGTGTGGCCCGCTCCTCCGAGAGGCTCTGCCAGCAACACCCACCTGAGCCGGCACCCAAGCCGGGCTGCGGGGAAAGGATGGTGCAGAATTAAAACCACTGGGGGACGGGGCTTGGTTTAAAGTCACATGGCTTAAAACCCAGCATGCAGTACTGATGCCAATTGCTCTCCATCCTCCCAATGGGCTCTCTCACCCCCAGGCTGCCCTGGCAGCCCCTGGAGAACAGGCACTCAGGAGGAGACGGAGCGGAGCTGCCCGTGCTGCGTGTGACCGGGCAGGGGCTAGGCAAGGAAGAGGGCTGGCACCTAGCCCTTCTGTGGCACTGGGGGCCCTCGCTCAGACCTCTGCCCAGCGCCAGCCCCAAGGGCTCTAACATGGAGTCAAGCCCCCCCAAAATCTGGAGCCTGGCTTGAAAATCAGACCATTTAAAGCCACGGTCCCTTTGTCTGCTCTGGTCACGTTTTCCAGCCTTCTCCAGAACCACGAGGGCTAGAAATCTTCCTCTGCTGAAAGCCGCGCACCTCCCAGGCATGGGACTCCAGGCCCCAGGGCTTTACCCCAGGGCCTTGGACTAGCGATAAAATCACAAGCGCTCACAACGCTGCCTCCGTGCCGGAGCAGCACCAGGCGGCACTGGGGTGGGCTGCCCAGGTGGCGGATACTGGTAGCTCCTCTGCGCCCCGCGCATGGACTCAGGGCAGTGGGGCAGGATTAGGCCCTTGCAACAAGACCAGAACCCGGCCTGCCGTGCCGGACCCACATGCCCCCGCTTCCTCACTTGGCCTGCAGCACGGGGCCCTGGCAGAGCCATGGGGCATGCAGAGCGGCAGCAGGAGGGGGCTGCAGGTCAGGCCCGAGGGGCATGGGCAGCGCTGCAGAAGGAAGCCTGCGCTGTGGACTCGAGCCCGGGCCGCTCTCCCTTCACCTTCAAGCAGTAAATTGCTTTGCAGGTTTAAAATAAAGCAGCTTGAACCGAGCCCAGCACAGCGTGCCAGGCGCCCGCGAGCCATTCTGCTCGCAGACCCCGCGCCACTCACCACACGCCTGGCTCCACAAGCTTTCCCCCTTTGTTACTACAGCACTTCTGGCATTTGCAAAACAAATTGCAGCTGGCGCCATCTGGAATGATTGCCATTGCATGGGTTCACTGCGCCTTGATGGCATTAACGAGCGCTCTGGCCCGCAGCCTGCCCTTCTGTGGAGCACAGTGCCAAAGACGCACCAAGCGGCCTCGAAGGGTCTGAGACCATGGCAGGAGCCACAACCCAGCCACTGAGCTGGGGGCTGCACAGCTGCTAGCCAGCAGTGCAGCCCGGGAACCCCGTGCTAACTCTCAGGGCCCCCCCAGCCCAGCTCTATTGGCCAGATCAGTGCTGCCTAGATCCAGCCCAGCAGCTACTGCATCCCCCTCCGTCCTTGGGCCAGCACGGGCCAGCTGTGCCCGTGGTAGGTGCCTAGCGAGAAGGGGCAGGGCCTGGCCCCAAGGGGCCGCTCCTAGGAACCCAGCAGGGCAGCAAGGCACTACGGACTCTGGCAATAACCCTGCCCCAGGCAGTTCTTCGGGGCAGCCCATTCTCTCCCACCTCCGTGTCATTCGGGTTGTTTCCAGACGGGCCGGCTCCAGGGAGCCGCACTGCTGGAGATGCTTTGTGCGCGTCCCGCGGGCTGTGGTGCCTGGCCCGGTGCTGAGCCTTTTCTGTAGCACGTGTGACCCACAGCACCAGAGCCCTTCAGCCTGGTGCTCGGCTGCCCCTGCCTGTAATGCCCTGGCCTCACCCCTGTCCCCCTGCACGATTCCCATGCCTGTCTGGCACTCTTCAGGCTGTGACCCGGGGAGGATGCCTGAGCCGAGAGGGGCACTCCTTGCTCCTCTCACACCCCACATTTTCCCTGCTGCAAGGTGATGCTGACTTCTGCATTGGGCCCCAGCTCCCACTTTCTCTGTGAAGCCAGGAACCGGCTTGCTGGGTAAAGGAGAGATTTAATTTCAGCTGCCTTGTGCCCTCAGGCAATGCCCATGCCCCTTCCTCTGCTTCAGAGCAGGAAGTCAGAGCTCACCGTGGCCCCTTCTCCCTCGACACACGCGTGTGTAACTCCCTCAGCTTTACTGGGTATGTCTACACTGCAGTACAGACCCATGGCTGCCCCCCACTGGGAGGGGGAGGTCCCACAGCCCATGCTCCAGCCCAAGCTCAATGTCTACACAGCAATTTGTAGCCCTGCAGCCAAGCCCTGGAAGCCCAAGTCAGCTGTCCCAGGCCAGCGGGTCTCTTATCGCAGTGTAGACGTACCCAGTCTGGCTCCTGCTGCACCCCGAGGAGCGTGTGCACGGCCCCTTCCGACAGAAGGCTGAGGGTCCCCAGCACAGGAGCTGGGACCTGGGTCTCCTGCTGCAGCTCTTCAGGGAGCGTGGGTTTTGGGACAGGACAGACCAGCTCAGCAGATACACTTCTGTTATCCCAGGGTCTCCGCACAATGGCAGGCTCGCGGTTACGGGCTGGAAAGTATGTTTCGTGCTCAAAAGCAGCTGCTACGTTTCCCACTTTGGGGTGAGCGGGGGACTTTCCTCAGCGAGCAGCTTTGACTTGCGCTGTGCGGCGGACCCACACAAAGGAGCACGGCCACTCAGGGAGCTGCCTGGGGCGGATGCTGCTCTGGGGACCTGGGAAATGTGCCTCCAGGAGGGGCTTGTTTAAACCAGAGTCCGGCCGTGTAACGGAACCTGCTGGCCCGGGCCCTGCACGGAGCCCATGGCAATTCCGGACGGAACTAGAGCGAGGCACAGCACAGTTCCCCTTCCCTGCCCGCACTGGGGCCCTGGCCTCGAGGAGACCAAGTACTGGGGCAGCTTTGGCCCCCATCACCGCTAACTTTCACTCTCTATTACAATTTATTGTGCAATAGCCCTTAGACCCCCGCAGCCGCGGTCAGGGCCCCCCTGGGCAGGGGGCTGCATAACCACAGCCCAAGAGACAGACCATGGCCCCCAAGTGATTAAAATGTAAATAGAGAAGCCAAGCAAAGGGGACCCGGACGTGAAGCGACGTGTCCAGGTTTACGCGGCTGGGAACAGACCTACGGCCCCTGGACCCTGCTATCGGCTCAGGGGACAGAGCTTTAACTGACCCTGGGGACTGCTCCTCGGGGACGGGGCAGCCGCACCCACAGCGCCAGAAGAGCTGGTCACGGGGTGGCAAGTCCAGTGAAGGCTGCAGAGACAGGACGTGCCCGGAGCCAGCATTTTAAAAGCGCAGTTTGCATGTACTCAAGAACTGCTACCGCTCAGGGAAGCTTAACTAGCTGGATTCAATAGCTGTGTCTGTCTGTCATGCTGTCAGTCATCCCCCCACGCCTGGTCCCCCAGCTGAGATCCATCCCATCCCATCACCTTGCTGCCGGGTTCACAGCACACAACACTAATTATGGGGACTGCGTCTGCTGCAGGAACACTAGGGTCTGAGGAAGGGACTCCGGCTCCCAGCAATAGGCATAACAACTCATGAACTCCACCCTGACTGAAATGCCCTAGGTGGTAATGGGAAGGAGACAGATCTGGGGAATGGGTGGGGATGGTTCAGAGCTTAATTTGTAATGAGAGAGGTGCTGGGGCTCAAGCAAGTTTTTTACTTTCGTAACTGATGTGGCAGGCCCTTGTTGCCAAGAAGGCCAATGGCATATTGGGCTGTATTAGTTGGAGCATTGCCAGCAGATCGAGGGAAGTGATTATTCCCCTCTATTCGGCACTGGTGAGGCCTCATCTGGTGTATTGTGTCCAGTTCTGGTCCCCCCACTACAGAAGGGATGTGGACAAATTGGAGAGAGTCCAGCGGAGGGCAACAAAAATGATCAGGGGGCTGGAGCACATGACTTACGAGGAGAGGCTGAGGGAACTGGGTTATTTGAAGAGTTGCTGAAGAGAAGACTGAGGCGGGATTTGATAGCTGCTTTCAACTACCTGCAGGGGGGTTCCAAAGCGGATGGAGCTCGGCTGTTCTCAGTGGCGGCAGATGACAGAACAAGGAGTAATGGTCTCAAGTTGCATTGGGGGAGGTTTAGGTTGGATATTAGGAAAAACTTTTTCACTAGGAGGGTGGTGAAACACTGGAATGGGTTACCTAGGGAGGTGGTGGAATCTCCTTCCTTAGAGGTTTAAGACCTGGCTTGACAAAGCCCTGGCTGGGATGATTTAGTTGGTGTTGGGCCTGCTTTGAGCAGGGGGTTGGACTAGATGAGGTCTCTTCCAGTCCTAATATTCTATGATTAACTTATTAAACCCCAACACAGAGAGGGGATTTGGTTCCCCCCAGAGTCCTTCACTTACACCTGGCTGTGGGAGATTGAGCAGGGCTTTGCCGGTCACTCTGTAACCCTGCACTCCGCCAGGCCTGGCCAGGGCAAAGGCTCCTGTAAGCGTCGGTGCCCGTTAGCACAGCACAGAGTGCTGCTCGCACCCACCCTGGCCCCAGCCCTAATGGGCTTATCCCCCACCCAATACCAGTGTAATCCCAATGGGCCCCATGCTTCCCCAGATACCATTGCAAGCCCCGTGCACTGTTTGTATCATCCTCCCCTGGCCCTGGGCGTCACGCACTCGCCGCTCTGATCTGATCTGGCAGCATTCACACAGGCGGTGGCGATGGGACAAGCTGCAGGGCAGGGCGAGCCAGGTCCCTGGGCTCCAGCGAGGTCATTGTGGCAGCCAGGCAAAGGAGGGTCCCGCCCTCCTGAGGAAGCCTTGCACGTTGGCTCCAGCACAGCAAACCTATTCCAAGGCTGCAGCGAGGCAGAATTAGGCAGCCAGGACGCTGCCCTCCGGATTCATTTACACTCCGGCAGTCCCCGTGAAAGTGACAGCCTGGCGGATTTCAGGACATGCGGGGAGCCAGCCGCTCTGGGAGCCGGCTGCATTAATGCTGGCACTAACAGCTCGTGAGGCCGCGAGCGTGCCCTCCCCTGCAACGCTCAGCTCGTGAAGAGTTAATCGAATGGGACAGTTGTCCCAGCTCAGCCGTGCAATGTGCCACGTCCCTTGCAAACGCGGCCTGGCTGGATTGCTGACCAAGGTGAAGTTCTGCAACTGACGTGCACCCCCCTCTCCCCCTGCTTCCCCCCTTGGCCCCAGCGAATCTGCTTTACTCTGCCCCCCTGATCCTCCTCGGCAGCACGGTGCTGGCCTAAGCACCGCCATTTGGACCACCGCTGGGTCAGCTCCAAGAGACTCACAGATTAATTAAACCTAATGATGTGCTCCATGGAAATTCTGCAAGTGCTGGGGAAGAACAGTGGAGGTTCTCAGGCAGTCCTGGCGTGAGATCCCTCTGGGAGGGAGACCACGGAGCAGGGCAGAGAAGGACCCAGAGCACGAGTCATTTTAATAGATGAGCTCTGGTGCTGTGCAGTCTGACCGGGATCAAGGCTGACAGGGAAAGCAACGGCCGCAATGCTGCCTGCGATTATTCGGTGGGAGAGGGCCACACACTGATCTCTTTGTGGGGATAAGCCCCAGCCAAACTCTTACAGCCATGGCCCGCAGATAGAAAGAAAAGCATTTCTAGGAGCTACACCCCAGGGTTGGGGTTAAGGGCGTGATCCTGGGAGGTGCTGAGGGCTCCTGGGACAGGTCAGGCACCATCAGCGCCCACTGAATGGATGGGAGTTAAGAACACTGAGAACATCGCAGAACTTGGCTCTCCGCGGACAGACCCATGGGCACTGGGTTTGCACAAGGGGCATCTCAGCAAAGAGTCCAGGGAAACTCAGGTTTAGAAAAGGCTTCTGCTAGAGGGACCAAAATCCCCCAAGGGGAAAATGGGGCCCCGCATGGAACTGGCCAGAGCCCTCCTCCTGCCCGGGCGGGGCCGGCCCGACCCGCTAACCCAACCCCTGCCTGCCCCCTGCGCGAAACTGGGGTCACAGGTCACTTGAGCCCGACCCGAGCCTGATCTCCCCTGCTGCACGGGGCTGGCTTCACTGCTCGCCCTCGGACACCTCCACACGTTCCTCCACACACCACTTGTTTGACGAAAGTGGGCACGTGTCCCGTTTGCTCTTGTCAGCTGACCAAGTCAGCAAGAGCAAATGGGCCAATGCCTGCTTCGGTCAAAAAAGTCAGGGAGGCGGGGACGAGGCTTAGAAAAAGGACTCTCCTGCGAACATGGGACCTATGGTCACCCGAGCTTCTGCCCGGAACCTGCCCCGCTACCTGGCTCTGCCCTGGGGTGTCCTCCTGTGAGCAGTCCCGCCACAGGACAGCAGCACTAGGGTCACATGGAATTACTGCCAATAAACCAGCCTGCCCCTCGTGCACAGCTGGAACGTTCTCACCGCTGGGCCAGGAAGGGACATTTAATCTTGTTTGCAAAATTCTGCAGAAAACGTAAATTGCTCAAACCCTGAGTCGGTTTTGGCGGATATGGACCCGTTACCTACCCAACTGGGCAAAGCGGAGCATAGCAAGCTGGGTGCTCCCACCCGGACCCCACCCCAGCACCCCATGCAGACATGTGGTTGCAGGGGCTTTTGGGGAAGAAACACCAGTTGGTGAAAACATGACATTTTGCAGATGGGGGAACTGCCCAGAATTAAAAGGTGCAAATTTCTGTGAGAAAAGTCCCTCTTTGAGCCAGCTCCATTCACTGCTCTCTGGGCCTTTCGCTCCTGCGATCCCCCATGCATTGCAGCCATTATTGCAGCTTGGAGGGGCCAGACACGCAGCAGCCATTAACCGTTTACAAATAAGTGGATGGGGGACAGCATACCAACTGAGCAATCTCTGCCATAGGCTCCCCTCTAATCCCCTGATGCAGGGTTCTCAGGCACCTGGCGAGGGGGGGTCTAAGCACTGCCCACATCTATCTGGTTTTCACTAAGCATGTCCCGGTGACTGCATCTCCTTCAAGCAGCCTGCAGCCACGTGGCCAGCATGCTCAAAAAGCCGACCGCCACCGTCAGCAATTACTGGCCCCCAGTAGTGCAGACACCCCTCCTCCTTCCTGCACCAGAGGGCTAAGGCCCGGGGACAGCCGCAGCAGTGTGGGGACCTGCCATGCCACCGCTTGTGGGGCCCTGGCTGCTGCACTGTTGCATTCAAGCATCTTTCACGAACACTGAAAAGGAAACAGCCGCGTGGGTTGCTGCAGTGCCCACAGGGCCCCTTTGCATCAGGGACAGCTAAAGGGCTGGCATAACCTGCACAAGCCCCTCTTTGGCCGACCCATTTACTTCAGATATTAGCCCCACAGACACGGTCAGCACTTCCATCAGCCCCTAGGGTTGCCTTTGCCATGCGCCAGGCCGGTCACCATAGGCTCCAGCCAGCACCCCCCAGCAGGGATTTGCAGTATTTCTATTGGTCTGTGCAGTGCCCATTCGCTCTACCAAATTTCTCATTAGAAAGAGACCCAAGTAATTAGTTTGCATAAATTAATAGGCCTGTTCTACATAGGTACCAGAGCATGGGCCTGGCTTAATTGGCCTTTCCCACTGCCCAGCTTTAGACCCCATAAATCCAGGTTATGAGTCCTATTGTTTAATGACTGTCAGAAAATGCTAATTTACTGCCAGGCCCCACTGCTGCTCTCTCTAGATCACAAACAAGTTTTTGTCATAAATCAGTGCAGGGCAGCTTGATAAGCAATTCACCATTACGATCTATGGGCAGAGAATCATAAAACTGCTGTTTCGTTAATGGCCCATCTTCAGGGATGTTAGAGTTTCATTACGTGAGCTATTAGGTCTATGTATTTAAAAATGAAATTACACGTTCTAATCAATTATGAAAAATACAAAATAACAGCATAGTAAATTACTGAAATGAGACAAGAGGATTAAAAAAAAACCAAAAAAAAACGGACTCCTAGTTCTTGCTGCAACGGAGCAATGGAGATTGCTGAGACAACAAAACACACCCTGACTGGAGGCATAAATCACTCTGAAAGCAGGCAAGGGGGAGAAGTGTCATCCAGACTTCATCTTTAGGGTAACGGTGGGATCCCAGGCCTGCAGGGGCTGGAACATGCATTGCAAATGTAATGACAGTTTACTTTAAAATGATAGTTCTGGACTTCTGCATTGGCAGAGTTATTTGCATGCAAGTAGCAAGTCATAGTCTTCAGCTTTATTTTTCATGGATGGTTTAGATTTGAAACCTTTCAGTGTCCTGCTCCTTGTGCAACACACTGAGGACTCACAGCAGAGATCCAGCTTTTGGTGCTTGTGTGTGGTGGGAACGTGCTACCGTGTCAACGATCCCCGGTGCGTTACACAAGGCTACCCGGGCTCATGCTAAATGAGCCCCTCCCAGGAGCGGGTCCGAGTTAAGGGCAAACATGGGTAAGTCTTAATGATACTGAAGGGAGTAATGATCGGGGTCAGGGAGATGCATTAGCCAGCCAGTGGGCCGTGCAAGGGACGGTGAGGAGGAGGGGCTGACCCTGCGGTTTGGGAGCAGCTGTAGAGAGGAAGCAGGCTGGCCAGTGGAGTTGCTTTCCTCTTCATATTGCTCCGCACTGAGGCTGGAGCGCAGGGAGAATGTTCAGAAGACACTGCTCCTGCCAGATACTTCAGACCAGGGCAGCCCAAGGGAAAGCCAGGTTTCTCATGGTTCTCACTCGGGTCGACACATGGGCCAAGAGCAACGGGTCCAATCCTGCTCTGGCTGCCCTCCCTGCGCCGCTGGAGACTGAAGGCAGGATGGTGCAGCACGCCGGCCGATGCAAGCTCCTAAGGAGTTCAGAACAGGCCTGGGAGGGCGGAGAGCCTGATTTCAGCTGGACCTGCGGGTGCTCAGCCTTGCGGGACATTCGGCCCGAGTACAATTATGCCTCAATTGTGGAGCTGTTCATAACCGTCATCATGGAAATGTCCAGGTCCAATCAGACTCCTCTCCAGGATCCTCAGACCCCCCAAAGCTCTGGGACAGCAGGTGCACAAACGTCCTGGGGATGGGCCTGGAAGAGGAAGGACTGAAAAATAAACCAACATATCAAGCAGCTCAGCAGCACCTTGAGCCACCTTGGAGCCGATCTGACAAGCACTAGGCCATTGTACAGCCCCAGCACTGCCTCCGGGAAAGGGCAACGACACCTCGGAGAGGAGCCACAGGGCGTGCGCTGTAGGATGAAATGGTTCGCCTGTGGCCCAAGTGCCCCGCCAAGAGATCTGAGCCATTTAGACGCCTCTAGTCCTGGCCCCTCCCGAATGAATAGCTTGTTCTCTTCATCTGAGCTTTTCTTCTTGCCCGTGCACAGTCTCAGATTTTCTTCCGTTATAATGCACCAAGCTGTGCCAGTGAATCGACACCTGGATCACACTGGTAGTTACAAGTATTCGCGGTCCAAGTTCTGGGCTGTGAACGGACCCACTGGTCACACGATGCTGCCTCTCTGCCCCGACTGCATTAGCAGAACTGCCACCATTCAGCTTCTGCATCAAACACCCGATTTAGGCAATCCGGCGGGGCTCTCCGGGAGCATTCTCTACACCCTGCTGTGTCCTGGACGGCTCCTGACAGTAAACGCCTTCGCTTGAGTGCTCAGGGAAAGTGAACATGCAGGGCCATGAACACAGCACAAGTCGCTGCATTGTTTTAATGGCGTGAATATTCGTGGAACGTTTCTGTGTATTTCCCCAGCATTGGTGCTGGGAACGCAGTTTATCTGCCGCTCCTGGCACCTGCTTTTCAGCATCTCAGACTCTCCGCTTCATTTGTTTCTCCTCATTCTTCCCAAGAGGCTAAAACACAGATCACCAGAGGTGTTTTAACTGTCGGAAGTACCGGCGCTGTCCAGGCCAATCAAACTCTCTGGCTAGGCTCCTGTGAATCCACCCAGAGAAAACTGTGTCCAATAGCACGAGTGTCACACACGGTTAGAACACATGTGGCGTGCGTGCGATGCCGGCCTGTGCAGAGACATCCCAGGTCTGCACACGTTGGGGCCTGGCAGGGGAAACAGCGGGCTCCGGGTCTCACAGGGTGCATTCTCCCACCAGCTCAATGTTGTGTCTGGCATTTAAATCCAGCCAGACTCATTTCCCGTTCCCTGCCACAACAAGAGAATTTTAGGCAGGAAAAGGAGAGTACTGAGAGCAGAATTTGGCTCACCTTTATCGAGTTCTCTTTTGGCTCAGAAGTTGGGAGGACTGGAGCTGGGAATAAGGCACAGCACAACACACCGGGGTATCACCCGAGATCTCCCGGGGACAGCCGGACAGGCCTCCTCCAGAGAGATGCTAGGTTCTCAATGAGCAGAGGCAGGGACCAGCTGCCTGATGGGCTCCTCTCCAGCCGGAACGTGTCAGCTTCCTGAAAACCACATCGAATCAAACATGGCCCACTTGCTGGCGCTGCCCATCACTGCCCCCGCCTTTGCTTTGGCCTCTCTTTGCCAACGTGCTCTGCCTTCCTCCTAGCATGGCCACAGATGGGCCTCCAGCCCCAGCGCTCAATGACACCAACCCACGGACTGCAGGGGGCACATGGGGAAGAGCCCAAGGAGTTTCCCTCTTGGGTTTGTGTCTAACTTGGGGAGGGGGGATTTTCTGACACTGGCGAAAGCCCTGGTTAGACACATTAATCTGGCAGCCAGTGCAGCATTAATTTCTCTTGAATGAGAGGTTATGTTTTACGATAGTTACTCAGCTTCTAAAGCCTTTTCGTGCCATGCATGAGCAGTAAAGCTCTTCAAACTTTGAGATTTCAGGACTGCGTTTGGCCATGCTACTGGAATGAGCAGAACAGACATGTCCTCCAGCCCAACGAAGAGTAATCAGAGAGAAGCTGCCCATGGTAAAAATTCCTGGGGTGGACGGGAGTCTCCACTGAACTCACTGGGGCCAAGATTTCACCCTAGGTGGCCCCAAATCAGCTGTCAGGAGCCGAGCCTCCCCCCCGCCCGCCCTGACTGTACTGCACAACCCAACAAAACCCGACACATTCCACGGACAAGCCAGACCTGGGGCTTGTGGGCAGGCACCTTCCCAACCTGCTCTAGATCAAAGTCACACGCTGCACAGAGTGCAGGGCTCAACCCTCTTCCTGGGACATGGCTTTATGAACAAACAAATTAAGTCAGCTCACACTCCTCCCCAGGCTGGGCTGCTCCTAGGGTTTCTTGCCAGGAATGCTCAGCCTGCCCCTTGGTCCTCTACCTCTAGAGAGAGACTCCCACCTCCCCTTTACAGCCAGGTGGGGTAAGAGCCACCTGCCTTAAAGAGTCCACACAGGATCAACACCTGCTAACAGGCCTGAAGTGTCTCAGGTTAACTTGCTAGCCTGGAACAGGCCTACTTCACCGCACGGCACAGATGACAACACAGGTTCACAAGTAGATTCTATTTATTACCTTCTGCAGCAAGCAGAGACACCGTAAAGCTGGTCTGTTCTATCACGCGTGCTAAGCAGTGTTCACGCAGCTCTGCCTCCTGCATGGCAGCGCGCGGGAAAGGAGGCTGAAGGAATGAAAAGCCGGACAGGTGGCTCGGCCGGCCGGGATAATTCCCTATGCAGTCACTGCCTGGCAATTCTCCGCAATCTCTGGGCCTCAGTCAAGGCAGCTGCTCTGTCCCGGGTCTCTCTCAAGCAAGTCCACAGGCAGGGGCTGGAGTAGCATGGAGAGGACCCGGCCCAGTACACGTGTTCGCTACAGAGTCCCCTGCAAAGTGGGTTCCTCAGCAAGGGGCTCTGGATCCACCCAGAGGGGTGCCGGGGTGAGGTGGGGGGTCACTACTGCAGTATCCCCAGCTCTGCACAGACATCGTGTCTGCCTGGCGGGGGCTGGTGGAGAAGCAGGAAGGGGGGGCGGGGATGGATCTAGGCTACAGAAGAGCTGGGTAAAGGGCCCAGTCTTTCTTGGTACCTGGCTTTCCTGTGCCCTCAGGTTGAGCTAAAGAGAGCTGCTTCCAGCCAGAGAAGGGGCCAGGGCTTCAAAGGCTCCTACCTGACTTCTAAGCGGGAACACACACACCCCCCACACCCTGCCCCCCCAACCCTTTCCTGGGCTTCGCTAGCAGAGGGAATGCTGCATTCCCTGCCGATCCCAGGGAGTAAGATCCCACATCTGCCTGTTGGCAGCAAGCCTGGCTCATCGGCCTCCCCATGCGCATTATGGCCAAGCTGGCATTCCATCAGCGCACGGCTGGAGCCGCCCATACAGCGGGCAGACTGCCTCCCACGGCGCCCTGCCAACTTCCGTTGTGCTCAGGGGCACTGCTGAGCCATGGACGCCCCAAGACGGAGGCTGCCGTTTGTATAATCACACCCCATGTCTGCATTGTCAGGAGAACACATAAAACATGGACACAGAACCATCCTTAGGAACCACCTTACCAGAAATCACGAAGCCAGGCCACGTGCACGGGCCAGACCTGGCACCGTGGCTCAGGGACTTCTCGTTTATACCCTTCGGCCTCGTCTACGTGTAAAAGCGCGGTCGACCCAGCGGTGGCGCTCGGGCTGTGAAAAATTCCCCCCCCGCCCCGAGAACCACAGCGAGGCTGACCTAACCCCCGGGGCAGACACAGCTGGGTCAACGGACGAATGGTTCCAGCTGCCTAGCTGCCGGCGCTCGGGGGCAATGGAGAGCTCCCCGCCATCGCTGTGGGAACGTTGACACTCGGCGCGGCCGAGGCATAGCTAAGGCACCGTGCTTAGGCCATGGCCTGACACCGTTATCGAGCACAGCACCACAGCAAGCTTCGCTGATGGGAAGTCAGAGACTCAAGCAGGATTAATAATGCCCTGCACCTTCTGCCATGGGGCCTGGTCTTTCACACACCAGCCAACGCTGATTCCTAGTGTGTCTAAGGCCACCAGAACGCGAGCTCCTGCCTGCTGTTCTCCAGCACTCGGGGGAGCCCCTTGGACCGAGGCATGGCCCGTCTCCAGCTATTTAGTCTCGTGCTCACACAGCCTGTAGCATCAGTCCCTGAAGGGCTGGGGAAAGCAGAGGTGGCCTTGGGAGGAGCAGCTGCCTACCTTTCCCTCCCAAACCTGCATCTTGAGTCACACGCTGCTAACCTGGCCAAGCTGCTCTGAGCAAGGCTTTTGCAGCCTGCCTATCGTGTGGCTTTTGCTGGGCACATGGTGTTGCAGCCCAGTGCGTGCTGTCACTCAGGCACTGTCAGGGCTGGGGTGCCAGGGTCCTGGTCACTTTGCCAGGCTGCCTACATGCCAGTGAATATTGCCCTTCACCCACAGGTAGCCCACTGGGCTGGGTGGTCGTCTTTCAGCAGCCCCACAGCCAGGCTGCAGCTGCAAAGGATCCGAACACAACACGGTTCGGACAAGGCCCTTTACCCTTCCTGGCAGCAGAGCACGGCTGTCCGGCTCACTCGCTGCAGGCAGACGAGGGGGGCGGGCGGGGGGAGGTGGAACCAGGACTGCTTTCTTTCAGCTGGTCTCGTCGGAGCACGCTGCTTTGTGCTACTGGGGAGAGCTGGGCCAAGAGAGGGCAAGGTGCAGGTCAGGTGGCTGGGAACCCAGGCCCTTGAGGGAGCGTCCCACAAGATGAAGGCTGTTGTTTCGGTCAGTGACTCGGAAAACACGTACCCATCAGGCTCCCCTCACGGGGTAACGTTCCCTGCCTAACAGTCACTGCTCCACCCGGCTAGGTCACCCAGGCTGGGGGTGATGTGCCAGAACGTGACCACCCATGTCTCAGGCCTGTCTCTGGCAGATCCTCCTGTGAACTGCCAACTCCTCCAAGTGGGCAAGGGGCACCCGCTATGGGCACCGCGATCACTGCCCCGTGCTGCAGACCCACACTCCTGCCCTGCAGCAGCAGGACACACCCTTTTGCCAGCTGCAGTCACACGGCTCAATGGCCATATTCCACCTCCCCCCCGCAGGCGTGACACTGGGATTTGCGAGGGGGAAGAGAGGAGGCATTCACTACAGGTATTGAAAGTCAGCCCCATGTTTGTTAAACTGGTTCAGCCCTCAGGAAGAGTTAATTCCCCAGCAGCACCCTTCTGAGACCCTGAATTATTAATTTCTTTATCATTTGTCTTCAGGCACCCTATGGCCTGTACAACACTCCCACACAAAGAAACATACGCTCCCTCCCTGGCTGCATTGCTTTGATGTCGGGGAAACACCCTCCCAGGAATCAACTTGTACAAAAATGCATCAGCTGATGGAGCTATTGCTGATAAGCATGTGTGTGTCACGACAACCTGCATAATCCCATTACATCTCGGCTTCCTTCGGTGCAGAATGGAGTTGGGGGGGAGGCTCTTCAGTAAATATTTGCTCCTGCAGCTCATTGTGTACAGAGGATTCACAGGGCTGACAGTTGACTCTTCTCAGAGGCGATAGACTGAAGTGTGTGTGATCCTAGCCACATGCAGGCATAAAAACAAACTGTTTAGTTTAGCAAAACACCAAAGGTGAGCTCCCCTAGTGATGACCTGCCTCCTCCAGCTGCTGGCACAGCTCCGTTGCTCGTGTTTAAGAGATCTTCCAGGACAGTGGAGCTGGGGAACAGAGGGACAGCCAGGGCTAGTACTGAAGAGACAAATTTCTTCCCAATACAAGATGAGGAATGTGCTGATATCGCCTTGAGACCTGCACCATGGGGTGCTGGGCCTCTGAACGCCAAGGCTGGGAGGCAGCAGGACTGAGGTGGAGCTTGCAAAACCTGCATGGAAAAGGGAATCTACAAAACACAAAAT
Source organism: Lepidochelys kempii (assembly GCF_965140285.1). Lineage (NCBI taxonomy): Eukaryota > Metazoa > Chordata > Testudines > Cheloniidae > Lepidochelys > Lepidochelys kempii. The sequence continues at coordinate 1,638,523 of NC_136389.1, read as the reverse complement.
ATGAACTCTGGAGAGTTTTAAACGTCAGAGACGACAACAAACACCTTCTGAAATGCACCTGCGCCTCACAGCTATTAACGCTGCTCAGGGTTGCACCCAGCGGGAGAAGAGACAGACAGCTGGAGTGAACTGTAGATCATTCCCTATTGCAAGTGTGAGAACAGCGCCCCTGGCCCAGACTATTCCATAGGCCAGAGCGTGCCCGTTCCCACACTCCAGGCAGCAGCTTGTGCTGGTACAAAGCAATAGTGATGGACGGCTTGCACAGAGAGAGATCCCAGTGAACAAGCCAGCAGTCACTGCAAACAGCCTCCCTCCTGCTCATCGCCCTTGGCTCTCCAGTGCTTCAGGACAGGGGCGGTCTTCGCATTGGGCCGTGCTGGGGCCTCAGCACTGCTTCCCAGCTGGTGCCGTTCCCCGTGACACCGGCTGCCCCCTCCCACAGCAGCTAAGGCGGGTCACAGCAGCCAGGCAATGCCCATGTGTTCAGTCATTCAGAACCAACTGGGACTCAAGTCGACAGTTCCCATACTTGGCCTGCCCAAGGGAGAAGTGTTTGGCTTTTTAAATGAAAGTTTGAGCAACACTGGGCCAGGCTTCTGGAAGTCTGCGCTGTATGTGTGTGGGGGGGACTTTCCCTTGCAGAACCCTTCGATACAGGAATTGATAAATAATTAGCAAGCGTTCATGCAGTTAAAGACTAATTGTGATGTGTTCACACATGCAACCTTACCAGACTCCTGGGCACGGACCTGTGCTGTCTTAGTGCCCTCCCATTGGGCATGGGGTGGGTTTATAGTGGAATAAAGTGATTCAGGTTTCATCCACCTGGAGGTTGGAGGTTTTGGGGACTGTGATTTTGGTTTGGCCCATGGGGGTCATAAGGCCTATCTGTGGAGCTGAGGCCCAGATCCAGGTTTGTGCAGGGAGGTTCTGATCCAGGGCTTTGCTGTGGCTCTGATTCTAGATTCAGAATCTCCGGCCTCAGTGCTAAGAGAGGCTGGAGTAGTTACCAAAGGATTAACTCCCTTTAATAAATGTTTATGTTCAAAGAATTTACGAGGGTGCTCACAGACAGATAATTAGGGACATTTCGATGCATGCCAGCAGTGCGAGCACAGTAATTAACTTTGTTGCCGATTCATTTTTAATCATTTCAGTGCTCTGGAGACGTTAAGTGTCCTTTGAGCCCATAACTTCTCTTTGGTGGGGCCCACGTCCTTCATGCCATGCACACATGCTCCTAATTCCTCTCCTTCTAAACAGCTGGTCACTGCGAAATTAAACCGAACCTGGCACAACGGAGCAGCAGCGAGAGGAACCTGGCAGGCAGAACCAGCCTGGAAATGGGGTGGCTACAGGCAGCTGTGATTGCCTTACATCACACTGCACAAGCCGTACTGACAGCGTTCCAAGGACAGGCATTGCTAACACCCCCCATCGGGGAAATCACAGGCCTGCAAACAAACGGCTAATCTGCATATTTTGAGCGGCCGTCACAGCAGCCATGGGGTGACACGTGGGTGTAGGGCTGCAAACCCAGCAGGGCTTACAGGAGGAAAGGTTCAGGCCCTGAGTTGACCACAGGGGTGCGCAGGGAGGGACACTCATTGAAAGACCTGATTCACATCAGAATCGAGTCAAGAAGAAAGAGTCAAGTACCAAGAGTAGAGGAACCCTCCTACCTGCCACACGCTGGGGACGTCCCTCACCAAAGACGCCCTGGAAAACGTGGACAAGTCAGGCTTCATCTGAAGGCCAAGCAGGGCAGCAGAAGGGGGAGCCAGGGCTGGGACATGTTCCCTTGGCTCAGCACCATCCACTTATTCAGTTTCATTCCCTGTTGCCGTCAGCGGCTCTCTCAAGCCTTCATCTCCAGCCTTCTCAGGGACAGCTCTAGCTAGCCAGGCTGGGGAGATGAGCCTGGCTGGTGCAGGCCCTGCTTTGGGGAGTACCAGGTTACACAAGAACCTACGGTTTTGTTGCTGATGGACTCCAAGTGACGCACAGGCAGTCACGTGGCTGAGCAGCCCCTTGGAAAGGGCAGTGTTTGCCTTCTGAAGCTCCCTGGGAACGTTTCCTTGCCTGCCAATCTGACTCCCCCAGAATTGCTCCATTTTTGCCAGCGGGGAAGGTTTTGGTCTCCCAAAGTCACGACTGCAATCGCTGTCCAGCTGTTGCGCTGATCCGTACGCTGCTCCCTGGGGAGCTCCTGGCCCTGCTGCCTTCAGGGCACTGCTGCTGCTCAGTGCCACAGCGGGACGATTTGCCTTCCCCGTGCTGTGCCAGCACCGAATCAGAGGCCCCTCCTGCTGGGAGCCTCTGCACCGATACAGCTGGGACTTGCTGAGAGCTGCCCTGTTCCATCAATCCCACCAAGCCCCCAAGCAAACCAGGGGCCTGCATCTCAGCTCCAGCAGCTCCCACATCCTGCTCACTGCTAATACAGCCTGACTTGATATTCTACTCCTGGGGGTATTCTGCGCCACTGCGCATGCACAGAATTCATGTCTTCTGCAGAAAATACATTCTGCCCGAGAGGCGATGCAGTTACGCCTTTTGTCCACCAGGGGCTTCTGTGGCACCCGGACAGAGGGCAGCCGGCTCAGCCAGCCATGGCAACGAGCAGCCAATAGGGAGGAAGAGAGGGAGTTCTTCCCAGTGCCCTGCCAGGTGGGGAGGCACAGGATGAGGGGGATGGACAGAGGGGGGCTATGACGAACCGGGACTGTTCTTAATGTTTCCTATGAATAGTGTGGGGGTGCCTCAGTTTCCCCTAGGCAGTTCTTAAGTCTCTAGGGGGTGGGGTAAGGGTGTATGATCGTTGCAGAGCCCTAGAGGGCAGGTGTGTGCAGGGGTCTGGACACAGAGAATGGCCGACACCCTGTTTCCTGGCAACGGATGGCCTGGGCCCTTCCCCCCTGCAAGGTGAGAGCTAAAGGGTTGGAGAACAAAGGAATCCGGTGACCTCCTGGCCTGGGAAAGGAACAAAGCCCAGAGGAGGAGGGGCTGGAGGGAGTTTCAGTTTGGGGCTGGCTGGGGACATGACGTGAAGGGCAGACGGGGTTGTCTGGCTCACTGCCCCCCAAAATGGACCCAGCTGAGGGGTCCCGTTCTCTGCACCTGCAAACTCTGTTTTAGACCATGTTCCTGTCGTCTAATAAACCTCTGTTTTACTGGCTGGCTGAGAGTCACATCTGACTGCGGAGTTGGGGGGCAGGACCCAACTTCCCCAAGACCCCTCCTGGGTGGACTCGCTGTGGGAAGGGCACGGAGGGGCAGAGGATGCTGAATGCTCTGAGGTCAGACCCAGGAAGGTGGAAGCTGGGTGAGCTGTGTGTCCTGCAGACAGGCTGCTCACAGGAAGGCGACTGCCCCAGAGTCCTGCCTGGCTTCATGGGGAGCAGTTCCAGAGCATCACCCGGGGACTCTGTGACAGGGGCACAGGGGGCTGCTGGGGGAGGGTCACCGATGGGTTCAGAAGGGCTAATGGGGAGGACAGATTTGGGAATGAATGGGAATGACAGGGGCTGAATGGGAGTGGGGTGCAGGACCACATAGGGCCAGGGCAGATGTGACTGAATGAATGGGTGAGGCTAGGGGTCAGCCAGGGTCTGCATGGGGGAAGTTCCCCAACAATACCTCCCACAAAAAAACCCACAACAGTTCCACATCTCTCCCACCCACACCCAACATCCCTCCGGGTTCACTCCCAGGCTCCTTCCCAGCAATTACTTCCCTCTCCCTCAGCTCCTCCATGAGCCCTGGCCCCCCCAAGCCTTTGTGCTGCTTCTGAGGGGTGCAGGAAATAGGTTTCTGTAGTGCAGTTTAAATGAATTATTACGCAAAGTTCTGTATTAATATGCCTAGTAAGGAATTTATTTGTCAAAAAAACATTTCCTGAATCTTTTTTGTTGTCTGTTGAAATAAATGACCAAAATAATTGAAACTGGTGTGAGTATATTGTGTTATTTTGATAAATAAACTATGCAAAATTTTAAAATATTGTACGTAGAATTTGGAATTTTTTGCACAGAATTCCCCCAGGAGTAAGACTCCCCTTGTGGGGACTCAGGCTTGTCTCATGCCCCAGCGTGGGCCTGGCACAGCCTCCTGGACCCCGCACCACACACCCTCCCAGTGCACTGCTTCTGGTCAGCCCCTGGCCCCTGTCGCCTTCCCTAGCCCTGGCCTCCCCTTGCTAATGCCCCCACCACCGAGGTCTCTCTTCAGACTTCCTATCCCAGCCTTCCCCAACCTGACCTCTCCTCACTGAGCCTCCGCTACCCACCCTGACCCCAACTCTGGCCTCGAGTAAGTCACACATTTAAATCCAGAGAGTGACTTCAGGTAGCAGGCGGGATCGGAGGCAGGGTACTGAAGGTGAGCGATGAACAGAGGGGCCCCATCTACGGCGCTCTCCCTGTTGTACTTTCCCCTGCCCCTCCCCTGACTTAGGTGCCTTTGCTGCGTTGAGCCTCATGGAGACTAGGAGCTCCTTGGGACAGAGCCTTGCCATGCACCTTGCACAGCCCCTCGCACACATCTGCCTCCATGGGAGCAGCACGGAGCACGCGTCACCCCCTGTGGGGAAAGGAGACCCACTGACGCCAGACCCATGGGCATGGGCAGAGAGCTGCAATTCCACCCCTTGAGTGGCCCAGGCCGCGCGCCCGCATTGCCGCTCCCCCAGGCAGCTCCCCAGTCTCTCGTTGTTCGGGGTTTGCTCAGAGACCAGGGAAGCTCTCGGGAGGGTAAATCGATGCTGGGCTGTTGCCAAGAAGCTTCTTCTGAAGCGGCTGCAAGGCTGCAGCCTTGTGCTCCTGACCAGCGCCACGGTAGATGCTGACGGGAGACAGCCAAGCAGCCCTTGCCAGGCCCCCCAGGCTAAGCCGTCCCAGGGCTCCCAGGCAGGTGCACCGGGGTGAGCTACGCTCTGCTGGAAACGTTCACCAGACACATGGACAACAGGGAGCTGGCTGCAGCAGCGGGCAGGTCTGGGTCCAATCTCCTGGGGGGAGGAAAGCACTGGGCCAGCTGGGGGAATTGGGCCAGAAGGCTACAGCATGGCAGAGAATAGCAGAAACCTCTGGATTTGGGAAGCACCAACACAAAGCCTCAAATTGCCAGCGGGCTCCTGGCACCTGGCTGCTGGGGTGGCGGGGGACGGCTGCTGCAGAGCAGGCTGGGTGGGTGGGATGGAGCAGCGCCGGGCTTTCTGCCCTCGTTTTGTAGGTCAGCTGAGCGGTCGCCCGTGTGTTCCCGGCTGCCTTGCCAGCCCAGCGATGGGCCAGCTCCTGAGGCGGTGATGAGCCACGCCGCTCCCCGCCCCCCCTCAGGAGACGCCACCAGACGGCTAGACACGGAAAGCTACACCCCAGGCTCCCCAGCACGGCCGTCGCTCTTGGCCCCAGGCAGCGCTCCCTGGGCATGGGGGGGGGGGCAGCAATCGGGACCCGGGCACCGTTGCTGCCGGCACCTGGGGTGCATCTCTAGGGCTGGCTGGCACCATGACCGCCCGGGGTCTGGTTTCTCTTAGCAGCGTTTCCTAGTGGTGGGCCCAAGCCCTGGCATAAGGAAACGTCCTATCCCTGCGTGGCTTCCCACATCGTCACGGCTTCCCAGCAAGGAGGAGGAAAACAATTCCCGGCTGGCAGTTGACACTCATGGAAGAGCTGTTCTTGACGACACACAGAGCGCTGCAGCCAAGAGCTGGCGCCTGGGGCAGAGGAGAGAATTCAAACCCAGCCCAGGTGGGCAGGCAGAGCGCTGGTCTGAGTAATGGTTTCAAAGCGAGCTGCCAGGTGTGGCTTGTCGTGGGGCATCCACTCTCTGCGCTGTGCGGAGGGCTGGCCCTGGCAGACTTCCTTCGTTAACCAAACAGCCCAATGACAATAGCGAGGGGCGTTCCCATCCCCTGAGGGATCTGCTCGGCTGGGAGGCCACGTGCTCCTCATTAGGCTACTGCCAGATTTGAAGCACTAAAAACCAGGAATCAATTTGAGCTCACAAGGTCAGTGTTGGAATGAATTTCCCTGAGCCCTCCAGATGTCAGAGCTGCCAGCCAAAGGATGGGCAGTTCCCAAGGGCAGCCAGCAGGTCTGTGCATGGCTATGGGACCCCTATGGCCAGGATGCCCTTGGGCTCACTGTTTGCCAGAGCAGCCCTTGGCTTAGCATGCTGCTGCTGTGTATGCTCCCAGCAGCTAAGCTGGGCGAGCACTGGAGTGAGACTTAACCCCTGGAGTACGACAGACAGACGCCGACTTTAGCTTCTGGAAGGCACGGCCTCATCTGCAGGTGTGAGAAGAGGAGCCACCAGCCTCAGCAATTGGACTGTGCAGTCGACACGTCTCTCTGCCCCCTTTCGATCTGCCAAGAGGTCCAGTAAACTCTACAGCAATTTGTCCCCTTTCTGCTCCGCAGGCTCTGTACAATCCCCCTCTCCTAAACCCTGGTCTACCGGCCTATGACTTGCCCTCACCCAAAGAGCCGTTCCCACCTTCGCTGCTGAGCAGCACCTGCACCTGGCTGGAGAAGTCCGGCCAAGACATTCCCAGGTGTGAATAGGCTATAAACAAAACCACCGAAGTGCTTCCCGGGCATGCGCCGCCCCCACTCGCTCGAAGGCTGGAGCGGGTGAGCTTCATTCCCAACCAGACTTGGCAGAAGCCAACAGGAGCTGCACCAACACGGGCTCCCAGCGGGGGCTGAAAAGCTTTTTACCTGTCACACAAACACTCACCAGACAAAGGGTCATGGACACTTTACAAGTAGACGTCCCTTTTCCAGTTCACAAAGGTCATCCGCCAGGGAGCAGGGACAACGCCACAGGATCGACCAATCGTGTGGTGCAAACAATAGCAAATACTCCTGGTCACTAGGCTGCAAACAATCTATTGGCTCCAAGGGGCCCATGCAAAATATTTACGGCAGAGCAAACGGAAGTGTAAAACTCATGACCAGTCTGTGGGTTGTTTTTGGGACCAGGGTGAAATGAGCAGAACGAAAAACTTTTCACTACAGATCTGACCTGCTCTTTCCCTCAGGCCTGGTCCACACTATGAGTTGAGGTCGAATTTAGCAGCGTTATCTCAATTTAACCCTGCACCCGTCCACATGACGAAGCCCTTTTTTTCGACTTAACGGGCTCTTAAAATAGATTTCTTTACTCCATCCCCGACGAGAGGATTAGCGCTGAAATTGGCCTTGCCGGGTCGAATTTGGGGTAGTGTGGATGCAATTCGACCGTATTGGCCTCCGGGAGCTATCCCAGAGTGCTCAGTTGTGACCGCTCTGGACAGCACTCTCAACTCAGATGCACTGGCCAGGTAGACAGGAAAAGGCCCGCGAACTTTTGAATCTCATTTCCTGTTTGGCCAGCATGGCGAGCTCACCTGCACAGGTCACCATGCAGAGCTCATCATCACAGGAGACCATGCAGTCCCAGAATCGCCGAAGAGCTCCAGCATGGACCAATGGGAGGTACGGGATCTGATCGCTGTATGGGGAGACAAATCCGTGCTGGCAGAACTCCGTTCCAAAAGACGAAATACCAAAATATTTGAAAAAAAATCTCCAATGGCACAAAGGACAGAGGCTATAACAGGGACCCACAGCAGTGCCGCTTGCAACTTAAGGAGCTCAGGCAAGCCTACCAAAAGCCTACCATTCATGGTCACCTGGTTGAAATAGGGTGCTTTTCTTAAGGGGACATTCAGAGGTGCCTGTTCCTGTGGTTGAACGGAAATCTCCCCTGCTGTTAGCCACGTGGTGGGGGGAGGGGTGAAGCCATCATCCCAGAGAATTGGGCGTGTGCGCGGGGGGGTTAGTTGGGTTTCTGCTGCACGTGAATCTGGAAACCGCAGCCCCTCCTTTTAAATTGCCAGCCCATTTTTAATGGGCAGCCCAACGGCTACTTCATATGGGAAATGAGGGCGTTGCTGTTTGAAACCATTCCCACGTTAGGAAGGTTAAAGAAGCCAAACGACTGTGGCTTACCATGGCTGCCTGCAAGCCGAATTCTGCTGCCCGGCTTTGTGTGAGTGATCTCTCACACCAAACTGGCAGATCCTCAATAACGGGCAAAATGCGACCTTGTAATGACAGCACATGTGCTATGCAGTGTTAACAGCAAGGTTTACCGTGAAAGAGTCTACCCCTTGTTCTATAAAATGTGTCTTTTTAACTACCACTCTCTCTTTTTTCCCCCTCCACCAGCTGCATGTGTTTCTCCTTCCCAGAGGCTAGTGAAGATTAGAAGACGAAAAACGCACTCGCGATGAAATATTCTCTGACCTCATACTGTCTTCCCACACTGACAGAGCACAGCAAAATACGTGGAGGCAGACAGTCTCAGAGTGCAGGAAAACACAATATGACCGCAAGGAGAGGTGGCAGGCTGAAGATAGTAGGTGGCGTCAGCTTGCTGAAAGAAGGCAGGAGTCAATGCTCAGGCTCAAACTCACATACTCCAGCATATGGCTGAGCTGCAGAAAAGGCAGCAGGAGCACAGACCGCCGCTACAGCCCCTGTGTAACCAACCACCCTCCTCCAAGTTCCGTAGCCGACACCCAAGAACGCGGTGGGGGAGCCTCCGGCCACCCAGCCACTCCACCCCAGAGGATTGCCCAAGCAACAGAAGGCTGGCATTCAATAAGTTTTAAAGTGCTGTGTGGCCTTGTCCTTCCCTCCACCCCCACCCCTCCCAGGCTACCTTGGCAGTTATCCCCCTATTTGTGTGATGAATAAAGAAAGAATGCATGAATGTGAAGCAACAATGACTTTATTGCCTTGGCAAACGGTGATCGAAGGGGGGAGGGGAGGGTGTTTAGCTTACAGGAACGAAGAGTGAAACTGGGGGCGGGGGGATATTCCATCAAGGAGAAACCATAGCCTGGCCAGTCATGAAACTGGTCTTCAAAGCTTCTCTGATGCACACCGTGCCCTCCTGTACTCTTCTAACCGCCCTGGTGTCTGGCTACGTGTAATCAGCTGCCAAGCGATTTACCTCAACCTTCCACCCTGCCGTAAACATCTCCCCCTTACTGTCACAGATATTGTGGAGCACACAGCAAGCTGTAATAACAATGGGAATATTGGTTTCGCTGAGGTCTAACCAAGTCAGTAAACTGCGCCAGCATGCTTTTAAACGCCTAAATGCACATTCTACCACCATTCTGCACTTGCTCAGCCTATAGTTGAACAGCTCCTGACTACCGTCCAGGCTGCCTGTGTATGGCTTCATGAGCTATGGTGTCACAGAGTCCCTGGGCGATGCTTTGGAATTGCTCCCCATGAAGCCAGTCAGGACTCTGGGGAAGTCTCCTCTCTGTGAGCAGACTGTCTGCAGGACACACAGCTCACACAGCTTCCACCTTCCTGCGTCTGACCTCAGAGCCTTCCGCATCCTCTGCCCCTCTGTGCGCTTCCCTCAGCGAGTCCGCCCAGGCAGGGTCTTGGGGAAGCCAGAGCGTCCTGCACCCCAACTTCGCAGTCAGACGTGACTCTCAGCCAGCCAGTAAAACAGAAGGTTTATTAGATGACTGGAACATGATCTAAACCAGAGCTTGTAGGTGCAGAGAACAGGACCCCTCAACTGGGTCCATTTTGGGGGGCAGTGAGCCAGACAACCATGTCTGCACTTCACTCCATGTCCCAGCCAGCCCCAAACTGAAACTCCCTCCAGCCCCTCCTCCCCTGGCCTTCCCCTTTCCCAGGCCAGGAGGTCACCAGATTCCTTTGTTCTCCAACCCTTTAGCTCTCACCTTGCAGGGGGGAAGGGCCCAGGCCATCAGTTGCCAGGAAACAGGGTGGTGGCTATTCTCTGTGTCCAGACCCTTGCACACACATGCCCTCTAGGGCTCTGCAAGGATCATGCACCCTTACCCCACCACCTAAATACTTAAGAACTGCATAGGGGAAACTGAGGCACCCCCACACTATTCAGAGGAAACATTAAGAACAGTCCCACTTCGTCACACATGGCATTAAAGGGTAGAGGCTGGGTCCCCAAGGATAACTATAGGCATTTCAACATCCCCAATGGTTATTTTTTGGTCTGGTAAGTAAGTCCCTTGCTGCAGCTGTTGAAACAGACCAGAGTTCCTGAAGATGCAAGCGTCATGCACCTTTCCCGGCCATCCCATGTTGATGTTGGTGAAACATCCCTTGTGATCCACCAGAGCTTGCAGCACTATTGAAAAGTACCCGTTGCGGTTTATGTACTCGGCGGCTTGGTGCTCCGGTGCCAAGACAGACGGAACCCATAGCCCTATTGCCCCACCACAGTTAGGGAATCCCATTGCAGCAAAGCCATCCATTATGACCTGCACATTTCCCAGAGTCACTACCCCTGATATCAGCAGATCTTTGATTGCGTGGGCTACTTGCATCACAGCAGCCCCCACAGTAGATTTGGCCACTCCAAATTGATTCCCAACTGACCGGCGCTGCAAGCTTCCACAGGGCTATTGCCATTCGCTTCTCAGCTGTGAGGGCTGCTCTCATCTTGGTATTCTTGCGCTTCGGGGCAGGGGAAAGCAAGTCACAAAGTTCCATGAAAGTGCCCTTACACATGCGAAAGTTTCGCAACCACTGGGAATCGTCCCAGACCTGCAACACTATGCGGTCCCACCACTCTGTGCTTGTTTCCCGAGCCCAGAATCGGCGTTCCACGCCATGAACCTGCCCAACTGACACCATGATGTGCACATTGCGGGGGCCCGTCCCTTGTGAGAAGTCTGTGTCCATGTCCTCATCACTCTCGTCACCGCGCTGACGTCGCATCCTCCTTGCCCGGTTTCACTTTTCTTGCAGGTTATGGTTCTGTGTATCCTGCTAGATAACGCGCGCGGTGTTTATAGGCTCATAATTGCCGCGGTGATCTGAGCGGGCTCCATGTTCCCAGCACTATGGCATCTGCGCTGAAAAAAGGCACAAAACGATTGTCTGCTCCCTCTGACGGAGGGAGGGGTGACTGACAACTTGGCTTACAGGGAACTAAAATCAACAAAAGGGGTGGCTTTGCATCAGAGAAACAGAATGGCCCCCTCAAGGATAGAACTCAAAACCCTGGCTTTAGCAGGCCGTTGATTTCACAGAGGAAGGGAGGAGAAAATGAATACAAAACAAATCTGGTTTATTTCTTGTTTTGATCCACTTCATCTATCTTTATACATCTTGCTGGCAGCAGACGGTGCAGTACGACTGCTGGCCATCGTCATCTCCTGGGTGCTCGGCAGCAGACGGTGCAGTACGACTGCTGGCCATCGTCATCGCCTGGGTGCTCGGCAGCAGACGGTGCAGTACGACTGCTGGCCATCGTCATCGCCTGGGTGCTCGGCAGCAGATGGTGCGGTAGGACTGCCGGCAGGACTGAATTGCCATGAGACGAAACTTAAAAGGGAAAGGACCTGGCTGAGTCACTCCCATGTCTGCCCAGGCGCCCCTGACCGACCTCACTGAGGTCGGCTAAACGAGCACCCTGGAGTATGGCGACGATGGCTACCAGTCACATTGCACCGTCTGCTGCCAACAGGCAATGAGCTTCTGCTGTGTAGCAATGCAGTACCATGTCTGCCAGCACCCAGGAGACATACGGTGACAGTGAGCTGAGTGAGCTCCATGCTTGCCGTGGTATGGCGTCTGCACAGGTAACCCAGGAAAAAAGGTGTGAAACGATTGTCTGCCCTTGCTTTCACAGAGGGAGGGAGGGAGGGAATGGGGGACCTGACTAAATGTACCCAGAACCACCCGCGACAATGTTTTTGCCCCATCAGGCATTGGGATTTCTACCCAGAATTCCAATGGGCGGCGGAGACTGCAGGAACTGCAGGATAGCTCCTACAGTGCAACGCTCCAGGTGTCGACGGTTGCCTCGGTCCTGTGGACACACTCTGCCGAGTTAATGCCAACTAAATGCACTTAGAGCATTTGTGTGGGGACACACACACAATTAACTGTATAAAAATGCTTTCTACAAAACCGACTTCTATAAATTCGACCTAATTTCGTAGTGTAGATATAGGAGACGCCAGATTACAACAGTCCCAGCCACCCATCGCCTGTCATACAAAACCGTGGAAATCAAGGAGAAGAAAAGACTCATGAAATCTCCTTCCTCCCCAGCTCCTGTTCCATCCTGCCAGCGCACACTGGTCTCTACAGCACATGCTCCCCAGGAATAAGAAACCGGGCACAACACAAGCCCTCAGGACACGATGGGAATCCCCTGAGTGCTGGACAAGGCCCACAGGCACTTTGCCCAACCAGAGCCCCATGGCGTGCAGTAGGGCTCAGCGACAGAACTCATGGGATGTGGAGATGTGGCAGCCAACAAGGAGGGTCTCTACTTCCCAGTGGTTTGGGCGCTGGGGATAGGAGAGCAGCAGCTGTTTGCCTTGTCGTCATTAGGCCAACATCTGCGAGATTCCCTTTGTCCTCAGCCCCATCAGGATCTGACAGATCTGGGCACCAATCCCCCAGGGTAGTCTGCTCAGTTACAGGGAAAGAGGGATGATGAGGCCACGTGTTGGGGGGCATCCTGGAACTCCCCCCTTGCTTGCCCCCACCCCATCTTGAAGGGCCAACTGCCCCCCCATTTCTGAGCAATTTTTTGTAGGTGAAACAAACATGGAAAATTAGAATTAAAAACCACATAAGCAGCTACAGCTGCTGTAACTATTCCCTAATTAAAAGCGCATTTAAGAGATAAGTTAAGTTATCTACTCAATGTAATGTTCCAGCACATGCAAATGCACATGGTAGTGGTTGGCAAGGGGTTGTACAGAGGAAAGTCCCCAGACAAGTCTGTCACCAAGAACACAGAGCTTTCGATGTTAAACGTGCCTTGCCCAGACAGCAATGGGAGGGGAGTGCCTTGCCCACCCCAAAGGGCAGCTGCAGCTCCGATCTTCCTAATAGCGGCCAAGAGTCCTGTGGCACCGTATAGACTAACAGACGTGTTGGAGCGTGAGCTTTCGTGGGTGACCACCCACTTCGTCGGATGCATGCATGTATTCGCCTACGAAAGCTCGTGCTCCAATACGTCTGCCAGTCTATACAGTGCCACCGGTCTCTTTGCCGCTTTTACAGATCCGGACTAACACGGCGACCCCTCTGATACTATCTTCCTCACGTGGCCGTCAGGACAGAATCCCCTGCCCCACGCGTACAGGAGCATCCTGCAGTTTGCTGAGGCCTGTGGACGTGGTCATTAGCACAGCTGAGGCAGACCTCCAGACACATCTGCACCCGCCATGGGTACTCGTCTGCTCGGTGCGTTCCTGAGGGAGGACAGGTATTCGCCCATCAGCCAGTAAGCGTCCAAGGAGGAGTTCTTGTGAGGGAGAGGCTGCTGGCCCAGGGGCACCATGGATACAGGGCTTGAGGGCCCGCTGGTCTATTCTGGTGCGGCAACTCCTGAAGTCAGAACATACACGGTTGAATAAAATCTCTAGACGGAATCTGCTGGCAGGAACAGGATGACGACGATGTTCTGCAGCTCTGGGTAGTGCCAACTGGTTATAGTTCAAAAGGTGACCACGTACCAATGGCACCTTCTGACTCAACAGCCCGGCTCCCTGCCTGGATTCAGAGCCACATCTGCTGGCACAAGCGGGAAACCCAAGCACTTTGCCCGACAGAGCCAACGCAGTCACCCGGCTTCTACTCTGACTCGCACACCATCCACAGAACATTGCATCAAGTCCTAATCGTGCAGGCCTTGTTACTGGGAATGCTGAAGCCAGAAAGCACACAGCTCGCCTTTCAGAAGCGGGGTGCGCATGCAGCCTAGGCTGCTAGGAAACCCATCTCCTAACACACACATCAGCTGGAGCATCTTGCATGTTCAGGAGTCACAGAGAGGCAGACTTTGAACCCCATAATGCCAGAATTAAGAGTCTCTGCTCCAAGTATAACTGCAAATTAAATGGCACTATCTTCCTTGTGTTCTGGGAAGTACTGAAGGTTATTGGCCTGCTACACTTGCGGCAGGGAAATAGATATTTTGACCAGGATTGGTAATGAATTAATATTCCCCAGTCACTGGCTATTTGGTTTCTGCTGTCTTAACACTGATCTTTCAAAAATACCGCTCTGGTATTGAATTTCTGGCTAATGAGGTGGATTAAAGAGGCTGATGGGAATTGGGAAGGGCGTGGGTGCAGCAGATACGGAGTCATTAGATAGACAGCTCTGGTGCATGTTAATACAGCGTGGAGATTTGGGGCCACAGGAGAAGGGCAAGATCTGGATCAGGGTCAAGTCGACCTTACATCCATTCACTGAAAAAGACACAGAGAAAAGGCTGCCTTTTGTGAAACAGGCCGCAACGTGGAACTAGCTGGTTTGGAGAAGCAAGATTTCTGGTGCCCTCTGGGAGAGAAATATCAGGAGTCTAATCCACCACACAGATTTTGATACCTCCATCTCAGACTGCACTAGGTGGAGGCAGAAGGTGGATGGAAATGAAAAAACAACTGACCCTTTAGGGGTCTCATGGAAGGTCCCATGTCTGGTTCTTGTTTTCATTAGAGCCATCTGCTCCTCCTTATCAAACCCCATTCTGGGTCATTTACACCAGAGGGCCTGAAACCCAAAACAAATGCTTAGGCACCACTGTGGCGAGTGTCATGGAAATGCCTTTAGAAAGACAAACCTGTTAAGTAACCTATAAAACATGCTGGGTGTGTGGATGAGAACCTGACATCATCTACTTTGCTATGAACAGTGTTGTGCTAAATAGAGAGTAGCCCAGGGAAGGGAAATCAGACACTCCTGTTAACCCTTCTCATAATAAAAGAACAAGGGAGTCAATTCAATTGAAAGGCAACCAAAGAATAGATTGAAAATGTGTTTGTTTCTAAACATGGCACAATTAGTTTATGGAACTCATTGCCCCAAGATATCAAGAGGCCAAGATCTTATCAGGATTCAAAGAAACGGATTAGAGTTTTATATGGACAGCAAAAACATCCACAATTATACCACATAAGATGAAAAGAGATAAGGCATTTAAAGCTTCATTTTTCAGGGCACAAACGAACCCACTAAGTGCCCAGGGTCATGGTGAAATTTCCCCTATGGACACAAGGGTCCTGTGGCTGCTGCTGGCCACTGCTGGGCTAGATGGATGCAGATCGAGGGGTCTCTCCATTCTGTTGCAATGACTTGGTCAAAAGGACGCAACTTCTGGCCAAGACCTGAACAGTCCAGCTTCCGCCAGCAGGGATGACATCCAGCTCAGCCAGCATGGCCAGCCAAGACCTGCTCAGTGCAGCTCCTAATGATGGAGCAAGGGGGGAGACTCCCAGCTGAGACCTAGCCAGTGCAGCTCATGCAGCGGGAGGCAAGGCTTGGCTACCGATCAAGCCCCGGAAGAGCCAGCTGGGGTCTCAACTGCGGTTAGATGCATGAGACGCACCTGGCCTGGCTGCGCCAGATGGGAACCCTGCTGGCTAGTGAAGCCTGCTCTAGCCCCCTTCTGACAGTCATGATGTGTGTGGTCCCCACAGTCTAGATTGTAACAGAGGCTTCTCCAGACCCTCCCCCACCCCACGTAGCACCCTAGCCTAGGTGCTACGAGTCACACTCACAAGGCTGTGCCAAGAGGGGCATTATTTCTCAGGGACGAGGCAGCAGGCTAGCAGCTGGTGTATTCCAAGAGTCTGGGAGGAGCGGCCTCCTCCATCCCCAGCCCCTTTGTGCTGGATCAGCACAGCCCGCCGGGGCTCCCAGGTGAGGAGAGCTGCAATATCCAAGGTAATAAAGGACGCTGGACTGGTTAATTATATTAGCGCTGTGCTTCTCTGGAATCCAGCCGTCAATATGAAATGTCCTATTAGCTTCCCTGGGTTTACTGGCAGAGGAAGGGGAGCTAATCATGTCGCTGAGGTTACAGAGCTCACCGAATGGGCCTACTTAATTGCTTCACTTTGAGAGTAAAATCAATCCAGCATTTTATACTTTAGCGAGCTGTGCTCTTACGTTTTGGCACATATGTAAGATACAAAAAGAATCTAATAAAACCCGGGAAGTGTCATTTAATTGTTTTATCTGGCGAGATCTCTGCATTGATCCGAGCACAAACCCAGACCTCTGGGCAGCAGTTCAGCCGCTCTCCCTGCACAGTTAAGTCACATTCCTCAGGCAGGCACAGAGTTGGCACTGCCCGGCTCAGCAAGTCATAGAATCATAGAATATCAGGGTTGGAAAGGACCTCAGGAGGTCATCTAGTCCAACCCCCTGCTCAAAGCAGGACCAATCCCCAACTAAATCATCCCAGCCAGGGCTTTGTCAAGCCTGACCTTAAAAACCTCTAAGGAAGGAGATTCTACCACCTCCCTAGGTAACGCATTCCAGTGTTTCACCACCCTCCTAGTGAAAAAGTTTTTCCTAATATCCAACCTAAACCTCCCCTACTGCAACTTGAGACCATTACTCCTTGTCCTGTCCTCTTCCACCACTGAGAATAGTCTAGAACCATCCTCTCTGGAACCACCTCTCAGGTAGTTGAAAGCAGCTATCAAATCCCCCCTCATTCTTCTCTTCTGCAGACTAAACAATCCCAGTTCCCTCAGCCTCTCCTCATAACTCATGTGTTCCAGACCCCTCATTTAATTAATTAAGTGCCCATCACCATCCTCAGAGATGGTGGTGCTAAATTATTAACACGAGTCTGTTCCCTCTGTGACAGGCTGGATCACAGAAACCCCCTTGGGGCTGCCAACTGATGCACTGAGACTACCTTTGAGCCAGTTTTCTTTGTTAGCTTGGGACATTAGAACCCTACCTTGTTTGAGCCAGACACGCTCGCCTGCTGCAAACACAGACCCAGGTCTGAACCACGTTTCACAAACTGCAGGTTTAACTGAAAACAGCTTAAGAGTGTTCCTGCCTCCAGCACTTAGATGCCCAGCTTTCAATGGGGTTCAAACCCTAAATAAATCCGTTTTACCCTGTATAAAGCTTATACAGGATAAATTCAAATTGTTCGCCCTCTATAACACTGATAGAGAGATATGCCCAGCTGTTTCTCCCCCCAGGTATTAATGCGTACTTTGGGTTAAATAATAAGTAAAAAGTTATTTTGTTAACTACAAAAAGTAGATTTTAAGTGGTTCCAAGTAATGACAGAACAAAGTGAATTACCAAGTAAAATAAAATAAAACTCAAGTCACTGACAGATTCCCTCATCACTCGGATACAGAAGCAGACACATGCAGACAGTGGCTTCCAGCCTGATAGGAACATGGATCTGCAGGTGGATTTAGGAACACAGGCCATAAAGCTGGAAAGGACCTGCTGGGCCATTGAGTACAGTCCCTGGCTATTTCAGACAATCCCATCATATAATCCCTTTAATAAATTTACCAAGCTCCAGCTTCAAACTATGTAGGGTATTTGCTCCCCACTACTCCTGTTGGGCAGTTGGTCCAGAACTTCACTCCTCTGAGGTCAGAAACTTTCTTAGCATCTCCAGCCTAAACATATTCCTGTGTTCTTGTGCCAACACGGTCTTCTAGCTTCAGCAGCTCTTCTCACTCCCTGGTGCATTTATCGAGAGCAAGCAGATCCCCTCTCAGCCTGCGTAGGGCAAACAAGCCAAGATCTTTTACTCTCCATTCCTAAAACACGCTCTTCCTTCCCCGATCCTCTTAGCAACTGTCCTTAGCACCTGCTCCAGTCTGAATTAATCTGTCTTGAACGTGAGTGACTAGAACTGTGCACACGATTCCAGAAGAGGTCTCACCAGTGCCTGATACAATGGCATTAATACCTGCCTATGGCTACTGGAAATAGCTCGCTTGATACATCCTTGGATCACACTTGTTTTTGACTTGAGACAGGCCCTGTTTTCTTACCATCCCGTCCCTTGTGTTGCAGGGCAACACTCATTTCCTGCAGTGTTAGAGCTGGGCAGGAAACGGTTTCCCCACCTTGTGAAAATGTTATTTCAAAACTAGCCTGTTCTTCACCAGGATGGAACAGAGACCTTTTGAACTTTGCACTAAGAGAGATCAAGATCCCAGAATAGCCAACAGCCATTGTGTGAATGTCTCCCATTTTGACCAGAAATTCCATCCTGGGCCTCAAATCGTTCTCTACAAAATCATCATCAAAACTGGTACGTTTCCCACACTAAAAAGAAAAGGAGGACTTGTGGCACCTTAGAGACTAACCAATTTATTTGAGCATGAGCTTTCGGGAGCTACAGCTCACTTCATCGGATGCATACCGTGGAAACTGCAGCAGACTTTATATACACACAGAGAGCATGAAACAATACCTCCTCCCACCCCACTGTCCTCCTGGTAATAGCTTATCTAAAGTGATCATCAAGTTGGGCCATTTCCAGCACAAATCCAGGTTTTCTCACCCTCCGCCGCCCCGCACACAAACTCACTCTCCTGCTGGTAATAGCCCATCCAAAGTGACCACTCTCCCTACGATGTGCATGGTAATCAAGGTGGGCCATTTCCAGCACAAATCCAGACTCTCCCATTCCCCCCCCCCCGGAACACACACCACACACAAACTCACTCTCCTGCTGGCAATAGCTCATCCAAACTGACCACTCTCCAAGTTTAAATCCAAGTTAAACCAGAACATCTGGGGGGGGGAGGGTAGGAAAAAACAAGAGGAAACAGGCTACCTTGCATAATGACTTAGCCACTCCCAGTCTCTATTTAAGCCTAAATTAATAGTATCCAATTTGCAAATGAATTCCAATTCAGCAGTTTCTTGCTGGAGTCTGGATTTGAAGTTTTTTTGTTGTAAGATAGCGACCTTCATGTCTGTGATTGCGTGACCAGAGAGATTGAAGTGTTCTCCGACTGGTTTATGAATGTTATAATTCTTGACATCTGATTGTGTCCATTTATTCTTTTACGTAGAGACTGTCCAGTTTGGCCAATGTACATGGCAGAGGGGCATTGCTGGCACATGATGGCATAGATCACATTGGTGGATGTGCAGGTGAACGAGCCTCTGATAGTGTGGCTGATGTTATATAATGTCTTCTGCAGTTTCCACAGTATGCATCCGATGAAGTGAGCTGTAGCTCACGAAAGCTTATGCTCTAATAAATTGGTTAGTCTCTAAGGTGCCACAAGTCCTCCTTTTCTTTTTGCGAATACAGACTAACACGGCTGTTACTCTGATCCCCACACTAAGAGCCACTTTCAACAAATCTGCATTTTCTAATGAAAAACAATGTCAAGAAACTCCTGAGCAGCTGTACACAGTATATCACCCCTGCGGCCAATCTTCCAGACTCGGAATGGGAGGGTGTGGCAATGCTCATCCTGTGCTCCAGGATGAGCTTTCACTGGAAAAGACAGAGCGCATCTCCAGCCCCTAGGGCTGTGGAGAAACCCTTCAGAACCTGGCCTAAGTACAACCTAATGCAGCAATGCCTGGCCGAAGCTGCAGAGAGCCTGGAATAGCTCTGAGGGTGAACCGCCCCATTCACCCCATGGGGCATTAATTCAGCTGCCCAATATAAGTTTCCGCTCAGCAATTAGTTGTTTCACTGCTGATCAATACCCATACGGAAGGAGCGGGTTTGGTTATGAAGCTCTAGCTACACAAATGACTGTGTGAGACCGCTCATGCTGGCATGGTGAGCGCGTGGGAGACAGCCCTACTTATCCTTCCCCCCAAGCCCGGAGCCCAGCAGAGCCCATGTGACCATATTTTAAATGTCAACACTATCTCCTGAGAGAGGCATATCATTTTGGTACCACAAATGGGTGGGCCGTGGAAGAATACCAATAGCTCCAGGCCCCCATGCGACACCCGAGCCGTGCCTGACAGCTCCTGGGGGCTTCTTTCCATTAGTGACTTGCTGGTAGGGCAGGCGTGTGGGACTGGAGCGGGGCTGCCCGCCCACAGGGCCATTGCAAAGGCGGCTTCCAGCCACCTGGCTCCTGTAGGCACCAACTAGTGCAGGGAGCTCTTCCCTTCTGCATGATTCGTTAGCGGACACGGAGACCACAGGCATAGCCCTCCCCACAGAGCCAGAGAGAAGACTGCAGGGGCTACGTGAACACAGCCCCACCGCAGTGACCCCCTGCGGGGTCTCAGAAAGGGACGCCCTGTGCAGCAGGTACACGACACTGAGCTCCCATCAAAGACGCTCACCCCCGAAAGCATGAACAGCAGCCTGGCAACCGTCCAACTGAACGGCAGGGGCCTGTGCTGGCCTCTGAACGCAGAGGAGAGGGGTCGCACCCACACACAGGCTGTTCTTATCCAACACCCAGAAACCGAACTGCTTGGTATCTCTTAGAGCCTCCACATTTTACAAGAAAGCCTTTTATTTAAATTACATTTCCCCCCCCCCCCGTCTCTTCCTGGAGATGCAGGGACTACCCTCTAAGGGTTGATTTATTAGAGATCTCAGCTATTTTACATGCGTTTGATTTCAGAAAGCGGACACAGCACCCGAGAGGCTGCACTTCTGTGGCACCAGCAGCAGCTGGTTTCAGGGCAGCTCGAGGGCAAGTGACGGGTGGTAGACCGGTGGCCACCGAGGCGGTGGAGTGGTCACCTGGAGGGCAGTCTGTCCGAGAACGGCCATACAGGTTGTGAAGGCCCCTTCCCCTTAGCACGAGTTTACAGAATGAGCTGGGCATTCCATGTTTGCTGGCTGGCGAGGGCCCCAGCCTCCCCACACAGCCACGGGGTGTTCACCCAGACAAAACCGTCAGGCGCCTGGGGGTGTGGCTGGTGTACCTCACGGCTGGAAACAGACATAAGCACAGTGGGACTTTCTGATCCTCCAACAGGCAGCAAAAAGAGTGTTACCCCTAGCCAGGGTCAGCGCTTCTTCCTGACACCACCACCTCAGGGAAGTCAAGCAACAGACCGATCAATTATTAGCACAAAAACCGGGCCAGGGCAGCCGCTTGCATGGCTGTACATCCTGTTGCTCTGCCAGTCTACGGGGGGCAAGTCTTATAAAGAAAGCCCACAGGCAGTGATCCATGTGCTAGGCAGAGTCCCCCCCCAAGGATAAACCACCCCCCCACCCTCCTGGCTACATGACAGCCCTCCCAGGGTCTCAGAGGCAGGGAGAGGCACTGGCCGGGAGCGGGGGGCAAGGGAAATGAATCGGGTGCAGACTGGCCCTAGGGAGGCCGCTGTGAGGAGCAGGAGCGGGGCAGCAGCTGATGGTCTGTGGGGTAGGCAGACACGCCCCAGCTAGGAACCCAGGGGCCAGCCCCTCACGTTCGAACATGGGCCTGAGGGACCCAGCCCGACCCCCACTCCAAGCCCCCTGGGCTGCCCAGCGCTGTATCTCCTGCGGGCTCCCTGGGGGCGACAGGGTCACTCAGGCCAGGCCCCCGGCCGTGCTGCGCACCCCCCTGAGAGCCCAGCCTGAGCCCCCCGCCTCTGGCAAGGGGCAGCACCCTGCGCTGGCTGCTGGGGAAGGGTGGGCCAGGACTGGGCTCTCCCAGCGGGCGCCCAGCAGGATTTGCCCCCTGCCCCCCCCAGCCTGGGGAACCGGCGGAGGGCTAGGGGCAGCGGGGCTGGGATGGGGAGAGTGCGGGGGACAGGGCCGGGTCCCCCCGTCTCAATCCAGCACACGCGGGGCCCCAGTACAACGCCCCCCCGCCGCCTGAAGCCCACCCCCGGGCTCGTCCCGCAGGGGGTCCAAGGGATCCAGCCCTCGCCCAGCTCCAGGAGCTGCACGGACCCCGTTTTCCACGGCCACGGCTCCCGAGCCCCGCGGCTCCCGGTGCAGCGGGCCCAGAGGCACCCCGGGCTCGGCCCTTTCCGCGCCGACCCTGGGTGCTGGAGGGCAGGGCGGGTCGGCCAGCGGGGCTACTCCTCCAGCTGCCCCGGGTCCGGGCAGGGGGCACCGGGAGCCCAAGGGCCGTTCCCCGGGGACCGAGCAGGACACCCGGGCCGGAGCGAGCGGACCCGTGGCCACAGGGGTCGCTGGGCTCCAGCGGGGCGGTCACAGGCTTGGCCCGGGACCAGGCTCCCTGCTCCGTCCGCGGGTCCGGCCCCGGGGGGGTGGGGGGGGGGAAGAGTCCGCGGAGCCACCAACTCAGACCTTGGGGGGAAGGGGCGCCCGGCAGCCGGCCCCGCAGGGCCCCTCCGCCGCCCCTGCGCGCAGCCCCAGTCCTGCCGCTAAGCCGCTGGCTGGACACCTCCGTCTGCCCTGCGCCCCTGCCCTGCGCCCCGGGGCCCTTCTCCGCCGGCCCCCTGCCCTGCGCCCCGGGGCCCTTCTCCGCCGGCCCCCTGCCCTGCGCCCCAGCCAGCGCCCCCCGAGCCGGGCAGGCGCCGCTCACCTGTACCACTCCAGCCCGCGCCCGTAGTGCCGGTCGAAGAAGTGGGGCTCGGTGCCCACGGCGCGCACCTCGGGGTGCACCCGGATAAACTCCAGCACGGCGCGGGTGCCGCCCTTCTTCACCCCCACGACGAGGGCCTGCGGGAGCCGCTTGCTGCCCAGCTTGGCGGGGCCGGAGCCGTTCCCAGCCGGCGGCGCCTCCTGGCCCGCGCCCCGGGGGCCGCTCCACGCCGGCTCGCCGCTCCGGTCGCGCCCCCAGGGGCTGGCGGCCGCGCCCCCCGGCTCGCCGGGCCCCCGGCCGCAGGAGCGGGACTTCTGCAGAAGTTTCTTGGCGCCGGCGCTGCGGGCGGCGGGGCAGCGGCGCTCGGGGCCGGGCAGCGGCCCCCCGGCGCAGCGGAGCAGGCTATAGCACAGGTAGGTGCCGGACAGGGACAGCGTGAAGAAGAAGAAGAGGAAGCGGCGCGTCAGCCTGGGGGAGGGTGGCCCGGCCCGGCCGCTCAGCGCCCGGCACGCCATGGCTCCATGGGGCCGGGGAGCGCGGCGCTGCGCTGCCGGCGGCGCATGGGGCTGGGGCCGGGCGGCGCGCAGCGCACCGAGGCTGAGGCAGGCTCCGTGCCCGGCTCCCCGCGGCTCCGGGGAAGCGGCGGCGGCTGCCCTGGCATGTCCCGCTCCTAGGAAGAGGGGCGGCCCGGGGGGCTCCGCACGCTGCCCCTGCCTGCGGGCGCCGCCCCGAGCTCCGGCTCCGCAGCTCCCATGGCCGGCTCCTGCAGCCCGGCAATCTGCAGCGGGCGCGACTCCGAATCCGGGGCCCCGCGGCCGGCTCCGGCTCCGGCTTCCTCTGTCCCCGGGAAATGCCGGGGCAGCGCCGGTGCCGCTGCTATTTAAGGGGCCGCCTGACGTCAGCGGCTCCCGGAGCCCCCACGAACCGCCGGAGCCCGAGCCGCCGGGAACCCGCACCCCCTGCCCGGACCCCAACCTCGCACCCCCACCGCAACACCAGCCCGGAGCCCGGACCCGGAACCTGTCAGCCCAGAGCCCGAAGCCCCCTCCCAGAGCCCCCTCTTGCACCCCTCAACCCTGGCCCCGCCCCAGAGCCCACACCCGAACCTTTCACCCCCAGCCTCACCCCAGAGCCGTCACCCCCCGCCCACACCCTCAGCCAGGAGTCCGCACCCAAAACTTCCTCCTGGACCCACCCCAGAGCCCACATCCCAAGTCCCTCACCCCCACCCCAAACCTTTCACCCTGACCTCATACCAGAGCCTGCACCCTCTACCCCAGAGCCCCCCGTGAACCCCTCAATCCTGGCCCCACCCCAGAGCCTGCACCCCCTACCCCAGAGCCCCCCTGTGAACCCCTCAATCCTGGCCCCACCCCAGAGCCTGCACCCCCTACCCCAGAGCCCCCCGTGAACCCCTCAATCCTGGCCCCACCCCAGAGCCTGCACCCCCTACCCCAGAGCCCCCCTGTGAACCCCTCAATCCTGGCCCCACCCCAGAGCCTGCACCCCCTACCCCAGAGCCCCCCTGTGAACCCCTCAATCCTGGCCCCACCCCAGAGCCTGCACCCCCTACCCCAGAGCCCCCCCGTGAACCCCTCAATCCTGGCCCCAGCCCAGAGTCTGCATCCAAACCTTCCACCCCGGCTAGGGTGACCAGATGACCCGATTTTCTAGGGACTGTCCCGATTTTCAGGTCTTTTTCTTATATAGGCTCCTATTACCCCCCACCCCGTCCCGGTTTTTCACATTTGCTGTCTGGTCCCCTACCCCTGGCCTCACCCTAAAGCCGTCACTCTCAGCCCCTCACCCTCTCCCATACCCCCAGCCCAGAGCCCACAGCCCAAACTCCCTCCTACACTGCAACACCCTGCCCTACCCTGGAGTCCTCTCCTGTACGCTGAGCCTCTCACCTGGCTCCACCCCAGAGCTTGCACCCGAAGCCTGCACTCTGAACCCCCTCCTGCACCTCAAGCCCCCCACCCCAGGGCCTGTACCCTCCTCCCACACCCCCAGCCCTTCCTCCCCCCCAACACCTCCTGCAGCTCTTCCTAGGCTGCCCCAGCTAGGTGGCCCTGCTCCCCACAAGCCACCTGCAGCTCCTTGGGGAGGAGGGGTCAGGTGAAGATGCTCCCAATTTGGCTCCCTTCTCCGGGCAGTCCTGGACCCCAGGAGCCTCCACTTCAGCCTCTCTGAACCCTCTGGGGTGTGTCTACACTGCAGTTAACCCCCCTGCTGGCCTGGCTCAGCGGACCTGGGCTGTAACATTGCTGTGTAGACATCTGGGCTTTCTAGGGCCCTCCCCCCGTGAGGTCCAAGGGCTTGGGGTTCAGCCAGCCCAAACGGAGCAATGCTCTTGCTCCACACCCAGCCCCGATCAGGCCCAGGAGACAGCCTGGGTTTAACTGCAGTGTAGACACACCCACCCACACCTTCTCCAGCAAGTGGGACACAGCAGCTGCTAGCCTTGGTGGCTGTCTGTGCAGGCCAGTCCCTCTGCAGGAGGTGCATGCAGGGCTAGTGTGGTTTTGGGTGTGTCTCTGTCAGGGGGTTGGCATGGTCCGGTCTGGCCAGGCAAGGACACACTGTGCCTCAAGGTCTGTTGCCGCTGTAACGTTAGCCCAGGGTTAATAACACTCCAGCTGGCAGACCTGGGTTTGTTAACCTGGGGCTTCAGTGTCTACACAGCGCTCTGCAGGCCGAGCGAAATCATCCCTATTCCAGACCTCCGAGCGCGCTCCCAAAACAGGGCTGCTCTAGCACTTGGTTCGCTGTGCGGCGTGGGGAAACTTGACTGTCCAGAGGAAAAGGAAGGTGTCCCGTGGGATTGTGGGGTCCCAGAGCATGAGTCCACTGGGGCTGCATCCACACCACAGAGCAATAGGGCTTGACTCCTGGGCCCGGCTTGACCCATTGTGGGTCCTGGGACTATGGGTCTGAGCCGTGGGTTAGCATGATTTGTGAGTAGATGGAAGAGGGGCTAGGCTTGAACGTGAGCTCAAACCCTGGCTTTTCTGTGCAGTGTAGACACACCCTGAGGGTTGCAAGCAGCCTGTCACCAAAACACACCCTGTTCTGCTTTGCTCAGGCGCCCTCTCGTGGTGGATCCGGGCTCCTGGGGAGTCTGAAGGAGGGAGCCCGGAAAGCCTCCTGCAGAATGCACGGACAAGCGGGGGGCTCCTCAGCCTGTGCCAGGCACAGGGCCTCCCTCCAGGGAGCAGCGGCCCTGCTGCAGGTTCAGGGCCAGGGTTGCTTAACAACTTGGTTTTCTCCCCCGTGCGTCTGGAGTTGCTTTCCCAGAGACAGCCCGGCAAGGCCTCTGCCCAGCGCTCCCGCTGCCCTGTGTGGGGAGATTGGGGGTGTGGTGCCATCGGGGCAGACGCGGCAGAATGCCCATGGGCCCCCTGGAAACTAGCACTCGGCACATCTGCCTTGCCCTGCACCAGCTCCAGGGGAGCCTCGTGGCAGCTCCCAGCCTCCAGAGCTGCCGCCCAAGCTGCCCGCTCCGGAATGGGCAGCGCGTGTCGGGCGCGGGGTTGGCGAGCGCGCCGTGCACACAGCTCACGCTCTGAAGAGGGGTTTTGGCTGTGTTAAGTGACCCTGAGCCTCTTTCCACCTGGCTGTCCCTGCCTTCCAGCCTGCTATCTCTGCCCCTGCCCAACTGTCGGCGGGAGATTCCCTGGCAGCCAGAGTAGCAGAGGGGCTGGAGAGAAGGGGGAGGCCAAGGGAAGATGACCACGGTGCTGAGAAGTGAGAACAAGTTTGCTCCGTAAATACCCATGTCAGGGAGCAGGTGGTAGCCGTTAGACTGGCAGCTAGAAAGCCTGCAGCCACTCAGACTAGATGGCACAGCAAATGCGGGATGGTTTGTGGAGCCTCTCTCCTGTGTCTGTATGAATCTAGTCCATGCCCCATGTCATGGGGGGGGCGGGGGCAGCTGTTCAGTGGCTTATCTGTGATGAGTTTGAGAGGTCTCAGTCTAGTTCCCAGGGGACAGGTCTCTGCATCAAAAAAGTCATCACTACAATTCCCTCTTGCTGGACCTCTTGGAGGGGCTCGGTTTGAACGGATAACGCAGTCCCCTGGATCTGTGGAGCCTGGGTGGCAGCGTGCTAGCAGGTCAATGCACGCGATGCTGCGTGGGCTCTGTGCATAAAGAGAGGGCTGTCAATCCAGCACCTTTCACCAGCAATACGATCACTGCAATGAAGATGAGGCAAGCCGTGAGTAGAGGGGTGTGTGAATGAAGCTCTCACGCTGTGTTTAGACATTGTGTGCTACAGACCTGCTCTCCCAGCACTTTCCTGTTGGGCGTCACGATTAGGAGATTAATTGAGTGGAATAGATCCCCGCTGACAGGGATTTTATAAGCCAAGATGGAGCCAGGCTGCGTCCTGGCAGATGTTTGTCACTGTAACTGGCTTTGATTTCCTGGACGCAAAGCCAGTTTTGTAGACGGCAAAATGGAGACTTCAGACATCATGAATGGCAGGGCCAGGTGGGCTGGCGGGGGCACTATGCCATGCCCTGCCCCACAGGCGTGCTGGGCAGGCTGTGAACACTGCAGAGGCCCTGGCGAAGGGCTGGCCTGCTGTGACAGCTGGAGGTCAGTGCTGTAGGGGTAGTTTGCAGCCTTCTGCAGCTGCATGTGCCCTTCTCAGTTAGGGCCGTATATCCTGGAGTGAGTGGGGCTGGCTCCTGGGCATTTCTTGATTTAGTGTCCTGATCTTTCCTCCCATGTAACATAAGGCAAAAATAATGCCTGCAGTGAGAGTACTCTGGAAAGCAATCTGTCCCTCCCATCCACTTTCCATCCCGACAGAGCTTAGCCAGGGTAGGTGCAGGCCTAAGCAGGGTTGACATAAATAGGTGACCCGGGAATAACGGTGTCCCAGGAACGTCACAAGTAGCTGGACTGGCTGATGTCTTGCTACAGAAGCTGAGAAGCTCCCCACTGGACTGCGTTACACGTGCTGGGCCCCTGTGTCAGCTGCCACCACACAGCTCCGGAGCGCCGAGGAGCAGCCCCACGGACCCATTTCTGAGTTCTACACTCACCGTAACAGCTCACACCAGAGACCCAGACATCACTGTGGGCAGCTCCCTGGAAGCCTCTGCGCAGTCTGCAGAAAAGCAAATGAAATGAAAGTGGATGGGAAATGATTTCCCATCCCTGCAATGCTTTCCATCCCCCTCCAGCACACAAGTAGCCTGTGGAACTCATTGCCACTAGATATCATAGAATCATAGAATATCAGGGTTGGAAGGGACCCCTGAAGGTCATCTAGTCCAACCCCCTGCTCGAAGCAGGACCAATTCCCAGTTAAATCATCCCAGCCAGGGCTTTATCAAGCCTGACCTTAAAAACCTCTAAGGAAGGAGATTCTACCACCTCCCTAGGTAACGCATTCCAGTGTTTCACCACCCTCTTAGTGAAAAAGTTTTTCCTAATATCCAATCTAAACCTCCCCCACTGCAACTTGAGACCATTACTCCTCGTTCTGTCATCTGCTACCACTGAGAACAGTCTAGAGCCATCCTCTTTGGAACCCCCTTTCAGGTAGTTGAAAGCAGCTATCAAATCCCCCCTCATTCTTCTCTTCTGCAGGCTAAACAATCCCAGCTCCCTCAGCCTCTCCTCATAAGTCATGTGTTCTAGACCCCTAATCATTTTTGTTGCCCTTCGCTGGACTCTCTCCAATTTATCCACATCCTTCTTGTAGTGTGGGGCCCAAAACTGGACACAGTACTCCAGATGAGGCCTCACCAATGTCGAGGCCAATATCACTGAGGCCAATACCCTTAGCAGGATTCAATAGAGGATTGGACATGACTGTGTGTAATTAGAATTTCCAGAGTTACATTAGTATGGATTAAAAATCCCCAAAAGGCAACACACACAAAAAGGCCTTCTGCTTCAGGGCATAACCAGTCACTAACTAATGAGGGGTAGAGAAAGCTGTCCCTGGGGCAGGTTGCTCTATACCGCCCATAATGGGGTTTCTGAGGCAGTTGGCATGGCCGCTGTTGGTGCCATGAGGTTGAATTAGAGGGATCCCTGTGTGCTCCCTGCTCCCCCAGAAGGACGTGATTGAGGGGTCCTGGTTGTACCCACAAGCTCTGTTTGGGACTGTTCCTGTTGTCCAATAAACCTTCTGTTTTACTGGCTGGCTGAGAGTCTCAGTGGATCCCAGGAAGAGGGGTGCAGGGCCTGGACTCCCCCACACTCCGTGACACCCTGCTCTGACCCAGCCTGGCCATTCCTATGTTCCCTGAAGGCAAAGATGATTCCGCTAGAGATGAGCCTGAACGAAAGACCCAGATTTTAACATTGAATCTGAATCCAGAGCTTGCAATCTTTTCATGTGACCCAGTTCCAAACCACCCCAAATTCCTGAAACCCAGAGCTGATTCCTAGTTTTGCAGGTTGATCCATCTCTGTTTAATGGGTATTCAATGCTGCTTCTGTCTTCACACTCGAGGACGTGGCTCTGAGGGTGTGTTTCTGTAAACGCTGTTCGTGTTCTGTGCAGAGACCTTGTACTGAAGAGAAATCTGTTGTGTGCCTTCCAAAGTGTGAAAACCAACCCAGTTCCTTAGCAAGCTCCCAGGCAGCCTTTCCTCCCCGTTCATTTACAGGTAGCAAATGGATGAATATCCAAGGTTGTGCCTGTTGTGATAAGAGACGTGAGTGCGCACAGCCATAGCTAATGTGAATGGACACAGAGGGGCAGTGGAGCAAAGGTCTGGCAGCTCCAGGTTGAAGTGGGGTTCTGGGCAGATGAGTGAGAGCTCTGCCTCTGTTCGGAGAAAGGGGCTTGATGCGGCACTAGGGAGAAGCCTTGGAAAAGGAGTGCACTCTAATGACGGTACAAATGGGCATTTTGGGCCTCTCTTGCCCTGGCCTGCTTGTGTACGGTGCCTGGAAAACACTCTGAGCCAATGCAACTGCAAAGTTATTGATTGTCCTGAGATTGCCCACTGTAGGCCTGGCTTGACCTGGGTACCTGGACATGGGGAAGGCTGCACTTCTTGGGAGACAGGATTAGGGAGGTGGATGGACCAGCAGGCTGATCACAGAATGGCTGCACTAGCTAAGCTAAGTGGGACACCCAGGGAAGCATTTACAATGGCGAAGGGCAGTCCGGAATGGAAAGATGAGGTAGTGAGTAAGTCGGCCGTGGACCGAGCGTGCTGTGCAGGGGTTGGTTCCTGCAGTGGAATCAAGCCAATCCCCAAATGTGGCCTGCAGTGGAGCACGAACATGTGTAGAGTGGCAGAGATGGACTGTGTGATGTGTGGCATGCCCTATGCCCACTGACACCCCCCCCCCCGTCTGACCGCCTCCCTTCCACACACCTGCGGGGTTGTTTCTCTGGCTGCTGATGCTCAGCTTGCTCCTGCTAGACCGGGACGGTGTGCAGAGCCAGTTTATCAATAATCGTTATTGCCTCGGCTTTCTCAGCACAGAGAGCTGCTCAAAACTACCTGCCCTGTTACCTGAGAAGAGGGATGATAACAGGACGAGATAGGGCAAAATATGCCAGCCCAACACAACGGGATGCTGCCAGCTCCTTGCCAGCCCGTTGTGGGCTGGACGCTGCAGCTTTGTTTTATGGAACGTTGTCGAGTTCAAATTTAAAGAAAAAATGTTTCCTGAAAAGCACCATTCTGTCCCTGTGTTCGGATGCAAGGAGTGACCCAGGAATTTGATGGGGATTTTGCAAAGCGGTTATTGAGGAATAAGAATCCACTCGCTCAGAAGAGTCCTGGACCATAGGACAGGAGCCCGAGTCCCTGTGGGACAGGTGTCCTCATGTGATCATTAGGATCCCCAAAGAGCACTCGGGTCTGGGCCATTTGGTCCATTTTTGTTTTGTGCATTCTCAGCTGTTGGTGACTGGAAGAGGGCCGGGGTGGCTGGTGAGAGCTGCCGAGTGTGAACGTGGTGGTGACGTGTAAGAACAGACCCACTGTGAAGCTGTGCTCGCTTCAGAGCGGCTGATCACCTGTGCTGTCAGGCAACTGTGTCCGAGTCTGGGTGTGGCAGTGGGGGGTGGAGGGGGTGGGGGGCAAGAGGAATTAGACCTCTGGGACAGGTGCCCAGCTGGGGTAGGTCAGTCTAGTTTCATTAATTTCAGTTGGTAGATCTCCAGCTGGGGACCTGGCCCATTGGCTGCAATGGAACTATCCCCGTTTACACCAGCTGGGGATCTGGCCCATTGGCTTCACTGGAATGACCCACATTTACACCTGCTGGAGATCTGGCCCTGTATAGTCCAAACCAAAGTGCGATGCAGAAAGCCTTGAGGAGGCTTGCCAGTGACTTCCAGCCCCCTCAGCGGGTGGCATTCTGTCCTGGCTTTCTCCTAGATGCTGAATGGGACAGGTGCAGACCTGGGGGATGTTCTGAGCAACATGCGCAGGAAGCAAAGACAGGATCTGCTACAAAGAGACAGATACATGGCAGGCTCTCCCTGTGCAGTCACAAGTCTCTCGGCGGTCCTGATCTCATAGCATGTGTGTGTGTCTGTCTGTCTGTCCTCACTCCTCACCGTCACATCTCACTGCTCTAAATCCAGACCCTGGTGTCTGGCCCGAGTTGCTGAGGTCTAGTACTGGGGACATAATGGGAGAGCAGGTGGGCAGGCTCCCCCGTGCCTTGGCACAATGGCACTGCCTGGTTCTGCTGCAAGGGGCTGGGATTGGCTCCTAGGGGAGGGCAAAGAGGGTTTCTGTGGCCTGTAGCAAGACCAGACCGTAGCTCTCCTCCTGCCACACCTGGCTGCGGGAGGGCCCCGCGAGCGGGGGAGGTGCTCGCTGACCCAGCCTATGGAGCGTGCAGACGTGCAGCCGTCCCGGGTACAGCTCGCTGTGTGCAGACAAGGGGGCGTTAGTTACATTAGCCATTCGGGGTACAGAGGGGCCACTCGCAGCCGCTGATTCGGGCCAGCCCCTTTGCTGCGGCAGCAGAAGCCAGCGTGGGTCATTCCAGTCGTTCCCGTTTCCGGACAAGCAGCCACCATGAAGCTGCAGAAAAGTTGGTTTTCCCACGTTGAGCCACTTTGTTATCTCCATGTGCTGATAAGCCTCAGCACCAGACACGCTGCTTACGCACCGGAACATTAGAGGAGCCTGGATAAATAAAGCTGGTGTCTGTCGCTCAACTCCCCCGTTTCCCCACTTGCAAGGGGGGAATGTTTCCTAAAGTTGACAATTTTGCTTTCAGTCTTTGTCTTCTGCAGGGTTTTTTTCCCGTGACATGTTTGCAGTTTGCCTGAGACATCACGCAAACAGCTTTGGGGACCTCCTGCGCATTTCTGACCCTGGCTTTTGTGCTCACAGGAGCCACAGGGAGTTGGGCCTGATTCTGATCTCACCTCTGCTGGTGTAAATCCACAGAAGTCATTGGAGTAACTCCCGTGTCAAGGAACAGAACAGGCCCTCTGAGGCGAGTGAGAGAGCATCTCCCCTTTCCGGGCACTAGCCGCAGTTGTCAGGCCCTAACTCGCTCAAGAGACAGGAGCCGCACTCCAGCGGGGAGGCCATGTGTTCTGGAAAAGCATGAGCTCCTTCCCCGTCCGCTCCTCTCCTGATGCCCTGTTCTCCTTCACCCACCTCTCAACCCGAGGTCTCACTTTCCACCCCCACCCATGGGTGCTGGAACTAGAGGTGCTGCGGGGGAGGGGGGTGTTACACCCCCGGCTTGAAGTGGGTTTACGGTTTGGTTCAATGGCTCCCAGCCCCCCGCCCACTGTACACACTCTTCCAGCACCCCTGCCCCCAGGCTCTCCATCTGTTCCCCCAGTGCCTTCCCTTGCTAGCTACTTGCCTCCCTTGCTCATCCTGTCCCACAACTTGGCCTTTGTACCCGTCCTCTCTAGTATCCCCATCCTCTAGCCCCGGCCCCTCATTCCCCTCCTCCTTCTCCCCAGCCCCTCTTACAACCACTCCTTCATCTCCTGGCCCCCTTCCAGCTCGGCGTCTGCACTCCCCAGCTCTCCAGCAGCCTCCCCATGGCTGAGTCGGCACTCGCCCAAGACCAGGGCTGTCCAAACCGCAGCTGCTCTCATCATCATCCTTGCCCAGCTCCCTGACCACGTCACTCCCCTCTCCGAGCCCCTCCACTCGCTTCCCATTTGCCTCAGGCCAGATTCCCACTTCTTCTCCTCCCTGACAGGGCCCTCCGCAGCTCTGCCTCCTCCCCGGCTTTTGTCCCTCCTCATGCCACAAGGCCCCCCCTCCACCCCCCGCTAGCTTTGTGCCTGCATGCCCACCTCTCCCACGGACAGCTCCATGTCTGCCTCCGCGCTGCCCCGTGTGCAGGGAACGCCATCCCCGAAAGAGTCCATGAAGCCACCACCCACTTTTCCTTCAAATCCCTCCTCCAGACTCACCCCTGGCATCAGCCAACTAGCGGCCATTGGGACCAGCAGGTGCCATTCGCTTTCATATTAATAAAAGACAAAGCGTGAGTGAGTTGCAAGTTACTGACCCAGGTGACCACGAGATCTCATGCCATTCCCCTGCTGTCGGATACACTCACTGTGATGTCCTACGGCACGTTCTCCAGAGCACAGCCCATGTCTTACTTGGTGCAGTGCCTAGCACAACATGGCCCCAGCCCTGACTGAGGGCTCTGGTTGCTCCCACAGTACACAGAAGACATGCTAGCAATAATGCTTCCTGCTGGGGTTTGTAAGGGAAGGAGTCTGCAGCCAAATGTGGCTGGGGCACGTCCCAGCCTCCCCTCCGGCAGAGGCAGCTGGCGAAGCACGTTGAAATGGAAAGGGCTGCAGAAACGCAAGGGATGACGTGAGAGATTTTTACAGATGTAGCAGAGAGAAGATCTGTGCTGAGATACACATGACACTATTCCATAGGAGACAAGTAGGCCAATAAAATACATGCTGAAAACAGCAAATAAGATTAAAGGCGATATTTTAGCCTTGATGTCCTCTTCGGGTTTTGGGAGAAGAGATCAAGGTTAGAATTTGTTTCCACAGCCTAAAAAAGACCTCGGGGCCAAAATTTCAGGGCTAATCCATTTTTCTATTTCTAATGTGTTTGTCATTCACCAGCTTGGAGCCTACAAGCTGATGTATTTTTCTAATCCTGCCGGAATTGATCCCTGTGTCATACACATCCCATGTGTGGGCTGGGAACTCCAGGAGCCATGAGGCAAAGTTGGGGCTGCAGTGTTTCCAGCCAGGTGACCTTGGGAGTATCCATTCACTCAAGCACTTGCATGAAAGCAAAACGCACTCAGTGTCTGAACTGGTCTGAAGTTCTTGCCTGTCTCCTAAGACAAGGATAAGAGCAGTCCTTTCTGACGGTGAGAGACTGGGTCCACTTAAGGATGTTAAAAGAAAACAATGGGCTTTGCCTGTGTGTTCTGGTGCATTGTGACTGTGCAGGGCCAAGGCCAGAGCGATGGAGTTACTAGATAGATGGCATCTGCAATCACCCTCATCACTGGGGTGAATGAGCCACTTCCATTAGCCCATTGGTTGGTTCTAGTTTTATACTGGAATGGAGCCCCCTAAATAGCCTCACTTTCTGTGTCCATCAGCAGCGAAAACAAGAGTCTAATTAAAGGGCTGATACAATTTGTTCTCATTCAACAGAACAAACTCGTCTCTCGGTGGTCCTGGTGGAAAGCCAGGCGGGAGAGCGGCTCCATATGGAAACTGCAGCAGGCTTTGGCCCAGTATATTCCGACGTCATGGATGTATCCTGACACCATTCCCTGGTCTCGCTGCTTCCAGCCTGGCCTCCATTCCATTCAGACCAGGAGATTTCCTGAGGAGAGGGGACCTGGTGACAAATACCAATGAATTTACCACAGCGAATGCCCCGTTGTGCTCAGGACGGCACAGTCGGGGAGGTCCCAGCTCGTGCCTTGCTGGAAAGGAAGCTCTCCAGGCATGTTGCTGAGCAGGGTACACGTTTGTGAGGTGCGCCATGCCCAGGCTCCACTCCACCACTTTGATTTAGCCATCAGAAAGCACTGACGTTTGCAAGTCTTCAGCAAAGCTCCTGCGAAGCTGGTGGCCCCGGCGAAGCCGGCTGGGAGCAGGTTTGTGGCCTGACGCTGGCGCCCGCCCATAGATGGGGCCCGTGACACACAGGAGGTCACGTCCCACAAGTTGGCTGCGGCCCTGAGGAGGTGCAGAAACACCACGTGCTCCCAGAGACCCACACCTCACTGTCTCCTGCTAGTGAGAACTGGGCCTGGCTTGGTGATTACCCAGCCTGCTTCGACAGAGGCCCGGACTCTGGCCCAGGCCCAGCACCATCTGAATGACCTGCAGAGCCGTCTGGGAGGCGTCCTGTTCGCTATGGTTAGGACAGCGAGAGCCAGGCAGCTGTTGTCTTGGGCCATCTCCATTTCTTTTCACTCGCCCATGTCCCCCAGCAGTGTGTGGAAGGTGGGTGGGATATTCGCCCCATTAGCTGCCACTGTTTCTGGTTCCCTGGCATGGCTATTCATTGCTAGGGCAGGCAGGCTGTAATGCAGAGCAATGAACATTTTCCTCAAGCCACTAATTAATTAGCACCACAACCAACTTCCAGATCTGCTGGCCAGCTTGTGAGTTCTAAAGCGCCAGGATCTCACTCCTGCTGGAGCCAGAGGTTTCTGTCCAAATGCAGCTGGAAAATGAATCCCCAAAGCTTCAGCATCATGGATTCAGGCGGAAACTTCTATAAGCCTCAAGAATCAGTTCTGAACACAACCTGCTCCAAACAAGGTCAGAGGCAATACATTTCCTTCTGACTCCAGTTTGAGCTACTTTAGCCTCAAATCTCGACTGCTCGCCCAGCTGGAGTCGCTGGGCCTGGCCGTGCTGCATAGACTCATGGCATTCGGAAATACATTTTTAAGCAGGATGGAACGGTGCTTAAGAGCTAAATGGCTCCCCCCAGACTTAATCACTTCTAGTGGAGTCCTGGGATGAGAGGGATAAAGAGCGGGGGGGAAAGGGGGACGGCTTTAATCCTGCTGAGTAGATTACAGAGATTACTTCAATCTAATCCTTACCTATCTGTCACTGACGCTGCAAAGAGCATAACGAAATGAGGGGTGCGTGCTGGCTCCCTCTGTGCGGCTGGGGCCTGAGACCTCAGGAGCTGTGGCTGTAAACCTGTTGCTGCCTTCCCTGGAGATAAAGACTAACACCTCCCATGTGCACAGGCTCTGACTGACCACAGCTGTGGGCCCACGCACAGCCAAGAGCTACGACTGATGCTGCAGCTCGCGAAGCAGGGACCTGGGGGCAGGCCGGCCCCTTAGCCCATCTGCCCCGCCGAGCAGCCTGTACCAGATCATTGCTGAAGGTCCGGCATTGTCTGTGCTGATCTTTTCCTTCTGGTTTTGGATGGGACAGGAAGGGAAACGATCAAATTGCCAAGTTGTCCCCACGCTTTGGGCTAGGAGGCCATAGGAAAACATGCCGAACGTCTCCCAAGAAGGCCTGCAGAAGTTGGAAGACTCCGAGCGACTTGGAGATCTCTGGATGCTCGTAGGGCTGGCCCCATGGGACCTGGGGCAGGTCGCTCGGACTGATGCTGCCGGGTCAAAAGGTCCTGCAGGCACTCAAGTGAGTCTGGGCCTTGGCCGTGCCCCCATTTTAACTGCATCCAGCAGAGGCCAGCGGCGTTGGCGGGGTGGACAAGGAGACTGCCAGGTAAACTGTGTCTAAGGCAAGTTCCTCACCTCTGATATAGTTCACTTGAAGAGTCACAGACAGAAAGACTCTCCCAGCCAACAGTGCAGGCAGGGCAACTCCTGTTACTGTTCGGAGATCTGAGCATTACAGCACGGAAACAACACACACACACACACAATGTCAGTGGGATTTGGATGAGGCCCTTAGCGTGCATGGCCTGCATCTATCCCAGGCCTGTGGAATGCAGGTGCATGCCTGGGGCGTGTGTAGCTGACAGTACAGGCAATGGGGTTCAGGTGTATACAGAAAACACGTCTGTGACCATTATCTGCGTCCTCATTCTTGCACCACTGTGGATGAAACTCTTCCGAGCTCTCCAGAGCTGGCTGCGCAGGTTAAATCTCATGAGATTTCCTTTGGGGTCAGAGGCGCCGACCTCGTTTTCCAGTAATTAGCTATAACTCCTTGGCTCTCAGAATTTCCACAATTATATTTAACTGTAAATGAGGAATTTACATTTTAACACTGTCAGGTGACTCTTGTAGAAAGCTTGTTTCCAGCATTAACCCTGCCTAAGGGATCGTTTTATAGCTCTTTCCTCTCCTTAGATAAACGTCAGACAGAAAATGAAAGGAACTCTCAGCCTCTACCTCCACCGTGCACTTTGTGGGCCAGGTTAGTTTTGGTCCCGTTCAACAGGGAGAGGTTCGCAGTTACTCCTGCTACAGAGACTAGGGTAGGGTCTTTTGATAATTTTGTTTGCAAAACAAACCACCCTGCCTCCTGTCTATGACACAGTGTTCTTCATTGCTACCCAGTGGGGAATTGGGGCTCCAAGGTTTGCTGGTGTGAACACAGCCCCTTCTGAATGCTAGACTTGCTTTTCTGTGTCAGTGCTGATGGAGCATGCATTAACTGGCCTTTTGGCTGTTTGCAGCCGTGGCAAACTTCGTATCGATTCTGTGGACACTTTGCACCATGCGTCACATGCTAGGAACACGCTGAGTGAGAACCCCTAACATTGTGCAGAGCAGCAGTCCCAGCCAGTGGCCAAGGGCACATGGGGGAGGCAAAGCACACGGCATCCTGTAGCCGCTGAATCCTTGCTGGGGTTGACTGCAGGTAACTACCGTGAATACTAAAGCGATGCCTTGCAAAGCATGTTGTCACCATCAGCGCAGGCAGTTTAATTGCTCCGATTATGGATGGCGTCAGTGTTATGGTCTGAAGTTTACAGCTGCAATGAAGGATTCTCACAGTGCACTTTACAGAGGAGCAGCTCGGTTGATGTGGGATTACATGGTTCACTGCACCACTGGGGACATCCAGGAGCTGTACGGTTTCATTGGCATCCTCTGGGAGGGGTGTCACAGAAACCAGCCAGCCTCAGAGGTGTCGCACATCCGCACCCGAGAGTGGCAGCCATCAGGGGCCCAAGGGGGGCTGGACTGTTACTCATCCCCCAAGTGAGGAACCTGGGGAGAAGTCAGGCTGAAAAGTGTCATGTGGGGGAGAGGCACTCGCTTGGGCGAGGCTCGCTGGCTCTGGGGAAGGGCCTGCACTGGGGCAGCAGAGGGAGGGGGTTGTTTCAGCAGGTGTCGAGTCCTCAGCAGCTGCACAGGCCTGGTGCTGCTGGGAAAGCGTGCTCCACCCCAGCAGTAACCGCTGCCAGGACCTCACCCCAGACCCAATGCTTCTGTGTCCCTTTGCCGTCCAGTGACTGCAGCTGCGTTCCCGCCCGGCTGCTCCCTGTGGTGAGACCAGCGTGCTGGGCCTGCTGCCATGTGCAGTCCCCGGGCAGTCGCCCCAGGCACTGAGGGCTTGACAAGGGCCATGTGGTGGTGTTGGGTCACTGCAGAATCGTCGCAAAGCACTGCATTGGATGCAGCCAGCAGTCAATCCAGCTGGGTCCTCTTAGTAACCACAGCCAGTCTGTAAGGTCCTGGCCCACGATGTGGGGACGGGAGCCCAGTGCCCCGGGGAGCAGCCTGCTGCTATGCCCCTGGGAGGGGGCAGTGTCTTGTTCCCTCTGCTGTCACCCTGGCTAGCCAAGCGCAGCCCTCGGGAGCTGGCTAGTCCTGGGGCTTGGCGGTGCTGCAGGCCCTGGGGTCATGGAGCTGCGTGGTCACCGGGATGGCACTAGTGTTGGCTGGGACCCACCCCAAAGGCTGCCCCAGCTGCTGTGCCCTTGAGAAATATGCCAGGCCGGGTGCCTCTGGCCACGCCGAGGAGCGTGCAGACACTTGGGCGCCCGTCCCAGCTCAACTGAACCGCCAATGCTTTTGAAGTTTCACCCACCGCTAATTTAAATGCAGCATCTAATGATCACCGCACTCTTCAGCAGGGAGCTGTAAGG
This sequence comes from Lepidochelys kempii, assembly GCF_965140285.1. NCBI lineage: Eukaryota > Metazoa > Chordata > Testudines > Cheloniidae > Lepidochelys > Lepidochelys kempii. The sequence goes on along the minus strand of NC_136389.1, from coordinate 1,600,194 downwards.
ATGCCCGCGACACGAAGCTACACCAATAAAATCTTCATCTCTTTCATGCTGCTCATTAAGGGAGTGAGCTGCGCACAGAGGCTTGTTGGGTGACAGATCCGTAAAGGGAAGGAACTGTCCCCGATTTATCAGTTGCTCTTGATGATTTTTTCTCCTGTTTTTGTTAGCACCAAGGGGAAGTGGGAGTATTCGGCTGCCCCCATCCACCCCCTTCCTCCCCAACACAGCCCTGCCCCCTTGTTAGAGACACCGTCAGACACTAAGCCAGCCACCTTGGCCAGCAAAGTATAGCTGGCTGGTGCATTCTCCCGCCTGACGGCCATGGCTCACTGGAGCAGGGGGAGCAGTGGAGTCTATCTATGCTGCTGATCTGACCCCCAGCACCAGCGTATCTGAGCTCAGCACAGTCCTTGTCCCATTTATCTTCACAACACCCGGCAAGGCAGGGCAAAGCTCTTATCCACACTGTGTAGATGGGGACGGAGACCCAGGGGGGCTAAGTGACTCCCCCAAGGTCACACAGGAACCTGTGGCAGAGCTGGGACTTGACCCCGGGTCTCCAAAATCCCAGATGGGCTCTCCTTCCCCTCCTAATGCTCAGTACATGGCTTCTCGGCGGCATTTCGGTGGGCGGTTCTCCGGTAGCCTCGCTTGGTGGTGGCATTTCGGCGGTGCGGTGTCCTGTGGGTGCACACAACTGCCCCGGCAGGCGCCATTGCGCCCGCGGGCACCGCACTGGGGACCCCTGCTCTACCTGCCCCTGGAGTGAATCAGGTGGAGAGAACAAAACCCTGACTCAGCCGCCAAAAGCAGGCTCTCCCTAGCAATAGAGTCAGGGAACGAGGCCAAACGCTGCCCTCCAGTACATGTGCCCTGACCATCTCTGCCCTTTGACACAGGACACTTCAGTGGGAGTCGCACATACGTATCCATGGCCCAGCTGGTTTGGAAAGCCGCACACTTCGACACTGTTCTGTGCACTGTGGTTTAGCTGCTGCCGATGGATGGCTCTTAACCAAACCTTTGGACAACGCAGAGAACCCGGAGAGCCTGCCCTGGCCCTGCATGCGGAGAAGTGTAACCAGGAAATGTGGGCAAGGGCTCGCAAGAGGGGCAGTTTGTCAGCAGGAGGACAAGAGGTGGGGAGCCTAGACCATGTGACTAAAAGTTAAAATGGCCTCAGAGAGAGTCACGACTTGCCTAGGGAAAGGGGGATCCCAGATCTCAGCACGTGGTGTGCAGAGCCCTGGTCCCAGCGTCTCACACGGCCTCCTCCAGTGCAGGGATGGGCTCTGCCTCTGTTGCTGAAAAAGCACCTTCTTGCTGACTTTTCCAATGAGAATGACTCACGCAGAAGTGATCAGGAGCCCGTGGCTCAGACTTACTTGCAAGATGCAAGGGGGATTGACAAGCAAAAAGGCAAATACCCTTTAGTAGCTTTGCATTAAAATTAGCTTCTTGTTGGAAATCAGATGTGTGTACTTCCATGGACAGGGGAGAGGAAGGCGAGCAAGGGGGCCTCGGTGAAATATTCCTCTCCGTGCCTGGAGTTGGAAGAACTTGAAGATGCGTGCAAGCTGGTATGTTTCTGGATCACTGGTGAAAAGGTAGCCAGGCTTGTGGAATGCATGCCTGAGCGCCGGGACATCAGGGGGCTGCAGTCCAGAAGTGACGATGCTCACAGAGCTGTGCAGAAAAGCAAGGCCTTGATTTGCACGGGGAGCTGCAGGTCACTGGCGGAGTTGTGCGCAAGGAGCCGGCACTTTGGGTGGAGATGGGGAAGCCAGGTTGGGGTTGAGAGGCCTCAGTCGAGCTCTGAGTGGAGCCCACTTGTGGACCAGGCTGTCTACAGATCCCATTCTCAGGAGGATCTCTCCTAGGGACGCTCTGGAATCTCCCAAACCACCAGAAAGTGTCACTAATGAAGTGTGTTCTCTACACAAACCAAGCAAGAGCACCAGCCCCTTGCCATGCCGTCCTGGGGAATGCATCCAAGGCTTCCCAGAGGTGCTGTACAGGCCAAGGGCGGAACAGCAAGAGACACCAGAAAAGCGTGTTTGAATTCAGCCCTTGACCGTTCAGTTGTGATACAAGGGCTCAGCTGAGATGCTGACTTGTGTGTCACTGGATTTCAATAGTCAGAGATCTGCTCTTCGGCTCACCCAAGCTGACCGACCCCCTGTCACCGAGGCCATCAGCTCCTGCTAGCAGCAGCAGTTACAGGAGGGCAAATGCACCAAGGGGAAAACATCCCTTTCTCTTTGTGTAACCTCCCCGAGAAGGGCACTGCTGGGCATCCGCCCCACAGCAAAGAGGGGCACTGCCAGGGAGCAGCGTCAGCCAGGGCTGAGCTGGGCGGATTGTTAGTCATTTGGGTTGTGGTGGTGCCTAGAGCAACTGAGACCTCCTTGTGCTGTGCAAGTGTACACGGAGACAGCCCCTACCCCGGAGCGGGCTCAGCCTACGGCTCTGTCTGCACCAAAGCGATCTGCCCTGGTGGAACCACGCAGGTGTAGCTGAGCCGATGCAAACCCTCTAATGCAGGCATGCTGCACCCCAGCCCAGCGGGGTCTCTGCATCCCTTCAGGATGGCCCCAGGTTCAGTTCAATCCCTAATTCGCACTGGTGTGTCTGCCCTGCCGCACATCAATGTAGTTACACCAGTGTGAATTTCCCTGAGGCCTCCAGGCTAAGCATACCACGAGAGACAACAGGTTGGTGCAGCTATCAGACAGGGTGAACGCAATGCACCAGTCAGATGATCAGCCTGCCGAGCGGTGGCCATGGTGTACCAGCCCCCTGCCCATGCCGAGTGCTTTGTAGGCGTCACATCGGGGTGAGTTTTAAGGCGGGGTGTGGTGGCCTTGTGGATTTTTATAGGGAGCTCTTCCATCCGTGAGGGGACCGTGGGAGACAGCAGGAGAGTGTCTGTGGGAAGCCGACTGACGATCAATAAGGTTTGGCACCACGGGGGAGCGGAGGTGGGAGTCAGTGTCTTGATAGTGTAGGAGGGATGGTAGATCAGGTGCGGCTAAACTGCCATGGGGCACAGAAGCGAGGAGGAGGAGTCTGTGTTTGATGCAGGGGACGAGGGGAGCCTATGGAGGGATGCAAAGTGTTGGGAGGTTGGGGGTGATGTGGTCAGCGGCACAGGCCAGGAAGAGCATCTTTGCATCAGCACTTTGACTGGATTTGAAGGGGAAAGATGCCCTTTTCCAGGTGTATTAGGAGGCAGACAGTCTGTGTTTGTTCAGCACAGTGGGCGTGGAGACGTATCAGGCAGCTCACTATAAATTCCCTTCGTGTTGGTGTGGTAGAAGGAGTGCATTCTCCAGAGGGACTGAAGGAGGAGAGCCTGGTGCCCTGGCAAGCCAGGATCGGGAGGTGCTTGTGTTCCCTTTCCAGGTTCACACATTCAGCCTGGTGCAAGGCATCACGTGGCCAGGAGCCAGGGACCAGAGCAGAGGCTGGGCTGCTCTGGGAACACACCCCAGAGTGCTAAGGACACCACCCGCACCTTCCCACCCAGCGTGTGGGAGTCAGGAGGCCTCATGGCACAGGCATGGAGTGAGATGGACGTTTTAGATCAGAAACATTTGAGCAAATAAGTTAAACAGGGTTGGGGTTTTTGTGTGGTGTGGAACGTCCATTTGAGGTGTCTTGTTTTATTAACTACCTTTTCGTATTTGTAAGGGGGTTTTTTGGGGTGTGTGTGTGAAAATAATTCTCCCATGGTCAGGCTGGAAGTAGGGTGGGGGTCTACCCGAGAGGAGACTGGTGACTGGAGGAGAATGAAAACCCAGCTGTCTACTGAAAAATAAAGAACCCTGGAACAGCATGGCTTAAACCCTTCAGAACGAGCCAAGTCGTTTGATTCGTGGTGGGATGCGGGAAGAGAAGAGTTTGCACCACAAAAGCTATTTTTTCTCTCAGAAGCAAAAAGGGCAAATGTTTCATAAACTATAGGGCATGTTAGACGAGTGTGCACAGCCTGGCCATGTGAGTGTGTTGGTGCACCCCCGCCCCCCAGACAGACAGCCAAGCACCCTGCCATCCGCGCACACACATGGAGATTGTATCGCAATTCAGTCACTCCCATTGTAACAAGGCTGGTTCCGGCGGGACTCAACGGAGAGTGCCAATTCAGGACAAATTGCGTAAAGCAGGGCAGTTACAGCCCCAGGCTGGGGTTCCTTTGCACACCAAGGCAAATCAAAGAAGACTTTGGTCTCACCCCACTGGCTAACCACAAGTCACACAAGCAATTCCCTCAGACACTCCAGTTTCCCAATATCCCCACCAGTGCCCCTCTTTATGGGGACAGATGGTTATGAAAACCAATACCCCAGTAAAAGGAAAAAAGTTCTCGCGATCTCAAAGGACCAAGCCCCAGACCCAGGTCAATATACAAATCAGATCTTACCCACAAATCATGCTGTTGCCAATCCTTTAGAATCTAAAATCTAAAGGGTTATTCATAAAAAGAAAGAAATATAGACGAGAGCTAGAATTGGTTAAATGGATCATGGCAAAGATCCAGTCATGGCAACATCCAGTCATGGCAAAGATCTTGATTCAGGCTTGCAGCAGTGGTAGAATAAACGGCAGGTTCAAATCAAGTCTCTGGAGAATATCCCCAGCTGGGATGGGTCTTTCAGTCCTTGGTTCAGAGCCTCAGTGTAGCCAAGTCCCTCCAGAGGTAAGAGGCAGGATTGAAGACCAGATGGAGGAGCTGCAGCAGCTTTCTATAATCTCTTGCCATGTGGTCTCTGCTTTCTTTGTCTCAAAGACAAGCTGCCCATCACATGGCCTGGAAACACCTCGGAGTTCTGCCCATAGGCAGGTCCCTGCACACCTTGCTGAGTCCCAAGGTGTGCCTGCCTTCTCTCAGTGGGTCAGTTGTCTCACTGGTGGTCCTTAATGGGCCATCCAGCAGGCTAGGCAGAGCTGACACCAACTTGTCTGGGGTGTCCCCAAGCACAGCACAAGTTTGGAATACACACAGTATAGAGCCAATACTTATAACTTTAAATACAAAAATGATACACGCACACAGACCGCATAATCCTAACCAGCAAACCATAACCTCACCTGAGACACCTTATTTGACCGCGTTTATACAAGATTTGGTGCCACTACAGGACCTTGGTTGCAACAATGTTCTATACGGTCCCAGTTCAAGTCAATAACATCACACCCATGCTGCATCCCCCACCTCCTGCCTCGCTTTACTAAACCGCTGGTGGAATCCTGGCCCTGTTACTTAATGGGCATTCTGTCCATGACTTCTCTGGGGCCAGAGCCAAAGTACCTGGATTCACCTGACCCAGGAGACGTGCGTGGGAATGAGTCAGCCCCTCCGGCGTGAGACAGGGGAAATGTCACCAGGGATATGAGCTGCTCAAGGAGGAGGAGACACGGCTGCCAGTTTTAAAATGGCCTGTTTAGGACTGCAGCTGCTGGTCTCTGTCAAATTTAAAGGGCCAGCCCCACACAGGCACACTGGGAGAAAGGTCTCAAAGGAGTTCTGCTGTGGCCTAGGGTGAGTTAGCAGCGACCGGGGAGTCATCCAGGAAGGAGAGCCTGGTCCAAGGGGTTGCATGGACAAGGTCTCCATGTCACACTATGGGAGTGACTTCCAGCTGCTTTGTAGGAGTGACTCATGTTCCAGTCCCCTGCCACAGATGCAGGCCCCTGGAGAAGAGTGGGTAGTGGAGGAAATCTGCTCTCTTGTTCCAGCACAATCAGCCAAAAGATTATCGCCCATATTCTCCGGGCCAGCAAATCGGCTGTGTGGATATTTTACAACACAGCCCTGAGCGTTTCTACAGAACTAGGTGGCACAGCCAGGATCAAAGCACGCTTTGTAGCAACTGTTGTTGAAATTATCTACCTCGCCCAGTGAACATAGACTGAGAACTGTGGGCCCAGGCCCACGGGAGTCAGTGAGTCCAGGACTATGCCCCTGTTCTCACTCCAGAGCCGAGTCTATCAGAATAGACAGCGGTTGCAAAATTGTATGGCCTGTTTTTAAAGAAGGGCTGTATGTACCAGGCCCGCAGGAGCTCTGGGCTGTACCTGCCGCAGCGTCTCTATCTGCAGGCTCCTGAAGGTAAGTTACCCATGAGGAGGATTCAGAGTAACAGCCGTGTTAGTCTGTATTCGCAAAAAGAAAAGGAGGACTTGTGGCACCTTAGAGACTAACCAATTTATTAGAGCATAAGCTTTTGTGAGCTACAGCTCACTTCCTCAGATGCATATCGTGGAAACTGCAGCAGACTCCATGAGGAGGAGGAGCTGTTAGATCAGAAGCAGTCTCCAGTCCAAACGTGTTGTAAAATGTTGCTTTCTATTTTCAGTGGGATTGAAAAGAGAACAAAACCATTTCGGAACTCAGAGAAACAAAGCAAGTGCCCCTGCGCCAGACCCAGCACCCCCAGCTGTCTCCTGACTAATGACGAATCGATGCACTACAAGGGGGAGGGGGACAATATTTACGCAAACCCTGTTTACACTGGAGCCAGATTCAAAGCAGTGCATTTCTCTTTCAGGAGAGAAGTGAGGTGGGCATTTGCCCTCTGGTGATTTCCATTCTGAGCACATCAATTTCCCTGATCTGGCCCGGGCTTCTCTATCACCCCACAAACAAGGACTTACTTAGCAACCAAAGATTATGAACCCTGCGCCAGAGCCATACACGAGGAATCAATATTCATCTGTCATTTTGTCTGGAATATCTCATCGGCCTCCTCCTTGGGGACGTGGAGTGGACGCTATAGAAACCAAACCACCAATAGCAACGGGCACTTCGGGCACATCCTTCATCCAAGGCTTCCACGGAGCTCTTCCAAAGGATGGTCAGTTTCCCTAGCCCTGTGCACCCCCGGGGGCAGGGGCACAGAGCGGTTTTTTTTAAAGTTTTTTAAGACAGTTTTTTTAAAGGGGCATGTGCAGAAGTGTGCCCACCAGTCCTCAGAGGTGGGCGTGAGCATTCCCAGCTGCATGTGCCCGCTCCCTGAGGTGTGGGAGTGCACTCAGGGCTGTGGGTGTGTGGGAAAGTGTGAATACGTGAGCATCAGTGACTTGCTCCGGGCCACACGCTGAGTCAGGCGGAGCTGGGCCCAGGACACAGACACTAGGCTCCAGACAGTGCTGCAGTTACCTCAGTTCTGTGTTATTCTTACTACGGTTTCCATGATGGTGGCTGTGCCTTGGACAGAGCCCTGGGCCAGGACCCCATTGGGCTAGATGTTGCATGGTCTCTCCTGCATGCCCGGGCCTCGTGGGCCAGCGTTGCCCTGAACGCTGCTGTCCTGAACTCTCCGGGCGTGGCAGACGTGGCCAGGATGCAGATTGGTGTGAGGTGCTGACCTGACCCAAGTGCCGGGTCAGAAGAAGAGTGACGCAGAGATTGAAACCTGCACAGACAGCCCCGGAAACTCCGGAGGCCCCTCACCACTCTGAGCAAAACTGGGTCAGCTTAGCCCTCACGGGGGGAAAAGCCAGCCCTTGTCAGCGACCATCTGTGACGCCTGCCTGGGATCACAGATTTCTCTGCTTCAGTCCTGGCCAGATAGATTAATTAATCAAGGAACCCAGAACAAATCACAGAGAAATGTAAGGCCTGTTAATTACCCCTGATTAATTGGGGTGAATTTTTAATTGTATCCCTAAGCTGAGATGTGCAGTTCAATAGGCAACATAATTAGTGACCCAGCAATCAGTTTGAAACCAATTAGCCTTGTGTAACCAGTGAAACTAGACCAATGCTACCCAGTGGGGCTGGACCTACTTTTGGGGAGCTTTGGAACAAACAAGGTATTAATCAGCCCTGGGCTGAGTGGCCGGCTGGCTGTGGTGGGACAGGAGCTGTGCTGTGCGCGGCTTCCGCCCTGTGGCCACAATCCCCGGGGCTCCGCACACAGGGCCCCTCCATAAAACGGGCACTTTCTGAGCGACACAACGAGATGGCAAACGTGGAAGCTTGGTGAGCAGGTCTCTGCGTGGGCTTTCCCAGTGCTAGGGATAAAACAAAATCCACTGAGCAAACACGTGGTGTGACTAGTGCCCTGGGGAGGGTGGACAGAAATGGAGTTCTCTGAACCTCCTTCCCTTTTGCCGGGGGTGGGTTGAGCTTTTCCCTTGCCTGCTTCTGATCCAGCTCAGGGTGAGGGGCAGGCCCTGAGGAGTCCCAGCCCATGCCAGCCTCTGTACTAGGTGGGCAGGGCCGCCAGGGTCCTGTTTTCTTTTGGATGGGTGCCTGGCATTCGGGATCTAACATGGAGGGAGCTGTGTCACCGCGGGCTGGCCCTTCCCCTCAAGGTGGGGTCACAGACTGATGGCCCAGCCTTTGCCATCATCAGGGGACTTGCCGTGTTTCCTTTTTTGGGCCCCTCCCGAGGGGTTGGTGTGAAAATGTGAGTTGAGAGAGAATGTTCACTGCAGTTCATTTTGAAAAAGCTTCTCTCTGCTCTTTTTTTGGCAGTCTCCCTAGAGCTGCGAGAGGCTATGGGGCTGCAGGGGACCGCTAGATATTAGATCCCAGACAGACAGACAGACAACTGGATCAGTCTCTCTCCCATGGAAAGCAAATTCATTTGGACTCAGCTGACGGATCTTCCTTTATACACAGGGCTGGCAGCTCGGGGCTGCAGTGACTGGGAGATGCACACTGGGCTGGAGTCGGCAGGCATGAGCCTGTCTCCAGCGAGGTCTTTCTCTTCTCTTCCAAGGGGTGTGCACGTGAGCCTTGTGACAGACTCAGGGTTGCTCTCTCCATAGGACAGGGGCAGGGTGGGCAGCAGCTGGACAATTTCCACCCACACACCATCCTTGGCTAACGCGCTCCACCCCTGTCCAGAGCAAGCCTCTCTGCAGTCCACAGGGCTCATGGAGACCCGGAGGCCAGTAACGGTTCCAATCGGTGCTAGTCGTGATGATGATTTTCCTGCTGTGAACAGGGGGTCCACTGCGAAGCAGACTGAGCCCCCCCCCCGCGTTCCCTTTGCGTGGCCAGCAGAGAGCACCCAGCTGGGCTGGAGACTAGCTAGCATGGCCTAGCGGACAGAGCACTGGACTGGGACTCAGGAGACCAGGATGCTATTTGTGGCTCGGCGGCTGGCCTGCCGGGTGACATTGGGCAACTCACTTCTGCTCCCTGTGCGGCAGCTGCCCCATCTGTACCAGGGGGTAACGATCCTGCGAAGCTCTGTGACCTGTAGGGCAGACTGAGCTGTGTGGGAGCTTGCTCTCACTGGTAGCGTTAGCCCTGGGCAAAAGCCTCTGTGGTCCACGGCTGACCCATTCTGACCCACCCTGCTTCCCTCCTCCTTCGCTATGGGGCTGCTCGCGAGGTCAGAGGAAAACTTTTTTCCCTGTGCAGGGACACGTTTTCATCAGCTGCCAGGTCAGGAAGCAGATGGAAATCAGCCCGGTTGTCCTGGATAACCAGAGGCAGCCACAGTTGTTTACAAGTCTTGTTTACTGAATTAATTAACTGTGCAAACAAAGCAACAGCTTGCCCCTTCACCCGGCAGCTCCCACCTCGCGGATCGCACCAGTCTAGCCAATTCCCAGGAGAAACAGAGCAGCGAGGATGAGGAGAGAGGAGGGGCACTGGGCACACAATCCTGTGCAAATTGCTGAGCAGAGCAATGTAGGGAGGGCTTGAGGGCTGGAGGAGGGTGAGCGACACCTACTCCTCCCAGGAAAAGGGAAATGAAACACGCAGTGCCTGGAGAGAAGGAGAAGGGCGTTAGCTGCCCAACGCCCAGCCCAAAGACAACCCCCCTCAGCCAGCTGAACCCGGAACAGGATATGTGCCATGGGCAGGCTTACCATGACCAACGCTTACATGTCCAAATGCACCAGATGAAAACAATCAATTCCTCCCTCTCCTATTCCCCAAGGGCTGGAGCCAAGGATCTGTGTGTCCTGGAGCTTTCCCCCAAACAGTGCGTTGTCCTTAAAGACGCCAGCGGGTCATCCCCGCAATACCAACCCGGCGTGTGCAGCTCGGTGCTCAGGAGCAACCCTACAATAAGGCCTGGTGCACAGCAGCGTCCTCAGGAAATGCTGGATTGTAAATATGTGAAGGGATTGGTAGATCTGGAAAACACTGTGTCCCGGCTGCCTTCACCTCGCACAGTTTAGCTGGTCTTAATGCACTACCAATCGTGAGCAAGCTAGTCATGGGTAAAGGGGGCTGGGGTGGAGAATGGTCCCCATGCCCCTGTGCCTACATCCCCCTCCTGGCTAGTCTGTTTGGAGTGGTGTGAGCAACATGCTCGCTGCCTCCGGCATCAAAGACACATGTCACAACCACGGAGGGCCCACAGGAGTCATTAGTAATTAATTTGGTTTCCAATCCTCTAATCCAGCTGCTTCTTGATTTGATAAGCAAAAAATCTGCTCTGGCCACATGGTCCTTGTTCCATTCGATAGTTCCCGCTGGAGTCACTGACATGGAGCAGCACCATCCCCACCGGGACGCCAAGTGTAAGGACCAGGCCCTTGTGTCACATCACCCCTGGGGGAGATTCACGTTAGGCCCAGTCCTGCACCTGCGGAGCTCAGCGGCACCACGCTCGTGGGCTGTAGCCTCACTCTGCGGCTCTCATGAGTGACAAGAGGTTTTCCTGGAATAAGATACAGCAGATTTCACACCCTGAGCAAAGAAGGGACAATAGCCAAAAAGGATCCAGCTGCCTCGTGTCCACTGGACCTGCACCCCAGGGACCCCTTCCAGCACCGTGCCCGCTGTCCCCGTGCCAGGGACCCCTTCCAGCACCGTGCCCACCGGCCCCAGGCCCAGGGACTCCTTCCAGCACTGTGCCCACCGGCCCCAGGCCCAGGGACCCCTTCCAGCACCGTGCCCACCGGCCCCAGGCCCAGGTACTCCTTCCAGCACTGTGCCCACTGGTCCCAGCTGGGCTGAGAGCCGCACCCCCTGATGTCTGAGAGCCACAGGGCCTCGGGTCTGCTGGCCACCCAGCTCAAGAGGTCCTGGTCTGGGCACCCATAAACCCAGGGGCCCTGTTGAAGCTGGGCTGGGCGATGCTCTGGAACTGCTCCCCATGAAGCCAGGCAGGACGCTGGGGAGTCTCCTCTCTGTGAGCAGCCTGTCTGCAGGACACACAGCTCACCCGGCTTCCACCTTCCTGGGTCTGACCTCGGAGCATTCAGCATCCTCTGCCCCTCCGTGCGCTTCCCCCAGCGAGTCCGCTCAGGCGGGTTTCCTGGGGAAGCCAGAGGGTCCGGCACCCCAACTTCGCAGTCAGACGTGACTCTCAGCCAGCCAGTAAAACAGAGGTTTATTAGACGACAGGAACATGGTTTAACACAGAGCTTGTAGGGGCAGAGAACCAGACCCCTCAGCTGGGTCCATTCTGGGGGGCAGTGAGCCAGACAACCCCGTCTGCCCTTCACTCCATGTCTCCAGCCAGCCCCAAACTGAAACTCCCTCCAGCCCCTCCTCCTCTGGGCTTTGTTCCTTTCCCGGGCCAGGAGGACACCGGATTCCTTTGTTCTCCCGTCCTTTAGCTCTCACCTTGCAGGGGGGAAGGGCCAGGCCATCAGTTGCCAGGAAACAGGGTGTCGGCCATCCTCTGTGTCCAGACCCCTGCACACACCTGCCCTCCAGGGCTCTGCAACGATCATATACCCTTATCCCCTCACCTAGATACTTAAGAACTGCATAGGGGAAACTGAGGCACTCCCACACTATTCAGAGGAAACATTAAGAACAGTCCCACTTCGTCACAAACTGGGGGTGCTAAATTGCACTGATGTGGCAGGGACCCTTCCAGCCCATCCCTACGCCCTGAGCCTCTCTCTGGGGAAGCCCAGGAGACTGAGGAGCTTGGCCTCAGGATTTTGGTTCAGGCTCAGCTCTAGTGGGGGGTACAGATGGGGGGATGGTCTGAGGTTCAGGGCTCTTTTTGAGTGCTTCCATAACCCGCATGAACCTGCCTAAACCACGGTTCCAGCTGAGCTGTACAGGACGGAGCATGATTCAATGGGGCTTTCTGCACCCCCGGCTCCCAAGCCCAGGCATGGGGCTGAGCTGTGTGCTTAGCACCGGCATCCCGGGGCGTGCAGCCACGGAGCGGTGATTAAAAGTGGCCATGCAGTGCACTAATGGGCATTCGGGGTTGGGGGAGGGGACTCGTGGGGGGAGTGCCACGCCAGCCCGCGCAGGCGGCCTGGAAGGAGGCCAGTGCACTGGGTGGACGTGAGGGGACGTCACCGAGGAGAGGCCAAATCCATCGCTAAAACCAGCATTAATCTCCAGGACAGTGTTGTCAAAAATCTTAGCAGCAAAATTACATGTTGTAGCTGTATTTCTGCTACACAAAATCAATACTAATTATGGCGAGCCAGACATTGCATAGAGAGGGCTCGACCCAGTGTTACAAGCTGCAGTAAACTCCTGCTCTGTCCCTTGTTTATAGAAAATTACTGTGCATGTTTTGTTGGCAAACAGCTTCCAATCTGTCGGGATGTCAGGGCTGAATACAGACGTGAGCCTGGAAAACACACACACCCGAGAGGTTCATAGAGGTTCATAGAATATCAGGGTTGGAAGGGACCTCAGGAGGTCATCTAGTCCAACCCCCTGCTCAAAGCAGGACCAGACAGAGGAACAGCCACCCTGGGTCAGACCAACGGTCCATCCAGCCCAGTAGCCTGTCTGCTGACCGTGGCCAGTGCCAGGGGCTTCAGAGGGAATGAACAGAACAGGGTAGTTATCGAATGATCCATCCACGGCCGTCCAGTCCCAGCTCCTGGCAAACAGAGGCTAGGGACACTCAGAGCATGGGGTTGCATCCTTGCCCATCCTGGCTAATAGCCACTGATGCACCCATTCTCCAGGAACATGCTAGTTCTCTTTGGGACTCTGTTATAGTTTTGCACATCCACGCAGGCTAACATCACTGAGCAGTTACCCCGCCCGAGGCAGCTGCAGTCTCACAGGATCTCCCACCCTCAGACATGGGGGAAATCATTTGCCTTTCCCTGCAGGGGCTCTTGACTGATTCAACGGGAACCCAGGGTCAGGCCAGGTTTGTAACGCTGATGTGTGCCCAACAGTGCGTCCAGCTGCTCTGGGAGGGGGTGTCACTATGCTGGCATGGCCCCTCCTGCTCTGGGGGGCACAAATGGGGTCTCACAGGCATGGGGGTCAACCCTGGTGGCAAGGAAAATGGACATAAACAGCAACAGGAGGCCGGGAGGATCAAAGAACCCCGGGGGGGTGTGTGTGTGCGAATGGTGACAGTGCCGTGAGCACTGGGGGGGAGGGGTGCCGGGAGGGGGTGTTGCCAGGGCGCAGGCTGTGAGCTCCATGCTGTCACTGGGGACTCAGTGGTAAGGTGGGAATTTCCATGGGAGCGCCTGAGAGGGTGGCTTGCTTTCCAGGAGCAGAGCTGAATGGCAGGAGGATGCAGACACACTGAGTGACAACCTCCTGGGCCTGTTTAGCGAGACCCTACCATAACAATGCAGTTCCTTGTTTCCCAACAGCACGGGTTGCTCCCAGTAAAATCACTCTTTCGGCATGAGGCAGCTAGCTGGCGCGGGGATGCTGCCCAGCGGGGTTACTAGGCTCCCTGGAGCAGGGGGCAGGATGCAGCTCCCCGCTGGCAGGGCAGGGGAGATGAAGCAGGGAGATGGGGCTGCTGATCTGGGAGCTGGAACATTCCCCGCTTCCTCCATTTATGGTTTTTGAAAAGATTTTCAATTCACCTTTAACTCTGGGTCCATAAATAAACTTCAAAGGCTGAACCCTCTGCTGTGGCAGAGCTGAGCTGAGAGTGTCTGACTCAGTTTGAATAGGAAATGAATCCATAATCAGGATGCTGCTGATTCTGGCCCGCATAAAAAGCCCTTATCTGTAGATGCAGACTTCACAGTGAAGAGCAAGGGGAGAACAGGGTGAGTGGTGACTTTGCTGTTGTGCCATCTGCCCCTAGGCCTGGGTCCTGTCTGTCCTGCAGCTCTGACAGGTGCAATCCCCAGCTGTGAAGTTTCTCAGGGTAGATGCAACCGAGAAGGAGGATGAAGCATCTTGCTGGGAGAGTGTCTCTGACGTTTGTCCAGGAATTTCTCACTAGTGTTCTAGTGACCTGAGTTTTATTGCCAGTGACATTAACCTTAGAGGCCCAGATCTCCCTTCCAAACTTTCTAACTCACCTTCTCCCTCTGTCCCAAAATAAAAAAGTGAGCTCCTGTCCATAGAAAGCAACCGCAGGATTCTACAGAGCATCACTGCTAACTCATAGGATGATAGATCTGGTCACCTATCCATCCAGTTCTTCTGCCATACTCAGTATTATGGTCTTGCCAGACCCTGGCTCTCTCTCTAACTAGAGTTTCTGCTGTCTGGTGTCTTTTCTGATTCAGGGGATTTATTTTTAGGCACAATCAGGCTCATGCCATAGGAGTAAAAACTTGTGTTTAAAAATCATTTCCCTTGCGTTATACCAAAGATTGCTCCCAGAACGCTCCCAGAGCTAGGCTCCTGGGGACCACGAGGAATCTTTAGAACCTGCCAATTCCCTCTACAAACAACTTTTCGAACTACAAAAGTTCTACCTTACAAGCTCCTCCTGGATCAGTTTTAACTAGAAACAAGCTAGAACCTGGTCTGCATCTGTTTCTACCGCAGGCTCTCTGCCCACTTGCTGCAGAGAGTTGTATATTCATTTTGCTATGGCCCATATTTCAAAATTGTTTCCCTAATAGTAAGACTTTCTGCTGTAAGCTGGGGGCTCGTCAGATGGAAAAACCAGAGGAGAAGAAAGTCCCTGGTGTACCAGTCGATCCCCGGATGACTGTGGGCCATCACTGTGATGCAGCCATGGAAAAGACCAGTGCTGTGAAACGAGCTATTGCCAGGAGAGAGAGAGAGGGACGTATTAACACTCTTCCCAAGGTGCTGGTGAGACGGCGTCTGGAACGCTGCGCACACTTTGGGAATCCAGACTGGACCAGGTGCAGAGTGTGATGCTGGCAGAGCAAGGTCCCCATGTCTCAGCTGAACAGAGACAAAGCCGCAGCTGGGATCAGTCTGGCTCCCCTGTGTTGGCATTGTGAAAGCAGGCATTAGGGTATGAAGAATGTGTTTAGCATTTACTGAGTGCTTGTGAGCTGCTGCTGGCATGAATCTCACTTATATCAGTAGCTGAGATTGTACGGTAATATTTCAGCCTGTGTATTATGAGCCTCTGTAAGCATGTAAATCACCAGACAGGAGAGAGCCCCTAACTAGTCCGCCCGGCCAATCCCCAGCCGACGGTGTTACCGCCTGTCCAACAGGAAGGTCCATGAGCACCAGACATTCCTAATTTGGATGCACAACTAACCACAACTGAACACACAGGCACATTTGACCAAGGCTGACCATTTGCATATGCACTCTCCCAGTTTGTGCAATAAATGAACCTGCACAAATGACGCCTGTGATTGCATGTGATTTTGGGGTAGGAGATTTTGAAGATATGGGCCTTAAATTTAAAGTAATTTCTACAGAATCTGATGTTTATTGATTTAAGAAACAACCAAGTTTCCTCATGAAGCAACAGCAAAAGCCAGCCATTCGAATGGTAGAGCCAGATCTTCAGCTGGTGCAAAAATTGAAAGCACTTCACACAGCAGAGCATGAAGGCTCTAGCTAAGGACTTTGCATTTGCTGGAGACACCGACTGGTTTCCGGGGGCAGTGCCCTGGCACCCCTTGCTGTAGTGATTTCTCGGTGACAGCCCGGTGGGCAGGGGAGGCTCAGAGAGGTCTTACCTGCGTGGACAGAGGTAAACGGTGTGTCAATAATAATGCACTCAGCAGGTGATAATGCAAGCCACAGAGAGCCCTCACGGGCCGGGAGCAAAGCACTCCTTGCAGAGGGGCTGGTGAGCTGGATGGCCAGGAAGCGGAGTCTGGGACAGGGGCTAATTCCCTGACTTCCCCTGTTGTCCCCTGGAGTTCTGGGGGCAGGGGTGGGAGTCTGTCAGGAGCTTTCAGGAGCCTGGAGGAGGGTTGTACACAGGCAGGGGCCTGGCAGGGGTCAGTCCTTCCAAGCAAGGAGCATGGAAGGGAGAGGTTGTCTCATGTTCGGTGTGGGAGACAGCTATAGGGTGCCTATGGGGGCATTTTACGGGAGCAGCGCTCATCATCCCCACCAGGATCCTGTGGTCTCTGGGCAAGGAAGCAACCTGCAACATCCTTGCCTTAAGCTTGCCCCTGTGTTCCGTCCCCCCAGCCCCACCCATCTCCCGGTCCAGCATTAGCACAGGGGGAGCAGGGAAAGCCTGTGGCCTCTCTGCAAACAGCTGACAGGCCGCGACTGGGAAGGGGCTGGGGACACAGTGGGTGGAACCTGGACACATCATCCCTGCCCAGGGCATGCAGGGGGGAGTCTCACTCTGGAGCCCAGCCGTGGGGGAAGGTAGGTCTGAATCCTTGGCCATAACCTAAAGATTTGCAGGCTATGCTCCGCAAACACAGAACGAAAGCCATTGCCGTGGCAGGGCTGTTAGTTGCAGGGACGCCAGGGCGCTGAGCGGGGCTAATCTGGGGCGCTCATCCCTAGGGGGCTTGCTGTGCTGTTCGTGAGCCATGCCAGACAGGAAAGGCCATCCCGCACTGTTTGTCACAGGCCGTCAGTGTCACATTACAAGATGATCCAGAACAGGGAGATCGAGGGCAGAGGAATTAAAACAGGAGGGAGCCTTTTAATTAAATAGCCACGTCAGAGTCTCTAATCAGCCGGCTGAGTAACTGGCTGCTGAGGGGAAGTTTGTGCATGTCAAAAGCCATTAATCAAAGTGCCGCTTCTTAGGTCAGCCTCTCTCCGACTAGTGACTGGGACCATGGCTCACCCCTCCTGCACCTGCTGGCCAGGGGCTGGATGGGCCCTTCTCTCTCTCAGCCAGGCGAGGCATGGGGGAGGAGTGAGTTCTCCCCCTTGGTCGGCCTGTCTGGATCTTGGGCCCAGCTCTCATGTGGGGCACGAATGCCGCTTTCTGGGTGTCTTCCTGGGAGCTAGTGTGCGGGCAGGGAGTGGAAGGGGCTGGCCAGGCCGAAGGAGAAGGGAGCCAGGGCTGCAGTAACTTACACTCCCCCACAGTGAAGGGGAGCTAGGAGGGATGGGGATAGCTCCTTCTTGAGGCTGCTCCTGGCCCAGAACTCTTACGCGTGCCCCCCTCAGGGCTGGTGATCGGAGCTCAGGAACACATGGCCCGGTCCATGGATGATATGCTGGGATATGGGACCTGCCCTGCACACTGGGGTCTGTCTGGGGAGCGCACTCATCTGGGAGCACAGAGTGTGTGTGTGTGTGGGTGGCAAAGGGGTCTGTGTGTACTAGCTGTGCGTGTGAGTGTGCAATGTGAGTGTGCAATGTGTACTAGCTGTGGGTGTGAGTGGGTGTGTCTTAGGGGGACACTGAGGGAGAGCCAACAGGGAAGTCGCTGGAAGAAATGTCGCTGTGTTAAATACATTTGGGACTGACTCAGGCATTGCTGCCTAGCCATTGCCTGCACCTCCTAAAATAGCCAGAGTGTCCACTCCGCGGGGCACCGTCACTCAGCACATGGCAAACAAGCATCTCCTTCCTCCCAGGGCTAGAGCCGGGGGCTGTGTGGCCAGCCCCTCGGGGGAAAGCCAGGAGCAGCGGGACCAGAAGATACCGGAGCTCAAAGCAGAGCCAGGTCCAGGCCTTGCTTCTGTCTGCCAGATTAATGGACTCAACAGCTCAGGATAGAGGGAGTCACCCCTGTTGGAGGCGTGGGGAGAACCCCTCATCCTGATATGCCCCGGGGGGGGGGTTGCTATGTCCTGCAACCTCACAGCTGTGGGTGCAGCCACAGGGCCCTGAGCTGAGGGAGTCATCACGCAGCGTCATGCTCTGAATATTGCTGTCCTACATACGCAGGCAGCGTCCCGCACTCGGCACTCTCTGCGGCCATAGGAAGCATTAGCCTCAACCGCCGAAGCAGCCGGCAGTTCCACTCCGGGCAGTACGGTCCCAAACAGACCCGAGCTGCAGGCTAATCACAGGTCGAGTTAATTGGGGTGAACATCTCCAACTGTCAGCGGCTCTGGGGGGCGCTCCAGTTTTCCTTGGCTAATGAACCCAGCAGATGGGGGCGGGGGGGGGGGGGCTCTGACAAGGGGCTCTGTTGTTTTACACAGTAAACATACGAAATGAGCAGTGCTCTGGATAGAGGAGCTGTTGGGAGGAGTTACGTTCGTTTCCCAAACAATTAAAAAGCCACTTCTCAGCCTGGCCTATCAATGCCCTAGGGCCAGAGCAGGCAGCCCTGCAGCACTCCTGCCAGCTGGGGGCGCTCTCCCCTCATTCTGTGCCGACCACATTGGCTCATTTAACTTTAAAGCACCCTAGTGGGCTGAGCCTAATGTACAAAGAGGCAGTAAGCTGAATTGCCCTGGGTGTCACGTGTAGCTGGCCCTTGCATTCACCTCTGCCAGTAGAAATACAAGAGCAACGTTACAAACCACATTTGGGAGGGAGTGTGGCCTAGTGAACAGAGGCCTGCGAGCCAGGACTCCCATGTTCTATTTCCACTGGTCTCTGTGACTAACTGGGTGACTCTGGGCACCTCTCTGCCTCAGTTTCCCGCTCTGCGATAACAGATTGCCTAGCTCACGGGCGTGTTGGAAGGGTTCAAGGATTCAAGAGCAAACCAGCCCAGATAGTCACCCCAGTCCACCCAGCATGGGAACTGATCATGGGGCTGGGAGGGGAGGAGGACACGGTTTGAGCTGAAAGCAGAGAGCAGGAGAACGCTACTGGGCTAAGCAGCGAGGGACCAGTGTTATCCTTAGAGGTGCAGGAAGGAGCACCGTGAGCAACAGACAGGGCAAAAGACTTGGGCAAATAGGTTCTGCTACATCCCCTCTCTTCTCTTATCTGTGTACGGATGTCAGTGAACACCTCTGGTACGTTGCTGGGGCTTTACTCAGCTGGGATCTGTGGGGTTCCTATAGAAACCTTTTTCATGCACCAATTATTTAACGGTAAGGAGGTGAAAGCGTTCAGGATCTGATTTGGACTAGAAAGTGGGAGACATTTACCCTGAGATGGAGCTGTCAGACTAGAAGCCCTATTGCCACCCCTCTGTAACAGGAGCCGGGCAGGATGGGAGTCAGCCCCGCGCTCCAGGCAGAGCCGCATTGTGCTGAGTGCCCAGACACGACATCTCAGCCCTGCACATGCTGCCACGTCGCAGCATGGGGAAGAGACGTCCGTGGGGGCAGTGAGAGCGGGGGGGCCAGAGGCGAGAGCGGGGTCTGTGCGTGAGTTAATGCCTGGAACTGACAAGGTGTGAAATCAGATGCTCTGCCCTGATGGTACTGGCTCTGGGGCTGGAAGAAAGGACAGCCAGGGGAATTGCTGGCAGGTCCAAGCGCTCTCTGGAGGAGGTGTAGAAAAGCTAACAGGGAAGCAGTCCCAGAGGGGAAATAGCCGCTCTCCCGCCCAGCAGTTACAATAGCGTCACACACTGGCTCTGGGAGACTCTTGCCTTCCTTTGTAGCAGTAACCCAGACTGTCACTAAGACCACGGTGGTGAAAGCCACAGCAACAAGTGCCCGAGGACAGCTTCACCTCATTTGTGAGTGAAAACAACCCGCAGGGCTGGCACCAGGGTGGTAGCTATCATTGCTCTGAGGGCCAGGGTGGCGGGTGGGGACGCTGCAGAAAGGGGCCAAGGGAGCCCGGCACTAGCAGGAAGACAAGGGCAGTGTCTCTCCCTTACTAGAACACACAGCCTGGCCTTGGCATGTCCCCTCTCGGTGCCGCGGCCAGAGCTGGAAGGCCCCCGGGACACAGAGGCCCGTTTGAGGCTTACTGCTCTGTGTCAGCTACTGTTGCTAGGCCCAACATGCGCCGTGCACCTCTCACACGGGTGTCACGGTATTTAGTGGAAAGGTGACACGTGATACAGCCTGCGAAATCGGACACTCTGGGCACGGATGTAGGGAACTACGCTGGAGGTGAGATTATGGAGACTCTGAGATTATGTCCTGGAAACAGAGCAAGGCAACAAAACAGGCTTTGTCTATATAATGGGGAAAGACAATATGGTGGCAGACACCCTGCCCAAGAAAGAGGACTTTCTGACCTGCTGCCTACGAGTCAGCCAGGAGCTAACCCTCTTGCAGCATTGTAATGGGGGCGGTGTGACCCAAAGAGCATCCCACTGCCAAAGGGCAAGGGGCCCAATGGGTTCAGCTGGCCTGACCAATGCAGTGTGCCCCAACTTGCTATGGTTACAGTCTGCATCTAAAAGGGCCATGTTATTTGTCACTGGAACACTAACAACTGCCTGTTCATGAACGTTCTTGCCTGGCGTACGGGGTGTGTATTAGGAGTTCTGGGTAGCTGCTGGAATTATGGCTAGAATGTGTTTACACCAAGGCATGTCCAGGAGCTGGTAACAGCGCTGCCCTAGACCAAGGAAAGTGTGTTTGCTTCTCTGACAAGCCTGCTCGTCAGGCAGACGCAATGAAGGTCCATTTACGTGTTAGGTAAACAAAGCTACCACGCTAACATGTGAGGTCTGGGGCAGGAGACAGCCGGGGAGAGACGCCTGGTCTAGGTTTTATTTTCAAAGAAAACATTGTAAAGTTTTGCTGGGCTATAAGGACAGGGCGGGGGATGAACCAAGTGAAGGGACTGACTGGATACAAGATCACTGCATTCTAACAGTGTATCGAGTGAGGTCTTGTCTGAAAGCCTGCAACATCAGCCATTAAAATCATCATGAAATGTCTGTATTAACACCATATAAGGAATTATGGATCCTCACTGATATTAGGCTTTACAGTCTGTGTCCAAACAAGGGGAGAAACAGGTCTTCACAGACAGCAGGGAATGGCACAGCTATTTACCTGTCTCCTATGTAAATTAAACATGGTGACATCAAAACAATGGAAGCCCCAGGGGAATGCGGAGCCCATAAGAAAGGAAAAACACTTTGAGGTCATCCTGCCTCTTAAAACAAGGTCACTGAACTTTGGACAACATAAGCAAAGACAGAAGCCATCTTTGGCATCCATCACTAGACAGACACAAGGGGCCAGAGATCTTGCAAGCTGAGAAAGCTGGGTCCTTCAGCCAAGGAGGGGTGGAAGTCTCTGAGGAACCTGCTTAGGTGTAGATCTTTCCCTTAGGAAGACAAGGGAAGCCAGCACCTTGTGCTTCTGTGGAAGGTCCCAACTGACAGAAAGTCAGCCAGGGCTTGAAAGAAGAAAGACTGGCATGAAATCTTCCTTGAGCAAAGACTGTAGCTCATTAAGTTAAGTCTTATCCACAGAAAGCATATTTGGTTTTGTTTTACTTGTAATTCTATCTTCATTCCTTATACTTGAACACACTTATTTTGTGTTTTGTTAATCAATCTGTTTTACTTTTTTAACTCTAACCAGCTCAGTGCTGTGTTTGAAGGGAAGGGCGTGTTCACCCCAGTAAGTTAATAAGCTGTGATGTGCTGTTGTCTCTTTAAAGGAGCAATGAACCCAGAGTGGGGCTGTAGCCAGGCTGCTGGGCTCACAGCTGCTGAACCAGGGCTGTCTAGCACACAGACCCCGAGGGTGCATCTGCACTGCCGTGACACACCCGCGGCTGGCTCGTGTCAGCTGACTCAGCCCGCGGGGCTCGGGCTGTGGAGCTATAAAATTGCAGCAGAGACATTCGGGCTGGCTGGAGCCTGGGCTCTGGGACTCTCAGAGCCCAGGCACCAGCCTGAGCTTGAAAGTCTCCACTGCAATTTTATAGCTCCACAGCCCGAGCCCCGCGGGCTGAGTCAGCTGACACGGGCCAGCCGCGGGTGTTACTGCAGTGTAGACATACCGTCACCGTGTGACCTGCATGCTTAGGCTGGCTGTGAGTGTCCCAGGCTGGGATCACAGCACATCCTCCCACGGCCTGAGTGTGTTGCCCCCTGCAGGACTCCAGCCCTGCCCTGCCAAGGCAGCATGAGACCAGAGCGGTGGCTGCCAGGAAGCAAGGTGGTGCCCTGTCTCTCCCTGGAGTTGAACCTGCACCCTCAGCCCCAGGCAGCCAAGGACCAGACCCAAGGGCCATTTACATTCAAGTATAAAGGGTTAAATGAAACCTAGAAAGCGTTAAACCCCAGCTGCACAAGCCCCCCCGCCCCGGGATAGCTGCGTGCAGGAAGCACTCATCACACTAAGGCACACAGGCAGCTGAGCTAAACACTTTTGACTCTATTTATTACTAAAAATTATGCAACTGGGTCGCGTTTTTGCCATTTTTTTATGCATGAGCCAGGCTGCAAATTCTATTATTTAAAAAAAACCAAAACTGTTTTAGCGGGTGAGGCACTAAACCACGTACGTAAACACCCAAAATAATTCTAACCGACACCTTGACGATGGCAGAGTGAACTCTAAAGCCTTCGTTTGCCTTCCCTTCTTCATCTAGCTTTTCCTAATTTGTTACTGGAAGCTTCATTTTCATCTGGCCTCTTGAATCACACCTGTGGTATTGGCACATGCATCCGTGTATAGGTACAAAAATCCAGATTTCTACACACAAGTTGTATAACTGCACACGCAAACAAGTAGTGAGATGCACAATTATGTGGGCACTTCGCTCACCATAGTGCGAAGTTTTAATTTGTGCATACCAATGATGTCTCCAATATCTGCAATCATAGCTAGCCCTGCATACTGAAAACTGGGCCAATAATGGCTAGTGAGACAGTCCAAACTAAATCTGACATAACAGATGGGACGCGGGTAATTTGTGCTTTGCATTATCCAAACGGACCAGCAGCTGTCATTCTTTCAGCACAGGTAACACACCTGCAAGTACATTCCTGGGTGATAGACAAAGTGGTCCTTAAAGGCAAAAATCCAGCTATTCATCTTCAGTGACTCAAAGACAAGAGGGCAAGACAGGCAGGGCACTTCAGGGAGATCAGAAGAAAGATCTTTATGCAGAGAGTGATGACTGCGGGCCCCAGCCTCCCCAAGGCAGCAGGAAAACTGAAAAGGGGAATATGGCAAAACCAAACTAGCCACACAGAAGAAAAACAAAGTGATGGCCAGCCAAACAACCTGCCAGGTCAGGGGATGGCTCAATATGAGCACAAAGGTGTCCCTCGACCCTGAGATATTTGTGACTTGGGGATGAAATATGAATGTCTGCAGGCAGGGACCAGAGACGCCAGCCAGGATGGCAGCAGATACTGCAGGGGCTGGGCTGGGCTGCAGCTCTGGGAAGCCTGAGACATGGGGGCTGCAACCCTTCTGCAGAAAGGCCCAGGGCAGCCTGCCCCCAGCGTGCGCTCCCTAGCGATGGCAGAGAGAGCACATGGAACATGCAGAGAGACTTAGTGAGGGGGAGGGCCCGCCCTCTAGTGCCTGCCAAGGCCCAGGTTGGGCTGGGTGGGGGCTCAGAGTCACAACCAGGCCCTCTGCTCATTGCTCTTGGAGCCACGTCTGGGACGATTATCCAGACTTCATTTGCTGTGCACATTGTTGCAAGTTTGGAAAGAATGGGCCCCATGGTGAGGCTCCAGACCTGTCCAGATGGGGCTGCAGCTGGGAGGAAGATGAACTCAGGTTAATTTTCTCTGGATGATCAGGCCAAGAGTAAAGATCTCGAGTAAGATCCCACCCAGGCTGCAGCCCCTGTGCACTGCTGCAGTGGTGTTTAGGGCTGTAAAATCCTCCCACGGCTGGAGGAGCATTTCCCTGGTGCAGGTATTACGTAGGACAGTGCAGGCAGCCCTGCTCAGACCCCTTCATAAGCTGCAGCACAAGGGACGTGTTAGGAGCAGGGTGGTCCCCTGAGACAGGCTACTGGCACCTAGAGCAGCCCTCCAGACTGCCTACGTCACACCAGGGCCAGTTTGGTCCCTGGAGCAGCCCAGAGTCCAGAGGGCACAAAGGGGTCTTGAAGCCGCCTCTGCTGTCCCTCCAAGACACACACCACAGAATCTCCTCACCCCTTCGGCAGCCATTGCTCCTCAGCTCCGGCCACACCATCACTTCTTAAGGAGGCCTGTGCCCAGAGGTTCCAGGCTGATTCCAGCGCCCCATGGCTGGATAGACAAAACCCACGGTGCTGGGAGGACGGGGGGTCCATTGGACGCAGGGCCATTTTGGGGAGAAATTTTGACCTTTCCCACATTCAGAATCCAGGGACAACCCCCTGCAGCTTTGTCAGAACGTTACAGGGACTGAGCTGATGACTGTGGTGATGAGGCCATGGAAGTGTCTCTGACCAAGGGAAAGGGGCAACGCAGCCAGACACTTAGCCAGTCACCCCTTCGCTCGATGGCCTCATACCCCATGGTCAGCACAGATTTACTGCTGCATCACGTCGCGCCCTCAGGACACTGGGTTAGGTACACACGTGTCCCTAGCTAAATCTATCTCACAAACTGTCCCCGGTCTCGGGGCTGCTGCTCACAGCGGAGTAAACCCCAATCCCTCCTGCCATGTTCCTCTCCTAGGAAGGGGGGAAATAAGCAGTTGGTCGAGCTCACCCCAGTGTGCCCGTGAATGGCAGCGGATGAATGACAGGGCTGAACATGGAATGGGAACGTCCTGGTTGCACTGAGTCTGAGGCTCTTCTGTATCCCGGGTCATGTGGGTTTGTGTCATACCCGCAGCTCACATGCTGCCATGCAGGTCGGGGGCAATGTCTCAACCTCTCCAGAGACGGGGCCTGCAGATGGACCTGCACAGATGGGTACCACGTGCTGATGCTTGTGAACTGCCACGCAGGCACTGTTGCGGGCAATACAAGAGTTGGAAAAAGGGCTGCAGGTTTCCAGGGCGTTGTCACCTGGCACAGTCATATGATTATTCACTTTGTCTTGAAGGGAAAAAAAGACACAATTGTCAATTGCCTTTGGCCAAAGTTTTCTCTCTTCCAGAGGCTGGCGCTGCCCAGGTCCTCCCCAGCAGTGATGTGTAATGACGGCCTTATTCATCACATCACCTGATTATTTGCAGCTAAATGTCACCCTTCACCATGACCTTGGCACTCTAACAAACGGGGCTTAGGCACTCTTGTACTATAAACATCTTCGTCTGACCCCCCCAAAAGTGAAGAATGACAAGCAGACTGTAGGCTAAATAACCTGGCAATTGGAAAAGGAACTACAGGTAACTTATCAATTAGCCTGTTTTCTTTCCAATAAATCACACACTGTGGCATCTGACCCTGGCCACACTGACATTTCTATAACCCATTTGCCACCCTGCTCATATTAAATGGCTTCCAGTCACCCTAAATTTGGAGATTTTAATCTCTTATATTAAGTCAGCGGTTCTTAGTAATTCGGTGGATCTATTTTTATTGGCTTGTAAATCAGGGTTCTCCATGTCGGTGACTGTGGTCAGGGAGAGAGGCGTTTGTCTGTGAAATTGGGTTGACACAGACCATTGACTGCAATGATAACAAGTGATTTGCAGGGCTGGACGGACAAGCCATTTACACGAAGCAGATTATAATATAACAATAAAAAGTTTCATTACAGGAAGCCAGTAGAAGCTGCAGTGCACCCGGAGAACAGGAACAAAGGAGCCACGCCGGGAGACGTGGGAGCTGCGCTCGTGTCTGCAGGGGCTGATCTTGGCCTGCAGTTGCCTAACGTCTCAGCTCACTCATGGGGCCTGGGGGCCATGCTGATGGGGGCTCGTTGATATAAACACTGCAGGGGCCACCTGAAAGAAATCCAAACCAGAATGGGTTGTGCTGAAAGATGCCAGTGGCTGCCCTCAGGTGAGTCTGAGCGCTAGAGACAGTCCCAAGGGATGGGCCAAGCCCCCTCCTTCAGGCTAGACAGGACAAGCAGCAAGCCCCTTTCTGCGGTAAGGACACCTGCAGCCCATGGGCGTGACTCCCCAGGCAACAGGCTGCCTGGCAGCTCCCATTCACCCGTCTGGCCCGGGGGGGTTACATGGCAACAAACTCAGGGGCTAGAACAATGGTAGCAGTGTGCGTGTGCGTGTCTGTGTGTGTGCATCTGTGTCTGTGTGTGTGCGCACGTACGCACAGGTGCTGGAGGCTGAAGAAGCTGGGTACTGTCATGTGTGTGTGTGTGTGCGTCTCTGTGTGTGTCTGTGTGTGTGCGCGCGTGTGTGTCTGTGTGTGCGCGCGAGTGTGTGCGCGCACACGTGTGTGTGCGTGTGTGCATCTGTGTGTGTCTGTGTGTGTGCGTGTGCGCGTGCGTGCGTGCGCATGTGTGTGCGTGTGTGTGCATCTGGGTGTGTGCGTGTGTGTGCGTCTGTGTCTGCGTGTGTGTGTGCGTGCGTGTGTGCGTGTGTGTCTGTGTGCGCGTGTGTCTGTGTGTGTGTGTGTGTGTGCGTGTGCGTGTGTGTAACAGGTTAGCAGCAGAGTGTGTGTTGGGTTCAGGGCCGGCCCCAGTGTGGGGCTCTAACTCTCAGCGTGTCCAGCTTTTGGAGCTTTCAGCCACCTGCTGACAAACCCTTGGCGAGGGGGCGCCAGGGGACTCATGCAGACAGCACGGCCTGGCTGGGTATTTATTATACGTCAGGCCACCAGAGTGTGGCTGGCTGAGAACTGAGCCAACAGACGGCAGGTGGAGATGGCTTCATGGCAGCTGATCACCTAAAAACAACTCCGAGGTGTTCCTTGGTCCGGACTGTACTTTATTACAGCCCAGCTAATACGCTGTAAATTGGACGGTGGTTGGAGAGAAGAAAGGGAAGAATTATGATTAACTGAACATGCTGAAGGCGGCAGTCACACCAGCCAGGTGCTACTGGGAATATTATCGAGGGCTATCATTACCCAGATTTATACACCCAGGGCTGGATAATAACTGTTTGGTCACTGCACTTTGGTCTCTGCCACTGGCTGGCACTCTCGCTGATCAGGGGCGATGGAGCTGACTGAGCAGGAACAACTCATCTCCTCCCGGCAAACTTCATGAGGGCTCTAATGAAGGGGAAGCAGGTATTCGCCTGAGAGGCTCCTCTGTCCTTCCCGCCCACCTTACTCTGGGCAGCCAGGGCAGGCTAGAGCTGTGACGCTCGGATCTGGGCTCAGGGTGCTGGGATTCAGGCTTTTGGAGACGGAGGCAAAGCCTGAAATTCAGAGCTGGCTCCTGGTTCTGTAGCTAGGCAATGGGCGGGGAGATCTGGATCCCATCCCCAGTCTTGCCACTGAGCATGCTGGCCCCTTGGGCCAGTGACCGAGGGGCTCACAATTGCTGAATGGGAGTTTTCCATTGATGCAGTGCACACAGGCGCTCTGCCCAGCTGTGAAGTGGGGGCTGTGAGGCTGGAGTCAGTCGTGAGGGGCACTTGGGATCTCAGCAGGGAGGGTGCCACAGGGTGCTATTGTTGTACTGTCTGAACACCCACCATGCGGGGCTGTTGGCTCTGGAGCTCTGCGCCAGCTGGGGGCGCCGTTCCTGCTGCCCTGTGCTCTGACAGCAAATCAGAGACCATAAGGACAGCGCTTGCAAACACGGGTCTGAATTCCAAACTGCTGGTCAGTCCCAGCGTGCTTGAGCAGACTTTTAAATGGCGACTCATCGTACTCCAAGAGGTTGCAGCTTGTCCCCCCCGCTGCCTGAGCAGAAAGGGTCTCATTGTCCTAGCCCAGCACAATACCACGAAGGGTGGTCACCTGTGAGCAGAGACACCTAGTGACACAGCGTGGCCGCATGCCGCGGGAACACGGAGCAGTGATGAACTCTCCAAAGTGCAGCCGGCTGAGTTACACTTTATATTCAGCATCTGTTTCCACACCACTGAGTGAATGATTAGTAGATGTTATAAACCAGTGACAGACATGAGTACAGTGTGCGATAGCTAGTTATAAACATGGCCTAGATCTATCAAGATTTCTTAGATACTCATTGTGATGAAGTGGGACTGTTCTTAATGTTTCCTCTGAATAGTGTGGGGGTGCCTCAGTTTCCCCTAGGCAGTTCTTAAGTATCTAGGTGGGGGGATAAGGGTGTATGATCCTTGCAGAGCCCTAGCGGGCAGGTGTGTGCAGGGGTCTGGACACAGAGAATGGCCAATACCCTGTTTCCTGGCAACTGATGGCCTGGCCCTCCCCCCTGCAAGGTGAGAGCTAAAGGGTTGGAGAACAAAGGAATCCAGTGACCTCCTGGCCTGGGAAAGGAACAAAGCCCAGAGGAGGAGGGGCTGGAGGGAGTTTCAGTTTGGGGCTGGCTGGAGACATGGAGTGAAGTACAGACGTGATTGTCTGAGTCACTGCCCCCCAAAATGGACCCAGCCGAGGGGTCCCGTTCTCTGCACCTGCAAGCTCTGTTTTAGACCATGTTCCTGTCGTCTAATAAACCTCTGTTTTACTGGCTGGCTGAGAGTCACATCTGTCTGTGAAGTTGGGGTGCAGGACCCTCTGGCTTCCCCAGGACCCCGCCTGGGCAGACTCGCTGTGGGAAGCACATGGAGGGGCAGAGGAGGCTGAATGCTCCAAGGTCAGATCCAGGAAGGTGGAAACTGTGTGAGCTGTGTGTCCTGGAGACAGGCTGCTCACAGGAAGGCGACTGCCCCAGAGTCCTGCCTGGCTTCATGGGGAGCAGTTCCAGAGCATCGCCCAGGGACTCCGTGACACTCATATACCCTTATCACTGTAGAACCTCACACTCTTTCTTCTAGTCAGCCCTGCGAGGCGAGGCCAGGCCGTTAGCTGCACTGATGGGGAATGGAGGCAGGGAGATTTTGCCCACGGACACCTGGTGGAGCAGGGAATTGAACCCCGGTCTTACACCTGAACCACTGGGCCAGCCTTCCTCTCTCGATGGTTATAAGTGATTGAATTTGTTTATAAGCAACCCATTGGCCTGTTGAACTCTCTGCAATTAATTAACACAGCTACTTATCATTTATTAACCCTTTAGAAAAGATTGATGCATTGACCCTTAATATAAAGTGTGATCCACATTTTGTCCATGATACAAAAAACATCCTTCCCAAGAGAGCGGGGGGAGCCTGGAGTGTTTTCTGGGAGTGGCAGCTGTTTCACTGTGCTTCTTAGGTCGAAGTATTTATTAATACCAAGGGGAAGTGCTCAGAGCTTGCTGAAGGACGGAGCTGAGCAGGTCCACCCTGTGCTGGGCTGAGCATGTGATACTAGCTGGGGAAGAAGAACAGTAGGTGTTTAATAGGAGTAATTTCCTGGCAGAGCTGAATAATGTCATCAGCCGCTGAACACATGTCAAGTGACCTCTCCCTGCCCTCTCCAGGAAGCCCCATTAATCAGAGGAGCAGAGCAGTGCAGAGAGATCCCAGCAGAATTATTACAATCTCTGGATATTCACTGATCACATCGTGACTTGCAAACCTCCATCGCTCTAGCAGGGCACTCAGATCTGCCCCACGCACGCTGCTTTGCCCTAGCTTTGCATTCACAGTCCCTGCCTCTGCCCCCCACCCTCATCTCAGCAGATTCTCATCTTTGGACCTGTTGGAGCGTCAGAAATTCCCATCCAATAGACTTATAGTTTGTTCATTCTAAGGACACATTTTATGTGACACTTTCCAGATCACTGACAGGCTTGTGAGGAGATGCCCGACTGGCTATTCTGGGCGATAAGGCTTGGCAGGCTGGGGTGATGTTGTCTCATATCAGTACATCAAAGAAATAATTAGAGGAAGGAGGCCAAAGAAATCATCTCTGTATGTGAGATTGGATACGTTCTGCCAGCACCACACATGGCCGCCTGTGAACTGCAGTGTGGATATGGAGTTACTTGGGATCTAAACTGGTGTTACTGGTGTAACTGTATCTGGCCTGTAAGGCAGTAGGGTGGAGAAAGTACTGAAATATTTACTCCTGGTTCACAAGGGTCCAAACCTGATGCTGGTGTTCGCCCAGCAGTGTCAACAGCCAGACAGATGCCTGGTGTTTGTAGAAGCTGTTTTAAGAATAAGCGAGGAGGGTTGTTAGTTACCTGCCTGGGCTAGGGTTGAGGACAGGGGGCTGGATCTGACCTGGAGCAGAGCTGTGAAGGACATTAGTCACGTAATGAATGACTGGACAGGGCTCAGACCTACGGTCATGCAGGTGGGGTAAGAACCTATATAGAATAGAATGGAATGGAATAGAATAGAGTAGAAGGACAGATCTGGTTTTGTTGGGCTAAGGCAAGAAGAAGAAGGTGGGGAAAGAGAGACCTGCTAAGGTTCACCTAAATTTCACTGAACCTCCAGACTCTTCAGGTTTTGTTAGAAACTCCTGGCATTAGAGTTTGCTCACTGCTACCTGTGATGCACGAGCAGAAAGGCTTTGAACACACAGTGATTAATCAGATTCTTACTTTTGGGAATGCCACGATCTTACGATACATGTGATTCAAGCAGGTTCTAAAACCATCTCTGAATGTTCTCCCGTTAATCAGAATGTCCTCTGGGAGGAGGGGAATGTCAAAGTTGGCTCTTCTGCCATAAGATGAAAGAAAAAAATATGGAAATGAGCAGCAGAGGGAGAGAAGGGGAGAGAGTCGATTGGCTACTTGGCATGGATATTAGTGGACAGGCTCGTGGCTGCTGGGGTGTGATGGGTACACAGAGACATACCGGCTGCTTACTGGAAGCTGTGGCAGTTAGGGTCCCAGAGAGACATGAACCCATATGGATGTCAGCAGGGCTGGAAAACGTGGTTTGGCTGACATAGGAACTGACCTGGCCCTTTGTCCAACTCCGAAACTGAACCTTTTTGGACCATCCATGCAGCCCTTATTATTCTTCAGCGTTCCCTCCTCTGCCTTCCCCGGTGCTGACTGAGTCCGGAACTGCTCACGCGTGTGCCACAGGCCAGGCTGCCCCAGCCCAGCTTAGCAGAGCCAAGAGCATCTGAACGGCCCAGCCGTCTCCCTCCCGCCTGGCATGAGCTGCTACGCAGGTCAGGCTGTTCCACCTCAAGCAGCATGGCCTTATTCCCAACTCCCAGCCAGAGAGAAGAATGCGCAGGAGGAGCCCAGGTTTGATTCTCCTTTCCCTCGGGAGTGACAGTGAGGCTGGGTCCCCCATAGCCCCCGGAGTCATACAAATGTAGCCCCCTGGAGTTCCGTGGGGTGGCTCCCAGCGCACAGCGGGAGAGTTGAGCCCGGCCCAGTGGGCAGGGAACAGAACAGAACCGAGCAGGACTGGCTTTAATGTGCAGCTCCTGCAGCAAGGTTTCTCCCCAGCCCTTTACAATAATCAGGTAGGAGCCGCCATGCCGTTGCTGGGACTCTGCTAGGAGGAGCGTCCCCACCGAGCCCTGCAAAGCCATGCCAGGGGAGGGCCGGGGCAGGGTGGTTGTGAGGGAAGGACTCAGAACTTCTTATGCCCTAGACTAGGGTCTGCTGGAGGTCTGCACTGGTGCCATCACGCCCAGCACAGGGTGCTGGTGGCCACGTCCGAGCACTGCACATGGCTTTTGCGAAAAGAAAGGGTCTATTTGTCTGATGGACATTCTGCAGAGGGCACTTCATGGTGCAGCCTTTATTAAGGTTTATCCCTCGACCTCTCTATGGAACCAGTCAGCAGAGCAGCTGATCGTCTGAGCTCTGAAACAACTGCTGCTGAAATCCCCCACCTGGGTGATCTGCCAGCGGTGCGTGCAGGAAGAGCCCCAGGTGGAGGCCACCAAGGAAGGGGCAGCCGCCTGGCTCTGATTTATTCGCAGGGCTGTTAGAACCTCGCAGAAGGCACCGGGGTGTCAGTGATCCCTGGCCCCGTCTCCTGGCATCGCACCAACCTTCGGACACCTCCAAAGTACAGACACCAGCCTGCTGCGAGTGTGAATGGCCTGCTCCCTGCACCTGGCACAAGGGGGGCTAAGTGACAACTGGGTAGTTCCCTGTTTCACAAGGAACAAGTGCCGGGTCAGGAATCCCAGGGGTTGAGAGCAGGTCTCAGGGAGCTCACACCTACTCTCCCTTCCCCTGTGGCAGGATGGCAGCTGGTCTCCCTAACCTTTCTTCTGTTGTACCGTCTCGGCACAGAGTGGAGAAGCCCGAGAACTCCAGGATCCCACGGTTTGCCAAGGCCACACTCTTGAAAGCAAGGGAATGGCTAGATAAGGCCATTGATCTAGGTGACTTAGGAACCTAATGTCAAGGGGACTCAGGCTCCTCTGGGACTTACATGCTTTGAAAAATATTACCCCTTGTCAATCGGATATTGCCCCAATACCTAGCACAAGCAGAGCGGGTCGGATTCTTTTCCCAGATAGGTCCCTCAGTGGCTATAAGCCGGGATGGGCAGGGATGGTGTCTCTAGTCTCTGTTTGTCAGAAGCTGGGAAAGGAACCATTTGCCTTTTCCAGACATCCTCAGCAATAGACAGCTGATGGAATCTGATGAGAAGTAGTTTAGCCCAGATTTAGCCTCCTCCACCCGCACCCTCCGGAGGGGGTGTGAAAAGGGATGTGTGCAGCCCCTCATCTGGGCCTACAAAGGCATATGGAGCAGCCATAGTCCAGGTGCATGCAACCCTGGACCACAATGTGTTCAGGAATCAGTGTTTGGACAGAGCACTGGGCTGGGAGCTGGTTCAATCCCAGCTCTGTTGCTAACTTGCTGCATAATCTTGGGTGAATCCCTTCCCGCCTCTGCTTCCTCTCCCACCCTTTGACTGTCTTGTCTGTTTAGGGCAGGGATTGCCTCGCACTCTGAGTTCACGCAGCCCCCGGCACAACCTGGCCCAAGCCGAGTTCACTCAGTGCCCGGTACTTCATTTTCATTTAGAAATCTTTCCAGAGAAAATTTAGTTGAAATTGACAAGTTTCTTCAAAACCTTTTCATCTGGATGAAATGGCATTTTCTGACGGAACTCTGATCCGGTGACATTTTTTGACCAGCCATAATTACTACTGCTCGAGTTCTGTTCAAGTTGCCCTATGTGCTGCCCAGCCCAGAGGGACAGGGGCACTGTCCCCTTCCAAGCCCACCTCCTCGAGGCTGGTGCCTTGCTCTGAAATGTGGCATCTCCCCAGACTGTGAGGGTGTTTCTGTGTGGTCCTGCACTCCTCAGAGACAATGGCTGTGCCTCCGATCAGGTGAATTCTGCATTATTCTCTTCCTGCCGTATGGGGCCGTGACCTGGGCCATTACAAACAGGAAGATGCTGACTCCTAAATCACTGCTACTTTTTGTGCCCAGCACTGAGACTCTCACACCTCCAGGCTCCCACTGCCCCGTGACTCCTAAACAAGTTGTTGTAAGACATGGGTGGTGCAGTGTTATTCCTCTGCAGACCCAAGGATTTGTAGTACATATTAACTAGTGCATTAGTATGTTGACTCCAAGCCAAATGCACAAATTAAACATGCCTCTGAGGCATGGAGCAGAAAAAAATCCACCCTTATTGAAAAGCAATATTCTGTGGCTTGGGACGGCAGGGAAATATGCACACAAGTCAACCCCCCAGCCAGGGCGGGAGTTCAGGCTGCAGAAATTACCCAAAGTTAATATGGCCTTGGTTTTTATGAGACGTGCGTGTTGTAAATTCCATGGTGTCTCAGAGTCAAAGCAGCATAAATCTTTGGGAATCAGGCCCTTAATCTGTCAACTTCCCTAGTTCCCAGGCTTTGTATTTGATCCTCAGATGCTCTGCAGCCAGTGGCAGGTATGCGAGGAAAGCAGCAAACCAACTGCATTTCTAGGTGTTTATCCCAAAAGTCATTGCTCCTTTTACTACCACCCAGGATCCCCAAGCTGCTAATTACCAGCCCAGCGCGGCTGCACCTTTCAATCCAAGCCCTATCTCAGAGAATAATTCCCAGCAGCAAAGCAGATCCAGAACACCCCCCACCCCCAGCATGTTCCTTCTCAGTAGGTCTCAATATGCACCATCTGTGCTTAATTACTGAATTCAACACTTCTGAGCCCTGGCTGGTTGTAACATGAGTCCTTCTGCAGCTTGACATTTCCACCCATCTCACCCTGAGTCCAGAGAGTTGCACCTTCAGCAATTAGTGATTTCAAGGCTACTGCAGCCAGCTTGTTGGGCTGCTGGCATCTAGACTATTGCTCCCCAGTGGATAAATGAAAAGAGACAGCTGGGTAATCCCCCAGGGACCCTACTGACTTTGAGCAGGGTGCTCAGTGCCTGAGTCCAATACCTGCAAAACTGCCCCTGAAATAAGAACATAAGAACGGCCAGCCTGGGTCAGAACAAAGGTCCATCTAGCCCAGTATCCTGTCTTCCCACAGTGGCCAGTGCAAGGTGCCCCAGAGGGAATGAACAGAACAGGGAATCATCAAGTGATCCATTCCCTGTCACCCATTCCCAGCTTCTGGCAAACAAAGGCTAGGGACACCATTCCTGCCCATCCTGGCTAAAAGCCATTGATGGACCTACCCTCCATGAATTTATCTAGTTCTTTTTTCAACCCTGTTATACTCTTGGCCTTCACAACATCCTCTGGCAAGGAGTTCCACAGGTTGACTGTGCATTGCGTGAAGAAATACTTCCTTTGTTTGTTTTAAACCTGCTGCCTATTAATTTCATTTGGTGACCCCTAGTTCTTGTGTTATGAGAAGGAGTAAATAACACTTCCTTGTTTACTTTCTCCACATCAGTCATGATTTTATAGATCTTGATCACATCCCCCCTTAGTCGTCTCTTTTCTGAGCTGAAAAGTCCGTGTTATTAATCTCGCCTCATACAGCAGCCGTTCCAGACCCTTAATCATTTTTGCTGCCCTTTTCTGAGCCTTTTCCAATTCCAATATATCTTTTTTGAGATGGGGCGACCACATCTGCATGCAGTATTCAAGGTGTGGGCATACCATGGATTTATATAGAGGCAACATGATATTTTCTGTCTTATCTGTCCCTTTCTTAATGATTCACAACAGTCTGTTCCCTTTTTTGACTGCCCTGCACATCGAGTGGATGTTTTCAGAGAACTATCCACAGTGACTCCAAGATCTCTCTCGACTGGTATCAGCTAATGAGTGGGCAAACGGTGCAGTCATTTTACAGAGAGGGACAGTCACCTGAAGTGAGTGGTATTTCCAGGGGCCTAAGCTGGGAGTCTATTTAAAGGTTCTGAAGAATCTCTGTCTCTCCGCCCCTTCCCTTCACCACGATTCAAACCAATGGTAATGCTGTCCCAGCCATGCCAGAGGCCGAGTGGATTTTGGACCAAACACCTGGCTGGAAGTGCTTCTTGAATAACTATTAACAAGATCTGTGAGTGGAGGGCTCCTCCCAGAGAAGGTGGTGCACACATCTTCCCCTCCTCCCTACCCCAATACAATAAGTAGAGCTGCAGTGCATGATTAACTTACCGTAATTAAGTTCATTGGTGCATCCCCTATTTATGCAGTACGTTAGTGTGGCTCATTGCCCTGAGCTAGATTGTTAGACAAGGATTGTAACAGCAGCAAAGCCCTCTGACCTTATTCAGAATGATGTAAAAGGTGGGATTTATTCACTTTTATTTAATAACAATAATTATTCTTTGCCCTTCTCTAGCACTTCCTGTCCTCAGATCACAGAGCATTTTGGGAAGATGGTGTAATGGCGGCAGACCTGGTGCCAGCTCATGCCACGGGCCCCTGTCTCCCCTGAACACTGACAGCTCCCTGGCTGGACCCTGGCTGGCTCACCTGGGAGTTAGTATTGTTAAAACAAGTATAGAATTATAAGAATGTGTTTAGTGTTCAGACTTTATTGAATGCCCGTGAGCTGCTGCCGGCATTAATCTCACTTGTAACCTCAGTATCTCATATTGTAAGGTGAGCGCTTGTATTGTGAGCTTCTATGACTGAGTAAATCACCAAACAGGAGAAAGACATTAACTAGTGTGAAGTGCTGACCTTCAACCAAAGGGGTTACGTCCTGCCCAACAGGAAAGGTCCATCAACACCAGATGGGCTATTTTGGGGCATTAAAAAGGACAAAGGACTTTGTTTTTCTGCCCTCTATCCCCACTCGTGAAGATGAGACATGCAAGTGGTTTTCTCCCATCAGCAAGCAGTTTGCAGCTCAGAGCAGATGGCAGGAAGAGGACAAACCCCCCTAACAAAAGGAACTGATTATGCTGCTTGGACTCTATGGGGGGCAGGGTGGGGGAAAGTTTTCTAGGCGCAAGCAAGGGATTCCCAGCTGCTTAGCCCGGGTTAGCCCTAAGGGACTTTTAAGGCTTGCTTATTATAGAAGCCTCTATTACCTTTTCAAACTTAAGAGTGTAACTCATTTGTGTGTTTACATTAGCCTGCTTTAACCTCGTAAATAACTCTCGTGTTTCCTTTTCCAATTTAATACATCTTTATATAGTTTATTATAGAATTGGTGACAAATGTTGCCTTTGGGGTGAGATCTAAGGTAACTGACTTGAGGTAAGTGACTGGTCCTTTGGGACTGGGAGTAGCCTGAAGATTGTTGTGATCCTTGGTGTAAGGGACCATCTCCCACAAAGGCAGGCTCACCTGGGTGGCAAGACAGACAGGAGTACCCAAGGGGATTGTCTGTGGCTCTGTGGTTAGGCTGTTTTAGTGACCGAGGAGTTTGATTGGTTGGTGAAATCTATGTATAGAACTCACAGCCAGTTTGGGGTTTGTGACCTGGCTCCAAACAGCCTGCCCTGAGGCTGGTGCTCATGCCCTGGTGTCATGGCAGGCAGCATTACAGGTGCTTAAATATTATTATCCCCACTTTGGAGACTTTACAGGGAAACTGAGTCACAGCGAGGCAGTCCCAGCAGTTCATAGCAGAGTCAAGACTATAATACAAATCTCCTGACTCCCCCACCATGCTCAGTCCATTATGCCATAGCTGCCCCTGAGTTGGAGAGAGGAAGGTTTGGGCATGTTATATTATTTGGATTTTCCCGTTACACTTGGTACAGTGGTCAGTGTTCTGTCCCCAGGTCTATTTGCAGCTGAAGAATATGCAGCTCCTAGCTGGGGATGGATTAAGAATTTATTCAGCCTGTGATGTAATCAGCAAGGTTGATAATCAATGCAACGTATTTCTGGCTACTTCTAAACTACGTACGAGAAAACGGGGAACAGAAACACAAGGCTGCAAATATTAGGAAGTGTCTAATTCTAGAGTCACAAAATACTGTGGAAACAGAGCTCAGCTGGGGCTGTCTAATGGAAAGTATTGCCAAAGGGATGTGCCCCGCTCTGGACTCAGTGCTTACGTACCCCCACGTGTGGCCCTGTTGTTGTAAATGAGATTGCAGGTGTACAAGTTGGTGCTGCACCTGGCCCAGTGTCTCTAACCCTAGCAAGGCATAAGAGGGTAACACTGGCTGTGCGTGGTGGGCTAGTTCGGGGACGTTACCATAAGAAATGGAAATCGCTTCGTAATTCTGGAAACAAAAACTTCTGCCTGTCAGCACCTGTTTACTGGAAGATCAAAACAAGCCCATGCCATTCTGACGGCCTTTTGAAGAACATGCTTGGTCCTTCTCTGCCTTGCAAACACACTTCAGGCAGCTGGAAGGTCAGCTTTGTCTTCTCTGGGTACGTAGACATTAGCCTCCATAGTCAATGCCTCCCTGTGTCTCTGTGCACAGTAAGAATTTAATCCAGGTGTCTGATGAACCAGCTCGACAATGACCTTTGCAGAATTACAGGGACAATCTCAATTTTAAAGACAGTGCATTGATCAGTTCGCTCCAGGACTTGGTCACCAACAGCTTTTCGCAGGCTCCTGGGCACAGAGGGGTTAAGACGACCACTGTCATGGTGCCAGGGAACTCCCCATGTGCTCTTAGACCTGAGAGCCTTCGTGTTCACGCAGCATCACACGTGGCTTTTCCCAACAACTGCCAGAAAACCCCACGGGGAAGAACATTTCAAATTCCAAACTGAGCTCTTCACTGGGTGGAGTTTGCCCCAAACAAGGGCCCAGCCTAGACACCACATAAGACCCAGGTCAGCCCTGTGGGAAGGCTTAGGGCTCTGTCCTGCAAGGGTCTACAGCCCTTTAGCCCCAGGCCAGCCAGGCACTTGAGCACATGTTTAACTTTAACCTTTGAACTGGGAGGGACTTAAGATTAAGAACCTGCACACGTGCTTTGCTGTCACTGGGTCCCAAGAGCTCTCCAGCATGCAGAACTGAGCCGGTCCGATGGGCTTCATTGGTGCCTCACGCAGCTGCATGTGCCGCGTCCCTGTCGTGCAGGGGGTCGAGGGTCAATGTCGTGCAGAACAAGGCAGGTCCCATAGGACCCATATTAGCTGGGCCAGAGCCACTCGCTCCTTTAAATCTCCCCACTGGTTTAACATTTCAAGCACGGTGTCGTCATGTAGTGAAATGAAAGATGGGGGGAAATCGGGGAATTCCAGCAACAGAACCCTTAGCTCCCAAACCCTGGGAAAGTTCTGAAGTGACGGCAGTGTATGTCTCCTGCACATTATTTATAAATCCAAGCAAGAGCAGAACACACTTTCAATCTTAGACAGCCCACGTAATCCACAAATGCATCATTCACATTACATATTGTTTTTAAAATATGTATTTCTTCTCAGTGCACCAATCTGATCTCTGACCCCAGACAAAGGCTACTTTTTCATGAGTAATCACAAAATAAACACATATCACATGAATAATGCACATATTGATCAGCTTCCAATACAAGTGGACATATCTGCATAGATCAATAAGCCTATTCAGGTACATATGCGCAAATGTTTTTAAGAAACATCAGTTATAGGCACTTTGGCAAAACACTGGATTGTCATTTGATACATTTATTAATTGAACATATTTCCCACTTCAGAGTATCCCTTAAAAGAAAACATTCAGATATGAAAATAAAGCTACTAAAACCATCAAGAGTCTGTGGGCCAGTGAAGGTAGCTGTGTTGGAATGATACATGCAATTCTTTACACTTAATAAACACTGTATTCTCATGAGGTGGGTGGTATAAGATTTATGATGCCCTTAATTATCCATTTCCTTGCTGGCTGGGCTTTGGTAAATGATGGGAACGGTCGCTAACATTGTTGCCACTTGAAGCCTTAAGTGATTTTTGAAATGAAATTTTATTTTTGGAATTCTTCTCACTGCTTTCACATTAAAGGAGGTGCTGTGCTACGAAGTTACACACAATTTTGCATAGATGCTTTCCCCTTCTTGTGCTGAATTATGAAATGACCTGGAGTTTCGTCGCCCGTGAATATCTGCGGCAGGGGTACATTATGCCAAGTCCTTTGAAACGGTCTCGTCTGGAAATTACTATTCATTAGTAGGATGCTTGTTACTGTTTGTTTTGCACTGGCGATATTCTCAGCTCTGAACACTATGCAGAAGAAGACATGGGCCCTGCACCAAGGAGGTTTATGGATTTGTGGTTACAAAAGACCTGCTATGTTACTCTTAAAGCTTGGCTTAAAGCTGGGGATCACTCCCCATTCACTAAATAGGCCGTTTCCCTTCAGATCAGCTTGAACTTTAAACACTTGTGCCGGATCCCAGCCCAAAGCAGCCTCCAAGGCTGTCCCTCGGCACAAGCAGTCCCTCCAGCACGGTACAGAACATGAGCATGGAGCTAGGCTCAAGGACCACACGGTTAACGGGTGCCCAATACAGCCATAAATGAGATATCCAAGCAGGGCTTGACGAACGTCTGTGTGGGTGGACGCCGCGGAGGCAAACCAGGCACCCGGGTGCCGAGGCTCCCACCAGCTGACGGATGCCTCTGCCACGCTGCCCCAGAGGGAAAGACCCTAAGGGCAACAGCACAGGATTCGCTCACATTTGGGTCCTGGTTTTGCAAGCTGCCATGGGGGTAACTGATTCAATCCCAGCGCTGTGACAGCTCCATCCTCCTAGGCTGGCCCCCCTCCGCTACCACAAGGACCCAGCATCCCCGAGCAACCCGCCAGTGGTCGGTTCATATCAGGGAGCCTCCAGGCTCGATTCACCCGCCATGTCCGGGCACCCCAGCCCCACTAGCTGAGCAGGGAGAGGCAGCGAGCTGGAGGTTTCTGTTACTCGACGCGTGCACATCCATTGGGACGGGGAAGAAGATAGAAAACAAATTATTTTCTGTTCCTTTAACAGGCAAACGGCCGCTCTGGTTCCCAGGCGCTGCGGTGCTCGTGTTCCTGCCACGGCCATGTCCCCCTGGGGAGGGCACAGCAGCAGGGCTGCCAGCAGCGTCTGGAGACAAGGCGGATCTCCTTCACGCAAAGGGCTCCCAAGGGGGGGTTCTGCACCTGGGGTTCAGTTGCATTTCTTTAGAACAGCCTCCAAAACCAAATCCCAGGGTAACGTCCCCGCTGAACCTCTTCCCTGGAGAGGAAAGGCCCCAGCAAATGGCATCCGCTTTGCCCCAGGCACAGATTAGGAGTAAGCGCTCACCGGATTTAGAGCACCAGGCAGCAGAAAGATGGCTTTGAAATCAGGAATGGGGGCGGGGCACAACCCACCCTGCTCCCTCTGGCCCCCTAACAAACTCCCCCCATCCCCTCACATGCCCTCCCCTCCCTCCTGCCCAGAGACAAGCCCTCCCTGCAGCCTCCCCTGCTGATGGAGGCTGTAGGACTGAGACGTGGGGCCTGGAGCCCTTGGGGCGGTGAGACACCGTTCAGAAATGGGGCACATCGGAGCTGAGTTTTTGGAACCGGTGACCACAGAGAGAGCCGGCTGCACGCGACACCGGCACCAGCTCTGGGTGTCAGCCGCTGACACCTGACTGGGGCTAGGTGCAATTCGTCCCAGGGCAGAGAGCCAGAGTGAGCCTATACACCACTGACATCCCTCCTCAGCCCGAGGCTGAGGGAATGAGCAGTGGCTGGGCTGGGTGCGGGCCCTGCGCAGGGGGGTGAATTTCACCCAGTGCAGTCAAGGTTAGTATGGATTTAAATGTTTACATTCCAGGTACAAGTCACCTGCTATTCCATCTAGCTGTGCGGGCAGCTTCACCAGACCGCGGCCGTGGGCAGGACTGGCCCAGACAGGGAGGAGAGGGAACGGGATGGCCAGTCAGGGTGCCTAACATCTTACAGCTTTGCGTTTTGAAAACATTCAGCACTGCACAGTTCTGCATCCAATGCCCCCAAAAGCTGCCCCCAGGAGACAGAGAGCAAAGAGAAGCTGAGCAGGTCCTCTTAGGGAATTCCCAGTGTGAGGGGTCTCCAAAGGCTGGAAACCCACAGAGCACCACCTTCCAACAGGGCAAAGGCAAGAAGCCATTCCAAGGGCTGGCCGAGCAGCAGCGAGCAGTGCCCCGGAATCAGAGCTGTCCAGCTCAGAACTAGCAGCCCCTTCCAACCCCAGCCGCTAGGTTTCCTGTTCGGGTTTGTGAGTAGACCCGGCCGTTACGTAAACATCAGCGGCCACAGTTGTTGGAGCTTGTCTACACCTGAAGGGCTGGGGCTGATGTTCAGGTATCCAAAATACCTTGGGCCCCGTGGCTCATCTCCTGCCCAGCCTGATTCTCCTGGTCCTTAGCTAATCAAACGCTCATTGCCCTTGACAGTTCGCTGGTTAAGGATTACTGCGGGCCCAGTGTAAGGGAGAACAAGAGCCACAGTGACTCTTCCCGCCCAGGCGAGCTGAGGGCTTGGGGTGTTGGTCTCGTTGGAGTCAAACATTTGGCTGTAGAGAAGTACAATAATAATAATACCACCTAGTCATGTTTCTTTCATCCCTAGATCTTCAAGCACCTCACAAGGAAGGTCAGTATTATTATTCCCATTTTACAGATGGGGAACTGAGGCACAGAGAGGGACATAACTTGCCCCAAGGTCACCCAGCGACAGAGTCAGGACTAGAACCCAGGAGTCCTGAGTTCCAGTCCAGTGCGTATGCAGTAGGCCATGCTGCCTCAGTGCAGGTCCATGGGCAGGCATGGGCTCTAGTTACTGGTGACTTGGTGTCCTGGCGACATCATGTGTCTCTCTCAGGCAAACAAGTCAATATTCTAAAGAACCAAACCTCACCGCTGACTGAGTTAAGAAACCGTCCTGTATGGCTCAGCTGGGCTTTCCGTGTCAGACACTGCCGAGATCTTGTGACAGCCTTCATCTTCACCAGCCTCCCTGGAATGGTGCCAAGCTACAGAGTGTAAAGGGACCTGCTTGTTCCCAGGTTGATCTCATGCCATGTGAGCATCTGTGCAAGGAGCCTGGGAAGTCAGGGCAGGGTGTGCAGCCGCTGGGAGCCTGGGACTGGTGCAGTGATGC
This sequence comes from Lepidochelys kempii, assembly GCF_965140285.1. Taxonomy (NCBI): domain Eukaryota; kingdom Metazoa; phylum Chordata; order Testudines; family Cheloniidae; genus Lepidochelys; species Lepidochelys kempii. The sequence goes on along the minus strand of NC_136389.1, from coordinate 1,558,042 downwards.
TGGGCCTGCCATAAAGTGACAAGCACTGGCTAGGACTCATGGAGGGGTAGCACTGGATGCAGCTCGGCGGATGGGCTCATTAACAGTCCCTTCTAATTGCTAGGCTCATAACAGTGGCATCTGTTCCCAGAAAGGCCACAGTTTCTGGCTGGCGAGAGGGCTCCTGATAGCTGTGTAATTACAGAGCAGTCCTCTAACCCACAATTGTCCCCTCTGTTGTCTGCACGGCAGTGGTCCGTTACTTCAGGGGACAGCTGCGGGTTTGAAATGTTCAGCTAAATCACGGCCTGTCCCCTGCCCCGCCAGCAGCAGAGCATTGCACACGGCACTGGGAAGACTCCATCGTCCTCCGGAGGGAGAGCCGCGGGGTGATCGGGCTCTGAGCTGTCAGGGTTCGCAGCAGGGGACGGAGCCGCCCAACCTGCTCTCGCTGCCCCTGAAAAATCCCACCTCTGGGTGCTAGGACCAATCGGCTCGGCAGCCGATCCGCAAGGTCAGCAGAGCAGGAGGTACTGGGTGCTGGCAGCCTCGCATGTGGCTGCCAGGAGACCTGAAGGCTGAGCACCAATAACCCCGGCCAGCCCTTAGTCCCATGTCACAAACCAGCTCCTGTCTGGGGCCTGCTGCTCTGCTGGGCCGCTCCACACACCAGCACCTTGGTGAGCCACGCAAAATAAGGCAGAGCCAGGGTGGGCGAGAGGGAGGGTCATTCAGCCCCTTGTCAGGCCAGCGTGTGCAGCCCCGGGCGGGAGCTGAAAGCCACCGTGCAGCTGGGAGCGCCTGCTCCTGACTGCCGGGCCGCGCCCAGACGCTCGGTGTCTGGTGGAGGGCTGAGCTGCAGAATGGAGCAGGCCAAGGTGCCTCTCGCCAATGGCCGCGGTGGAGTCCCAGGTTCCAGACCCGGCGCTAAGGCCTGAACATCAAATACCGAAACCACCTCATTGTCCTGCCCCAAATCCTGCCCAGCCCTGGCATCTCATGCTACCAAAGTAAAGTGGGGCAGGGCCCGATGCTTGATTCCCTCAGGCCCTGGGAGCACAGGAGAGGGGATCAGAGGGTCCACTCCTGAGCTGGCCTGGTCTCAGCTGGCTGCAGGAACGAGCGGCAAAACCACCCTGCCTGACGGGTATGCTGGGGAAACAGGCTGACAATGCAGAGCCAGCTGGCTGAGATCTGCTAATTTTACAGTAACGGGCTTGTTGTATCCCACACTCCCGCCTGTTTGTCTCACCCGACCGTCGAATCTGGGCATAACCTGCATCGTGAGCAGCCTGGGGGCGAGACGGTCTTTCTCCTGCTCAGCCCAACGGGGCCCTCAGCACTACCGACGGACAATTAAAAATCAGATGGCAGCAAGAGGAACTACAATAGGAATGAAATATTCATTGCTTTATTCTGCACCATGCTTAACCAATGCCAATCGCATTGTTTAGTGCCTCTCCGGAAGATGCTCAGCTCCCAGAGTGAGGAGTGTGGGGTGGAAGAGGACAGAGCATTTAAAGAATTTAAATTTAGAGAATTTAAAGGCTATTATTGCTTTTCTCCATGAGGGTAGTTATGGGGAAACAGAACTCCAAGACCCTATTGTAAGAGCCAATCACTAGTACAATGGGCTCCATCACAGCCCCAAGGTAAGAGATTGCAAGGAAACTTGTCTCCGGCCCTTTATTAAAAATACAATAGGGAACTGACATCTCTAACCTCAAACAAGAGAAATGAGATGGACCAAAATAAGGATTTCTCTCCAGATGGACATCCTGAGGTTAGAGACTGTCACTGCATCGGAAGTCGCCCAGCGATGCTAACAGATGTCTCAATAGTGTTTAACTGATATTGAGGTAGCAAATCACAGGGACATTTATGAAGAAGAGGACACTGTGGAGCTGGTCTCCTGATCATTATCCCTGTAGCGATGTCAAGGTCACAGTTCAGAGCTGGGTTATCCGCTCCTCCCGTGCCAAACATCACATGGCCTAAAGGACTCTGTAGAGCTGACACTCACAGCTGAGGGTGGATCCTGCACTCGTCCCTGGTTCTGCAGCCCAGCTTGCACCTGCGGGCAGAGAAAGGGGCCTGTATGGAGTGGGATGAGGACACAGATTTTATGTAAGGTGCATCCAAGAGAGGTGTGCTGCTCCTTTTTCCATACAACATGTAGCCTTTATTTACATTGGACTTAATGTAAGACATTTCAGAGCTCAGGATTTACTGACTCATGGATAGAAGCCCCTGCTCTGAACACAGGAATAACAGACGTATTTTGATGACAAAAACTTGAAAAGTTACAAAGCAACAGGTGTGTGCGTGTGTATCCACGTTGGTGGGGGTGCAAGGTGTGCATGAGACGAGCAAGCACAGATGCAAATGACTGTGCAGTCAGTAGGAGTCGATGTGATTAGCACTTCAGCCTGGATAGCTGAACAGTTCATTTCAGGGCTGTTAAACACTGTTTTACATATTTATTACATTGAAGAGAATTTTCCCCAACTAAGGCGTCTCAATGATCATTCTGCCTGACAAGCACCCACCATCCGCTGGAAGCTGTATTTGATTTGCAGCACTTGCATCTCTTCTATTACATTACAATGATGTTACGTACATTGCTCCTGCCAGGAGTCAGCAAAACTTAGGAGCAACAGTTGCAGCAAAGATGAGAATTCGGGCTCCCTGGGCCCTGGATTCTGCATGCCCAAGGTGACAGTTCTGACTGATGAGTTCAGCACTTCATTTCAATCTGTCCAGAGTCAGGCGAGACAGTCATTTTTTTCAAGCCCCGTCATATATAAAAGCAATTGAGTCACCAGGCATCAGTTGTCTGGCACAGGGAGAGATTACATTTTTACAAGGTTTAGCAGAAGGTCTATAAAAGTTCATTCATTCTTTAAAAAAAATTAATACAAAAACGACAACCCCTCCCCCCCCCCCCAAAAAAAAACCCCATGAAAATTGAAATGCGATGGTTGCAAAAGTTCTGCTGCAAGAGCCTTTCTATTGTGAGAGCAGATTGGTGAGAATTTAGAAATGAGACAGTGTCCGAGTTGCATTTCAGGACAATTCTAGGGTTCAACTGGGGATTTTCCTGATATTTCAGCAATTCACATTGTTAAATGAGGGGGGTTTTATTTCCCATATTTAAGGGTCATCAACATGTGTACATAGCAAGCCAAAAGTTGTCTCCTGTTTTTTCCCTGGGCAGTGGAGGGCAGCTAATGGCACTCACCGTCCAGCCTCCAAACTCCATCAATCGTTACCTAGGGAGGTGGTAGAATCTCCTTCCTTAGAAGTTTTCAAGGTCAGGCTTGACAAAGCCCTGGCTGGGATGATTTAACTGGGAATTGGTCCTGCTTTGAGCAGGGGGTTGGACTAGATGACCTCCTGAGGTCCCTTCCAACCCTGATATTCTATGATTCTATGAATCCCTCACCTACACCCAACAATCAGTGCACAGACCTTGCACGGAAACACAGCATACTGCACTGCACGGCACCCTGGGAAACTGGCCAGACGAGTTAGCTGCAAAGTTTAGAGCATTCCTCTTATTCATTCTCACAACGACCTCACCTTTCTCCCTTCCCAAGCGCCTCCGTAACTAGATCACCCAGACTCTTTTCTCCCACAATCTCCCTGTCCAGAATGCCCTCAGCCGTCCTCAGCCCTCTTCCATTCCAGCCTTCCACCGAGTGTCTCGGGGTCATTCATGGCCACACAGAGCAGACGGGATCTTAGCCTTGAGGTCTGCCCTGGAAGCCCCAAACTCTGGACATTCCATGGGGCTCGACTGATTTGACAAGGAGTTGGTCAATATTTTTTGATTGAAAATGTTTCCCATTAGAAACTGTGATTTCATCAAAACTGACATTTTCAATGGGAAAATGTTGATTTAAAGCGTGTGTTTTGATTTTCTGAGCGAGCGAATCCAAATGAAACACTTCACAACTGAGCAACATTTCATTTCAATGTTTTGATCTCAAATGTTGAAAATTTCCATTGTAGTTTCCCATTTGAAATTTTGCAAGGTGCCAACATTGTGATCGCGTGACTTTTTGTTGTGACTCAGAATGGGAAATAATTTCAAAATGGCAAACTTTCTCTTGAAAGACAAATGGTGCATACCATAAATCTCTTGCGGAATGCAGGGACTGAAGGACAGAATCAACCCTGGTGGAGGGGAAATCTTGGGTTCCAGGGACCCTAGTTATTTCACGCCTGGTGCTTGGGTACTTATGGCTCAATCCTGCAGGCCTTGAGTTGTGACTCACATGGGTCGTCCCGTTATCATCTTTGCGGTACTGGGCCCTAAACAACCTAACTGGTTTTAAGGTGGCACTTGATACATTTGTGAATTGGATTGCCTGAGCTAGCAGGAACTAAATGTGATGACCCAGGAGGCCCCTTCCAGGCCTAGGTCCCTATGTACGTCATTTCCTCTGTCTGTACATATTGCACCTAGGTTCACCCTCCAATCCTGCTGCTATTTGCTATTTCACCTCTGCTCTGATGTCATCAGATTCCCTCCTGGACGCTTTGGTGGAGAAACTGCATCAGGACTAACTCAGACCCACTAAAGTGGGTGGGAACCAGCTCATTTTGCAGACTTCTGAAATAGCAATATGGCTACTGGGGGGCAGAGGTGCTGGGCACTGTCAGAGACAGGGTCAGACCCCTGGCAAGCCCCACATTCCCTGGTGGAGTTGTGCACAGCTGAGCCCATTGCTGTAGTTGGAGCTGAAGACTCAGCCTGCAGGGATGGCGTTAGCTTACTATTGTCGGCTGCCCGATGGTTGCTACAGCGCGAGGAATCACCAGCATGAATCTCCAGCTATGGATTCTTTTTTGACAGAAGCTGACTCCCCCCGGGACGGCTGTTCATTACGAGTTAAAGAGAGAGTTACTGTCGCTACATCAAATCTTGCTATAATGATCTTTTATTGTAAATGTGGAGTGTTAATTATTGGAGAGTATTAAACAAAACATTAACTCTCTGACCCCAGGAGATGGGAACAGTTTTCACCGGTGTCTCCTGCGGATCCATAGGGCCCCTGGGCTAGACGCCAAGGCTTGCGTTGGATGAAGGCAGGCGCTGGAAAGATTCGACTAATTCTTACATGCAGAGCTGAGCCTCCCAGTGCGATGGCTCATTGCAGCTGGCGTCTTTCTGACCCAATGCCGGACTCCGCTTGCACAGCCCTGCGCCATGGCAGAATTCGCCACTGGAACCTGTGCACAGCTACATTCCCGGCCTCCTCATGCGACCCCAGGTGAGAAAATATTTTCCGAGGTGATAAATGTCACCAGACTAAAGAACTGGGAGAGAAGCAGCCGGACTCAGGAGGGAGCTTGGCCTGGCCAGCCCCTGACTGCTCCGCACCGGCCAGCCATGTATCTGGAGGTGCTGTCCAGCCGGTGCTCAGGGAAGGACCCCACTGCTGAAGGAGGCCCAGGCCTGGTAGTCTGAGGGCAGTGGGATCCTTTCTACACAGGGGATGTAAAGACGTGTGAACCGCTTCATTCCTGACCAGGATGCCGGCAGGGCCTGATTCCTGTCCTTGTCCCCGTTGGACACTGGGGCTAACTCCCGTTCCATGGCCCAGCTGCAGATTTGCTTGAGGAAGAGTTCTTCCCAAGAGCCCCAGAGAGCGATGCTGAGCTGGGACCAGCCCCAGGCGGCTCCTGCCAGCAGAGACCAGCCTCCGTGACTATAACAGTAATTATGAGACAAAGTGATGCCCAGGCAGCTGCTCCTGGCTTAGCCAGGGGAGGGCTTGGCTGTGGCTAATCCAGTAAATCTAATTCCTGCAGCTCACGAGAGTCCAGTGCAAAACTCAGCTGCAGAAACTCTCCTTCAGTGCAGCTCTCCGAGGCAGGGCTATGCTCGCCCGTGTCTGTGCAGCACCCAGGATGGGCCTTTGGGTGCTGATGCAATAGAAACGATAAACATCATCATCACGTCAGGCGCATACACTGAGTCCCGATGTGACCACGTCTGCCCGGCCGCCACACAGGAGACAAAACACAGCCAGAGCTGGGACCTGGCACCTTTCATCAGCTCCATGGCTCGGTCTGGGCTCTCCCCAGTCTATTTTCTCACTGGGGAAAATGCTCTTCTCAGCACCATTGCCGACTCTCCCTGGACCGGTGTGGTTGGAAGGCCCTGCCTGCGGGCCCATGGAAAGCCTTTGTCACAGACCGGCTGGTCCCGAGGGCTTGGGATACACGGCACAAGAGTGAGGCTGCTCTGATATCCAGGGAAGGGAAACATGGGGGTGCAGTTTTCCTGTTGAGTTATCACGGCGATAGAACGGTGGTTCAGGAGATGATGGTTACTCCATGTGACATGCACACAAGGCTACAGCCCCTAAACAACTTACCCCGGGGTCTGATTGTGGAACGGGGTTTGAGTGGCCATCGAGGGGGCTGGCACATGATTGTTCTCAGATAAGGGCCCAATCCAGCAAACTGGCAAAGCATCTACCAGTCCTAGTGTGTTCTCTGCTTTGGTTCCAGGCTGCTGGAGCATGCCACCTTTCACGGCACTGCTCTCAGCACCAAGGAGAGTTCCCGCAGCAGGAACCTGGAAGTGCCGGGCCCCAGAGATTCAAACTCATTTCTAAAAAAGGCGCATTTCCAAGCTCTGGGAAAGGTTCTAGGTCATGGTGGGGCACGGAGTCTGGCATGAGCTTTGGGCCCAGGCGGGGGTAGGGGTGAGGGGGCAATCGCTGCTCTATGGCTTTATTGGAGACTGTTCACCAGGACTTAATTTGAAATGAAAGAGCTTCCAGGGCTCAAGCAATTTTTTTACTTTCATAACTGACATGGCAAGCCCAGAGGTGCCAGGTCTGAACTGCCAGGCCCAGAGGTGCCGGGGCTCTGAACTGTCAAGTCCAGATGTGCCGGGTGCTGAACTGTCAGGCCCAGAGGTGCCGGGGCTCAGTCCTGGCAAGCCCTGGCACAAATGAAGCACTGTAGCTCACCAGTGCCTTGCTGAAATATCTGTCGAGTTTGGAGCTTTCATGTGAAAATGGCTGTAAAGTTTTGAAAGGGAAGCTGCGAGCTGTTTGCTGAGCAGAGTGTGGATGTGTGGGCCCCGACACTGCCTGGAATTTGTGATGCCATCTGAGCCAGGAGCCAGCACCAAGCCAGCTGCACGGTGCCAGGGAGGGATCACATTCTCACCAACGCAAACCCTGTTCTGCTTAGCGGCACAGATCCCTCTAGGTGGGAAGCCACCTGGATGACTGCTGAGACAGAGGTATTGCACAGGCACCCTCTGCAGGGCATGACAACAACTTCATGGCATCTATTGACTTACGGACAGTGCTACGTAATCTCATGAGCCCTCCCTCTACACACAGCTCTTCTTTGCAGCATGTTTGTAACATGACCTGCAGGCAGCCATATAAATCTGTCAGCAAGCGAGAGCCTGGGGCAGGGAGAATCACCCTCTCTGGTGACGTTCTCTGCTTGTGAGGAGAACTGCATCACAGCTGACAAAACACCCTTCCTGGACGAGCTGACTGCTTCCGCATTCAGTGAAGTAACACGAGCAAGACAAGCTGCCATCACGCCATCTGGTGAGCCCAGCTAATGTATGCAGCAGCAGAAAGTCTAACACCCACCATAGAGAACCATTAAATGATGAAAAGCTCAGACATCGAATCCTAACCCCTCAGCACAGTTATCCCGAGCTTAAACCTGTATGTTAAAAATTTGTCTTCACGTTCATTAATGCTGGAATTTATTACGGAAAAGAGAAGTTCTTTATTCTAAGAAACCTGTAGCTGGAGCACACGTAAATTGCAAGCTTTTACTAGCACATAAACCGGGCAAAAGCTTTGAGATACATCTGCATTACACTAAACTGCATCCATAATTCATACCTAAAGGAGAAAGTTTTAGCACTCTCCGAGGTTTGCTCGTATCTATTATTGATGGGCCCATGTTAGGCAACAATAGGCTACTTCTTATTCACAAGCCATTTACTGTTTTAGTCAATTCTGCAGGAGGCCGCAGCACCTTTATTCATCAGAACTGGCTTTCAGTTAGATTGCGGCAAGGCTTTGGAAGGGATTTACCTAAGACGTCCAAGTGACAGTGAATGGAGTGAGCCAGGAGAGCATTGCTAAAGTGAGTCCTGCTCCTTGTGGCTAATCGATAAATCAGGAATGCAAACAGCAGCTCCTGGTCTGAGGAGTGTCAGAATCAGCTGCTCACAGGAGATGGGTGGGCCGGTTAGTGGCCTGCAGTGGACCAGATAAATGCTGGGAACAATTCGGAGGCATTTAACTGTGCATGGGGTGGGGGAAAGGGGTTCAACTCTGTGCATGGGGGGTGATTACACACACTGCAGACCTTCCCAATGGAGCTGGACAAAGCCCTGGAGAATACGCTGCAAGGAGCAGCTGTGCATTGTTCCCCCAGCCCCAGGGGATGGACTATTGACCTAATGGAGCTTCTCCATCCTGGGTGACCATGACCCACTCTGCAACTGGCTGGAGTTCAGGGTGGACGCGCAGCACCGTGCGTGTAGATGGTGGAATTCCCCATGCTGGGCACGGGAAGGCGGGGTGGGGGGGGAGAGGAAGTGAAGGGGGCAGTGCCCAGATAGAATCAGAAAGAAAGTTCCTCTGAAAGAGACTTGGGCAAAACTCGAGAAGTGTGAACATAAGAACGACCATACTGGGTAAGACCAAAGGTCCATCTAGCCAAGTATCCTGTCTGCCAACAGTGGCCAATGCGAGGTGCCCCAGAGGGAATGAACAGAACAGGGAATCATCGAGTGATCCACTCCCTGTCGCCCATTCCCAGCTTCTGGTCAGAATCCCTGCCCATCCTGGCTTATAGCCATTGATGCACCTATCCTCCATGAATTTATCTAGTTCTTTTTTGAACCCTGTTATGGTCTTGGCCTTCACAACATCCTCTGGCAAGGAGTTCCACAGGTTGACTGTGCGTTGTGTGAAGAAATACTTCCTTTGTTTGTTTTAAACCTGCTGCCTGTTAATTTCATTTGGTGCCCCCTAGTTCTTGTGTTATGAGAAGAAGTAAACAACACTTCCTGATTTACATTCTCCAATACAATGTGTTATGCGTGCCACCCCCGGACTCCTCATGCCAGGGTCATTCTAACCCAAGTGCTCTTCCACTGGGCCTGGGCAATGGGACCCGCTCATTCCGCCTGGAGGCCTCTGTCATTCATGGTGGCAAAGGCCTCAGCAGCAGCTCCCTCATGCAGATCCCAGGCTGCCCAAGCACTGGGTGCCATGTCTGGCCCACCAGCTACAGACACCCTGGAGCAAGCACCTCTTCCCCAGCACTGCATCCCACACACCTCCGCAGCCCCTTTGGCCCCTTTGCCTGGGCCACAGAGACTTTCTCAGTTACCCAGGGAGCCAGCCTGTCACCTCTGGGACAGCAGGGCCACTCCCCGACACGGCCCTTCACTCTAGGAAGCTGGGAACCCCGCAGATCTCGCTCAGCTCTCAGGGAGCTCGTCTTAAAGGGCTTTTTATGGATATTTACTTAATAGTCGCTTCCAGCTTCTTCCTCTCTCATCGTCTCCTCTTCCCTCCCTGCTCCCTGCTTTGTGCCACAGGTCAGCTTAGCTGCTCGTTATGGTCTTGGGAAGAACCTGGCAGGCATGGAATGGGCTGGCCCCATTTGTGCCTGAGCCAAGGGAGGGGGCTCAGGGAGGGGGATGAGATGGAGGGGAACACAGGAGGCTTCATGTCTCGCTATTTGCAGCCATCCCAGGGCAGAGAGGTTCCAAGCCTGTGGCTTTAGCCCGGTGTTTCTAGGTGGGAGACACCGGGCGAGCGAATCCCGAGTGCCACCTGTTAGGAATCAGTGCCGGGATCTCCAGCACCTCTGGGGAGTTCAGAGAGGCCTGGGAAGGGGTGGGGACCCCCAGACTTTTCTCCCTCTCCCTAGAGCTGCTTGAAAATGGGAACCTTTCTCACACACACAAAAGCATCCCCTTGTTTCAGGCCAATTTGAAGTGTGGGCCGCGTGTGGGCATGGCCTTGGAGCTGGCACTAGCAGGGTGGGGCACTGGGGAGACTCAGCCAGGTTTGTTCATGGAGATTTCAACAAAAAATGTTGACCAAAAAATGGAACCATGGAAAACGTCACCCCGCTCCCCCCAGTGCAAACCCATGGGGGGACCTCGGTGCCAGGCCTGGGGGAGCAGCAGCCTTGTTCTCTCTGAGCCGTTCGGGGCCTGATGGGTGTCACTCCACTCAGCCACTTGTGCTGAACTCTGGCAACAAAGGCTCCTGCCCTGCAGGGCCAGCCCATCTCAGGGGATCGCTGTGAACACGACACAGCGTCCTGCCCTTGGGGAGGGCCCCGGCGCAATGGCTCTGGGCACCAGGCTGACATGTCTGCTTCCCCAGAGACGAGGGGGACTCATTCTCAGAGTCACTCAGAGCAAGTTGGGCCCCATGGAGACAGGATAGAAGGGGGCTGGATGGGCCTATGGCGTCGCCCTGAGCAATCAGTGAGGAACAGAAAAGCCTCTCTGCTAGGGATACCCCATTCTGTGTGACAAATGTCCATGAGTAAGGGGTGCTCGCGGGGCCCGAGTGAGCATGACAGAGTGAGTATCATTGTAGTGTGCGAAAGGAGACCAGGCATGCCAGATGAGCTGAGTCCCAAAGAGAAATGTAAAACACAGGGCAAACCATCCCACAAACCAGCAGCCTCACCGGCAGCGTCTAGCGATAGAAAAACAACTGCTGGGAACGCGGCCCAAACTCCCAGTGCTTTGGGGCTTGGCTTCCTCCCACTCACGTGCTGAGCCTAGGCTGAAAGCAGCCCCAGAACGCAGTCTGTCCCCGTTACTGCAGGAGCTCGGCCATTTAAACCCTGCTCACGGCAGGTGAGGGATGTGTCCTTGTTCTGCCCGTGGAGTGCTTTCCGTGCTCAGGGCTCGCTTTTCAGGGCTGCCTGCTCGGCAGGGGCCAGATTTCTGAAAACCAGTGTCCTTCTCAACTCCCCATGTCACACTGAGAGGTAAACACGTCCCCACAGGACCATCCTGTGCTCAGGCTCCGAGTTGCGTCGTCGGTGGCTGCCCCGAGGGCAGGGACCAACACGGCTTCCTTTGCATTTGACAGAGCCCTGGACATAAATAAACGGGCACGGGACAGGCTGAGACGTGCCAGTTCCTGAATGCATGGTACAGAGCTATTGCCAGCAGCAGGAAACAGGAGCCCAATTTGCCATTTACTTCGGAGAAGGGAAAAATTCCTCCCTGTCCTTAGCCACCTCCCATCCACTGAGTGAGGGGCCAGCTAGAGAAAGGCCAGGTCCCATCTGATGTTGCTCTCGCTGCCAGGGCTGTAGATCTGTACCTATGCAGGACTAACATGCCTCATGCAGGGCTCATTAGAGTCAGGGCCTTGCTAGCATCCTCTCTGCACGAACACAAGCACCAGGCTGGGGATGGGGGGTGTCAGTGGGTGGGGGTCGAGCTCAAAGAAAGCATCCCCCTCCCCGCAGCCAGAGAAATGCTTTGTTTTCCATAATCAGAAAACATTATTCCTGTGCTCGGCAAAAAGAAACACGCGGAGAGAAAAGAACAGGGGCTGATTACAGCTGTAATCATCATTATAAATTAAGGCAATGTGTCTAACGCATACACATATTTACAGGGCACGTAACAGTTAGTTTAAAGCTAGATAAAGGCTGCTGTTCACATGAAAATCCCATCCTTTCGAACCATCCATTCTGAATTGAATTAGATCCAGGAGCCTCAATGCAAATCTCAGGGCTACAAATCTCGCTGACAATATGTTTTGTTTCACAAACAGATGCAAAGCCAAGTATAAAACCACCCAGCAATCCTTGTCTGACAGATTTCCCTTTGATTAGCCTTTAATTGCTCATTAAGATTTGGGTGGTTTAAACATCTCTGGGGCGCACGAGCAGTGGACCTCTCAATGCCCCGCCGCCCCACAGCCCTCCCCAGGGACGCCCACCCTCAATAAGCGCTCTGAGCTTGCGGCTCCCCACGGAGACGTATTGACCATCTGACTCATGTTCTGAATATCTGTCTCCATATTTTCACCTCTCTGGTTTATTTCTGCATTGGTTAGGGATATGCAGCAGTGATGAAAACAAATGATTTCTGAAGGAGCTGAAAAGCAATATATTTCTGGAACACAACACATCAATCATGGCGCTCAGCCAAGTTAGTTACTGCAGAATTTCTCCTGCATTGCCCATATCCAACAGATTATTATTTGCTTTCAATTGTTGCCTCGGATACAGAAGGTGGTTCAGGGCACAACAGAACAAGCAGCCCTCAGCAGCCTGGGGGGTGGGTCTGCCTGGTCCTGAAGGTCCCAGCTAAGCCCAGCTGGTCTCTATGGGGGGCATATTGCCTGGCCACGGGGTCACTTCTCCTAACTTTGTTGTGTGTCCGTAACACTGGCAGCCTATTGGTTTATTTCACAAATTGGAGCCATAGGGTATTAAATCTGAGTGTGTCAGACCCCCTGACCCTCTCACCCCAGGCACAGACCTGTGAGTAACGGGGTTCCCTTATGCAAAAAGAAAAGGAGGACTTGTGGCACCTTACAGACTAACCAATTTATTTGAGCATAAGCTTTCGTGAGCTACAGCTCACTGCATCGGATGCATCTCCCGGTTCCCTTACCTGTCTGGTGTCCGGAGCACGAGGGGGTGTAAATGATGCTGAGGGCCCAATTCCCTGCTGTGCCCAGCGAAAGGAGAACCTGGTTACAGCTCCCTGCTTCCCTGCCCTGTGTGCGAGCATCAGCTGGTAACACCCCCCACGGGCTCATCTGCCAATCACTGGGCCACAGAGCGCAGCAGCCGTGCCGGGGGCTGCAGGCAGGATGGTGGAGGAGCTGGCTGTGCCAGCCGGGCATCTCCCCCAGTGGCAGGGGCTGGAGTGGGGCCTTTCCCACGCCCCTGTGACATGGACCCGGACACGGTCCCCCGCAGGCCCAGGAGGGGTCTGACAGGCTGTCAGGGGCCAGGCCCACAGGCCCGGCTCCCAGTGATGCCGGCTTTGGTGGCGAGGGGGCTCTTGTGGCCTCTGGGAGCCCCGTGGACCTGAGACGGTGGGAGGGGCGGGGGGGTGCAAAGAGACCATTGACTAAGGGACATGCCTGGGAGCAGAGGTGCCAGGGTAGTGATGCCACCCAGACCCCTCCTGCGGCCCTGGGCCTGTTTCCCCTCCGAGAGTGGCTCTGTGCCGGCACCTGTGGAGAATGAGGCCCGCAGGAACAGCCGCACCCAGCGGGGCTCAGAGCCCTGCCCTCAAGCTCCAGCCCAGCGTCCCTCGATGGAGGCAGCCTGCACGAGCAGGAGAAAGCTCCCCGGTGTGGCGCAGCCCAGTGCCCCGGGCAGGGAGAGTGAAAGCTGCTGCTCAGGCCAGCTGGAGAGGGATGGGGTCACGGAGGCAGCTGCACCCCCATTTCATGTGGAGGAGCGGGGAGACCCAGGCTGGGGGCGCCATGAGCCCCCCCGAGTTATTTTCCCAGGAGTGCAGGGCACTGTCAGGCAAAGCGAGAGACGGAGGCTGGGTTTGCAAAGCAGCCTCCGGGATTCAGACGAACCTCCCACCGAAAGGAACGCAGGCCCCTCGTTGGTTCGAAAGCCCGGCCATGGCCCCGCAGGCGGAGTTCCCGCTGTGAGTGACACCAACCCCCCAACCCAATGAGGTGGGGCACAGCGAGCCGTGGGCCAGGGGGCTTTGCCTACGTCTGCATCCTTGCAGTGTCTGAGCGCTCTCACCTTCACCCTGCCCAGCCCCAGGAGCAGGGCGGGCTGGCCTCCCCACTGCACACATGGGGAACTGAGGCACGGAAAGACCAAGGTCACCCAGGAAGTTTGCGGAAGAGCAGGGAACTGAACCTGCGTTGCTCGGGTTAGTGCTGTAGCCACGGGCCCGGCCTTCCTCACAAGCGGGGTCACGTGTTTCTGGTCAGTTCCTTGGCCTCCTTTGTCACTGCTCTCTGTGGCACTGCACAGCTTTCCGTCCTGCCCCCTGCCGCCCCGTCCCCCAGCGCGCTCCTGGCCCCAGCCCCTCGGTCTACCCTGCCGGACAGGAGGAGATGCCACTCCAGGCAGGGGGCGGCAGGAGGGGGCTGCAGGCAGGCAGGGGGCTGCAGGCGTGGTCGGCAGGCAGGGGGCTGCAGGCAGGCAGGGGTGGGCAGCAGACTAGACTCTTCAGAGCAAACCTGGGAACACACCAGTGCCAGGCCTATTTATCGTGAAACACTCCCAAGATCCAGCAAGGGCCTGGAGGGCTTTTGGGTAGCAAGGGTCAGAGGCACGGAGATTAACGCAGAAAACAGAGACCTGCGGCCACCAAAGAGAGCTCCGGACGGCTCCCCCCACCTGCAGCTTCCAGTTCGGAGCTGGCTGCTCTCTCGTGGCTCCTGATGGGCATGGGGATTAGCAGAGACTGGCACAGGGTGTCAGCAGCTTCTACTGGGGCTGTTTATGCGAGGTTTGCATGAACGTTTAGGATTTACAAAGTCGTCATCTCACTTAATCCTCTTTAATGAGGTCTGGGGATTGACGGGCCAGACATTTTCATTGGCTGCTCGTGCAATTAACCTTGGTTAACCTACAACAGAAGCTTCTGGATAAGTTTAACTTCTTCCGTTATTAAACCTGGTCATTTGAAGTGTGGCACAAGATCTGCAGAGCCCCTGGCTTGCTCCGTCTGTCAAGTGTCATCCACAGGGTAGCTAGAGGAAACCCTTGTGCTAGAAACGGATCCTGCTGCAGACCCCAGCCCTCTGGAAATGTGTCCCGGGCTTAGGAGAAGCACATTCTCACCAGCCCCACTCTCCTTAGGAGGTTTCTCAGCTAGAGCTGCTGCCTGCCAATCAACGCCTTTCCCTCTGCCAGGATGATTGAGTTGGGGATCGGTCCTGCTGTGAGCAGGGGGTTGGACTAGACGACCTCCCGAGGTCTCTTCCAACCCTGAGATTCTGTGATTCTATGATTCTAGGGCACACGCCGTGCTCTGCCTTCGGCGTCACTGAGCTGAACAAGGGGCAGCCACAGTCCACGGGGCTCTGACCTTCAAACAGTCCCCCCGGGCACGTCGACCCTGCAGCTGGGAACCTCCCAGTGCAATCCACCCTGCTGCGTCCCCGGGCAGGTAGCCCCAGCTGACGCCCACGTGGCCACGGCCACGTTGCTAGTGGAGCGCAGTAGTTTGCTCCGCGCTAGCATGGATCTGTCCGCTCACAGGAGGAGGCCCGCTCCCCACTGCAGCCTCGATGTACCCTTAGTGACAGGGCCTAGCCTCCACTTTGCCCAGGATGGAGCCTGGCAGGGCCATGACTGAGTCCCTGGCTTCTCGCTGTGGGTCCCGCTGTGGGTCCCTCCTGTGGGAGACCTGCCCTCCTGGGAGCTGTGCAGCCAGTAGGTGTTTGCCGGGGCACAGGTGGCCTTTTCCAAACAAGGCTGCGTTTATGAGCCATCGGGAACACAGTTAGAAGGGCAAAGTCAAGTGCAAACACAGCTCCCCCCCTAACTTGTTGCTTCCCGTTTGTTTGCTGGGACCCCCATTGCCCTGACCTAGAAAGCAGACCCCCTGCATGCAGCCACCCAGCCTGGACTTGCACCTCGCCCCCACGTCCCAGACCGAATTCACTGCCCCTGGGAGAACAGGCTTCTGAACCCCACCTCCTCATGCTGCCATCCTTTGTTGCCAGTCCGAGTCATGCTGTGGTCTTGTGCCCTGCCCCCTGTGCTCATCCATTGGCCAGAAGTCATTAAAAGTTACTGGTCCAGTCCTGGGTCTCCATTGGGTCTCCAGAACGGCTCCGTGCGCTTGCTGGCAGTTCTTTATCTCCATTCATGCCAACCCCGCCGTGCCTCCATGACCCTCACCCAGGCACTTCATTGCTTATCCGGTGCCTGGATAGACATTTACCTCTTCACATCCAGGGGGTAGCAAGACAACAGCGAGTGGGAAACTGAATCACCTGTACTTTTCCTAAAAATAACACAGACTTTTCCCTCATTCTCCACATTGGCACATCCCCTGCCTTCTCACTTCCAGCTCACATGAGCTGTGCCCACCTGGGACACAGGTGCCTCACTGGGGCTAAGGCCAAGACACTGAATTAGTTACTATTATTTATTATTGACATTACAGTAGCTCATACCGGCCACAACACTACGGGTAAGAAACAGCCCCCATCCCAAAGAGCTTCAATGCTAACTAGATAAGACCGGCAAAATGGGGGAGGAGATGCAGAGGCTCAGTGAAGGGAAGGGACGTGCCCAAGGTCACCCAGCAGGTCAGTGGCAGAGTTGGGCACAGAGCCCAGGTCTCCTGAGTCCTAGCGCAGGCACCTGTTCCAGTTTAATTATGTTCCTCTGATAGGAGACAAGATGGAAATGACACTGACAATGACAAGAAAACAGGCTGCCCCCTCGTAATCCCAGTTGCATTGGGGATTAGCACGTGGTCCACGCTCAGGAGCCCTCGGAAGCAATGCAGATGCTGTGGGCAGACGGGCTGCAGTGTTGTGCCCATAGACAAGGACCTGAAGGGAGAGTAAAAGGCAGAACTGGAATAGTTTCTCTGTGTGGATGACTCTCCTCCAGCCCTGTCGCTCTGTGTCGGCCTCTGACTGCTCAGGAGAGCTCGGCTTGGTGGGGGCTCCGTCTGCTGCCAGTCAGCTTGGGTTACCATGAGCAATATTGGCCCATGTAGGGGGAGAGGCCAGCGCTGGCCAGTGCACACTGAAGTCAGCTGACTCCTAACCAGCTTTCTATAGAACAGCCAGTTCCTGCTGCGAACCACCCACAACGTCTGGTGCCGGTCACGCTCCCTGAATCTGGCCCGTTTGCCCCTTCCTCCCGCGGTGTTGTAGCACATCTGGCCATGCCGCTGGCACGCTGTGCTGGAATCCTGTCCAAACGGACTGGCCCAGGGCAGAGCCCCCAGGATTCAGGTGTTCTTTCCCACAAAGAAGTGCCATTGAAGGAAGCAGAGGAGACACATATCCCCGCTTGGGGACAGTCCTGTTTCGTGGGCCGAGACAAAGGAAAAGCTTTGAGAGGGAGGAATGCGAGAGGCAGGATGCTGGGCAGGGTAGAGAGGAATTTCATTCAAGACACTGAGGATATTACATGACGAAACTCTTGAGGCCTTGCTCCCACACAGCATGTGACTTAAACCCGAGGCGGGAAATCTCCAGCCCCCTGCAAAGCACCCCAGTGAGGAGGCCCAGACACTGACCTCAGAAAGCAGAGCTGTGTGACCGAGCCCCGCACCTCCCAAGAGGGGAGAAGGTCACTGCCCGCAGGCAAAACTCCCTCAGCCCCAGCAGAGACTTGTGAGCTTCCAGGAATGAGACAAACAGGAGCGCAAGGCTCCCTGAGCCTGGCCACGTGCCGAAGAGAGAGGTGGGTTCTGAGCCTGTGCCATGGCTCCTGCTCTAGCAGCCCTGTGGGGTAGAAAAGGGCAGATTGTTTTCACTTATGTCCCAGCTTGTCCCGGGGGCAGTGGCAAGGGTGCCCTCAGCCCACAGAAAGGGGCCAGAACCTGGAATTACATGCCAGCCCAGGGCATCCCTTTGGCCAGTGCTTTTGGTGGGCTGATGGCTCAAGGGGACCTGCCTTCTGTTCATTCCCCATGCAGGAGATCTGCTGTGAAATGGGCTCCTGTGGCTTGAGACGGGGGATCCCAGAAAGTGACCCACCTCCCAGCAGAAGCACAAAACCCATGGGTGGGGGAGCTTCAAAGGGGCTGTCACTTTCCACGTCAACAGCCAATGTGCTTTAAACAACGAAGCGAATTTAGCCACACATCTGTTACAAGGCTCTGCTGTTGTACAGGAAGGGAAAGGAGTGTGCCTGGAAAACCAGTAGCCAGTAGCTCTGGAGTCAGAACATCTGGACAGTATCTTCAACCTCCGGCAACATCTGGGCAGAATTCTCAGCCTGTGGCAACATCTGGGCAGTATCTTTAACCTTTTCACGTTCTCCTAACTCCACAGTGAATCAGTATGATCATTTTTCATGGCAATAAAGCGCCCTATTCCTGTCGCAGGGTATCGGAACCAGCACCTCGCTCTTTCTATGCTCTTTGCTCTTTATTACCTTTCAATGACTTAAACCCCTGAACTGAATAACTTCATCACGGTGTCAGCCTGAACCGATTCTTCCCTATAATAGCCCAGCTCTCACAGGCTCTTAATGAAAAATATCGATTCCCAAGGATTAGTTGCAGATTTATGTGTTGGATGCTGATCCCTCTGTCACCTGATACCTTCTCAGTGGATGAAGGAGCTGATCCTCCCGGCGTGGGTTTAAAAAAGCAATCCCAGGCTGTGTCAAGCGGAGGCTTATTCTCAGCGAAATGCATATACTGCTGTGTCTGAATCAGACACAGTACTTAACAGAGAGCTAATAGCTAAGGAGGAGGAGTCGCCAGACAGCTCAGCCTGATTCGCATCTTTGCTCTGCAAGTCGAAGCTTCAGAACGTAAGTTTGGAGTGAAGCCAATTTGTGCTTGTTAACCTGCCAGCCTGGCGCTGATGCGACCCGAGCAGCATCCCAGGGAGCGTGGCCCCCTCTTCTTGCCATGCCGTGGTGTGCTGAGGCCGCACTGCACCGTGCCCCTGGGCGCCCGCGCTGGGAGAGGGCTTGTCTGGCCTGGAGACTGTGCTTAATTTGTGCCAGGGCTGAGTCCTGGCACCTGCGGGCCTGGCAGTTCAGCGCCCCGGCACCACGCGCATTACAAAGTAAGCCCTGCCTGGAGAGCCAGCTGCGTTCTTCTCTCTCTGAAGTTTCACAGCCTCCAAAGCCAGCAGAGCCTTGTGACCACTGAGTCTGCCCTCCTGCATCGCACAGGCCAGAGACCTGCCCCCAAATCACTCCTAGAGCAGAGCTTTTAAGAAAACATCCGGTCTGGATTTAAAATTTGTCAGTGATGGAGAATCCACCACTGCTCTTGATAAATTGCTCCCATGGTTAATTACTCTCACCATTAAAAATGTACACCTTATTTCCAGGCTGAATTCTTCTAGCTTCAACTTCCAGCCACTGGATCATGTTAGACCTTTCTCCGCCTGACTGAAGAGCCCATGATCAAATATCTGTTCTCCACGTAGCTACAGACTGTAATCAAATCACCCCTTCATCTTCTCTTTGTGAAGCTAAATAAATTTAGCCCCTTGAGTCTTTCACCCTGCATGTGTGCCCTGTGCAATGCAAAAGCTGTCACTCAAACCACGCCACACATGCTTAGACAGCGCTGCCCTGCCTGCAAGCCCAACGGAGACCTTCCTCTGGCAGGGCTGAGCTGATCCCAGCTGGGAGTCCCCTCCCCGACTGGGCCGCAGGAGGAACAATAACCTGGGCTCAGAAATGTTGCCTTCCTTGGGCCGGGCGGCTTTGGCTGAGCTGAGCTGCAAGTGGCTGTCACAGCCCTTGCCAGGCTAACACGTCCCAGGGAAGATTTAACCGTCAATGAATGTTCCTAAATAGGAGACAATTCTCCAGCTGGTAATTGGACGAGCGGCTTGTAACGAGGCTCCTGTGCTAAACGGCTGCTGATCTGGTTGTTGAATTGGCGTGCGCAGGGCTTTGTGGACGAGCCACTAATCCAGACAAAAAGCCAATGGGGTGGTGCATCACCTGCCAACAATTCCAGATCAGTTCTTTGCTCTGAAAACCTCCTGAGTTTCAATCTTAGAGATGGCAGATTACACAGCACATCAGAGATAAAGTGCTGATAAGTGAATCCTCTGCCAACAAAC
Source organism: Lepidochelys kempii (assembly GCF_965140285.1). Lineage (NCBI taxonomy): Eukaryota > Metazoa > Chordata > Testudines > Cheloniidae > Lepidochelys > Lepidochelys kempii. The sequence continues at coordinate 1,538,276 of NC_136389.1, read as the reverse complement.
ACTTTCCCTCTATTACATTGTGCTGATGTACATGTAAGTACCTCGGCAGGTCTTGCCCTTATTCCTTTTTGCTACAGTTACAAAATCCCATGAACATCCATCTCCATGAGGAAGAGAGACTGACATGAACAACTTGCATTGGAGATAGATATTTCAAACTGGAGAGGCCCTTGGCTCACTCTGCTTTGCCTCCCGCCCCTCTGGGTGCATCCGTCCCTTGGAGTTCCCCTGATTTCCTGAAGAGAAATAGCCTTTCCCTTGGAGGCCCGATCCTGCCACTCCTGCTCACATGGAGCAGCGTGCCCTGCACCGGCACCTGCTGGCGTCAGTAGGACCCTGGCTGGAGCGAGCGGCTAGGGAGCAGGAGCCACTGAACCGGCTCCTTGCCCTGCATGATGCAATCCTGCGTTTCTCAGACTCCATGGCTCTGCAGCGTGGCCGGGTCTCACAGGGACGCTGCAGGGGCGGGGGTAGCTAGGGAACACTGGATGGGCAGTGGCCATGGTCAGGATGGTAAAGCAATTGCAACTAGCAGCAGAAGTGGGGTGCTGGGCACTGGGTAGTTGCGGGGGATCCTCTGGGGGCAGGAGCATGGGCTCAGGCACGCCTGAGTGCAGTTGTTTATCTGCAGCCTCTCCTGGTGTGGTCAGTGCGTGAGACTGGACCGGATGCCTCACAAGAAGGCCTTTGCCCTCTCCTCCTCTACGCTCCCTGGACACAAACACTGCAAACTAACAGCAGCCTTGAGAAATACCCGCTGCGTGCGCTGCCCTGAGGCCTCCCCTGGCTGCTCCCCTTTGGGACACGCAGCTCTCCAGGGCACAGGCTCCGGTCCAGGGCTCCCGCGCATTGCAGTGACCCTCCTGCAGCACCTGCAGCTCTGGGCACACTGCAAGAGCTGCCTTCCTGGGGCTGTGGCCTTGGCGGGTCCCAGCTCAGCCAGTCCCTGGACACGGAGAGAGCGGTCAGGGCTGGACTGGACCCTGCTCTGTGCAGCGACGTGAGCCCCAGGAAGCCCCTTCCCCCGGCCAGTGTGGCTGCGTAGGGCCCTCCCAATTGTGGCTGTGGGAAGGGGATGGGAAGAGGAGGGACTATGGGGTCAATGCCCCTCACCGGGCATGAACAGAGGGGAAGCCTGAGGACCCTCGGTTCTACCCCACCCCATGCACCCCGGGGGAGCATGCCACACCAGTAAGTGACTCCCAAGGCACACTCCTTCCCAGCTACCCGCCCCCTTCCCTCTGGCCTCGGCCTAAAGGCTGTGCTGGGACCGAGGGCCGAAGGGGCAGGGGGCTGTGTCACACACCTGCCTCTCTCCACTGCTGGCTGGACCCTGGACAGGAAGCTGAGAATCAGCTGGAGCAGCCGTCGCCTGTTTGCTTTCAGCGCGAGCTTCCTTAAGCCAATACCCAGCGTGTCCAAGGAGCCTGCGAAAGGACTCAGCCTCCAGCACCTCCTTGCAGCGTCAGCCCTGCCTGGGGGAGCAGCAGGAGCCCTTCCGTCACTCCCGGGGGCGGCACCGGGCCATGTATCAGGGCAGGGAACAATCCCCACGCAGCATGTCCCAAGGGGAAAGACACAGCACCCTCTGCTCAGCCCTTCCATCACTCCCGGGGGCGGCACCGGGCCATGTATCAGGGCAGGGAACAATCCCCACGCAGCATGTCCCAAGGGGAAAGACACAGCACCCTCTGCTCAGCCCTTCCGTCACTCCCGGGGGCGGCACCGGGCCATGTATCAGGGCAGGGAACAATCCCCACGCAGCATGTCCCAAGGGGAAAGACTCAGCACCCTCTGCTCAGCCCTTCCGTCACTCCCGGGGGCGGCACCGGGCCATGTATCAGGGCAGGGAACAATCCCCACGCAGCATGTCCCAAGGGGAAAGACACAGCACCCTCTGCTCAGCCCTTCTGTCACTCCCGGGGGCGGCACCGGGCCATGTATCAGGGCAGGGAACAATCCCCACGCAGCATGTCCCAAGGGGAAAGACTCAGCACCCTCTGCTCAGCCCTTCCGTCACTCCCGGGGGCGGCACCGGGCCATGTATCAGGGCAGGGAACAATCCCCACGCAGCATGTCCCAGAGGGAAAGACTCAGCACCCTCTGCTCAGGCTGGAAGCAGGTAATTATCTCTAATGGGCTGCCACCTGCTCAGACACCTGCCTCGTCAGGAGAGACAGTGGCAGCAACGGTATTTAGTGGCAGGCACACGCCAATTCTTAATCTTCTCTTTCCCCCCTTCTGAAACTTCCAGCTGAAATTAATACATAAATTACAGCCTGGAGTGAGCTGCTGTAAATAATAGCGGAAGGGTTTCGAGTATTTACATTTTTATGAATCGGGCTGATCAACGCCATGGAACTCGCTGCGCACACGAGAGAATTACGTCGCGTTCACCCTTGATTTAAGGGGCGCGGAATGGGAAGCCTGCGGAGACGGCTGATCAGGCAGGGCTGGTCACTCTTGACCAGATGAACAATATGAGAATGGCACAAAATCAGCCTCAGCCCTCCAAAAATTCAGAGCGAGAGGGAGCGAGCGAGCGGTGACGACAGCAGAAATCGGCTCCTCACACCCCCTGTGTTTTGTGCTGCTCTGAGCCCGGTGAAGCCACGGCTGGTTTGGCGACGGCCTCTCTCGAAAGCTAGTGAGATCACTCTGGGTTCGGAGAGCAGCGCTGGAAACAGCAGCTGTCCTACAGTAGCCGCACGTGGCAATAACAGGGCAGCCCTGCAGCCCGGGTTTGATTTACAACCTCCTTCGTTTTTCATTAGGCTCTGAGTTGCTGGGGACTAAGGTTCATTTTTACTGTTTGTCTGGAACGTGGAGTAAAATGTGGATTTTGTTTTTTCATTTCTTTAGTGTGAGAATCCACCTGGTGTGAGGGTGAAAGGGGTTATTTACTTCCAATTACCTCAACAAGGCCGAAAGCAAGTCTATTTCTTCACCACTTTCCATATTCCT